>NC_140500.1:52589588-53189588 GCF_964271855.1 Acomys minous | reverse complement strand
CACATGTCCCTTACACCTCAAAGATAGCCTTCCAGAGTTCTATGTCTTCTCTGTCCAGTCAGACATCCTAACGTCTCTGACAAGTTCCCACAGAATACACCATAGTGAGCCACAGAGGCTGCCAGTTGTCCACACTAAACTCTCTTCCCCAGTCAGTCACTGTGAGTACCAGGCATTCTGGTGGCGCTCAGGCCTCTTTACTGACAGGAGGAAGCCTAAGGACCTCCAATTTCCTTCATCCACCCAAAGGTAGCCAGGCCTTGTCACTGAGCCTCTTACCGCAGTGCATTGTGGGAGTCTGAGAACCCATTGGCCTCTGTATCCTTCACAATTGTCCAGTCAAAGACCAATCCTGCCAGAGTGCTGAAGGTATTCCCTGTAAAAAAAATTCAGAGGCAAAAACACATAAGTTTGCTCCCTAGGGTCGAGGGACAGGAGATGGCCACTCTGACTGCATACAGCCACTGTGCTCAGCACCACACCCCTGCAAGGTGCACATCATGTCCTCTACTTCAGAAAGGAGAAACTAAGGATCAAAGAATGGTGATGTTTGCTATTTACCATAAAAGACTGAGCCAAGGTTTGAACCTAGGCCTGGCCCTTTCCATTTAACCTTGAGCCCTCTGTAGGTGTAAACACCTGAGGAGACTATTGAGACCTAAGCCATTAATCCCTCTCCTTGTATCTGCTGAAGAGAGAACGCCTCCCCTCATGGCACAGGAGTGCATCTCAGCCGCAGGGACCACAAAGGGAGAGCAGGGCAAAGCTTCTCACCTCCTGGAGTCAAGAATCAGGGGGCAGCTGGAAGAAATGGAGACAAGGCAGAGCGCATGAGGACATGCCCCAAGGAACTGTTCAGCCTGGTCCATCATCAGTTTGCATCACTTCTCAAAAGCCCATCAGTCATGAAGCCATCAACCCACTGACAAGGTCAAATCCTTCAGGAGCCCCTCCCTTCCCCAGGCCGCATCTCGGAACACTCCTCCTGCACCTGCAGTCTTCAACATGGGCCTATGAAAGACTTTCCAGACCCAAACCATGAACAGTAGGATCTCTATTGGAATCTCACCTTCTCCACCCAAGATCTCAAAGGCCAAATCTGAGGCTAGAGAGATGATGGCTCAGGGGGCTGGAGAGATAGATAGCTCAGAGGTTAAGAGCAGCATCTGTTCTTCCAAAGGTTCAATCCCCAGCAACCAGCTATAATGAGATCTGGTGCCCTCTTCTGGCCTGCAGGCATACATGCAGGCAGAATTCAGAGGTTAAGACTGCTTTCAGGACACCCAGGTTTGGTTCCCAGCACCTACATCATCAGGTGGCTCACAACTGCCTGGAACTCTAGCTCCAGGGGATCCGACACCCCTTGGATTCTGTGGGCACTTGCACACAGGAGGTACAACTCATAAACTTATGCAGGCATACACATACACATAAAGACTAAACTAATATGTCTTTGTTTTTGAAGACCAAATCAAACCACACTTAGCAAAAAGTCCAAAGAAATGTGGCCTATGTCCTTACTTCTCAGGGGAGACTAGAGGAAAGAGAATGTGGTAGTCCGAATGAACCGCCCCATATACTCATAGGGAGTGGCATTATTAGGAGGCGTGGCCTTTTTGAAGGAAGTGTGTCACTAGGGGGTGGGCTTTGAGGTTTCAGAAGCCCAAGCCAGGTCTAGTGGTTCGGTTCTCTTCCTGCTGCTGCCCACCAACCAATCCAGGTGTAGAAATCTCAGCCTCTCTCCAGCACCATGTCTGCCTGCACGCGGCCACGCTTCCCGCCATAATGATAACAGGCTAAACCTCTGAGCTGTGAGCCAGCCCCAATTACATGTTTTCCTTTACAAGAGTTGTTGTGGCCATGGTGTCTCAACAAAAATGACAGAGAGCCTCTTCCTAAAGTTCCCCAGGGATCTTCCCACCTCTGTGGGCAACTGGTCTGAGTGAGGCAGGTAAGCCTTGCCCAGAACAGATGAGGGTACAGGGAGGTGTTTAACAGACAAGAAGCTATGGTTCTCAAACTCTCAACCCTCAGACCTAAGCAGCTTGTCTCGCTAATACCCAGGAGGCAGGTGCTGAGATCCACACCTTGAATACGCATGGCAAGGACACCAGAATCCTCCCATCAGCCCAGAGTGCTGCTTTCATTGCATGGCAACTCTCTTCCACACCCCAGAGACAAGGCACACACCACCTCACAGCCTAGCTCCTTTCTCTGTGGCGCCGCTGAGACCACAGGACCCTTCTTTTTTCACACGGTGAGCCCACACAGGCCATCCCATCCCAATCCTACTTCCTTCATGGCAGAGCCAAGCAGGCTGACCCTGCAGGATGCAGCAGGAGACAAGAGGCTAGCCTGTGACCCCCCCCCCAAATTGCACAATCACTACCAGTCGGTCAATATGATGACCTAGTGGGTGGTCTACTCCCTTGACTGTGGCTGTCTGCATACCCAAGAGTACCCTGAGAACTCACTCCAGACCTCTTCTCTCTACTATAAAATAGGAACAAAAACTCCATTCTATGGACCTGTTGGATGGGTTCCAGCAAGTGTCTCCAGCAGGCTGCGGAGTGTCTACTGAGCTTACGGAGGATGTGCGTTTGGTTTCCAGCACCCACACTGGGTAGCTCACAATCACCTGTAACTCCAGGTCCTGACCTCCAAGGGCACCTGCACTTTCATGCACAAACCCACATATACACATTAAACATAATCCAAAATAAATCTTAAGAAAGAAAGTGTCCTCAGTGAGCAGGAAGGCCTTACGAGAAGGGCAGGGGAGGCAGATGCTCCACAAGGGCTCGGTCTCATGGAATGTCTGTGGCTGGACTTATGGCTTCTGGGCTCCGTTGTCAGCATCTTCTCCCACGGTCGCCCATATTAACAAGGGGGGGGAAGAGATAGACGAGATGACTCTAAGGATCGTTAGAACTAAGCGCTTCTTCAAGTTTCACCAATTCAGAAGGATGTGCATGGGGAACCGACTAGAATTCTATACTAGTCCTATAAATTCACATCCTATAAATATACAATCCTTGCACCCAACATGTCAACCTTGGGGCATCTTGCTTGGTGGTGCTTCCCTCACTCTCCCTTCTTAGAGAGCTCCGGGACACAGCAAGGGAGCTCTTAAACCATGAGCTGTCACCATGACTGAATGCAGAGTTCACAAAAAACACAACAGTGAAACATTTCTATATGGGGACAGCGACCAGAAAATAATAGAAACTCAAATGTGTAATGTCACGTTATGCCACACAACTTTAAAAAAATTATGTATGCAGCCGGGTGTGGTGGCGCATGCCTTTAATCCCAGCACTCAGTAGGCAGAGGCAGGTGGATCGCTGTGAGTTTGAGGCCAGCCTGAAATACAAAAGCGAGTCTAGGTCAACCAAGGGTACACAGAGAAACCCTGTCTCGAAAAACCAAAAAAAAAAAAAAAAATTATGTATGTATGTATGTATGTATGTATGTATGTATGTATGTATGTGTATATATTTTTTTTTCTGCCTGCATATATGCCTGCACGCCAGCAGATCTCATTATAGATGGTTGTGAGCTTCTACATAGTTGCTGGGAATTGAACTCAGGACCTCTGGAAGAGCAGCCAGTGCTCTCAACCACTGAGCCATCTCTTCAGCCCCATGCCATGCAACTTTACTACAATCTCTGTTCTGAACATGCAAGGTGAACTTTGGTGACCCTTTTTGGTTTGTTTTCACTGAAACAGGGTCTCACTGTGTAGACCATGCTAGTGTTGAACTTACAGCAATCCATCTGCCTCTCTCTGTTTCCCCAAAGATGGGATTAAAGGCATGAGCAACCACATCTGGATAACATGAGCACTCTGCATTGGGCATGCCACTGTGCTCAGATCTGAGCCCACCATGCGTTATAAATGCAGAGTTTTTACTATATGGCCAAAGGTTTCTGCTCTTAAAAAATACATAATCATTTAATTAAGAAAAACAAGGACTTTCCATATTTTCCCATCATTCCTCCGCACATATAAAATTAGTTTATCTTTGGGATTATACTGTGCTGTAATTTTTATTTTAAAAATTGCTCCATAAACCAGGCATGGTGGCGCATGCCTTTAATCCCAGCACTCAGGAGGCAGAGGCAGGCGGATTGCTGTGAGTTCGAGGCCAGCCCAGTCTACAAAGCGAGTCCAGGACAACCAAGATAACATAGAGGAACCCTGTCTTGAAAAACCAAAAATACAAATATAAAAATTTGTAAAAATAAAAAATTGCTCCCTGACGGTATATCTGTCATCCCAGCAGGAGAGACAGGAAAAAGAGGGGTACAAGTCTTCTTCAGCTAGAGTGAGTTTGAGGCCAGCCTGAGCTATGAGACCCTGTCTCAATCCTCCCTTGCCACAAAATATTGCTATTTGAGCTGCTAACTAAAGTTGTCTAGAAAATCGGCATATGAGTTTTGGCTTGGGATTTCTGTATGGCCCTGAAGTGTATCTCTCCCATCTTGCACTACGTATTTATGCAAAGTGGCGTTCTCAGCATGAAATCCCAAAAATCAAAACATTCACCAGCTCTGAAAAGCGCAGCAGACATTCCAAGTCCCACAGTATCAAACACCCAGCTGGGATTTAACTCTTTATGCAGAAAGGAGCAAACTCACTCATCTTGTTGGCATGCAAATTTGCTTTCATCTTTAATAAATGGCAAAATTATATGAATACAAAAGCATTGTTTTAAAATAAATGTGTGATTTATTATGAGTAAAAATTTGACTGGATGACTACTTTGAGTTCTTATATACCCGAAACCACACAAAAATTGCTAGGGAAAAAAAAAAAAAGGCTGCAAGAGAGATGGCTCAGAGGTTAAGAGCACTGACTGTTCTTGCAAAGGTCCTGAGTTCGATTCCCAGCAACCAGATGGTGGCTCACAACCATCTATAATGAGATCTGGTGCCCTCTTCTGGCATGGAGGTGCACATGTAGGCAGAAAATTGTATAAATAATAAGTAAATACTTTTTTTAAAAAGAGGGGGCTGCAAGAGGAGAACATTTAAGGAATCTTGTTACATTCCATTTTCAGTTCCTAAGACAGAACATATCTAAGACAAAACATTACAGTCTGGATCTTGAACTCCCCAAAGACTTGGTCACCATCAAGAGTGGGGACATGCCATTGCAGAGGATACTGGAAAGGAATAAGGTCAAACAACCATATACTGAAGCTCCTGAACCCATGAGGCAAAGTAACCTTTTCTTCTTTCTAAGCTGATTGCCTCAGGTGTTTAGTCTTAGTAGCATGCTGCTAACACACCAGGTAATGTATAAAGGATATAATGTATAAAGGGTGTCACATCTAGTGAAGACCTCATGTCAAGATGCTTCGTGAGGGATCAGGGACATGGCTCATAGATACAGTACTTATCTAGCATGCATGAAGCCCTTCGTTCACATCCCAGCACCACAGAAAACTAGGTGTGGTAGAACATGCCTATATTTCCATCACTTTGATGGCAAAGGCAAGGAGGTCTGAAGTTCAAGCTCGTCCTTAGCTGCATGGTGAGTCAGAGGGCAGCCTGGGCTACAAATGAGCCTGTTTCACAACAAAAAGGCTTCTTCATAGCATTATAAAAATGGTGAAAATAACCATTGAGATGTAACAAGAATAAATTAATTTAAAAAATGGTGAAAATATAGAAGGACAGGCAGGCAAATGGCAGACCCGCCTAGGTATAAACTGCACAAAACAAAGCTAACAGTGTCAATGCAGCATGACCAAATCATCTCTTAAAGGGACTACCTCTCCTGAGCACTCATACTCTGAGGACTGAGTTTCAGGCAGGCAAATCATAGTCAAACCACAGCAGGCAGATGGTCTATGCGGAATGCAGAGAGCTGCCACCAGCCAGGAAAAGTACGGAAGCAGGAGTCGGAGCAACAGCAGCACACTCTGCTGTCTATGGGCCTTAGGACCCGGGTAAGTTACCCCAGCTTCCTTAACTATGCAATGGGCATTACCCAACTTGCTCACAGCCTAGCACCGGGGCTGGCACCCACAGGATCTCACACAATATCTGATAAGCTGTAGAGCTGGTGTTGAGCAACACCACTGATCTAGAGAAGGGCTCAAAGCTTACAAGGGTCAAGTTCACTCACAGAAGAGGCCTGGACCTAATCACACCACAAAGGTCGAAGTGCATCTGGCTGAGGAAAGCCAGTCTGAAATCAGGTCACTTGGACACGTCTTAAAGATTCACTTATGTCTATGAATGCGGTGGACCTAGTGTCCAGAGGAGGCCAGGAAAGGGTATGAGGCCCCCTGGAATTGGGGTTACAGATGGTTGTGAGCCACTGTGTGGGTACTGGGAATCACTCCTGGGTCCTCTGCAAGAGCAGCCAGTGCTCCTAACTGCTGAGCCATCTCTCCAGCCCCACTCATCTGTGCTTACTCAAGAGAACCTAAAACATGTGTTTACACAGAAGTTCACAGTTGCAAAGCGGAAACCCCAAAATTCCATCAGCTGATGACTGGAGAAACAATGCGGTTTGTCTACACGGTGGAATGCTGTTTGACAATAAAAAGAACAAACTGCTGTCACATGGTATTAAATGCACAAACTGGAAGCACCAGGCTCAGTGGCAGTGAGAGGAGACAGAAGACTGTGGCTGTGCTGTGTAACCCCACTTCCAGAAAATTCCAGAGTAAGAAATGCAGATAGCGGCTGGCTTGTGGAAAGCTGCCATAGGGAGGACAGAGGGGGTGGGGGGTGGGGGGGCGCCATGGGCTGGGCTGTGGTCAGCTGGCAATAAGTGTCCACAGGTTTTGGGTTTCCTTCTACACTGATGGAGCAGGTTCTAAAATTAGAAAGTGATACAGTGATGATGGAACAGTTTTGTGAATTAAGCCAGAACCCACTTTCCAAAAAGTGAGTGAGGTCTGGAGAGATGGCTCAGTGGTTAAGCACTGCTCTTTATAACTTGCTGCTCTTGCAGAGGACTGACGTTTTTGTTCCTGGCCTCCACATGGAGGCTCGCAGCACTAATTCCAGTTCCAGGTGCTCAGAAGCCCACTTCTGGCCTCTGGGGGCACTCCACACATGTGGTGCACACATATACATGCAAACACTCACACACATAAAATGAATAAATCTTTTTTAAAAGTGAAAACAAGGTGAATGAATGCATGTAAATCTCAGTAGGAACAATCTTTAACCTTCCGGCAGAAACAGCAGGGGCTAGCAAACTACAATCCCTGGAACAAGTCTGACCCCTGCCTGCTTTTATAAATAAAGTTTCATCAGGACCTATACACGCATCACTGCACCACCTGTGGCTACTCTGGAGCAACAGGGTCCCAGGTGAAAAGATGTGACAGAGACATCTGCTCAGAGAAGCTTGGGCACATTCACTATGCGGTCCATCTTAGAACAAGATGGCCGCCTCCTGACCCAAAGCATGACCCCTGGAGCCAAGTTATACCTAAGATTCCCGCTCAGCTACAAGGCAGCTACACGCCTGCCTGACCCCCACCCCAAGGTACACCCACAGCTGGCAAACCCACAGTCCTCACTACTCACCTCAGCGTCATGTCCTCCTCAACAGAGTTTTCAACCTGCACCCTGCACACCCACCTCAGCTGTCCCCACAGTGTCCTCCCCAGCTCTCCTGTCTCCCACACTTTGAATATAAACAGCAGTGTCCAGCAGATGTCTAAAACAGGAAGTGATTCTGATTTTATAGTTTTCAGATCTGGGGATATTTGCATAGACTCTTCCAAGTGCTTCAAAAAGCCTAAGCCTGAACACATTTCAGATTCCAGATTTTCTGACGTGGGCCGCCTATCCCACGCGCATGCCTTGTTTGTTCACAGGGAGAATCCCCACTGCCTGAGTGAGGTTCTGGGGGCAATGGTCATGTATCAAAGGCTTAGTTAACAGCTGGCACTGCACAGAGGCGGTAAACTTTTAAGCAAATTAAGAGTTAGGTCCCCATGGGCAAGGGCTGGAAGGGGATTATCAGGACCCCACTCCCTCTTGCACCTCTTTGCTTTCTGGCTGCTATAAGGTGAGCACTCTCCTGTGACTAAAGTGCCCACTAGGATGCTCTGCCCACCATATAGGCCCAATGATATGGGCTGAAACTGCTAAAAATATGCATCAAAATGAAAATGTCCTGTTCTTGTCTGTCCCAGGTACTCTGTCACAACTATGACAAGATGAAAGACACACTCCTCTTGCTCACTTCCAAGAGGCCCAGCCTCCAGCCAAGACAGCCTGCCTATCACTGTCTACCACAGCCTGCCTACCACTTGTGGGCACGACCACCCACAAGAATCCCATCCCAGAACCAGTCACTACCCATGCGAGTCAAGAAGCGACACCCAATACTCTGAGCCAGCAGCCCACATGTGGCCTCATCCATACATGCGTTTGGGAGTGTGGAGTGCTTAGGAAATCAAAAACAACCTGGAGACTGAGTAGGAAGAAGGGTGCCTACTGCCCAGTGTGGTCATCACCTCTGTGGGCAGCTCTCCCATTTCCACTGCCCAGAGGTCAGCTCCAGAGACAGTGGTACCAAAGACCAATTCTACACACAACTCTGTATGGACGTCAAGCCTATCCCAGCTAAGATGAGCACACGCGGGCCAGGCTGTGGGGCCTCTGCACATGAGGAGGGCTGAGGCTTGATGCCACCAGGTAATAGAGCCACTTCAGAGATACCCTCCATGTCTCCCTTGGCTGTGGCTCTCCCTTCCTGGCTGGAACGGCAGCTGGTCATGCGAAGGCACAGTAACAGGGACTAAGGCCAAAGGGCAGCAGGCGCAGTCACCTTCTGAGTCCAGGGCCTGGATCTTCAGCTCCAGTGGAGAGTCTTCAAGATAAAGCTCACGGGTAGTAGAGACGATCTGAATGCCATGGATGAGGTCAACAATGGCGTCACAGCGCAGCACCTGGCCTGTGGCTGCCGAGACAGAGAGGAGTCAGCAGTGAAGATGCAGCCATCATCCCTCCCCTCCCCCGGGGCCAACTCCGGTGGCAGTGACTACAGTAACCAACCAGTACACCACAACAGGAACCCAATTCACCCCACGAGCCAAGCAGTACACCCTGGCAGTTAACCTAGCCATTCAGACAGGAAAACTCTGGCTTTCTCATCGTCACCTCGTGGACCCACATTTAAAGCTGTATGGGAAAAGAATTCCTCCAGGAAAATGCAGTTGTGCCCCGGCTGTAAGCACGAAGGGAAGTGGCAAAAACAATGGCTGTGCACCAAGATCAGGGCTCACACTGGGGCTTGCTAGCTGCTGTTGCTGTTGCTGCTGCTGCTGCTGCTGCTGCTGCTGCTGCTGCTGCTGCTGCTTCTGCTGCTGCTGCTGCTGCTACTACTACTACTATTATTATTACTACTACTATTATTGTGAGGATGATGGGGTGGCATGCTTGGCACAGCACACACGTGGACACAGGGCACAAACTTATGGAGTCAGTTCTCTCCTTCCTCCTTTACATGCGATCTGGGGTCTGCACTCACGTCTCCAGGGTTGTGCAGCCATCTCCCTGGCCTCCCTGTTTTGCTTACATCATCGTTCCATAAGACTACCCACTATATCACAGGGGGGATGCATGGGTAGATGCACAGATTTTTTTACTTCCTCATAAACAAAACAGACAACAGCAACGGGCCTGGCAAACTCTCTAGCGTGAGGACGATAACAACACTGGTAATTCTAAACATTCTCCAGGCACCAGATACAAACACTTGCTCCGTCCGATTAGCCCCTGTACCTAGAACCTTAAAAATTCTTACGTGGTTAGGCTCATGGTGCACACCTATAGTCCCAGCTATTCACGGGCCGAGGCAGGAGGGTTGCTTGGGTCTAGTAGTTCAGAGCCAGACTGGACCCACCTCAAAACAAAAACTATGGCCTGCACAGAGGCCTGGGCCACTTGTAGCACATCTTCCTAAAGGTCCAAGTTCAGTTCCCGGCACCCACGTCAGATGGCCCCCAACCATCTGCAACTCCAGGGGCATCTGAAGCCACTCACGTCCATGAGCACCTGCACTCACACACACGGACCCACACACAAACACACACCCATACGCATAATTAAAATACAATTAAAAATAAACAAATTTTATATGCTTCGACCCAGCAAAGCTGGGAAAGTATGCTAGGCAGGAGATAAGCTAAGTAAGCCCAAGTTGTTCTGTGCATACATAAAACTACCGTTTCTAACGCTGAACTGAATCTGCTGGCTCTAAAGGTTTAACCCAAGGGAACATCTGTGAGATGGCCTCCTGGTAAAAACAGTACTCATTGCACTGGGCTCATGACTTTGATCCCAGCATTGAGAAGCAAAGACAGGTGGATCTCTGTGAGTTCAAAGCCAGACTGGTCTACTGGTCTACACAGGGCATCCAGGACAGGCAGGTCTACAGTAAAACCCTGTCTCAAAAAAAAAAAAAAAAAAAAAAAAAAAAAAAAAAAAAAAAAAGCATAGTATTCAGCATTTAAAATGTGAGGTTGGAGATGACTCAGTGATTAAGAACATGTATTGTCCTTGCAGAGATGCAGAGAACCTAAGTTCAGTTCCCAGAACCCACATTTCCTGTCTCACAATTGCCTATAATTCCGGGTTCAGGGATCTAGTGCCCTCTTCTGGCCTCCATGGCATATACACAGAACATTCATACACGTAAGTAAAAAAAATTTTTTTTTCCGAGACAGGGTTTCTCTGTGTAGCCGTGGCTGTCCTAGACTTACTTTGTAGACGAGGCTGGCCTCGAACTCACAGCGATCCACCTGCCTCTGCCTCCCGAGTGCAAAATAAAATATGTTTAAAGGAATAATTCCATGCTCAGCAGGGGCTGAACATGTAGCCCAGTGATCTAGCATTCCTTAGCACATACAAGGCCCAGGGGGCAACCTCAGCACTGCTGGAAAATACCAATGACATTAAACATAGTAAAATGGAAATCAGTCACATCATGGTGCAGGAGCACAACTGAATGTCACATGGTTTTCCTGGGTCAATCTGCCTTATGTATGTATCTATGAATTCACAAACGCACACGCCACCAACCATGGGCTGAAAACGCTCAGGAAAAAATCCTCTATGCCGAGCACACACACACTTCCCCCATCATCACTCTTTAACCATACAGCCTTGCAACCTGCAGAGCATCGCACCATAGGCATGTCGTCTAAGACGGTTTAGGAATACCATCTTAGGGAGGCAATTCTAAGCCAGAACACACGAGGGACTAGTCCCAGGAGTACAGCATCCCAAGAGACCCTGTAACCAATCCACCATGAATACTGAGGAAGACTGATGATTCAAATATGGAGAAAGAAAAAGCATAGTTTTCTAGACTAGGTCATTTTTTTTTCATCTGCCTTGACAACAGTTAAGAGCACCTGGGTTAACAAATAACTAATTTATGAGTTTAGAAAGTCAGGCTCCGTAAGGGAAAATGGTGTGAATCAGTGATGAAGGGCCAGGAAGGATGCTTCCTAGGTTCGGGGTAGAGGTCTCATGGGGGTGTTTCTCTTTTCACATCCCCACCAATGATTCCCCCACAGCACATAAAGCCCTTACTGATGTCTTCTGCAAAGATGATGCTCGTCAGGCGTGCTGGCTGGGTCAGGCGGGCCTGCACCACTGCCTTCTGGGAGCACTGCTGTTCACTGGGGCCCAGTGGCTCTATGCTGGCTACCTCTGGCCGCGTGGATGACCTGTGGTGAAAAGAAGGGAGATCATTTCTTGGAGCCATACTGTAAGGCACAGCCAGGCCCAGAAGCAAGAGCAATAGCTTCCATCTGGGAATCTGGGTTCAAACCGAGCAGAGGTGAGGAACCTCTTACATCAACCTAAAAGAAAAATTGAGAAGGAAAGAGGCCAAGGCAAGGCCTTCCACAGTCAGCTCTCCGCAACCTGAGGTGATGAGTCACTGCACATAGGCCCCATTAAGCAAAAGCAAACCAGACACTGGGCAGCTGAACACAGATTTGATAGTCAATAGCCACCAACCGAGATTTCTCCACAGAGCTATATGAGGCCTCCTTACCTCATGGGGCAGCCCCAAGACCCCAGATGCCTGAAACCACAGCAGCCCCTCTCTCTCTATGCCACCCCACACCAACACACACAAACACCTATAGTGAATTTTAGTTTATACAGTAGGCCCAGGAAGAGAGTAAGAATGGTAGCATAATAAAATACAAGTTATAACAAGACTATAATGAAAGTTATTTAAAACTTATCAATTGAGTGGTTTGCTTCTGGAATTTTCCATGTAGTATTTTCACCCTGTGAGTTACTCAGGTAACTCGCCATCAGCAGGAAAAGGATTTATGCATGAGGAACAAATATTGGAGCTGATCCAGGATGGACTCAGAATGTTCACTAGGATGTTATCCTTCATCCCCATACGGCTTCTATAGGACCTGGAGACCACTAAGTGTAATGACAACAATCCAGGGTCCCTATGCACTCGGAGCTGGCATCACAACCACATCTGGGAGAAAGGCAGATAATCTCATCAGCAGGTAAGTCTGGACAGCCTGAGACATTGATGGGGAAGTCTTCAGGGGTCACCGCCTCAGCTCCCTAACACAGCACAGCAACAGTTCCAGGTCAAGGTGAACTGAGGACAAATGTCAGAGCCCACCAGATGTGACAGAGCTAGCTAATGCTAATTTACTGTTACTACAGGTCCCAGGGAATCCTGTGGGCAAGTGTCCCTGAATGGATGCTAGGGGAAATGTCAGGAAGACCTGCCCCCAAAGACTCCAAGGTGACAACAGGCATGCTGTACTCTGAGGGTACACGTACCAAGTGACCAAGGGCGCAGGGCAGGACAGCCACTGAGCAGAGAGCCAGCACTCATTCCTCAGGCTCTCCCAGCTCACCCTCCAGCACGGCACAGGTATACTAGCGCCACTAAAAGCCAACCACGGTAGCACTTGCCTGTATTCCCAACACCTTAGGATCATCTGGAATGAAAAGTCCTTCTCAGCTATACAGCAAGATTGAGGCAACTTAGGTTACATAAGATCCTGTCTCAAGGGGCTGAAAAGACGGCTCAGTGGTTAAGAGCACTGACTGTTCTTCCAGAGGTCCTGAGTTCAACTTCCAGCAACCACATGATGGCTCACAACCATCTGTAATACGATCTGGTGCCCTCTTCCAGTGTGCATGAAGACAGCATACTCATATACATAAAATAAACAAATCTTAAAAAAAAAAAAAAACTTAAAAAAAAAAAAAAAAGATCCTGTCTCAAAACAAAACAGTGGTCCATAGCACACCTGAACAGACATCTCCAGGCTTCCAAAGCTGGTATCTTTCTGGAGGCCAGGTGGGCACAGGCAACATCTCCACCCACAACTGAGAACACTGTGACACAAAGAACATGGGTACCAGCTGAGCTGCTGCAAGAAGCCTAAAACGTGACAGCCACATGAAGGTAAATATACTAAACCACCCTCACCCACCGCTGAGGAAAGAGATGGAATCCCCAAGGAAAGGCATGTGTGGTAAGCTCGGGGTGCCCTCTGAGGAGACAGCACTTCAGAAGCCAAGGAGCAAGAACAAAGTTGATACAACACCCCAGGTAGACAAGAAAGAGAAATCTCACACTATGTCAGCAAAGTGCTATAGCTCAAAAGTTCCTCGCTGTGGGGTGCCAGCGAGAGCTGTTCCTGGCAGCACAATTCTGCAGAGGACGGATCACCAATGAGAGAGGCAGGAGCAGCAGTTCTCCCATCTCTGGCACATCCTGAAGGCTGGAGTTGGTTCCCTGGCTTGCAGCTGCAGCAGCAGGGCTTAAAGGCTGAGGCAGAAACAGTGGAGGAAAGTTTGTCCATCTTTTGTCCGTCTGCTGCCTGTATAGGGAAGACTGGATGCAGCTGGAAGTCTGACTCTGGCTGGGAGCTGGACTCTTGAGGTCTTTGGGCTTCTTCCTCTAGAGACAGCAGGAATAACTGAAACCAGGCTAGGAGCGGGACCGGGGGAAACGCTGCTTGTGTCATAGTTATGGAATGCTTGGTAGGCTCTAATTGGCTATGATTGCAAATGAGATGAAAATAGGACCAATCAGGAGAGACCTGTCAAACCTGAGAAGGCAAAGAGGAAGTCCGCCAGGTCTGCCTACTGTGGAGGGCCATGCTCCATGTTCCCATGGATGGCTTTTTGCTCAGCGCGTCCCTAATGCCCAGGTTAAATCAACCGCTGTCCTCAGGGCACCTCCCCCTGATTGTACAGCGCCAGCATCCAGCAGAAGCACACGACAGGCTTCACAGTCTGGAAGTGACACACTTGTGTCTCCCTGGGACCCTGGGGCAGCACAATAAACAGCAGGGCTGAGGATCAGGCAGCGTGGCCTGTCTCATTGTTGACATCTGCAGAAAGGTAGAGCTGATTTAGGGACCTGCCACTCACCAGCCACATGGACCACCATATTCTCATCATCAATGGGAACAATGCCTAGCTACAAAGGACGAGGGCAGAGCACAACGCCAGCTGAGGGGAGCTCCCGGACACCGGCCACATCCAGAGCTTTCTGACTGTCTCTGGGAGGACACAAGGCTCCTCCCCACTCCCGCTATGTCTGACAGCTCTTCTCTGCTTAGTTCTAAGACTCATCTATTTGTGTGTCCACATTTAGCCAATCAGAGACCAGCTTGGCCCAGCATGCACTCTATAGATATGGATTCAACCCAGGAAGAGTGGGGTGCCTTCAGGATCTGCTGGAGATGGACTTGCCAGAGACCGCAGGCCCCAGCACCTGAGATCTCTGCCTCCAGCAGGGAGCTCACTCAAGCTAGGCTTTGGGCTTTAGCTGGGCAACTGCAGGTACAGGGACTCCATGTCCAATCTCTAGACATTCACACCCCCCACCCCGCAGAGACCTGCCACTCTAGAAGTCTAGGGAGCAGTGACACTTCTCAGACATACGGCCTTGCCCTGCTAGGGACCAATCTTGATCGCTAGGTCATCCAAAGGCCTTTGAGAGCTTTGAGTTACAGCACCTCTCAGAGCCAGTGGCTAGAATCCCAATGCTAACATTGAGTAGTGGTTTAGGTAAGAACTGCCCCCGTAGGCTCATATATTTGAATGCCCAGTCATCAGGGAATGGCACTACTAAGAAGGATTAGGTGGTGTGGCCTTGTTAAAGGAAGTGTGACACTGAAGGTGGGCTTTGAGGTTTTAAAGGTCCAAGCCAGGCCCAATGGCGCCCTCTTCCTGCTGCCTGTGGATCTGTTTGCAGAACTCTCAGCTCCTCCTCCGGAACCTTGTCTGCCTGCATCCTGCCATGCTGCCCAGCCTGCTGCTGATGGACTAAACCTCTGAAACTGTAAGTCAACACCAATTAAATGCTCTCTTTATAAGAGGTAGGGTAGTCATGGTGTCTCTTTACAGCAACAGAACACTGACTAAGACAAATTCTGTGTGGCACTATGTTTTTAAGTTGCTTTACCCCATTTAAGCTACTGATCCTGAACTCATGCTAAAGTACCTCTGGTTCGCACTCTAGCTATCTGCCCACTGATTCTCAGAGGGGGATGGAACAAGAAGAACCTAACTGGGGGCCGGGGACAGGGCATGGTCAGTGGAGACCATCTCACTATGATGTCTATAGGACTCTTAGCCACAAGAGAAAGAAGGAATTGTGGGGCAGTATGCTTCCTGGAACCTTGATCCTGGTGTTCTGCTTCCTCCAGGCCTGCCCAGCGCACAGCCATAGACCCACAGGCAGGTTCAGGCCCAAGCAGGGGTTACTGCCCCAGGCCACATGACTTAGCAGGAACCTGAAACATCTGAATTCAGACCTCAGCTTAGAAGCCTCCCGCCCCGACCCCTTGCCCCAGCAACTTTCCCATCTCTATCCCTTTGCAAATGCTGTTCCCTGCACATCACATGCCCCTGTTACCAGCCCATCCTGCCCACACAGCTGAGGCTGAGGGCAACCCCTCCTTAGGGATCCTCCTCTCAGCTCCCCTGTGCTGCTGGTCCTCCTGGCATCTCTAATGTAGGCAGTCACTCACTGCATCCATGAGGAGTAGTCAACTTTTAAAGCAATGATAAAATACCTATTTAAAAAAGCAGTGTATAAGGAGGCGAGGCTTACTTGGGCCTGTGGTCTCAGAAGTTCCAGCCTATGGTTAGTTGGTTCTTTTGGTGAGTGTATGTGGAAACCAAGAAGCTGCTCACAAGGGGAGATAGGGTGCTGGAGTCCCAGGAACCCTTCAAGGACACATTCCCAGTGACCACTTCCTCTCTCTAAGGCCCACCGTCTAAAGGTTCTGCGGGCTCCCCACCTCAAGCACATGGGCCTCAGAGGGACATTAAAGATCCAAAGCATGTGAGTCCTTGCAGGACTACCTGTGATGGTGAGAGAAGTTCAGCACACACATGAGCCCCTGCCTCTGCAATGGAGCCTCCTGCTTCATGGGAGCTGAACAGGAAAAAACAACAGAGAGAGAACTGTGGTCTTAGGAAGGACTCAGGGCTAGGGTGAGCATGAACCAGGGAGGGGAAGCCTGCAACTTCCAGTAGGATGGTTGGTTAGACTAGGTGTGGCTGAGAGATTCCAAGCTCTTGAAAGAAAGGCAGGACTGCCATCAGGGCCAATTAGTCTTCTGAACGGAGGCAGCCGTGTGGCTTTCCTTCTTTTTTTTCTGCTAACATTTTGTTTCGTTTTCCTTCAGTTTGCACTCCTGGGATTCGTGCTGAACTAGCCACGTCATTTCTCTGGATTTAACACTTGCACTGTGGTTTTCCTTTTCCTAGACTGGTTCTGTCTATGGGCAGCTGCTGTACTATGGAGTCATGAACTGCGTTAGGTAATGTTTACTGCCCTTCCCCGACTGGAGTCTAAGCACTATGATCTGCCTCCTCACAGGTGCACAGGACACTCAGGTGAGGAGTTTTCTTTACACCAAAGCTTTTGGTTTTTCAAGACAGGTTTCTCTGTGTAGTCCTTGCTGTTTTGGAACTCACTCTGTAGACCAGGCTGGCTCCTAACTCAGAGATCCACCTGCATCTGCCTCCCAAGTGCAGGGATTAAAGGCGTGTGCCACCACCGCCCAGCTACACCAAAGCTTTTAAGCAGAAAGTAAATTGTACCAACTATATGGAGTAGTTCAGAAAGCCTTGGAGGGTGTTCAGCTTTCCAAGTGTATTCAGAACCAGCCCCAAAATTGCACCCTGCAAGCAGGTCAGACACAGCCTCACAAATGCAGACACTAGGTTCAGTGACTGTCATGCAGCACGCCACCTCCTCACAGGCCCCTGCCTTGTCAGCATACCCAGATGGCAACAGCCTCCTTTGAAGACCAGGTCCCAACGTATCCTCTCCCTACCAACAACCCAGCAGACAGGCACAGGAAAGACACTCACATCTGAGTTATCATTCACACAGGGGATACCCTTGACCTCTATCTACCTTGTCCTCAAACAGCACCTAACTCTTCTGTGTGGACCTGCCTAGGATGATGTGTGTCTCTCAAGCTCCCAAGATGACAGAACTGAGGAGTGATTAGGTTATAGGGACAGACACTCCAGGAAGGGCTCATGCCATTTAAAGAGGGCTCTCAGAGCTGTCTGGTTCCCTCCCTCCACCCAAGGACACAACAAGAAACTGGCAGTTTGCAACTGGGAAGTGGCCTCACAACACAGCCACTCAGACACCATCTGTGACTTCCAGCACCGAGGGAAAGACGCTCTCGTTATTTCAAGCCACGCCTCCATCTATGGGTTTGTAACAGTAGCCAGAAGAGAAGGAGGCTTCTTCCTCTCTCAGTACAGGAGACGCCAGAGCACTCTGGTCTGTGGACACTGACAGACACACTTCTGCGACCTGGACAACAAAAGCCTTGTGCACCCTGGCCATAGAGAGGGGTTTGGACTGTCACATGTGCCTAGGGAGGGTCCCAGAACAGGTGCTGTGGCTTATGCCCACGAAGATTGGAATGTGGGAGGACATCAGGTTGCAATGGCGTCTTGCTACCTAATAGAGGGCCAAGAGACACCACAGCCAAGGCCTAAAGACGAAGGAGCAGATCCTGGTGACCATGCATTCACTCCCAATTCCAACAAGGAAACCTGAAGCAAATCCTGCCTAAGAGCCTTTCTCCTGTCATATGCAGCATCAGAAGGCTAGGGAGGTGAATTCTCCAGGCTGAGCTCCTAACAGTTTGCAGTAATGCTTCCTCCAGACCCAGTACTATTAAAAAAAAAAAGCCACCATGGCAATGTTCGTTATTATATGATTATTCTGTTCTGTGTCAAGCAGTAGTGTGCACAGCTGCGTCCCCAACTGTCCTATTAGAACCCAAGGTGACACATGAGGGAAACCTCCACACGATGTCAGCATATCCCTAGAAAACAATGGGTTCAGCCCAGCGAGGCAGGACACAATCCTGCTCCTTGGTACTGGGTACAGCATGCAAACACAAAGCTGAGGACTTCCCGCCCTACCTCGTGCTGCCCACAAACAGGGCTGGGCTCCTAGACCCTGCAGAAGATGGCATCAACTACCACTGGATCAGCCCCACCGGTAAATGCACCCTCAATGCTGCTTCTTAAAGTTGACTGATTTTTTTTTTCCTCCAAACTTGCTGAGGAAGCCAAACAAGCCAGGCACCAGCTGAGGAGCCCCCCACAGCCCAGCCAACCCCTGCTGGGAGGTCCAGGCCTCAGCCTCCTGAACTGTTGTGGGTAGCATCCCTCCAGAGCCAGTTTGGGGGCCTTACAAAAATAGTTTTTGGATTGACTGAGGAAAAATATTTACGGATATTAGAAGACAAACCAGCTTTACCATCCTGGTTCCTGCTGGGCACCAGCAGGGACACTCTTCTCCTTCTGATCCTGCAGTTTCTGGCTACCAGGAACAGCTGCCTGGACACCAGCACCTTCTCATGACAGTCCCTGCTGCTGTGGTTTGGCTCCTAAATGTCCCCAGAAAGCCTTGTCCTGAACACTTAGTCACTGAGAGACAGAAGAACCTTAAAGAAGTTACCCCTAGTTCTATGGAAGTCAGGACATTAGTGTACACCACTGAAGAAGCTACTAGAACCCCAGCCCCCTCCTCCTCACTTCCCTCCTTTTTACTTCCTGGCCACCATGAGGTAAGCTGACCTTGGCCCGCCACACACTCCCACCATGATGTCCTGCCTCAGCACAGTGCCGAACCACTGCAGCCTACTGTCACTTCTGAAATGTGCACTAACACAAAAAATGTCCCCACCCAGATGCTTATCTTGGTCATTTTCTAATGGCAATGAAGACCCAGCATACCCACCATAGGGTCCTCCCCACCACCTGACTCAGCACAGCCACATCCAAGCACCACTAGCATCGCTTTATTATTTTCTCTGGGTGGGTATCCTGGCTGCTTGTACGTCTGTGTACCATCATATGCATGCCTGGTGCTTACAGAGGCCAGAAAAGGGAATGGGACCCCCAGAACTGCGAGGCACCGTGGTGAGTGCTTGGAATTAAAACCCAGTCCTCTGGAAGAGCAGTCAGTGCTCTTAACTGCTAAGCCATCTCCCCATTTCCTATCTATTTTTTTCTTAAATTAATTCTCCTAGCCGGGCATGGTGGTGCACGCCTTTAAGCCCAGCACTCAGGAGGCAGAGGCAGGTGGATCCCTCTGAGTTTGAGGCCAGCCTGGTCTACAAAGCGAGTCTAGGACAGCCAGGGCTACACAGAGAAACCCTGTCTCAAGAAAAAAAAACAAAAAACAAACAAATAAAACCTTAATTCTCCTTTACTGAAAAGGCGATGTAAAAGGAAAACCCTGCACATAGGGTAAATAGACACTCTGCTGGGCTTCCCAGAAAACCAGATGCAAAAAAACCATTCTGAACCTGGGGGCCAGCGCTTCTCACAGAGGCTCTCAGAAGCAGGCAAGCAGGTTAAGGGTGCTAAATAAGGGGGAGGCTATGAAAGGGACAGTAACTTAGGAAATAAAACTTTTGGTTAGTATTTTTAAAAAGAAAGTAAGAAGGCAGTTGCCAGGGGCTGGTGTAGGAGGAAGTGGGGAGCTAGTGTTTAACGGCTAAGGAGTTTCAGTTTTACAAGACACGAGCTCTGAGATGGGTGTCAGGGTGCTCTGATGCACTGAACTGGGCAAATGGTTCGGAGGCAAATGCTGTGCTACATATTTTTGTTTTGTTTTGCTTTAAATAAAAGATGGGCTGGAGAGATGGCTCGACAGTTAAGAGCACTCTGCTGCTCTTGCAGAGGACCCCGATTCAGTTCTGAGCACCCACATGGCAGCTCGCAACTGCCTTTACCTCTAGTTCCAGGGGATCAACACCCTTTTCTGACCTCCTCAGACACCAGGCATGCATTTGGTGCACGTACATATACACAGGTAAACACTCATATACGTAAAAGAAAATACACTGTGAAAAAAATTTTTTTAACTGTTATCAACATACTGACTCATGAAAACCTTTCAGCAAGCCTAGAGGATCAAGAATGAATTCTGAGATGGGGGAGGGGGTGTTTTCGCGGAACACTGCTTCCCTAGGAGGTGCCAGATCTTGTGTCCTAGTTCACTGCCACTAAATAAATAACAAGGGAGAGTGAGCTTTGAAAGGGGGACCCTTTCTCATCGCCATGGCTGCAAGAGACCCGCTGACACACAAAATGCCCCAGCTCTCTGAATGCCACTTTAAGAGAGAGCTGTCCCCTTTTTCAGAACACAGGCCAGGGCCTGGGAAGGAGTCAGAGAAACACAGAGACTAGGGAGGGTGGGTCAGAAAACAATAATGGAGAAAAAACAAAACTAAACTAAAAACAAACAAACAAGAAAACCCAAGAGGGGAGGATGAGAGAGACAAAAGACGGATGTGGACTGATGGTCAGCCCAACCCACGCTCCACACATCTGCGAGGCCCACCTCTCGTGAGGCTGCAGAGTAGAAGCCACCTCAGGGTCAGGCAGAATAGGGGAACCCCAGAAGGGAAGTGGATGCATGCACCACCCAGGGCTCCAGGTCAGCTCAAGTCAACAGATACTTTCCAGAACCTCACTTGAACTGCCTGGTGAGGTGAGCGAGCAGGACTGCCTCTTAGAGTCTAGCTCCTCAGGAACCTCAGCACCAGGCAGCCCTCAGAGCCAGGGTGTATGGGTCTCAGGAAGCTAAGCCCAATGCCTGAACCTGGCAACCCTTTTCCTGTCCCCTAACCACAGTCCGCAAGGTCTCACATGACCTGGGCCTGCCAACCTCTCTGCCTTCACCTTCGGATACTCTTGTGAGAAGCAGGGTTTGTTTTGTTTTGTTTTAATCAAAGGTACTCAGGCAAACAAGAGTCCATATTCTTGAACAGCCCCCTACCCTTTCCCCCAGTTAACCAATCAAATTGTAAAGTCAGCTCCCTCCGATGAGATGAGACAGTCACCACCTACACCTGGGATAAGAGGCAGGGCATTTTGGGGGGTGGGGGGAGATGTGTTAGCTAGTTTCATTTGGGTTCTGACATTCCCCTTTTTGCAAAAAAGAAACTGCCTTACTGAATTACTTTCACCACTTTGTTCATGTGTTCTCCCAACACCCTATCCTCAACAAGCGCACTTCCACTTCTAAGAAGCCTTAGCCTACTCAGGGCCCAGCTGGACTCCAGGGAGGTATATCCAAAATACATGTCTCAGATTGCCATCCATTTCTGCCACAGGCCATGTGCAAACCGTCTCACAGTACAGGAGGAAGTCAGGGCATCACCCACTCCTTCACTGTCACGCCTTCTTGAGCAGCATTTAGTGAATAGTGACGTCATCATTACTTGTCCCCTGTTTGTTAAATGACTCTCTGACCCAGAAAGAGCTCTGACTGATCTAAGAATCTTTATTGCTACCAGTTTGGGGAGCAGGGGCAGGACACACAGCACTCTACTGTCACTCTCAGCAGCCTAAGGAGTTCCTAGACTTTCACGCACCTGACATAGCCAAAGTAGAGACTCACGGCTTCAATACATAAGAGAATTCTAGGACCAGCTAGTCTATGAAGGCAGTTGGGGTTAATCTTAAGAGTTTCTATTGCTAACTTGGGGAGGAAAGGGTTTATTTCAGCTTACAATTCGAAAGTCACACTCCATCACTGAGGGAAGTCAGGGCAGGAACTCAAGGCAGGAACTTGGAGGCAAGAGCTGATCAGAGACCATGCAGGAATGCTGCTTACTGGCTTGCTCAGCCTGCTTTCTTATAGCACCCAGGACTACCAGCTCATGGGTGCCACTGCCACCAGAGAACTGTGCTATCTCATATCAAATATCAATTAAGAAAATGTACCACAGGCTTACCCACAATCTGATGTATGTGTGTGTGGGGGGGGTATTTTCTTACTTGAGGTTCCCTCTTCCAAATTGACTCCTGCTTGTGTCAAGTTGACAAAAACTAGCCAGCAGAGGGTTTATTACATATCTTTTAATCTTTAGATAAATCATCTTTTCTAATTTATTTTATGGGTATGGGTGTTTTACTTGTATGTACATGCATGCACCATGTGTGTACAGTGACCTCAGAGGCCAGAAGAAGGCATCAGGTCCCCTAGAACTGGAGTTACACACGGCCGTGAGCCTCCATGTGGGTACTAGGAGTCATGCCTGGTCCTCTGGGAAACAGGGCCATGGAGCCGTCTCTTCAGCCCCCGGATAATTTAAAGTAGGCTTGAGCACAAGGTTTAAGACAGAATGCCCAGAGAGAAAAACAAGACGTCCCCAGGAGCATGGTCATCACAAATCAGACCCTAGTGTGTGTGCCAGCTCAAAAAGGGACAGTCACCTTTCTTTGTCTTTACAATAATCATATACACAGGGGCTAGAGAAATGGTTTGGTGATAAAGAATACTTGTTACTCTTGCAGAGGACCCAGGTTTGGTGCTCAGCACCCCACGTGGCAGCTTATCGCTAACTGTAACTCCAGGGATTTGACACCCTGTTCTGGCCTCTTCAGGTACCAGGCACACACACATAAAACAAATAAACCTAAAAATAAACTACGTGTGTGTGTGTGTGTGTGTGTGTGTGTGTGTGTGTGAATGTGTGTGTGTGAGAATGTGAGTGTGTGTGTGTGTGTGTGTGTGTGTGTGTGTGTGTGTGTGTGAATGTGTGCTGTATTTCAGTGGGTCCTGATGCCACCATCTTCAAAGGGTTCCTAAGAACTTTAAATGAGATCACAGAAGATTCCTGAGGGTCACCCGATAGGACTTTAATTGATAAGGTAAAAGTCTAGCTCATGGGAACAGGAGATAAAAAGCTCATAGTTTTGTTTGAGATTCTGGGGGAAAGAATGAAGCCAAAGTCATTTACATTCAGGCCTTAGGCCTGGTTAACCAGACAGACAGACAGACAGTCAGACATCTATATTCAGGCTATAAGCCTTGTTCACTGGATAAACAGATAGGGACAGAGAGACAGATGTTCACTCTATGTTGACAGTCTTCACAGCAAAAGTCAGCTGTGGTGAATTCTTACTCTCAGCCAAGCAGAGCTCCCAACAGACTCTGGATGAAGGACTCTCTTCCTGTCCACTTCCCCACAACTTTCCCTAGCTTTCTGTCTTAACTCACCTATCTCTTAGATTCAGGACCAAGCTAGGCAAATGTAGCAGGCAGGTTCCCCTGCTGCCTTAGGTAAAGGTGGCTCATCCAGCAGGCTGGGAAGACATAACAGGTGCACACAAGCACACAAGCAGCTTGGTCTCCCCTTGCCTTAAGTACAGACCAACTCCAGAGAGTGCCCAGACTTTACCTAGGTCTCACCCCCATCCCTCTCCCCTGCCTGACCTACGCCATCTCCGAGCAGGCGTAGGTCTTCTTAACAAACCACAGGACTGAAAGGAACCCACAGTGAGCCTGAGTTTGGAGCCCGGGCGTGGTGGCGCACACCTTTAATCCCAGCACTTGGGAGGCAGAGGCAGAAGGATGACTGTGAGTTCAAGGCCAGCCTGGTCTACAAAGTGAGTCCAGGACAGCCAAGGCTACACAGGGAAACCCTATCTCCAAAAACAAAAACAAGAACGAATAGGGTAGGCCTTTTCTTTTTTCCTCTCAACTATCCAAATGGGCATCATTTGTCTATAAAAGGATACCTTTTAAAGGAATCAATAAAGTAACTTTCCATATCACTTTCAATGCAAGATAGCTAAGCTACATCACAACTTGTTAAGTAGCAAGGCTGGCTGGGTTCAACTGGAAAGACAAAGGAGCCTAGCAAACTACCCGGTGCTACCCCACCCAGCCCCACTGGCCCCATCCCACTGCAGGGGCTGGAAGGCCTTCTGCCTCAGCACCATGTGTGAGCAAGCTGCCATTCCGTCTCAGCCCTCCCTCAAATGCAGCAAGGTGGACTAGCTGACCTCCCAGGAATGTGATGCTACAGGTCAGAAACTAAAGGAAAAGTAACTTTGAAGCTACAGGTCCAGACCTGCAGCAACTTCAGAGGACCTGGAGCTCAGCAGTGAATCCCAAGGCTGAGCAACGCCCCCAGGGCCTGGCGCAGGTTAAATTGTCTTTGTTTTTCATCCCAGACACCTGAAGTACTCCTGGATAAAGAGGCCTTTTCCTCCTCCCAGGTGGAGGTGACTGCAGGCACTGAGTCTCCGTTGCTTGCCAAGTCCCAAAACTTCCAGAAGAGAACTCTCAGAACTAACGCAGTGAGTGACTTGTATTCACAATAACATTTCTGAATAGTGCTTGATTGACAGGCAGCCCATCTTCCTGTGAAGTAAGGGGGAAACTGCAACCGAAGCCCTTCAAGAAGACACTTAGCTGAGCAGTCAACCACACCTTAGGATGAAAGCCACCAGACGCTTAACAACCCGGAAGGTACTTAGCACGCCTCTGATGCATCCCGGCTTTTGAAAGCTTTCCCCAGTCCTCCTGCTGAGAAAATAAAAAATCTGCCAAGACCCATCAACAACTCGAAGGAAAGTGCAGTTGGGGGAAAGTAAAGAAAGAAAAGGTTGTTATTTTACAAAAAAAAAAGTATGACTACAGAACTTTATAGGAAGCAGTAGACAAATACATGTGGGGAGAGTCACTTGGAGGCAGCTGTTTTAAATAGCTAGCTTCCTCTTTCTTGCCCATCCATTAAGCATCCAACGTAAAGGAGAGTGAGCATGCATCCCTCGGGAGTGTTAACAGCTGATCTCCCCAGAGAGGGATAGAGCGCCTCCTCGCGGGTAAAGGTTTCCCTCCAAACCGCAACCGAATGACTACCTCTTAATAGCTCAGAGGCCAACCTAGAGATATGGTCTCATAACCCAGACTGACCTCAAACAGTCGATCCCCCTGCCTCAGCCTCCCCAGTGCTGGAATTACAAGGGTGCAATGCCACCCTTGTGAAGCCGACTTTTAGAACAAATAGGTTTCAGAATACTTGTAACTGAATACAGGCAGAGCTCTGGACATCATATAGAAAGAACACACACACACACACACACACACATCTAGCCTCAACACATCCTTGAGGCCGACTGTTAACTGTTGCCTGAGGGATGGGAGGGAGTAAGCACTTACACTTTTATCACTAGTGAGGTTAGGGTGTGGGTCAGGGGTGCGACCTGGTCACACCCTCCCTACTCAGCCTGCATCCAGCAGAAGCTCTCCCCTCATCCGCCTAGCCAAAGGCTGGACCACAGCACTCTGCTGGGTCAGAGCCTGGCCAGGCAATCAAAGCAGATGCCACTCCACCAGCCTCTCACTTCTGAGTGGACCCCTAGAGCTTTCATCCAGGACTTAATGATCCTCCCAAAGTGGCCCAACGGGTATGGTGTGTCTCCCACTGACGCCTTGCACAGGTCTCCACAGACACGCTTCCCACACTAGTCAGGCGCCAAGGGGTGAGCCCCCATCCCCCACAGACTCCAGAGCCCGGGCTGTTCGGACCGGAGCTCCTCAAGGACCTGACAGCAGGGGGCTGAGGCCACGTGCGGCGCTTCCCCCAGCAGCCAGCAACTAGAGCCTCCTCTTCCCGCGCAGCCAAGATACCAGTGGCCCAGGCGCCATGCGCAGGCGACGAGCGCGCGCCGCGGGGTCACGCGGGGCCGGCTGGAGCGAGCACGCCGCGCACCTGCCGCCCAGGCCCCCTCCCGCGCACCTGCCGCCTCCCGCCGGGGCCCCCACGCGCGCCTCACCAGCGGTAGCAGCCTTCAGAAGCTTCCAGAGTGAAGTTCACGCGCGTGGCCCGCGTGAAGGGCAGCAGCACTTTGGGAATGTTAAGCTTGGCGGCCGCGGCGAGGCCCAGTGTCTGCAGCAGCAGCAACAGCAGCGCCCAGAGCACCCGCTGCACCCGCCAGGCCCGCGCCATCCTCCCGGCCTCGCTAGCGCCCCGGCGCGCGCTCCCGCGCCCTCCGCCGGCGCGCGCTGGGCAGCAGGTGGCCGCGGGGGGCGGGGCGAGGGCAGGGAGGGCGGGGCGCGCGGGGGGAAGCAGAGAGCGCGCCCCGGTGCTGCGCCCTTAGAGCGCGGGTAATCTTGCGCGCTTATTCAGCCCTGGAGCCCTAAGAGCGTGGCCTCAGGTTCTGCCGCGCGCGCGTCACTGGTCGCCGGTGGCGGCCTTCCAGCCGGCTCGCTCTTGTTGTTTATTCCGCCTTGTCTGGAGCCTCTGGCGGTGGAGCCAGGACATCGCACTAAGACAGGCGCCCCAGGACTTTGAGGGTTGCCACGAGGAGAGCCCACCGAGCCCTCGTTTCAGGCCACACTTCCGTAGGGGCCAAGGAGGTCTCGGGGTTCTCCCAAACCCATAGATGCTCGGAGGGAGTCATCCCAAAGCTCAGTTAGGGTGCAACACTGCCCTGAAAGAAAGCAGCCTGAGTTCTGCTGCAATGTGATCTTGCATTCACCCGAAACTAGATAGAATAGCGAGATTGAAGTAAGAGTGACAGACAGGCCGATGCCACGGACAAGGACATGAAACTGAACTTCAGGCTGGCTGGGGAGAAGCCTTCTGGAGGAGGAAGCCTCTGGAATGGACACTTAACACCTCACTGGGTTTCTGAGAGGCCGCCATTTGCGGTCTGTTCTAATTGGTTTGGGGGTTTTGTTTGTTTGTCAGCTTGACACAAACTAGTGTCTTCTGGGGAGAGGAACCTTAATTGAGAAAATGCTCTATCAGATTGGCCTGTGGCCTCGTTTATAGGGCATTTTAGTGATCGATGATTGATACAGGGATGGCCCAGCTCACTGGGCAGTGCTACCTCTGCAGGGGGTGGGGCGGTTCTGAGGTGTGCAGGAAAGCCGGGGAGCAAGCCATAAGGAGCAAGCCCATAAGTTGCATTCCTCCATGGCCTTGGCCATTGAAATTCCTGCCTTGCCTGAGTCTTGAGTGTCTGCTTTGGTTTCCCTCAAGGATGGACTGTGGCTGGGATAAGTAAAGCCAAAGAAATAAACCCTTTCCTTCCCGAGTTGCTTTTGGTTATGGGACATTTGGCTAGAAGGAGGAGTATGTGGAGAGCATCCTCCTGGCCTGAGGACCCTGGACTGCATGTGTGAGTAGCTACCCGGAAGAGGACATGTCTTCCAGGCTTGGTACCAGGCGCTGTGGGAGGGAAAGCTCCACCGGCTTCTTAGAGGAAACAAGGAAGTGTGGAGAAGTCGGCCCCAGGGTGTCTGTGCAAAGTCTTCCTGGGTGTTCTTGATTTTGTTTTGTTGTTTCTAATCCCCAGTGCTGGAGATCACACACAGCGCTTCCCTCCTGAGCCTTTTATGACTCACTTTCCAGCAGGTACTGAGATCAGGTGGCTAAGATTAAAGAGGTTCAAAGAAATTCATAGTGAAATATCCGTCTTCTGTCATCTTGTCCTTCCTGTGGGCAGCCGGTGTCTTCCACACAGAATGCATTGTAAGGCTGAGAGTGACTGCACCCCATGGCAGACAGGTAAGCAAAGTACATAAAAGCGGCCTGGTGGAGCACAAGGAGACTTTAGTCTTTGGAACACAGCGCCCTTTGGTTCCAGCCCTCTGGTTATCAAGTAGTCAGATATAAATATAGAAGATTAAACTTTCCCCAAGGAACTGGATGCCCCTACTCAGCCGGAAGTAGTCTAACAATAACGACACCTCCTTTTCCATCTCTCCTTCTTTCTCTCCTACCTAGTGTTGAGAGAGGGTTTGAAAGGGTGGACTAAGTGTGGAGAAGCATGAAGAGAGTAAAGAACCTACAAAGTAGAAATCACCAGCTACTTCCTCTCTGTGTTTGTCTGCCGTGTAATGCATGTAGCAGTCAGACGGGGACCTATGGGAGCTGGTCCTCACTTTCCACCATGGGTCTGGGGAGGGAACTGACATTATGATGCTTCATGGCAAGGGTTACATTCCTATTGCAGCCCCCACCCTCTTCCCCCTTTCCCCTCCTTTTCTCCTCAGAAAAGGGGCGATCTCCACCAACCTGCCCCAGCACAGGACTAAGTGCACACATTTGGTTATTTAACACATTTATCCCAGAGAAACAGAAATTGATGTTCGCACAGCCCTGTGGGTAAGAATATTCATAGGTTAAGCCCAAACTGGATGCAGGGCAGAAGTCCTTTGGTGGATGAGGGCACTGTGGCATGCTCATAATGAGAAATATTATTCTGCCATAAAAAGGAATGGATTGTTGACATATGTAACAACTTTGATGAATCGCCAGAGAACTGTACTGGATGGAAAAAGAAGATTAAGGTGACGGGGGCTGGAGAGATGGGGTAGCAGTTACGAGCATTTGTTGTTCTTTCAGAGAACTCAGAATAAATCCCAGCAACCACAGGACAACTCCTCTTTGTAACTCCAGTGCCAGGGACTCTAGCACCCTCTTCGGCCACAGCCAGTGGATGCAGGCCAGAGATCCACTCACAGTTCTCCTCCTGGTGTGTGGGCCCTGGAAATGGAACCGATGTTATTAGGTCTGGCAGCAAGTGCCTGTACCCACTGAGCCACCCTGCTGGCCCTCCCATATAGTAGTCTTGACATGACAAAGCACAGGAAGGGCAAACAGAGGAGTGGTGGGTGCTGGGACGACAGGTGGAGCGTCACTGCCAAAGGCAACATGCCTGCTTTCAGGGTGATGGGAATGTTAGTGTCTTGACCTCACTCGTTTTGTTTTGTTTTGTTTTGGTCTTTTGGTTTTTTTGAGACAGGGTTTCCCTGTGTAGCCTTGGCTGTCCTAGACTTACTTTGTAGACCAGGCTGACCTTGAACTCACAGCAATCCGCCTGCCTCTGCCTCCCAAGTGCTAAGATTGAAGGCGAGCACCACCATGCCCAGCAACTCCCTGGTTTCATAAGATGTTACAGTTGGAGCCAGGCACGATGGCGCACACCTGTAATTGCATCACTGGGGAAGGCAGAGGCAGGCAGATCTCTGTGAGTTCAAGGACAGCCTGGTCTACAAAGTGAGTCCAGGACAGTGAAGGAGAAACCTTATCTCAAAAAACAAACAAACAGAAAGATGTTACAGATGGAGAAACAGGTAGGGTACCTGTTTCCTTAAACTCTACATGAATCAACAGAGAGAGGGGGAGACAGGTAGAGCCATAGTTTAATCTGGACTTGTGGATGCCTTCCCATGATCCCAGGGATTTGATTTCTAGTGTGGGCCACATATAAAGACCCTGTTATTCAAACAGTAAAGGGCAACTTGCTGACTGTGTGTTCCTTGGGTAACCAGGACATTTTCCTAGCCCCAAACAACCAGTGACTATCAGGAAATATCTAGGAATGTATCCTTGACACTGTACATCCTCTTCCCAGAGTTACGGTCATTTACAGACAGGGTAAGGAGTGATGTCTGATGCCCATGGGGGACGAGCCTTGCCTCCTATGCAGAGATCTCAGCTCCCTCCCACTACTCTTTTCCCTGGGTGTAAACACTTCATCTGAGAAGGTCTCAGAAGGTATCCTGGAGCAGGCCCTGTGGCCCCCCAGCACACATCCCAGGGGACAGGAGAGAAACAGATTGTGTGCGGACACTCCGTCAAGCTGATAATAAAATAAGAAAATATTTCCTGCAACTTGTCATCCGGTTCCTCCCAAACTTCTGTCACTTCTTTAACACCCTAGAAGGAAAAAAAAAAATTTTTTTTTTACGATATCTGAGTACCACCTGCACTGTTATTTCCCATGTGTCTTTGAATGGAAGTGTTTACATCTATTTGTTTAAGAAGTGGGCTCTACTGCTTCTCTAAATAGAAAACCAGGACCAGCTGCCAAAATAGAAGCAGCCATGAAATAAACAAAGGAAACAAAGGGATGCCCTGATATCCAGACAGTGATCCCTGCAGGAGCTCAGAGCCAAAGCCCTGGCCTTGGCATGGAGGACGCCAATCCAGGGCCAAGAGCCATGGTAGCAACCTGGGTATTTGTTTAGAGCACTGAAGGACAGGAAGAAGTCTCACACAGCTAACTTTTCCTGTGGGGTCTTGTCATATTGGAGGGTATATAATACCTTTTTTTTTTGTAACAATTCAGTAATTTTGAAAAATCACTTTATAGCGGAGACACAATAGGTAACAAAATAGTATGACAAGGCCTGGGGACCTTAAGCCTCATGACTGTCCAGTGCTGTGCCGGCCACCCCAACCCTGGGTCAACCCCACACCCCTGCGGCAACTTCCCTGTTTTGATACAGAGGATAAAGACAATGGTGACTCCATCTGGACTTCACTGTAAATCTAACAGGCAAGGGCCCCTTCTGTATAGGCTATAACCACAGTCCTGCTGTCATTCCTGAAAAATTAACAGCAATCTATTGGTCATAAAATGCACACACAGAGCTAGGCATGGTGGCACACACCTTTAACCCCAGCACTTGGGAGGCAGAGACAGGCGGACCTCTTTGAGTTCAGGGCCAGCCTGATCTACATAGTTCTAGGCCAGGCAGTGATGCATAGGAGACCCTGTTCAAATAAATAAATGTGCCAGGTGTGGTGGCACACGCCTTTAATCCCAGCACTTGGGAGGCCGAGGCAAGTGGATTGCTGTGAGTTCAAGGCCAGCCTAGTCTACAAAGCAAGTCTAGGATGGCCAAGATAATACAGAGAAGCCCTGTCTCGAAAAAAACAAAATAGGGCTGGAAAGATGGTTCAGTGGTTAAGGGCACTGTCTGCTCTTCCAGAGGTTCTGAGTTCAATTCCCAGGAACCACATGGTGGCTCACAGCCATCTATAATAAGATCTGGTGCCCTCTTCTGGCCTGTAGGCCTAATGCAGGCAGAGCATTGTATAGATAGTAAATAAATAAATATTTATAATAAAAAAAGAAAGAAAATAAATAAAATTAAATAAGTGAATGCACATAGAAAGTGGGAGAGTTGACTGGGCAGGTAGATACCTGCTGCCAAGCCTGACAACCTGAGTTTAATTTCCAGGATCCGTGTGATAAGAAGAGAGAACAGGGGCTGGAGAGATGGCCTAGAGGTTAAGAGCACTGACTGCTCTTCCAGAGGTCCTGAGTTCAATTCCCAGCAACCACATGGTGGCTCACAACCATCTATAATGTGATCTGGTGCCCTCTTCTGGCCTGCAGGTGTACTTGTAGGCAGAGCACTGTATACCTATAATAAATAAATAAATCTTGAAGAAGAAAGAAGAAGAAGAAGAGGAGGAGGAGGAGGAGATAACAGACTTCCACAGGCTCTCCTGTTGTTAAATTACCAAGAGGACCTAGTAATGTTTATTATCAGGCCTATAATTATTATTATGGCAGTACAACCTGCTAGCAGTCAACCAAGACACAGACACCTGTTATATTTTAAAAATAGCTTTAGTTAACCTGGGGCAGGGCATATATTAATACCCTTAGCTACTTCCTATAGTGGGGCAGGCATATCTGCCCCAATCCCATGCTATCTGCTTCTAATAATTTCTATCAAGTTATCTCCCATCCATGATCCCAAATACTTGCTAATGTTCTTCATCTAGGCCAGCTTCTCCATCCACGCCAGCCATGTGCTTCTCCTCCACCTAACTCATGATGGTGCGACCTTCTTTTTCTCTCTTTTTTCCTCCAGACTCTCTTCTTCCCAAGATTCTCTCTGTCTCTCCAAGCCCGGGAACCTTAGCCACACCAATCTCATTTGCCCTGCCCAAGTGTGATGGCTTTTTATTAATTAGCATCAAAATACATCAGACCATCCTCCAACACTATGCTCTGACTTCCACCTGAGTTGTGGCACACGCACACCCATACATGTACACACACAAATAAAAGTGTAAGTGTAAAAACATCAAAATATACACATAGAACTGAAATGTTCAAGTATCTCATAAATCCATATATATATATATATATATATATATATATATATATATATATATAATTTATTTTAAAAGTTAAGATTGTTCCAGGTATGGTAGTACATCTCTATAATACCAGCACCTGGGAGGCATATATGGCAAGACCCTGTCTATTAGAAAATAAACAAATAAATAAGTAAAGACTTAGCAGTGTATATTTGTGGCTTGTAGTCCCCTTTAATCAGGAAGTACCCGGGTGTTGGAAACCCTTCACTTTGGCCAAGTGCCTTCTGGAACTGTGCATGCTAAAGACAATGCAGTGCTTAATTAGGAAGGCACTGTCTCTCAGTGCTGCCCAGACGTGCTCTGCCGGAGGGTCCATCTTCCCCACTGCACTGTCTCACTGAAGGTTGTTGGTTTTTAACCTGATTAGCCCCATCACCCTCTGCCAGGATTAATGGACATTTGCTTCCAGCAACAGCTTCTTAAGGGTAGTGGCTACAGAGTAAGAAATTGTAGGCGGTGGGCTGGAGCGATGCCCTTGGAGTTCAGAGCACTGGCTGCCCTTGTCCAGGACCCAGATTCAATTCCCAGCACCCACATGGCAGCTCTTGACCACCTAGGAATCTGGTGCCCTCTTCCGGCACCTGAACACATGTGGTGCACAGACAGATACAAGCAGGCAAAAAACACACACTAGGAAAGGAAGGAAGGAAATAAAGCCTTGAGCCCTCTACAAGTATAGACATGTAACCAGGCATGAGGGAACACACCTGTACCTGCTGGGTCTGAGGAGGTGGATTGACAGAAGATGAGCTGGGTGTGGTGGCGCACGCCTTTAATCCCAGCGCTCAGGAGGCAGAGGCAGGAGGATCTCTGTGAGTTCAAGGTGAGCCTGGTCTACAAAGTGAGAGAGAGAGAGAGAGAGAGAGAGAGAGAGAGGAGAGAAAGAAGCTTCTAAAGCTGACTCCCTGCTGGTCTTGTCAATCAGTCCCCAGGTTCCCCTACCTACCCCTTGCACTGCAGAACTGCCCCAGTGCTTGGCAGTGCACATGCTGTTTTACGACAGTTAAGTTTTGCATGTGGACCAGCTATGGGCTGTACCGCTGGCTGGGCAAACATGACTCCTGGATGTGTCTATGAGAGATCAGTCCAGGAATCTGTGGACTCCTCTGCTGCACCATTGAGGGACTGGGCGTCATCCATCCCACCGAGGGCCTGTGTAGAAGGAAAAAGTGGAAGGTTTCTGTGCCCTGCACCAAGCAAAGGTTCACACTGGTAGCAAAGGCCTGACAGGAAGGGTTCATCCACAGCTGTAGCAACACATAATTAAGATGAATGTCAGGGGACTAGGGAGACAACTGTCAGGAAAATATTTGTTTACATGCATGAAGACTTGAATTCATCTCCTCAAAACCTTGAAAAGAGCTGAGTATGGTGGCTCCTAGCCCTGGGGAGGTAGAGACAGGTGGATTCTGGGAGCTCCCTGGCCAGCCACTCCAGCCAAAACAGCAAGTTTTGAAAGACCCTGTCTCAGGACAACAACAACAACAATAATACACAAACATGAGGACCTGAGTTTGAATTCCCAGGACACACGTGAAACTGGATTCAATAGTGAGTACCTAAAATCCTAGTGAGCCTGCTGCAAGGTAGGAAGTGGAGCCACCACAGGCTGTCCACTGACCTCCACCAGTGCACCATGCGACATGCATAGCCACATTCACACACAGAAATACACACCCAGGGACACACACACACACACACACACACACACACACACACACACACACACGTAAGAACAAATAAGGTGGAGAGTGATTTAACAAGACACCCAATGGCCAGGGGTAGTGGCACACACCTTTAATCCCAGCACTTGGGAGGCAGATCTTTGTGAGTTCTAGACCAGCTTGGTCTACAAAGTGGGTCCAGGACAGTCAGGGCTCCATATAGAGAAACCCTATCTCGAAAGACAAAAAACAAAAAACAAAAAAGAAAGAAAGAAAAGAAAAGAAAGGAACCTGATGTTGACTCCTATTCTCCACCTGTACATACACCTGCACACGCAGAAGACATACACACATACACCACCCACAAACTTAGACTTTATTTATTTATTTATTATAGTTTATTCGTATTACATGCCGATTACTATCCCTTTGCTTGTATCTTCCCATTCTCATCCTCCCTCCCTCTTCTGCCTTATTTCCTCTCCCCTAGACCTCTGACAGGGGGGTTCTCCTCCCCCCACCATCTGACCTCAGCCTATCAGGTCTCATCCAGATAGCCTGCGTCCCCCTTCCTCTGTGTGCCTGCACTTTCTCCCTAACAAGAGGAGGCAGCACTAGAGTTCATGTCAGAGGCAATCCCTGGTCCCCCGACAACCATCATGAATGTGCTATCCATTAGCTAGATCTGAACAGGGTGTCTAGGTTCACTGCATGCCTTGTCCTGGTTGGTACAAACACTTTGTGCAGGGTCCCCTGAGTCCAGACCCACCAGTCTTGATGGTCTCCTTGTGGGGCTCCTGATCCCTCTGAGTTCTTCCATCCCCCATTTTTCCATATCCCTCTCTAATTTTTAATTTTTAATTTAATTATTTTTTAAATGTGTATGTACAATTTTCCTGCATGTATGTCTGTGCACCATACATATGCCTGCTGCCCGAGGAGGCCAAAAGAGGGAGTTAGATTCCCTGAGCCTGGAATTACAGATGATTATGAGCTGCCATGTGGGTGCTGAGGCTAGAACCTGGATCCTCTGGGAGAGCAGCCAGTGTTCTTAACTGCTGAGATATCTCTCCAGCCTCATAAATAAATAACACATTTTTAGCCAAGAGTGGTTGTGCATACCTTTAATCCCAGTACTCAGAAGGCAGAGGCAGGTGGATCTCTGTGAGTTCGAGGCCAACCTGGTCTACAAAGCGAGTCCAGGACAGCCAAGGCTACACAGAGAAACCTTGCCTCAAAAAGCTAAGCCAAACCAAACCAAAATAAATAATAACATTTTTAAGAAAGAGAAAGTTCAGTTCCTTTTCCATACTTTCTGTTATGTTCACTAAGGGAAGAAGCCAGCTTTTCTGTCTGTCTCCCAGGTTTCAACTTGCCCCTTCTCCACCTGAGACTTCTTGTAATTGCACAGGTGACTTCCTGTCATAGGAACAGTGACTTCCTGTAAGATGTCCTTGTCTTCTTCCTGGCCAGAGAAGGAGTCAAACGTTGGGCAAAGCATAGGGAGTCTAGTGGGAAAGTGGGGGGAAGGATAAAAGGACATAGAGGTGACAAGAGCTCCATGAGAAATGCAACAGAGCCAACTAACCAGGGCCCAGAGGGGCCTGTGGAGTCTGAAGCACCAACAAGGGCCATGCATGGACTGGACTTAGGTCCTCTATATAGATGTGGCCAATAGGCAGCTCAGGTTTCTCGTGGGTCCACTAGTAGGGGGTTGGGGGCTGTCTCTGAAATGGACTTTATTGCTTGCTTTTTGATCACTTCCCCCCTGATGGGACTGCCTTGCCAGGCCACAGGGGAAGAGGATGAACTCAGTCCTGATGTTACTTGCTGAGGTGGGGTGCGTGAGTAGGGTCTCCCCTTTTCTGGGGAATAAGGGAGGAGGATTGAGGGGAGAGGGTGGGACTGGGAGGAAAGGAGGGAGGGGCTACTAGTGGGACGTAAAGTGAATAAATTGATTAATTTTTAAAAATCAAAAATAACACTGCTGGGCGCAGTGGTGTGTGCCTGTAATCCCAGTGCTCAGGGAAGCAAGGCAGGCCGATCTCTGTAAGTTCAAGACCAGCCTGGTCTACAAAGTGAGTCTTTGCTAGGACTGCGCAAGAAACCCTGTCTTGAAAGAAACAAAAACAAAAACAAACAAACAAACAAACAACAACAAGAAACCACTGAAGACACAGTTAGCTGTGTAAAAGGTTTTTACAAGGGGGATCCAATGGCTCTGGCCCAGAAGAGTTCATGCTCTTATCCTGGCCAGTAACCAGAGAAAAAGGTCAGCTCTAGGCAAAGACCAGGGGCTGAGAACCTAATGAAGGGTGAAGCGGTCCTGCTGATTTGGAGAACTTTTCCTTACACATGTCTTTTTTTAGTTTAGAAAATGAACAATGAGGTGCTGTTTTTACATTTCTACTCCCAATGGCAGCTTCCTACTGTCAGCATGCTGGTCTTGACACAGCAACAGTAAAGGTCCAGTGAGAGAAAACTAGTTCCTTCTGGTCAAGGAGATGAAATCCGGCCCAGATGGGACAAACTACCCAAACCATACACACATTAATCCAGCTGGACAGGTCATGCTCCTGGCCAAGCGAATGCCCCTAGGAATGTAGGCTTGCCTTAAGCCATGCTAAAGGAAAAAAAAAAAAGACATACTAAAGAGGGAGGAATAATTATCCTTTAAATGGCATAACACATTTTCCTCCCCAGAATTCCTGCCCCTTAGGATGGTCCCTCCAGCCACCATGAAGTTGGGCTGGGTTTGTCTGCTTATATTTCTTTCAGACGCCAGAGCCCAAGTATGCCTTTGGGAGTGTTTTGGGCTTTCCTACTCTGCCTATAAAGCCCCCTTCCAATGTAGCTGCTAACCTGCTAAAGGGTTGGCTTCCATGCTGGCTTAACTCAAGTGCTATGGCTTTTCTCCTTCCCTCCTCTTTCGTCCTCTTCTGAACAGGTGCTAAGCGTTACAGCTTGCCCTCCCGCCCTCCCGCCCTCCCTCCCTCCCTGGGATTTCTCTTTTCAGCTCTAATAAAATCTTCTTTGAATAAGCTTTGGCCTTGCTTGACTTTCAAACTCCCCCTGACTTTAAATTTTTCAATTTAACCAAGGAAAGGAATCCATTCCTGCACATGGAGGGTATCAGACTTTCTGCCTAGGAGCTTGTGTCGTTGCACTCAATGGCACTCAGCTCGGTTCGGGCCACTTTTCCCTGCCAAGGGACAGTGCTGCACAATTGCAGGACTGCGGCTTCAGAGCTTTTTGCTGTCAGGATTGTGGCGAGAAATCCTGAACTGCATACAATAAATGCGAATATGAATAAACTCCAGTAATTCACATCCCAACCAAATTTCTTAGGGTAATCAGGTCTGAATCCAGAATTAAACACAGTTCACACTGACACACACATTTAAGTAAGTGAGATGTTCAGTAAGTTAAAAAATAATAGGTAATAGGTTAAGAAATTCTTATTTGACACAGGGTCTTGCTATGTTGCCCAAGATGGCACCGAACTCAGAATCCCCCTGCCTCAGCTTCCCAAGTACTCAGACTAAGAACATGCATCACCAAGCCTCGCTATGAAGAAGTTTAATGGAAATTCTGATACATGCTGCAGCATGGATGAGTCCTGAAAGAAAGCAATCTGAGAAGGGATGGTTACCATAGGAACTGGTGGGTGAGAAATGTCCAGAATGAGCCAAAGCACAGAGGATGGGGATGGTGGGAGTGGGCGTGGTTTGCTCGTGGTGGCAGGCTTAAGGGGCAAGGAACATGTTCTAAATTAGACTGTGGCCACTATTGCACAGCCCTGTGAATTTACTAAGAAATACTGTAAGTGGGTGAACTTTACAATGTATGAACTGTGTCTCATTAAAATGGTAAAAAAAAAAAAGCTGGGCTCGGCGGTGGCTGATGCCTGTAATCCTAGCACTCAGGAAGGCAGAGGCAGGCGGATCTCTGTGAGTTTGAGGCCAGCTTGGTCTACAAAGTGAATCCAGGACAGCCAAAGGCTACAAAGAGAAATATTGTCTCAACAAACACACAAACAAGAAAATTGAACAACAACAAGACTGTTTTAAAAAATTGATCTGAGCGCGCAGGACACAGTCTGAAAGGACAACTGTAATAGCGGCACATACTCACAGTTCACACAAGGGGGACAGTTAATTACCAGAGATGGTGAGGACAAGCAGGTTGGAAGAATCTTCCTCTCTCTACAAGATCAGAGCACGGCTAACTAGAGCATGGAATGATAGTCAAGGCAGACACTAGAGCACAGCAGTTTAAACAGATGGCTCAAATCGACGGATCAATATGGTTAGATGACATAGTTGTAGCATTGTCTGCTAAAAGCATATTGTGAGACACAGTGTGCTGATGCGCTCCTTTATTCCCATCACTCAGGAGGAGGAGGTGGCAGATGGACCTCTGAGTTCAAGGCCAGCCTGGTTATATTAGGAGGATTTTTCCATTACTGTGATAAAACACCATGACAATAAACAACTCGGTGAGGAAAAGGGTTTATTTTACTAATACTTCCACGTCACAGCCCACCGTTAAAAGAAGTCGGGGTGGGAACTCAAGGCAGGAACTGAAACAGAGGCCATGGAGGAGTGCTGCTTACTGGCTTGCTCCCGGTGGCCTGCTCAGCCTTTTCTCTTTTGTTTGTTTCTTTGACTGTATTTTAATTTTAAGTGTGTGTGTGTGTGTGTGTGTGTGTAGTACTCACAGAGGTCAGAGGAGGGTACCAGATCTCCTGAGGCTAGGATTGCTGGTGTTTCTGAGCCTCCTGGTAATGGTTGCCAGGACGTGAACTCAGGTCCTCTGGAAGAGCAGTGTGGCTCTTAACCACTGACCCATCCTCCCACCTGCAGCCTGTTTTCTTATACAGCCCATGACCACCTTCCCGGGGTGGTAGTGCCCACAGTGGGCTGGGCCCTCCCACATCAATCACTAATTAAGAAAATGCCCCCACAGGGTTGCCTACAGGCCAATTTTTAAATTATTTTTTTGAGGCAGGGTCTCTGTGTGAAGTTCTGGCTGTCGTCAAACTTGTAACATAGACCAGACTGACCTTGAACTCCCAGAAATCCTCCTGTCATGGCCTCCCAAGTGCTGGGATTAAGGTCTTGTGTCTACAGGCCAGTCCTTTGGGGGCATCTCCTCAATTACGCTTCTCTCTTCTCACATAATATAACTTAGCTAGAGCTTCCAGCCTCAGACACTATTTAGGAAGGTAAGGCGGCTGGCGGCTTGCCGCAGCAGGCTACTGCTGTTGAAGAAACTGCCTGGCCTCTTGTGCTTAGATTCCTAATGCCCGTGAGCCTGTGGCCTGCACCCCAAGCCTGCCTAGACTGCAGAACTGTAGCTAGAGCATTCACGTAAACTGAGACAACAGCAAGAGCATCTGCATGCTGAGGGCTCATTCCCCAAACTGTCCCCACTTCTGAATTGAGCTGCTGCAAAGCCTGGGACTCTGACCCACAGACTATAAACTGGAATCCCAGTCCCATGTCTCAAGAATTGATTAATTAATTAACAATATAAGTAAACAAAAAACCTAAATAAAACCGAGTTCAGACCTGCTGGTGGCAGGGAACAGACAGAAATTTTAGGTGCTTTCCCCAACTTTTCAAGTTTCTCTTATAACATGGGAGGGAGGAGGAAAAGGGGATAGAGCGGTCGACCTAATTGAGACACCCTTAAATTTTGATGGGTTTTCTCTTACCCCTCTGTGTTTGACAGCTCTCTTTTGATTACTCCCATTTTATAACTTATCAACTCCCACACAAACCCAGCCAATTAGCACCTCAAGAATGTGTGTGGGTTTTTAAAGAGGAAGTGATTTTTTGCTTTCTTATTCAAATTGTTATTCTATTGTGGAAATATACGTATGTCTATATAGACATATATGTATATATACAAATACATACACACACACACACACACACACACACACACACACACACATCTCCCCGTTCCCTCCTCAGTCAGCCCAATTTGTTCTTGGAATGAGGACAGACAAGAACCTGAGACAGGAGAATTGATTGTCTTAGTTCATTACAGATCTAGTCATGTAACTGGCAAAGCCTGGTCCTACCTGCTATGGATGAGGACGTGCTGGGACTGGGCTCCTCACCCTGTGCTGGCAGGAAAGATGGTAAAAAGCACTTTGGGAAACTATTCAGGATACTTTTAAAGGTTAAACATTACACCCATCGAATAAGCTAGTAATCTCTTGTTTACACAGGAGAGTAAAGCATAGGACTCACAAAAACGTATACAACAGCATAGCGGCACACGCCTGTCATGCCTGGGCTCCGGAGGCTGAAACAGGAAGATGAGGAATTTGAGAGTAGCCTACACAGGGAGTTCTAGGTCAGTCTCAGCTCTGTAATAAGACCCAGAGAGACAAGATCTAGTGGTGGTGTTGGCTTTTTGAAATGACACAAGCGCTGTTTTAAGACCTGTTTGTCAACTTCTCATGAAGTTAAATGAGATCACCGACTCACAAAGGAACTCCTGTACATCAGTGTTGGTGAGAGCCATGCCTGTTCACAGGAGAAAGCATATATGGTAGGGATACTTTAAAATAATAATAATAAAGGAACAGCTCAGACTACTGGTAAGCAAGAGTTTTACCTGCTGCTCTGTCTGTGGGGACTGAAAACGAACTGGAGTTTCATAACTAGACACTCTGTCAACACAATGATTTACTCTTGTCCATGACTTTGAGTCAGCTGAAAAGTTCTGCCCTGGGCCACGTGTGGCTGATTCTGGCTGGGTTCTGTTCCAGTCACCTAGCTCTCAGCTGGGCTAGCAGGCCTCTGAAGGACTCAGATACACATCTGGCAGCTGGCCAGCCGGTGGCTGTGCTGATGACGTATCTCTACCCTCTCAGGGCACCTGGGTAGCTCAAGTGAGACAGTGGACGCCTGTGGGGCTTTGGCTTGCAACTGGGGAGACATTGGTCCTGTTGCAATGTAGCCACCACAGCAAGGTATAAAACCCCTAGAGGTGGCACTGCAGGAGGCATGGGTCTTTCACACCCACAAAATGGACAACCTTGAAACACAGCATCAAGTCCTTTAGTGGGGGCATAGAGAATTCAAATCCTCTGTATGCTGCTGGTGGGAAAATGGTGTAGCCATTTTGGAAAACAGTATGGATTTCCTCAAAACGTTAAATAGAATCATCACAGCCTTCAGAGATATCTCTTCTCAATATATACTCCCCAAAACTGAAATCAGGAGCTTTAAGAGATACAGCCACATTTATAGCAGTGTTGGTCACAGCAGCACAAGGCAGAACAATGTGGCCAGGGGCTGTGAGACATTTATGGCAAGTTTGCATTTACCCTTAAAGGGGGATCTAGGCATATATCCCATGAAAGAGCAGGAGGAAACAGATAAAACAACATTATGGGTCTATAACCCATGTCAGTCTTACCTTCACTGGATCTTATCAGGCCTTGGCGGAAGTCCATTTTTCTGCAGCCAGGTCAGTCGTCCACTGTGACATGCCTGGCCTGAGAGTGATATATCCAATGCAGACATGTCTACCTTAACAGCAGTGCTGGTGGTCAGGATGGCAAGGTATGATCTCTTTCAGCAGGGTCCCAGTTTCCTTTAGACCTAAAACTCCAGCATTTTGTTGTGTATAAGGGAAAAATGTACTCTTTTCTGTAACTGCTCTAAGCTGAAATTAGGACACTTTTGTCAGGGCCCAAGAAAGCTAAAATGCTAGTCAAAGGCCTAGGAGTAGGGTCTCAGGTGGGCGAGGGAGGGAGTGCTTTCATCAGAAGCATCTGTTCCCTGACCCAGCTGAAGAGGCAGGGAGCAATCACATTGGCTGGGCTGATTTACATCACCTTCAGAAGGTCCAGGGCTCATGGCCATTTGGAGTAGTTTGTAGTGTGCATCCTGATTCACGGGCACTGTCTATCAGCTGAGTAGCAATCTGGAGGGACAGATATGATATGATATATCTATGTACACACACACGCACACACACACATGTGACAGAGATGGTTTTAGCAAGACAAGTAGTACCTTAGAAAACAACCAAATGAAAATTTTAAAAAACTTGAGCTTTCTATTTCAAAGATGATGGGCATCAAAGAATCTCCTTATGGAGTTTGCTTCGGATGTGGAAAGCCAGCCAATGGGCAAGAAACTTCACTCACTTCAACTGCTGACAGTATGATGTCCAAACGGACAAACTGGATGCAGGGAAGTCAACTGCCAAGCTTTACCAAGACCACGTAGGCAATCCTTCTTAATTCCTGCTTCACAAAAGGTCTGTCCAATATTTGGGGCGAGACAGCTAGGATAATGATCCAACAATTGCTGAGAAACTAGGGTGACTGTCCAGGTAGCCAGCTGCCTCTGCCATTTTATTGGAAGCTTCTTGCACTGCACTTCCTGAACACTCAGGTAGTATTTATTCCTTCTCAAGTCTCTGATGGGGGTGGAAGACTAGATAGTTATAGTCCCACAATTAAGCTTACATGTTTAGGATTTAAGAAAATGTTTTACAAAAATAATTTTATGTCTAAATCCATGTTTTTTTTTAGGTTGATAAATACGAACTAAGATAGGAAATGATTTAAGTACAAAACTTTAAAGACAGTTGTCAAATACAAATGGACTGAACCTCGTGAATGTAATTCTTACACGATAGTTTTCATATTTGTTCTTATTGTTTATATTCACCTAAGTAAGAGAAAGAGCCTTTTATTTGACTGGAAGGGGGAAATGCAGAGAGAATCTCTTGTGTACTCTATGGAACCATCACTTGTCAATGAATAGGTGAAGGCCTATCAGCTGAGGCAGGAAATAGAGCGGTGGCAGTTCTGGCAGGAGAGCTGAATTCTCGGATAGAGAGAGGCAGGAGATTCACCCTGGAATCCTGAGGAAGATGAAATTGAGGAGAGGTAACCAGCCACATGGCACACATAGTATAGAATAAATGCGCAATAAAAGTTAGTTGGGGAATGAGCCGAATCTTATGGCCTATGCATTTATTCATATATAATAAAGTCTCAGGGTCATTATTTTGGGAACTAGGGCATGGGAAGGCACCCTGTGGCTACAAATGGTGTCCAGCGTGGTGGCTGGAATCCAAGCTTAAGGCCTGAGAAAAGTCCCAGTTACGAGAGACAGCCATAGGCTCTGGCCAACTGCTTAGGCCACTGTCCTGCTACCCCACAGGACAGGAATAGCTCAGATTTTGGTGCTCCTCGTTGTGGTTCTAACTCCTTAGCGTCTCATCGCCTTCCTTATGCTTTTAATTTTTCTTTTATCACTTTATCATATTTCACCCTCTTTTTCCAGCCTCTGTTATTCCTTATCTAGAATAATAAAGCTCGCTGCTATCTTCGTCTGTCCAAAACTCTGCTCAGATCTTATCTCATGACATCAAACCTCTGCTGGCCTTTTTTCCAAGTCATTTTGTTTTGTTTTGTTTTGTTTTTCAAGACAGGGTTTCTCTGTGTAGCCTTGGCTGTCCTGGACTTGCTGTGTAGATCAGGCTGGCCTCGAACTCACAATGATCCACCTGCCTCCCGAGTGCTGGGATTAAAGGGCCACCATACCTGGCCCAAGTAATAATTTTAATCAATAGATCCAGCTAGAAATGCCAGATAGTGACTTTCAGATTGGGTTTTCTTTCTTTCTTTCTTTCTTTCTTTCTTTCTTTCTTTCTTTCCTTTGACGGCTTTCTCTCTCTCTCTCTCTCTCTCTCTCTCTCTCTCTCTCTCTCTCTCTCTCTCTCTCTCTCTCTCTCTCTTTGAGACAGGGGACAGGGTTTCTCTGTGTGTAGCTCTGCCTGTCCTGGACTCACTCTGTAGACCAGGCTGGCCTCAAATTCATAGAGATCTGCCTGCCTCTGCCTCCAAAGTGCTGGGATTAAAGGTGCGCACCATCACCGCCCGGTGACAAACTCCTTTGTGAAGCTTTCCTACTTGGTTCTACTTCTGGCACCGTTTTCTGTTTTGGCCTAGTCATCTGGGTCCTGAGCTGGTGTATTCTATTAGCTTATGTATGTGTCTGGCAATAGGTCTCTGTTTAAAGTAAAAACTAGAAGGGCTGGAGAGATGGCTCGGAGGTTAAGAACACTGGCTGCTCTTCCAAAGGTCCCAAGTTCAATTCTCAGCAACCACATAGTGGCTCATAAAGTAAAAACTAGAATTGGCAAAATTACTAGAGCAATCTCTGCATATATCAAACCACTGACACTTGCAGACATAATGAATTTTTGAGAACATTCAAGGACAAACATTTTGGGTTAACCCAAGACATCATTCTGAAATAAAGCAGACATCCTTAAGACCAGTTATTTAGCCATACTTTTAAAAGAGCAAAGAGTTTCTGAACAAAACCTCATTTATGTTGCCCTGATTGAAGAATAACAGTTATTACATGTATAATCATCATAGCCTTTTCAGTGTTGTTTCCCAATTTGTTTCAATAAACCTTGTTTTTATGATTTTTCCCCTCCTGTTATTCTTGTTTGTTTGTTTGTTTTTGTTTTGACACACATTCTCAGGACAAAAATCACCATACACAAAGCCATCCCAATCCAAACTATCTTGTAGACCCTGTTATGCACAAACATCCAAGCCTTTTACACTAAGAGTTGAAACCAGGTTACATATAGTCCACTGCAGTAAATTAAGATTATTGTTAGGGTCAGGAATAGATAGCCACATACTGACCACTCCAACACCAGACTCAGATGATGGAAGTTATTGAAGGCTGAACAAGAACTGACAGCCTGTAAATTCAGACAGTGATATTTGTAGCAAGAACTGACCAGTCAGGGCCACGGTTGGAACTTGGGAATCAGACCTTGATGTTGGTCTGCTCCTAAGGCAGGCTTTTAATAAAAAACTGTAACCAAGTAACAACCAGGTAACCAGGTAGGAAGCAGAGGGGGTGGGGTGGGGTGTGGGGGCCGGGGGTGTGGGGGCAAACAGCATTACATCATTTTGATTAGTTAAACACAAGCAGAATCAATTGTGTTCTAAGCATAAAGCATTTTAAGCTGATTGGCTGGGATTTAGGGTAGGGAAGCTCTTGGGGGCTTTCCAGCTCTCTGGGAGTAAGGAACACAGCAGGATGTAGCGGCCTTAACGCTAATAGAACAACATTTATCTTAAACCCAAGCAGAACATCCATTTATCATCTATTGTTTTATTCTAAGCAGCAAGCGTTGAACCTCCCTGGTTTCAGGCACGTAGAGCCTGAGAACTTGAACTTGATTTCACCTTATAGTCAAAATGGAGACTTGGAATCAACATGGTTTCTCATATGCTAAGAGCTGGTGTTAACAGAGGAGCTACAGTCATGCTAGGAACTAAAGTAGGTCTCAACGGAGGGGCTGTAGAGTTTAAGCAGGTCACAACAATAATCTACCTATAGACTTTCAACCTTCAACCCTCATGCTGTAAATTTTAATTTAACGTTTCATTAAAGATTTTATAGATCTTTAACCATAAGCAATAAACTTACAAGTCTTGAGGTACGGATACATGCTATCTTACATAATAAAGTTTACACAATAATCTTGCAAATCTTGAAATAAGATTCATACTTCAGCAAAAGTTTTCAAGAATTAAACCAAAACCAAAGAGTATGAATCGAGTAGCGACAATCCCCATTGGGAATAGCCATCCTTTTGTCTTGTTCCCCCCTCCATTTCCCCCCAAACTCCCCCCCCCCGCCCCGTCCTCTGTCACACAGTCAGCTGGTCCTCCTGGGCTGGGACAGAGATCTTGGAGGAAACCTCTAAACAAGCAGGCTTAGGTCTACTGGAAGGGAGCCATGACTCGGGTCCAGAACCAGCTTTTCGTTGAAGAAGAACAGCATGAAACAACACTGTAGTGTTACCCATAGCTAAAAGGCACGTGAGTCCCTGCAAAACTGAGCCCAGTGACCAGGGGGAGGGAAGAGAGTAGGCTGAGAACAAGGAAGGCTTTAGAGATAAAACATTTTTGAGCCTTGCCTGAGAGACACAGGATGCAGTAGGAGGGCCTGAGAGACGCACGAGTCAGGGAGGAGCGTGGGCACGTTGCAGCAGGTCTACTCCTTTTTAAGAGAGAAGATGCAACACCTTAAACGCAAAAAAACTTCAAGCAACACAAAAAAGATGGACACAACTCAACAATTTGGTGGCCACCAAGACAAACCAAACCCCAAAGAGGGCCCTTAGCGACCCAGCAGTCCCTCTGACTTGGGAATTGGTGCTGCGTCCAGCTCTTGCAAAAGTCTCACAAATGCATGCTACAGTGAAGATCCTTAGCTATATACCTTAGGAGCTTTCCTGATGCCTCTTCTCTCATCATCTAAGCATTGAGAACGGGCCAGTGTCTTCCTCCAAACACTGGGCCTATCTGATTTCTCACTTCCAGCATGACTGGCCAGAAAAAGAAGGTGGATCTGGCTGAATGCCCAAATCCCAAACGAGCTGGGCTCTGGGGTCATTCAGGTATTTACCTACTCTGACCAGGAGTACAGTTTTACAGAGAAGAAGCTTTGCTTAATAATGGCACCAGGGCTATACCCAGGACTCAGGATTCCTGGATACAAAGCCCTACCCCCTCAGTCAGGAATTTAAAAAGGCAAAGAATACAAATTTACAGTTTGTTCTCCTTCAAGCAGAAGGTCTGCTTCTGCAAACCAAGCTTGTTTACAAAGCAGAAAAAAAAAAAAAAAGAAAAAAAAACAGTTAAAATGATCCCTTAACAGCCCTTAACTTTTGGTGGTCTAATTTTGCTTTATAGTTTTCTTAAGCACAGAGATTTTAAACTTGTAAACATACAGTTAGCTATTAACATTAGTCATCGCATCACTTACAGCTGAAGGAGGAAGTCATAGCTGAAATCCCAAGAGTCTCTTGACCCTCCCAAGGGAGCATCAATAACTTCATCACTATGACCGTAGACCTGTCTACTACTTACTACTGTCTGAGTCTGCTCTGGTTGCCATGGCTACAGGGCACCATCTAAGATGGCACGCTGTTATGATTGGTGGAAGAAGCCCCATGCAACATTCTATTCTCACCATCATAACTTCCTGCTTTCTCAACAATTTTTTGTTGTTGTTGTTGTTTTTTGTTCTTTGTTTTTTGAGACAAGGTCTATGTTAGCCTTGGCTGTCCTGGACTTGCATTGTAGACCAGGCTATCCTAGAACTCACAGCCATCTGCCTGCCTCTGCCTCTGGTGTGTTGGGATTAAAGGCATGCGCCACTACACCCAGCACTGCTAAAATTAGTGTTTTAAAAGACACAGATATTGAGTCTGGTGGATTAAAACCACCTTTGTAAACAACTCTGTACAGTTGTTTTCCAGGCCAGGATGCTCTGACCTTTCCTAACCTCTCTCTGTATCAGTGACCTTGTCTTTAAATCAAAGATGAACTTAACTCCTGTGCTGGTGCTGATGCTGGGAGAAAATGGGAGCTAATTGCTTTGACCACTTCCCTGGCAGAGCTCCCCCCCTCTCCATGAATGGGAGGTAATTAAACCTTCCCATAATGAAACTGGTGACAAGTCAAAGGAAAGAGAAAGCCCAGGTGTGGGCCATGCCTAAAGGGGAAAAAGAAAAAAACCTCACAACACAACAACAAAATTATGGAGTGGCTTGTGCCTTATTTAGCATGGCAGGTGGATCTCTGAGTTCAGGGCCAGCCTGGTCTACAAAGCGAGTCCAGGACAGCCAGGGCTGTTACACAGAGAAACCTTGTCTCAAAAAACAAACAAACAAACAAACAACAAAAGTCTTGTGTCTGTGAGTGTCTCTCCCTGAATGTTAGGAAATAAGATCTTTCTCACCCTGTCCAACAATTCAAAGTCAGTCTCCTTCCCTCTCTATCACCCTAGCACCCTCTTCATTCCTTCCCCCTTACTTCACTTCCTCTTCCTCCCTAGTTCTCTGGCTTTGGGTTTTGCTGCTGGGGATAGAAGCCAGGAGATCTCTCTCTCTCTCTCTCTCTCTCTCTCTCTCTCTCTCTCTCTCTCTCTCTCTCTCTCTCTCTCTCTCTCTCTCTCTCTCTCTCTCTCTCTCTCTCTCTCTCTCACACACACACACACACACACACACGCCACATTTGTAGTGAGAATTTTATAATTTTTGGTTTCTTTAAAAACAGAAATAAGCCAGGTGTGGTGCTGCATGCCTTTAATCCCAACACTTGGGAGGTAGAGGCAGGTGGATCGCTGTGAGTTTGAGGCCAGCCTGGTCTACAAAGTGAGTCCAGGACAGCCAAGGCTACACAGAGAGACCCTGTCTCGAAAAAGCAAAAACCAAACCAAACCAAACAAAAACAAAAACAAAACAAAAAAAAGACTATGCTTTCATTTTAATCCCAGATGTGGGGACATGAGGCTGCTTTGCAGCAGCTGACTGTGATTTGCCTCGTGCTCTAGCAGTGGCATGGTTTTGTCAGCTGCAGATAGTTTCTGCGATTGCGTGACCTATGGAATTCTGGAGAGTTTTCAGAGGGTATATGAATGTTAGGGCCCCAAAAGGTGTGTGGGTTGCTGGTTGGTTGTCGTTTGCTGTTGGTTGTGGTTTGTTAAGTAGTCGTGGACAAAGAAGAACTAAGAGGAAGAGGAGAGGGGGAGGAAATTAGATATTCTGACTTGCCCCAAGGATACTCCTGATCAACAGGAAGTAATCCTGTGGTAACCCCTTTCCTCTCTTTCCTCTTGTCTCTCCTATCTAGTGTTAGGGAATTGAGACAGAAGAAGAAAAGGGGTGGAGAAGGGTAGAAGAAAGGAGAACCCACAAAGTAGCAAACACCAGCTACACACATTCCATTCCAGGTTGGCATACAGTCCTTCTGAGCCATTGAGCCTCACCCCTGTGCCACCAGTTCCGTTCTCATGCCTTGCTATTCGGACCTGTTGCTGGCCATGAACAAAGCTGTGGCTCATGTACAGCCGCTGTGCCCACCACGCCAAGGTTTCTAGCTGTGACTATGACCAAACACGGACCAGGCACTGGGCACCAGCCACTCACTGTATCACAGCATATTCCTGTAGGTGGTTCTCTGTGGCTATTTCTGCAAACCTCATTCTTTTAATATTTTTAGGTTAGCATTCAAAGTGATTGGTTTCGTTCTGCTTGCATACACATGTTGCTACACTTTTAAAAAATTATGTATACAGTGTTCTGCCTGCATGTACACCTGCAAGGCGGAAGAGGGCATCAGATCACATTATAGATGGTTGTGAGCCACCATGTGGTTGCTGGGAATTGAACTCAGGACCTCTGGAAGAGCAGGCGGTGCTCTTAACCACTGAGCCTTCTCTCCAGGCCCATATGGTGTTATACTTTGTCCCCTCTCTGCCCTCCCTCAGACAGCTCCTTTTTCTTCCCCCTCCTAGTTACTCCCAATTTCTGCTTCTTACATGGATTACAGGGTTGTTTTTAATCGCGAGCACCCTTTGTGTGTCCAACAGATTTGTTTTAGTGGAATCTCAAAGTGCAATGAGATAGATTTTTAGTTTGTTTTCGATGCTGTGGCTGGAACTCAGGACCTAGTACCTTGAACACGCTATGCGGTGCTGCACCACTGAGCCACACTCCCAGTCCCTGTGTCATGTGTCAGTTTCTTGTGGAGACTCGAACAAACATCTACTCACCGTAGACAGGGAACTGATGACAAGGCGAAGTCACAGTGCTGAGGTGGTCATTCTCTGCCCTCGGGTTCTCACCTCCCCTGCAAGAGTGGAGTGCGCAGAGAACAAAGGACTTCATTTGCAAGCAGTGATGGTTCAGCAGGAACTACAGATTCAGCGAATAGAAAGGCAGCCACTGAGACCTGATGGCAGCCAGAGGCAAACTGAGCACGCCTCCACCTCCCCACCCCCTACCCCAGCCCCCCAACCTCCAACCCCCCCTGGCCCCCACCCCCACCCCCACAGGTCTTAGAGGCTGGAGCAGCAGGTTGCGGCTTCTCGGAGGACAGAGGACAGGCCACTGGGAGCCCTAGCGAGTTCCCTGCGACCTCCCATTGGTGTGTCTCTGGTATTTAAGGTTAGTATCCTCCCGCCTAGAGCCAGCTGGAGTCCTCTAGGAACCTGGCCCTGAATTCTTCCTTCTCTTTCTGCAGCTGAGGATCTTGGATACTAGCCTCAGGTCATGAGGAACTGGGTCAGGCTGTGCTGTGTGACAGCCCCGCTATAAGGAAAGGTCTCAGCCCCACTTGCAAAAAGCAACATGTCCAGGTAACAAAAGCCGTTCACACTGCCGAACCACAACACAGCTCTAACTTCCTGGTGGCTACCTGTGTGGGTATATGTGAGCCCAGCCCCTCAAGACTCAGCCTTCATCCCACTGAAGGTGGGGGCCCTTGTCTAGCACGCAGAGCCTGGCTACTGAATGTGTGTGCCTGCAAATACCATGCAGATCTGGACCAGTCGAGAAAGAGATGTCAATCCTGGGAGGGGAAAGGGAAAGCCTGCCAAAACATGAAGGCCGTGCCACTTGGGTCTGTTCCCCTCCCTCCCTCCATGTTGCCAGGGGAGGGAGGGCTGCGGCTTCTCTTGTTTGGGTAGATAAACACAGCCTGCTATGTCCAGGGGCTCTTGTGAGTGTGCGCGCGTCACTCCCTTGCCGCCACAGCAGCTGAGGGGAAGTAGACATTTGGTTTTCCGAGGACGGCAGCTGGGACCTGTCCAGTCACTCATGGTTGTAGGCTCTCAGAACGTCCACCGCTAGGTCCTTGCCCTCTGGGCTGTCAGCCCTGTATTGTGAGAGGAGGAGGGACTTTTCTATCCTCTATTAGTTCCACCCATATCCAGTCTGGTGGATCAGTGAGTGTATTACGTTACTTACAGGAGGTGGGGAAGGATCGTCTTACAGGAGCATGAATGACACAAAGCCAGCTACACCGCTGAAAGCCCACCCCAGCCCGGGTGGTGACACAGCTCACAAAAAGTAGGAACCTGGAACTGTCCTCAGGGCTTGCAGGCAGCAGGATAGCATAGATTCAAGCCCTCCCCTCATTACACACTGCCTATGTAACCGGGAGCTGCTGACACACCTGTGAAGGAGGGCCCTCAGCTGAGGAATTCCCTCCTTCAGATTGGCCTGTGGGCCCTCCATCGGATTGGCCTATAGGCATGTCTGTGGGCCATTTAAAAAAATATATATCAATAATTCCCGGTGAGGAGTTCAACCACTTGTGGACAACGCCATCTTTAGGTAGGTGGGCCTATGCTGTATAAGAACTCTTGGGGGTTCACAGAGATCAGGGAGTCTGTTGCGGTCTGACTGAGGCCCTCTGCATGTATGCTATGGCGGAGTAGCTTGGTGTCCTTGTGGGATTCCTAACAGTGGAAGCAGGGCTGTTTCTGACTCTGTTTCTCCTACTGGGTTGCCTCATCCAGCCTTGATGAGATGTATGTGCCTAGTCTTATTGTGGCTTGTTATGCTGTGTTTGGTTGATGTCCCTGGCAGAGAGGGGGGTTACTGCTCTTTTCTGAGGGGAGGGGTTACCTGGGGGAGGGGGAAGGTGATGGTGGGGAAGACTGCGGGGGAGAAACTGCAGTTGGGATGTAACATATTATAGAAGAATAAAAAAAAAAAAAGAAAAAAAAGAAAAGTGATGCAATATAATTCATCAAATAAACCAATTTACCAATCAATTAATAATTACATAAATAAGCAAGAATAAAGTTAGCCAAGAGAGCAAGCCCATCTGCAGTGTTCCCCCATAGCATCTGCAGTGTTCCTCCTTTGAGTTCCTTGCACTGGCCTTCCCTGGTAATAGGCTGGGGTCTGCAAGCCAAATAAACCCATTCCTGCCCAGTTGCTTTTTGGTCATAGTGTTTTTATATCACATCCACAGAAAACAATAGAACAATAACTTTGGGCTGGAAGGGTACTTGTGAATCTGCTAGGTTTCAGAGCTTTCCTGGGACTTGTTAGTTGTTTCTTTCCGTTTTTGATGCTATGTTTTCACTGGAAAAAGATTGTTCCACAGCAATCCAGGTTACTCTGAATTTATGCTCCAGTGTAAGAGCCTCCTGTTTCCCTCCAGTACGGCATTGCTGGGTCACTCCTGCCTCATCCCCCCATTGCCCCCCCTCCTTCTGACCTTGCTTTGTTTGCATTTCTCTGACAGGAGCCACTCAGCTTCTCAAAATGAGTGTTCTTCAGTGTTGTTGCTGTTGTTTAATTTACCTAGATGACAAAGTAACATATCACTTCTAAGAAGCAACTTGTGTAAATTAAAAACAAATACAATGAGGCTGAAGAGCTGGCTCAGCAGTTAAGAGCACTTGCTGCTCTTGTAGAGGGTCCAGCTTCTCTTCCCACATGGAGGCTCACAAGTGTCCCTGGTAACTCCAGTCCCAGGGAATCTGATGCCTTATTTTGAACTCCACGGGCACCAAGCACACATGTAGTGCATATACATGCATGCACGCAAATCACCTATACCTATAAAATAAATACATCTAAATAAATAAAAAGTAAAATATAAAAATAAAAAATAACAAAACAAAACCCCCAAACCAAAACAACCCTGAATCTCTAGTTAGTTACAGTTTCATCACGTGACAAAACACCTGGCAGAAGCAACAAAAGGGAGGAAGGATTCATTTGGCTCAAGGATTCGCCACGCCCCCCCCCCCCCCAGTCACCCCCTCCCCCAACACACAGGGTTTCTCTGTGTAGCCGTGGTTGTCCTGGACTCATTACATAGACTAGCTTGGCCCCAACTCACAGAGATCTGCCTGCCTCTGCCTCCCTGAGTGCTGTGATTACAGGCGTGTGCCACCGCCCCTGGCTCAGAACAAGTTTTTTTTGTTGTTGTTGTTTTTAGGTTTTTCGAGACAGGGTTTCTCTGTGTAGCCTTGGCTGGCCTAGTCTCGCTTTGTAGACCAGGCTGGCCTCGAACTCACAGCGATTCGCCTGCCTCTGCCTACCGAGTGCGGGGATTAAAGGCGTGCACCACTATGCCCCAGCTCAGAACAAGTTTTTAAACACGTGAGCCTGTGGGGTACATTTCATAGTCAGACCATACCGACCGGATAGGATGGCTGTGATGGCTGTGACATTAGTCGCTCAAGTCTCAGCACCCATTGCCTCTAGTGACTTATGCCTGTTTGTTCTGGTTTAGGCCACCATGAGCTGACTTAAGCCACCTGAGATGATTTACTGACTGGAACTGTAAGGACCTCTGTGCCAGCAGAGAGCCACCAGCTCGCTGCATTCTGCTGGACTGCTGTTTCACAGCGCCACCTTGTGGCAGAAAGGAGAGCATTAGAGTTACAGTGTGGGCGTGGCTTCTCCTTCCCCTGCTTGCTGTTAGTCGCCAGGACTGACCCCCTTGTTTCAGAGGGTCCTGGATCTAGTGATTAAGAAAAGAAGCTTCTAGAAAGATATTTAAAGAATTCTGTCTTATGTGAAGCTTCGGTTCTGAATCCTCTACATGAAACTCAAATTCCATTATAATTAACTTATCTTTGGCATTTACCCTTAATTTATCCTCTATAGAAAATAGGACTTGAGGGCTGGAGAGATGGCTCAGAGATTAAGAGCACTGCCTGCTCTTCCAAAGGTCCTGAGTTCAATTCCCAGCAACCACGTGGTGATTCATGAGCATCTATAATGAGATCTAGTGCCTTCTTCTGGTGTGCAGGTATACATGCAAACAGGACACTGTATACATAATAATAAATAAATAAATCTTTTTTAAAAAAAGAAAAAAAAAAGAAAGAAAGAAAATAGGACTTGAGCCTGGCAGTGGTGGAGAACGTCTTTAATCCCAGCACTTAGGAGGCAGAGGCAGGTGGATCTGTATATGTTCGAGGCCAGCATGATCTACATATCGAGTTCCCATATAGCTAAGGCTACACAGAGAAACCCTGTCTCAAAACAAAACAAAACAAACAAACAAAAAGAAAATAGGCCTTGATATAATGTGGATTCTGGATGATATGAGAAATAGATGTAGGTTGTTTGGGTGTGCCCTTGAAAGAGATTGGGAGACCCGCCCCCAACCTACTCTCTCTCTCTTTGCCACTTTCTGGATGACAATGCAGGTTGTTCGATCACACCTTCCCATCATGATGCACTGCCCTCTGGACCACTCATCCCTGGACTGCAGCCTCCAGAGTCACGGGCCAAAATAAATCTCTCATTTTTATTTCTTTTTATTTTGTGTACAAATCGTTTGCCTGCATGCTCGTTTGTGCACTATGTGAATGCAGTACCCACGAAGGCCAGAAGAGGGTGTTGGGTGCCCTGGGACTGGAGTTACCGCTTATTGAGAGCCATCTTGTGGTTCGTAGGAATTAAACCCCGAGTCCTCAGGAAGAGCAGCCTCTTAATCACTGAGCCGTATCTCCAGCTTCTTTCTCTTTTAAAGATATATTATCATATTTCAAAACTATGTGAGTATGTTTTGTGTATGGGTATGTGCAAGTGAGTGCAGATACCCATGGAGCCCAGAAGAGGGCGTCAGATCCCTTGGAGATGGAATTACAGGCTGTGTGAGCTGTTGAGCGTGGGTGCTGGGAACCAAAGTCTGCAAGAGCAGCATGCACTTTAAGCTACTCTCCAGTGCCAAGCACTCTCTGTTATTAGTTCATTTTCTCAGGTATTTTGGCTTAGTAATGGAAAACTAACAAATACATTGTCCTTCAAAAAAAAAAAAAACACAACAGTTAAATGTTTTCCTCTTTTAACTTTGGCTATGGCTTTGCCTTTCCTCAGTGAAAATCAGGTGCAGTTTGAAGGGACCTGGGGAGGAATTTTGCATTAAAGCTCCCTTTCTCCTCCTCCTCTTTTGATTTTTTTTTTTTTGCCAGTTGAATTTGCATATGACAGGATAGTTAACAAGTACCTGTCAGTGGCAATAACTCAGCAGTGAGGTTCTGCAGTGAGTGGAGTAGTCATTTGGTCTCACAGCTAGCCTCAACATGAGGCGTACTATCTATATTTGCTTTCTTCCTTCTTTTCTTTTTGTTTTTTGTTTTGTTTTTTCGAGACAGGGTTTCTCTGTGTAGCCTTGACTATACTGTACTCGCCCTGTAGACCAGGCTGGCCTTGAACTCACAGCGACCCGCCTGCCTCTGCCTCCCGAGTGCTGGGATTAAAGGCATGAGCCACCATGGCATGGCCCTAAAATTGCTTTCTATTGCTGTGATGAACACCATAACCAAAAGTAGCTCTGGGAGAAAAAGTTTTATTTGGCCTACATAGCTCCATTGTTTAGGTAAATCAGACCAAAAACTAAAGGCAGGAACTGGAGCCGAGACCATGGGGAATGCTATTTACTGATTTGCTCCCCTTGGCTCGCTCAGTCTGTTTTCTTATGTGACCTGGGAGTGACACCACCCAAGCCCAAAGTGAGCTAGGCCCTCCCACATCAGTCATTAATCAAGAAACTGCCCCCAGCTGGGCGTGGTGGTGCACACTTGTAATCCCAGCAATTGGGAGGCAGAGGCAGGTGGATCACTGTGAGTTCGAGGCCAGCCTGGTCTACAAGTGAGTCCAGGACAGCCAAGGCTACACAGAGAAACCCTGTCTTGAAAAAACAAAACAAAACAAAAAAAAGAAAGAAAGAAAGAAAGAGAAGAAAGTGCTGCCATAGACTTGACTCCAGGACAGTCTGATGGAGAAAGTTCCTCAATTGAGATTTCTTCAGATCTGTCTAGGTTTGTGTCAAGCAGATTAAAAACTAGTGAGCACACATTATCTCCCACCTACCCTTCCTAGATGTGGGAAGTAAATCTCAGTGAGGGCCTCAATGTCTTAAAAGTGACAGTTAGTGGCCTCTGCCCAGGCTCTTCTTGACTCTGATCTCTGGGGATATCACAGCATACTCTTTTGAGTTTGGATCAAGCATTCCAGGAGGCTGCCAGAGAGGCCGAGAGCTTGTTAGGAGGAAGGAGTCGGGGGCATGCCTAGGGAGCCATGATCGGTTCACTTGGCTCAGAGTTTTAAAAGTTCCAAGCCATGGGCACTGCGCAGGGCCTGTAGAGAGGCAGCATGTGCTGGTGGGGAATAGGTGGAGGAGATGGCTGCTCACCTCATGGGTGTTGGCCCAAAAGACAGTTGAGAGAGGTGAAGGCATAATATGTCTTCCATGGGCATGTCCCCAAAGACCTTTCTTCTCCTCAGTCACTCCCAAGTCTTAAATGTTCCACTTCCTCCCAGGAGTGCAATAGGCTGGGGTCAAGCCTCTACTACATGGGCCTTCGGGGGACTCACAATAGACAGAACTAGAAAGAGCCTCTGTCAGGGATGGAGCAGGGTAGCAAAGTTAAAGTAGGTGGGGATGCTCTGGCTAATCTTTTAACAGGTATTTACTTTTTATGTATATGAGGTGTGTGTGTGTGTGTGTGTGTGTGTGTGTGTGTGTGTGTGTGTGTGTGTACCGTGTACATGTGGTACCTGCAGAGGCCAGAAGGGAGCATCAGATTCCCCTGGAACTAGACTTAGAGATAATTGTGAGCCAACATGTATGTGCTGGGAATCAAACCCTGGTCCTCTGGAAGAGCAGCCGGTACTCATAACTGCTGAGCCAACTCTCCACCTCCGTAATATTTAGTGTTGGGATGCCCTAGGAGACACACCTCTGAGCATGTCTGTGTGGGTGTTCCCAGAGAGGTTGGACTATGTAGGGAAGATCTTGTTCCATGTGCTGGTCTCCTGGACCAAATGAACAGGAGACAACAAGCTGAGTCCCAGCATCATTCACCTCTCTCTCTCTCTCTCTCTCTCTCTCTCTCTCTCTCTCTCTCTCTCTCTCTCTCGTCTTCTATGCATGTGATGTGACCAGCCGCTTTACATTCCTTCCACCATGCCTTCACCATCACGATGAGCCACACCCTCAAACCATGAGCCAAAATAAACCCTTCCTTCTTTAACTTGCTTTTGTCTGGCACTTTGTCATAGCAACGGGCAAAAGTAATTAACCCACGAGTCAAGGGGTGGGTGAGCTGTGGGCAAACACGATGGGTGAGCATGGTGGTAACAGGAGGACATGGGGGCATCCCAGCTCTCTGAAATTTTGCTCCAGCCATTCAGGGCATGTAGCCATAAGGTCCTAACGAATGTGAGGATCGCCCATCTTTAGATGGCTGTACTGGCATGGCTCCTTGAGCAGCTGTCATGAAGATGGTGTGACACTTAGAAGTGCAGGTACTTGGAGGGGGGGGGGTGTCTAAGTCCTGTCGTCCTTAGTTCACCAGAGACATGCTGAGCAGCTGGGACACTGAATCCTCTCCTCTGGCCCTCTGGCGCTCTTCTGGTAAACTCACCAGAATTCAGTCATTAGGGCTGCAGCCTCACAGTGTAATCTAATCACTTCCCTAACGCCCAACCTCTGAACGCTAGGGTTGAATTAAATTTCCACTCTGTTCATACTACTAGCAGAGAGCTTTGGAGGCCAAATTCAGTGTTTAGGGGGATGAACCATATCCAAACTGTATTAAACACTCTGGGTCGAGAGGGAGGGAGGGCTGAGTTCCCAGAGAGGTTGCTGGGCCAGCAGTGCCACCAGCACCCAGCTCCATCATCTAGGCTGCTAGATGTCAACCCTTCCCTGGCAGCTGAAGCAGCATCTCCATGCCCAAGAGGCAAGATGAGTGTGATTCTGCCTGAGCTGATGGGCTGGCAGCCTGTGGGGTTAGTCCCTGCCTGAGGAGGACAGGAGCTGTGGAGGGTGATGTGAAAGTCTGCTGTATAGAGGAGAGCCTTCAGTCTTCTTGGCACTGAGCTCATTGGGAGTTTTCCCAGGACTGCACATTTTTCCCCTTTTTTTCTTTTCTTTTTTAAAGATTTATTTATTTATTGTGTATATAGTGTTCTGCCTGCATATACAGCTGAGGTCCAGAAGAGGGCACCAGATCTCATTATTGTTGGTTGTGAGCCACTATGTGGTTGCTAGGAATTGAACTCAGGACCTTAGGAAGAGTAGCCAAGTGCTCTTAACCCTTGAGCCATCTCTCCAACCCCACATTTTTTCCTTTAAAGTATTGTAATTTCTTATCAGTTCATAACCATACAGATTTCACTTATAAAGTCACGTGAACAATAGCCGTGCGCTTTCTTGCAGATGTCTTTCTCACAGTCCCACTGTCTGCCTCCCATCGGTCAGCTGAGCGTGTTGTACTCAGTAGCTCCAATCAGTGTTCAGGTTCATAGCACACCTGCAGGCCAGAGTGGGGTTTGAAATGTGCCCTTTCACTTGTTCCACGAAAAAGTCAGTCAACTGTTAAAACCCATCTGCTTTCCAGCTCAGGAAACCAAAGCTCAGAAACTTATCTGGAATTGCCAAAGAGCACACAGGAGTGAGTGACCATCTGGGAGTCCCCAGCCTCTGCTCATCAGGGTTGTTAGAAATGAGTCTGGAGCTGGGCGGCAGTGGCACACGCCTTTAATCCCAGCACTCGGATCGCTGTGAGTTCGAGGCCAGTCTGGTCTACAAAGCGAGTCCAGGACAACCAAGGCTACACAGAGAGACCCTGTCTCGAAAAACCAAAACCCAAAACAAAACAATAAAGAAATGAGTCTGGGGTCCTGAGAAAAATAACCACATAATCTGAAGTAAGGCAAAATGTTTTATGTCTGCAGGGTGCTTGCTGACTGGGGTAGACAAGCCCACCCAGTGGGAGTCCCTCTGGGTCCTGTGCTTCTCTCTGAGTAGTAGTAATTTATCTTTTTTAAAGTTATGAGTCAAATACTCAAACACAGGCATGCGTATGTGAGTGTGCATATCTGTGGAGCCAGAGACATTAGGTCCCCTTGAAGCTGGAGTTCCATGAGGATGAGTCTCTTGACATGGGTGCTGGGTATCAAATCCCATCCTGTATGTGCTTGCAACCACTGAGCCGTCTTGAATGCTTTGACCTCACACTCATTTATAGTCGGCTAACTCAGAACGGCACTGATGACAAGTCACCTGCTGTGTTGACCCTGAAGGAATCTGGCTTCTTTACCATTCGTTTTTAATTTACTTTTTTTTTTTTAATGGTTTTTCAAGACAGGGTCTTTCTGTGTAGCCTTGACTGTCCTGGACTCGCTTTGTAGACCATGCTGGCCTCGAACTCACAGCGATTCACCTGCCTCTGCCTCCCAAATGCTGAGATTAAAGGCGTGTGCCACCACTGTCCAGCTTACTTATTTTTGTTTTATGTACATTGATGTTTTGCCTTCATGTGTGAGGGAGTCAGACTCCCCCGGAACAGGAGTTATAGACACTATGAACTGCCATGTGGGTGCTGGGAATTGAACCTGGGACCTTGGAGCAGCCAGTGTTCTTAACCACTGAGCCATCTCTCCAGCTCCCATTTGTTTTTAAAGATGTATTTATTTTTACTTCATGTGTATGGGTGTTTTACCCTTATATGTGCCTGTGTACCTACCACAAGCATGTCTTGTGCCCTCGAGGCCAGAAGAGGGTGTTAAGATACCCTGGAACTGGAGTTACAGATGTTTGTGAACTGCCATGTGGTGCTGGGAACTGAACCCTGGTCCCCTGCAAAAGCATCCAGTGATCTTAATCACTGAGCCATTACTTCGGCACCCTACTTATTCTTGTATGATGGATCTATCTTACTTACATTTCCCAGTCCATCTCTGCTGGCGGAGTGCAACCGGCTATCCAGTGCAGTGGAGTTGTGGGATAAAGCCCGGGACGCCTGTTGAATGTGTTTCAGACAGCAGCGTTGGTGGCAGCCTGTTCTAGAGAAGGTAGACACAGCCCAGGTGGATCTGCCTAATATTATAAAATTACTTGTCGCTTTTGAACTTTAAATGCAACTGGACATCTTGCAATTTTATTTGGTAAACCTGATGATTCCAACTTGAGGGAGACATTCTGTGATCACTGTGGCTCAGGATGTGGGGAGTTATGGGCAAATCCAGCCTTAAGTCGGCCTGCTGCACAGGAATGCCCCCCGCCCCCCCCCCCCCCCCCCGTGCCTGGGAAGCCCTCTGAAGTTTCTGCTGTGTGATGGGAAAAGCAACTTCCTCCGCATGCTGCCTGCGTGTCCCAGCCCCTCCCCAGCTGCTCTGCTGGGCAGGACTCGGAAGTGGATCCCCCCCACCCCCCTGTGGAAACCGGAGATCTGAAGAGTGAGGTCACAGCGATTTAGAGCCGATGCTGGCGGTTGAGATTTCCAGACAGGGAGCACCGGCTGCTTAGGAAGCAGCTAATTAAGCAGGGGACTCTAATTAAGAAATGGAGCTTTCGCTACAAAGCCCAGTCTCAGCCCAGCAGAGCAGAGAGAGCCCGGTGTTCAGCCTCCTCCTGGTGCAGAAGCTCCCTGGGGACTTTGGGCAGCTCACACAGCCTCTCCAGGCTGCTGTTTAGAGGCTATTAACTGAGGAGGAGGCTGGTTGATTCCAGACAAGTGTGATGTGCTTCTGGGATGCTTTCCCTCTGACATTGAATACTTCCCTCTGCATCTCTGGCTCCTCCTCACCCTCCATGCATTCTACAGAAGACCAATTATCATTTCTAGAGGATTAAGCTCTGTAAAGCCAGCTGTGGTGAATCGTACCTTTGTTTGTTTGTTTTGCTTGTTTGTTTGTTTTTATATCTAAGCTTAACTGCTGTTTGCAGATTCATGCCTGTAGGCTGGGATTCCAAGGCTCCCCTAGGGACCACACCCTAGGGACTGAATGCCATGTCCAATCATGTGTAGGCAGAGGTCAGAAGCCCATCTGGGCCTCAGGAGTGGTCCACGGCTGGTTGCCATGGAGACTGCATTACCATCTGCTGAGGATGCAGCTTGTGGCGGATGATTACAATAATGGCTACAATTATCCTTGCTTTCAAATGTTCGTGTCCCTTGGTAGTTCCCGCTCCCCCAGCACTGGCTACTGGCTGGGCCATGTGACTCCCTCTGGCTAATTGATCAGAGGGAGATCTAATCCATGCAAAAATGGAAAAACAACAACAACAAAAAACCCCCGAACCTTCGATGATTGCAGCTTTGTTGCTTGGAAACCGGGCACTGCTTAGGTTAGCTGCGAGGAACAAGGTAAGAAATCCAGGTTAATAAAGACAAAGCTAGGGTCTGAGTCATCCCAGGCAAGGCTGACTCACTAACTGACCACAGCCAGGTATGATTCAGATTTAAAAAAAAAAAAAAAAACAAAACAATAAACCAAAACACCCAGAAAACCAACAGACTCGTGAGAAACAATCCATGTTTTCAATCTTAAATATGTGGTTATTAGTTAGACAGTAAAAGCTGGCTGACACACGGCTTTCCCCTACGCTTCCGTGTTTGCACCTCCTGCCTGGGTTTGCAGGCAAGGTATCGATGAAGCCTTCTTACCACGTATAGAGCTCTGTAATTCAAGGCATGAGTTGTCCCACCTTATAGAAGTGAGCAAGGAAGGTGCTATCTCAATTTATCATTCGTAAAATGTCATTTGGTAAGGAATAGCAAAGGCTTTTATATCATTGTCATTGTTTTGTTTGCTTGTTCATTTTTTTTTGAGACAATGTCTCCTATAGGCCAGGCTAGCCTGGCGCTATGTAGACCAGGCTAGCCTCTAGCTTCCATCTCACAAGTACTAGGATCATAGGTGTGGTCACCCATCTGGCTTCATGGTCACTCTGTTTTATTTAACTTAAAAAAAAAAAAGATCTGGCCAGGCGGTGGTGGCGCATGCCTTTAATCCCAGCCCTTACGAGGTAGAGGCCAGCCTGGAACTGCCTAGTTCCGGGACAGCTAGAGCTGTTACACAGAAAAACTCTGTCTCAGAAAACCAACCAACCAGCCAACCAACAAATGATCTGAAACATGAGGGAAAATCTAAGACATAGGATCTTGCTAAATTACCTAGTATGCGGTCTGGTCCTATACTGAAGAGCTTAAATAATGCCCCTGCTTCAGACTCCTGAATAGCTGAGGTTTCAGGTAATGCCACCCCTGCACAGATTAAAAAAAAAAAAAAAAATCAAATCTCTGTACAAAACAATTTTGATGATAGTGTCATTTATACTAGCAAAAAATATAAGTCATTTAAATGTCCAACAACATAGCAACGAAATTATGCATTTGCATGACCACAAATTATAAGGAATTTGCAAGCCTACAACAGTGTTGGAGTAAAGTAAGCTATTGGGTGCATGTAAAAGCATACGGGACACAGACTCTTACATATTCAAAAGCAGCAGAATGTTGGTGCTGGTGACATGGCTCAGCAGGTAAATGCATAAACCGCTGCCAAGCAGATGACCTGAGTTCAGTTCCTGAACCTCATCTTGGGGAAAACTGACTCCCAAAAGTTGTCCTTTAACCTACACATATGTGCTATGGCATGCATGTGCGTGTGGACACACACTAAATAAATGAACAAACTTTTTTTATAAAAAGTGAGGGATTGTTAACAGCCATTGAACTGGGTGGAAAAGCTGTGGTTGCTTCTCATTTCACATATATTTATGTTTCTGGATTTTCTACACTTTGATAGGTAGGTGCCATTTTTATGATCTGGATGTCACAAATGCTCTACATGAAGTCAGAAGACAGATGGCAAATTATGCGATTATAAATTATCTCTCTGATTAGTAATTTGGACTCCTGAAACAACCCAATATTAAAGTCAGCAAAGTATAGTAAATTACATGGCTCATAAAGACACTTAACCTCACTCAGAACTAAAGGAAATAGATGTTAAAACAAGACCAAAGGCTAGAAAGATGGCCCAGTCAGGAAAGCATTCAAACATGAGCATTGACATGCTTGATGCCCAGAAACAGTGTGAAACGTCAGGCGTGATGGCACATGTACGTACTTGTAACCTCAGGCCTGGAGAGGTGGTGACCTGTGGCTCCCCAAAGCCAGCCAGCCCACCTAAACTGAGGAGCCCCAGGTTCCAGTGAGAGATCCTGTCTCAAAGTCATCATGGGGGATGACTCCTGACAAATGACACTCAAGGTTGCCTCTATGTGTACTTATCTACACCCACCTCCATAAACGTGTATACACACACACACACACACACACCCTCCCATACATCAAAGTTTCTGGTTTTTTTGTTTTTGTTTTTGTTTTTGTTTTTGTTTTTTTGAGACAGGGTTTCTCTGTATAGCCTTGGCTGCCCTGGACTCACTTTGTAGACCAGGCTGGCCTTGAACTCACAGCAATCTGCCTACCTCTGCCTCCCAAGAGCTGGGATAAAAGGTGTGTGTCACCACACCCGGCTTATACGCCAAGTTTTTATCTAAGAGAAATGAAAACCTGTGTCCACACAGAGACTGAACAGAAATGGTCACAGCAGTGCTACTCACCATAGCCCACAACAACACATGCCCATGATGCAGTGTTCCTCACTACAACAAGGAGTGAAGTGTTGATATGTCTTGGAATATGGACAAACCTTGAAAATGTGGTGCTGTGTGGGAGAAGTCAGAACCTAATGCCCCATATTATACAACTGCATATATATAAACCTTCTAAGGCAAATGTTTAAGGCGGGCACCCTCCACAGGAGCACAGAAGAGCGGGCAGGGATCAGGGAAATGAGAAATGTCTGCTAGCGCAGTTGAGGCTGACACAGGCCTGTAACCCCAGACGCCTGGGCTATGTGGAGTGAGTTCACAGCCAGCCTGGGAAGAGCAGCAAGACCGTGTTTGAGGATAACACCAAAATTAAATTAAATTAAAAAGAGAGCTAGGAATAGGTAAAGTTTTGCCTACCATCCACAAAGACCAGGGTCAGTCTATAGCACAATAAAGACAAACAAACAAACAAACAAGGTGATGACGGTTACCTAGCCCTGGATATAAAAAACAGTGCCCTGAACACTTTCTGTGTGTGACTTGTCTGAGGGTCCCTCATATGGATATAATCAACTGAAAAAATAAATCAAAGACTTTACAAGTAAAAGACAAAATGAATAAAGATAAAACAATAATGTGATAAAAAAAAATAACCAAAATATAATAAAAACAGAAGCAGGAGAGATGGCTCAGCAGTTAAGGGTGCTTGTTTTTCTTCCCGAGGACCTGGGTTTTATTCCCAGCGTCCACGTAGGCAGCTCACAACTGTCTGTCACTCTAGTCCCAGGGGATCCAACACCCTCTTCCGGCCTCCAAGGCCATTGCACTCAAGTGGTGCACATTTATACGGGTAGGCAAATTTCTTTCTTTTCTTTTTTAAAAAATTATTTTATCTATTGCATATGAATGCTTTATCAGATTACATTATAGATGGTTGTGAGCCACCATGTGGTTACTGGGAATTGAACTCAGGACCTTTGGAAGAGCAGGCGGCGCTCTTAACCACTGAGCCATCTCTCCAGCCCCGGCAAATTTCTTATACACATAAAATAAAGAACATTTAAAAATAATAGCGAGTAGACTGTCTACTTTGTCACAATCCCCTAAAAAGCAGTGTAGCCACTGTTTACACAGTGATGTCACGTTAGGGCTTGTAACTCATTCAGAGATGATTCGAAGGGATGAAGCTGGGTGTGGTGGCACATGCCTGTCACTCAAAGTACATGGGATGAAGCTGGGTGTGGTGGCACATGCCTGTCACCCCAGCACTGGGGAGGAAGAGGCAGGAGGATCAGGCATTTAAGGTCATTTCCCATGATATAGGGAATTTGAGACCAGCCTGGGCTATATGAGACCCTATCTCAAATTGAAATTAAAATAAGATTAATAATTAATGTTAAGCAAGGTACACAGAAGGCTTTGGGTATGTGCTATGTAAAGCCCATGGCACTGTGTAGAAAGGACTCAGGCCTCCATGGATTTGGGACCACACAGCACCAAGTCCTTGAGTCTAGTGAAGGCAATGTGCACACTATATAAGTTGCTATGCTAAACACACACCAGGAGGTGGTGCCACCTGTTGGGTTGGCAACACCTGTAAAAGTGTGGACAAGACAGGCTTCTGTGCTGCTGATAAAGGTATAACATGATGTCATTTGGGGAGGATCTTTTAGTGGGAATGAAATTTTCTCACTGTTCCTGAGGATGTCTAGGTTTGCAGGATCTGCTGCAGTGTGGAGACGCTTGGGAGCTGGAGATGAACTTGGTCCAACAGGGGACACCGTGCAACTGGGAGTAGAGGAGTAGACACTGCTGTGCGAAGGCTTGCAAAGATGTGTCTTAGGTGACGAGAGCGTGTGATGTGAGAGCCTGTTTTAGGTGGGTACAGGGCACAGTTAGAGTTTCCACAGAATGGACATTCCTCACAAAGAAGATTTGCTAAACTGTGATATAGGCTGGGTAGTCCAGCAAGGCTGTGTTCACACTGGAAAAGCCAGGACAGTAGCTGCTCAGTCTCTGAAGCCGGGTACCTCAGCAGCCCCAATCTGATGCTGGAGGCTTTGAGAATTCCAGAGTGCTGCTGGCTCTTAGTCACTACTGGAAGGCTAAAGAAGCTGGTTCTGATGTCAGTGATGGCATCCAAGTGGTGGCAGCGGCAGTGGCAGCGGCAGCGGCAGCAGCAGCAGCAGCAGCAGCAGCAATAGCAGATTAGATGCACTTACAAACAAGAGGGAAGGCAAGCAGACACACACACACACACACACACACACACACACACACACACACAAAGCCACAGCTTTGCCTGGTGAGATGGCTCGGTGGGTAAAGGCATTTGCTACTAAGCCCAAGGATCTGAGTTTGATCTCTGAGACCCACATGGTGGGAAGAAAGATTCTTGCAAGTTGTTCTCTGACTTGCACATGCATTCCATAACGTGGGTGCTTGTATAAATTCTTTCTCTCTCTCTTTCAATCTGTCTGTGTGTGTGTGTCTCTCTCTATCTCTCTGTCTCTGTCTTCTGCTCTCTCCCCACCCTCTCTCTCTCTCTTTCTCTCTCCAGGAAATGTAAAAGTTTGTAGAAGTCACAGGTTTCCCCCCCTTGGACCTCCTTGTACTTGGGCTGTCACCAGAAGGTGCCATCTACTCTGGCAAAGAACCTTCTGTGCCCTGTTAGTCTTTCTTACAGATGCTCCCAGAGGCGAGCCTCTTCCAGATTCAGCGGACTCTGCAACCCAGACAAACCATGACAGAAGGGAATCAACGGGAGGGAGGCTGGTGCTGCTGCTCTCTGGGAGACTGGAATTCAAACTTATGCCCTGCCTCTCCAAGCCTTGGTTCCCTTCCTCTAGAATAAGTAGGAAGTTTGGACAGGAAAGGATGGGGTGCACAGGCAAGGGTGATTGTGAGCTGTAAGGGACAGAGGCTCTGTCCACCCTATCCTGCCCCTGCCTCTTTCGGAGCTTTTCTGAATAGCCAGGGCTGATGGGTCAGAGGATGCATACCAGCCAGCCACTTAGCTCAATACGAGTGAGCACAGCCTCTCTGAAGGCCGCTTCCATGGAAGAGTAACCATGTAAACAGGAAGATAAAGACTCTGGAACCCTGGGGGTGGTGGCAGTTATGCTACAGCTGTTGCGTTCAGCAGCCTCCGAGGTGCTAACTGAGGGACTATTGAGGTGGTCCGGAAGTGTTAGAGACTGAAAGCTCTTGGAGGGCCTTGGGGGGTGCCTTTCCATCGAAAGGAGGCCACCCCACCGATGAAAGCTGCAGGAGTGGCAGAGGTGGCAGATTTCTTCTGCAGTCAGCTGCAGGAACCAAAGATCCTATGCGACCCAGGTGTGGTGGTGTCTTGGCTCCATGAGTCCCCAATGGGCCTGTTTTAAGGCAAGTCCTCAAACTGGTTTTCTTTCTCTAAAAACCATTCGATGCCAGACCCTGGGGAGCGGGAGTCCTCTAGAAACCAAACTCTGAAGCCATTCTTTTCTTATTCTGAGAAGTGCTTCAAGGAGAGACTGGCCCCTTCGGAGAGTATCCGCTCAGCAACAGGGCCAACTGAGCTCCGATTGGCTGAATGCGTGTACACACAAGTAAGGTACAAAATGGGGCCAATCAGGATACGGCTGTCAAACCCGTGTGGAGAAAGAGAAAGCCTACCCAAATTTGAAGGTGCTCTTAATTAGGTCGACAGGTCCCACGTCCCTCACCCTTGATGTTAAGGAAGTGGGCACTGAGCTGTCAAACCTAGTTGCCTCAGTTTGTGGTTGCCATAGCAATGCTTTGATTACCTTTGCACCAGAAACTGCGGCAATGCCCAAGAGCCAGTCGTTGCTGTTGTTGCTATGGTGATGTTGCTAAGGCAACGGTGTGATCCTTGAGGATCTGCAGCCTGCTTCCCAGCCTCAGGTGTATTTGGCGCTCTTCCTGTCAGTTTAGTCTGGAGTGGGAGGGCTGTCAATCAGCGGTGGCGCCAGCTTAGCCTTGCTTGAGCTTGGCAGCTGTCAGAAAGCTCCACTTGGGAGCCCCTAGGACCCCTACCACCTATATACTGCATAGGAAATTCTGTGTTCCGATTGGGTGGTGGTGGTGGTGGTGGTGGTGGTGGTGGTGGTGGTGGTGGTGATTGTGGTATCCAACCCAGGGCTAAGCTAAGTCCAGTGCTCTACCATAGAGCCACATCTGCAACTCTTGTTCATTTTTTTTTTTTTTAAGATTTTTATTTATATGGATACACTGTTGTGTCTGTATGTACAGCTACACGCCAGTAGAGGGCACCAGATCTCATTATAGATGGTTATGAACCACCATGTGGTTGCTGGGAACTGAACTCAGGGCCTCCAGAAGAGCAGCCAGTGCTCTTAACCTCGGCGCCATCGCTCCAGCCCCTCTTGTTCATTTTTAATTGAAATGCATCCCAAGATGATTTGAATGGTGTGAAAGGGAAAGGATAATAAACATACAATGTTCAGTAAGTCAGTGTCTTATCATGATGGCATTATAAAGATGCACTGCTCAAATTGAAAACCCACAGTAGCCTTCTGTGATTGCTGTGGGCCAGGGCTGCATCAGTTCCTCAGAGCCTCAGCCTGAACAGTTTACAATAATACTACATTTAGTAATTATGACCATTGCTTCCTATTTTAAGGTTTGCCCCTCCTGGGGGCTGGAGAGATGACTCAGTGATTGAAAGCACTTGCGGCTACTCCAGGAGCCCTGGAGGGCAATACCTCGCACCCCATGGTGGCTAATAATTATCTGTAACTGCAATTCTAGGGGCCCTGACACCCTTTTCTGGCTTCCATGGACACTGCACACGCAGGCAAGAACCCATGCACATTGTAAAACATAAAGATTTGTTTCTCCCACTAACCCTTGGGCTTGGCCGAGGCTCTCCGCTCTGTCTGCTGTGTACACAGCTGTGGCCCTGTTGCTGGGTCTTAACAGGTGTGCTAGAGCTGCCCCCCCCCCTTCAGCTGCTCAAACCACACAGCTTATTCTCACACATGACAGTGCAGACAGACAGTCCAGCCTGCTGTGACAGTCTGAAGGGATTAACAATTTCCGGTGCTTTTCAGGCCATCTCCCTCCTCAGCCACAAAAACAAAACTTAGGTCATACTCTTACACTGGTTCTGCTCTCTTGGGCCTCAGCTCCTAGGTGCTGCATGCTCTGACTCATTTTCTCAACCTGATGCTCACCTGGGCTGCTTTCCCAAACCCCAGAGCAAGTCCCCTGAGATGAGACCAGCCTCTCTGGCAGTATGTTGTGTTTTTGTCACTAAGTTTTACACATTTATCCACACTCTTGATATTTGGGCAAGTGACTTCACTTCCCATCCCCCCCCACCCCCCGGTTTCTTTTGTATAAAATGGGGACAGTTTTTCAGGGTTGCATGAGGCTTTGGGGACTGACCTAGTGCTGTATTACCAACAGGCGCGCAAGTAAGATCTGATGTCACCCTGCAGGCTCTCAGCTTCTGCGCAAGGTGAACAGTCAACATCACCTTGCTCATCTCTAGATGCATCAGTGAAAGCTCATAGAACTGACACAACCTCCCAAGGCCGAGACCCTGGCAGATGGCCCAGTCTGGGCGGCACACAGGCTTGAGAGCCTCGTGATCACAAAGGGATAAGGAATATTCCCCTCCCACACTGTGGCACGCCAATGCCATTCCCTCTTCCTGACCAAACCCAAAGCAACCTTGATCTACAGGTTCACTGTCTTATCTACTGTGGTCCAGGCTCTGTAACTCCTAGCTCATAGGCTAGGTCACATGGTATGGAAACTCCCCGGAACCTCTAAGAAAAGAAATTGCCTTTGCCCCACCCCCAACTGAAAGCTCTGTCTCCTCAGGCTCTGCCTCACTACCTATGGCTGGTGCGGTAACTCGTGATTGACCTTACACTCCTATGGATAATTTGCCTCAGCATCTTTCACAGTCTATGTGCTATTTTCTGAAAAAAAAAAAAAATCTAACAGTAGACACACCAGAGGCACTCTTCAAAGCTGTCAGCCCAGGATAGGACTCAGCTGGCAAATACATGTTATTGGTGCTCAGGCCACCGAACCTGAGTTCAGTCCTTGGAACTCACACAAAGGTGGAGGGCGAAACTTGTCCGCACAGAGCAAGCTTCCGATCTACACATGCGCACTGTGGCACGATGCCCCACCCTCAAGCAAGCAAACAACAAACAAACAAAAAATGTAGCTGATTCCCTTAGCATGACCCTGGAGCCCCAGCTACCATGCTAGCTCCTGGCAGCCCTCGGGTCAGCTGCTTCTGTTTGGTTGATGGACACAGCTGGGCCAACAGAAGCCCATTGTCTCTTCTTCTGGGCTCAATTGTTGGGGCCTCCTCCCAGTTCCAGCCACACAGACAGCTGTTGGGTCAGCTTCCAGGGTCAGGATGCAGGGGGGAATGGGCACAGGAGAAATCTTCAGATCCATAGGACTGTATACCCTAAAGATGGCATCACCCAGCCTCTTCTACAGATAGGGAAACTGAGGCTCAGGGAATGTTATGACAAGTGGGGAGTGCTTGCTTATACCATGGTGAAGCAGCCACAGATGGTACAGGAATTGAGGGCTTCATCCCAGGAAGGAACATACAGCGGGGATGTAGTCCCAGAACAGATCTACCACTCCCACACTGAGGCCACAGAAGCCCGCAAGGTGCTGAGAAGCCCGCCATCACGTCACCTAAGCAAGTGTCTGTTTATTTCTTCCCTGGGAATGTGGGCGGAGCTGCACATGACCACGCCTCCAGGCGGCACGCCATTGGTTGCCTCTTCTTGGCCAGCACCGTCCAGTCGTCTGTGACGTTACTGCACGCCAGAGCTCCACCCCCAGCTCCCAGAGCCCTGGAGGCGTGTTCAACGCCAGCCCCGCCTCCTGCACCCCTCCCACCCCCTCCCGGTGCGGAGAGGAGGCCAGAGCAGGCAGGGCCGGCTGCGGGATGTGAGTGTGTGGGATTGCGCATGGGGCCAAGCCTGGGTTCTGGGTATCTCTGTGGGCGCGGCGGGACAGTTGGGGGCGGGCTGGGAGACCGCGAGGGCGAACGGTGGGTCTCCTCTCCCCAGGGCACCGCGGTGGGCTGCAGGGCTGCTACGAAGGCACAGCCTCCTGCCATTGCGATCTACACGCTACTCCCCACCCCCCAGCGCATTTTGTTCCCAGCTTCTCATTTGCGTGAGCCGACTCGTGAGACAGCCACATTCCACCCCGCTTCACCCCACACCCCGCCTTCCCCAGTGCAGGCCTTTGGGCCTTGGCGCCAGTACTCCTGAATACACCTGGCACTGGCATGTGACCTTGGGCACACCTGGTCCCCAGAGCTACTGTGAGGACTGTGCTGGTAGCTGATTTAGTTAAAGCCAGCTAGGGCTCAGGAAGAAGCTGTTTTCATTCCTGTTGGTGTTAAGTGACCTGGTGCGAGTGGGGAGGGGGAGACTGCTTTCCATAAGGAGGCTGCCCTCCATATCTGCATTTGTCTCTCTCTCTGCACATCGAAGGCCGCACGCAACGCAGCTGTACCAGCATGTACCAGAGAAACGCTGGCCCATCGTGTACTCGCCGCGTTACAACATCACCTTCATGGGCCTGGAGAAGCTGCACCCCTTTGATGCTGGGAAATGGGGCAAGGTGATCAACTTCCTGAAAGGTAAGAAGGCCCCCCTTACGCTGGCATCTGCCTCATCCGTCTCCCTATCCTCACCTCCTCAGACTTGCATCTGCCTCCTCCATTTCTTTCTTCTCTCCATCCTTATCACCCCCCTCAGACCTGCATCCCATGCTTATCTGATTTCAGTCCCCTGATTGCCTTCTGCCCTGCTCTTAAAGTGTCTCTGTAGGCAGGCTGCTAAGCACGACGGCCCTGTCTCATATCCCCTCCAGTTAGACCTAGTCCCCGTCTGCCTTCCTAAATAACCCAGAGCAAGCTCCCAGCTCTGCATCGTGCAGAAAATAGGATCGGATTAGACGCTAATAACACAGCTGTTTCTGTTGGGTTTGTTTTTGTTCCCCTGGTGACCTCCTATCTACGGCAAGTGATACAGCCTTTCCCTCCGCTGGAGGGACCAGCCTGAACATCCAAAGGAAAACATGGAGTAGAAAGCACACAACTGATGCCTGGTGTTGGCGTAAGCCTGGGATGCTAGCCTTGCACGCCTGTTGCCTGCACAAATGGTTTCCTGCTGGGCCTCTCGCTGGCCCCTGGGTTCCTGCCTCTCCCAGTGGCTCAAGAGAAGGGCTCCTCATCTCCCTCAGCTGGGAGGGAGCAACCTGTCCCTCTACTCCTGCTCTTCTGAGGGTGGGGAAGGATGGGCAAGCTCCTGGGGCTGAGTCTGGAGGTGTCAGAGGTCGTGGGGAATGCTGTGAGAGGGAGCCCTGCCTGGATCTCTGTGTAGGAATGGCTGGGACTGGTTGGTTTCTGAGCATGACTCATTGAGAATAGACCCTAGATTCTGATTTCTCTAGAAGCCAGAGCATCATGGCCCAGTCTCACAGTACTCTGGGGGAAGTGCCTGGTCTCAACCTCAGTTTCTCTTGAAAAATGACATGAATCTTTGGTAATCATATACAGGAAACAGACACTAAACACCCTAAGCCACACAGATACCCTGATGCCCCCGTGTACTACCTCCTCCTGTGTTTACTGCATATATATATTAAATGAGCTTTGAGAGTTTTTAAAGCTTAAATTTGTTTTAGAAGGAAACCCATGTCATCAAAATGGGAAAAGGCAGTTTCACTTGCCATAAATAGAAGGTCGCAGCAGGAAGGCAGTACTCTGAAAACAGCAGTTGTTCAGCCCTGGCTTCTGCTGCCTGGGAGCCGCTGCTCTCCTTTGGTTAGCAAAGGGGATTGAGCAAGGCTTGGCCGAGATTGAGGAGAGGCAGTACTGCCCTGAGCCACCTGTGGAGGGAGGGTTGCTACCAAGGGCCTTTTCTACCTTGAGAGCATTCCTGTTCCTTGTGCCATCTGCTGCTGGAAGTCAGTTGTACCTAAGTTCACCTGGTGGCTGTCAGCAACACGGAAGTGTGGAGACTTCTGTGCCTTTCAAGTTCAACACCCCCTGGGGCAGAGGGCCCAGCCACTGGCCACACTGGCCTAGGGGGGCAGCCATTCTCAGAATACCCACAAGTTCGCTGTGTGCTGAGGGGCTGCCAAGGGGCCAGCGTGGAGCCTGAGGGAGGGTCTTAGTGGGCCCGGCCTGGCCTGAGAGTTGGAAAGGAAGCAGGGGCTTGCTCTGTGGTTCCAGAAGAGAAGCTGCTGTCGGATGGCATGCTGGTGGAGGCGCGGGAGGCCTCGGAGGAGGACCTGCTGGTGGTGCACACGAGGCGCTATCTCAATGAGCTCAAGGTACAGTACAGGGATCTGTGGGCTGTGGCCAGGTGCAGTGGCTAGGGTAGGGGGGAGCTGAGCAGTGGCGGTCCCTACTCCTGTCCCTAGCACCAGGGAACATGGGAGACTCTAGTTCTTAAGATAAGGAGGGGGCCGTAAGAAGGTATCTCTGGGTAGTTAGCTCCCCATTTTCAGGGTATGTGAAAGCAAGGGTGTGCAGAGCCCCTTAGAAGTTTTGGGCATATTAATGACTTTTCAGCCTGTGCCCTGAACAGGCCTCAGAGGCCCCTGCTGGGATCACCTCAGTGGGAGGGGGAGGGACACGAGGCCTTGTCCTGTTCACGAAGGCTACTTCACTCTCCTGGTTTTGTAGTGGGCTGAGACGCTATTCTAAGGACTCCTTGTAAATGAAAACTCTTGGGCAAAAATGGGTTTCAAACAACCCCAGAGTCCCTCAGGGAACATAAAGACCAGGGTGGGGGCAGGTGGAGGCATCTGGGGTGAACTGCAGAAGACCCTTCCCCTGCCGCCGTGTGGGCCGTGTGGGCCGTGTGGTTGGTTGTCGCACAGTCGGACCCAGCATCACTACAGTACCTGCTTTCTCAAGAGAAGCCAGAATGCTGATTATTAAATGATATTCTCAGATTTCTTTCTTTTTTCAATTTTTTTTTTTTTTTTTTGCTTTGGGCTTTCTTGGGGGGGTTGTTTTTGTTTTTTTAATGATTATTGGGATTGAACTAAGGGCCTCATGCCTGTTAGGCAAGCACCCTATCACTTAGCCTCAGCCCCCGCCCCCGCCCCCCACCCTGATTCTGAATGTGCTAACTATAAGATTTTAAATCCCAGCTGCAGACCACACTGGGCTACCACTGTGCCCATGGCCGCTTTGCACAGGAGGGAGGCGTCAAGCTCCTATTGGGAGTCAAAGTCTTTAGTATGTCCTTTATGCGACAGGGTGGTGTGGGAGGCCCGTGGCTGCCAGCTTGCCCTGGCTGGAATTGCATCAGGGTGCCATTGAGTCTTTGCCTCAGAGCGTGGGAGTCCCTGCCCCCCAAGCTTCCTGTCAGAGTCATCTTGACCTGAGGACTCCACAGGTGGCAGAAGTCAGCAAGGTGCTTCAGTCTGTCTGAAAAGACTTTGGCTCCGAAGTAGGCTGTGCCTGCTCAAGGTCACTTCCTGGGGGAGGGGGTGGGTAAACATGGGGAGGACCCTTGCAGGGATCTATTCAGGACTAGGGCCACAGCTGCTGGCCTCTTTTCCTGATAGCCGAGGCCTGAGTTGTGAGAATTCTAGATGGGCCATGACAGTGTGATCTCATGAAAGATTGCCAGGAAGACGCTGCGTCCTGACTCCCAGGAGAGAGGTGCGAGGCGTTGGCTGGAAGCCCAGTGCCTGGCTGCCCTGGTTTCCTGGGGCTGAGACATGCGTGGTTAGTGCGTAGCCCAGGAGCCTAGCCAGGGGTGCGGGGGTGGGGGCTGCGGGGTGCGGGTGGGGATGGGGAATGGAAAACCAGGGGTAGGACACTCTGAGTTTGGACAGGGAGGGAACCAAAAACAGAGTGGGCACTGGATGAGGTGGGGGCTGGTGGCATAGTTAACAGGATCCCGCCCATTTATAAGAAACCTTCAGGGAATCCTATACGGCGGGCTGCCTGCCTGCTTTTGGTGCCAAAATTCTTGAAGCAGTATCGTCTGTGGGTCCCAGATAGAAAGTAAGAGCAGGGCAGGGGACCCAGATATATCTGCATAACACATAAGACGACGGGGAAGTAGCATGTGCCTCAGAGCTCTCTGGAAGCCAGATCAAAGAGGGGGAAACATAACTTTTATAACATGCCAGGTCGTGTGTTACCTGGCCAGCCAGCACCAAGCCACACTGGGTCTGGCGTGCTGAGGAGGAAATGTGAATTTTTTTCCCAAGTACCATGTGGGGGAGTGATGGGTGAGGTGCTGTTGCCACTCAGGTGAGACCCATTGTCTAGTGCCACAGCTGAAGTACACCTCTCCCACACCATTTCTGCGTTGTCTGTCCCTTTTCTCTGCTGTGGCCACCCCCAGCCGTGCCTGGAAGGTCTGTCTGTGGTTCCCAGGGTTGTTATTCTTGGGTCATTCTGTTCATGCTGTGGACCATCCCCCCTCCCTCTGCCTCATCTGCTCTGCCCACACACCTGCCCTGGATGGGAACCGTGCAGTGCTTGCAGCCTCCCATCCCAATGACCAGGGTACCAAAAGAGGAGCATAACATTGGTGCAGGAGCATCTACTGTGTGTACAACCTAGGGCTGTGTGACCTCTAGGACTCTGCCCCAGGAAGGAGGTCACAGCTGGGCAGCTCCTGATGTTTGTCCCTGAGCACCGTTAGCAAGTCCATAACTGGCATGCACGCTGTTCTGGGTCCTGCAGGGATGGAATGGAACCAGAGACCAAGTCCCTCTCCAATGGAGAGCAGAGAAGAAACAGCTAGCTGACCGTGTACCAAGTGCCCACAGAAAGTTGGGGAAGGGTGCAGGGGCAGCAAGGTAGGGGCTGGAGGTCAGTGAGGCCAGTAGGCCTGAAGGGTGGAAGGCCTGTGAAGGAAGGGTGTGAGGTGAGGGGAGGGCAGTCCAAGCAGGAGTCAAAACTGCAAAGGTCCTGTGGGAGGGAGGCTCACCTCCAACCACCTAGATGGCAAAAGATGGGAAAGGCTATAGGGAATGGGAGCCTGGGCCTTTGACTTGGTCAGTTCTTCCCCCAAGAGGCTCATCTTAAAAGAGAAAAGAAAATGTGGCTAGTTACATACATTACAAGCCACTGTCTTAAAAGTTCAGCATTCCCATCATCTTCCATGTGATATCATGACCCACAATCTTTCCCATCACCCTGAAAGGAAACCTGATCCTACCGAGTACTCTTTTCACTCTCAGGGTGTGTTCTGCCCTCTGCCCTCTGCCCTCTGCCCGGTCCCCGCCCATCTCTAGCACGTCTCCACAGACTCACGTACTTTGTACTTAGTACAGATGGAATCAAACAGTGTGTGAGCGTGGGCCTCTGGCTTGCCTCACTGCACAGCAAGTTGAACGGGTGTCATGCATTCTCCTCCCCAGTGGGGAGCTCAAGTATGTGAGCCATACACCACCCCCAACACATCCCTCTTCATGGATGCATACTATTCTACCATGTGGTGTACCACATCTTGTTTGTCCATCCATTAGCTTATGTACATGTGAGTTATCTCTCCATTTTGGTGATCATCAATGTTGCTATGGATACACCCATACACATATGTTCGAATACCCAATTCTGATTATTTGGGGTATGCACCAGCTCTGTACCAAGAAAAGATCAGCATAGCCATATGAGTTTTGGGTGAATGAGTTTATTAAGTATATATCAGGCAAAAATGAAATAACCAATAGAAGATAGAAGCAGCCGGGAGCCTAAGAGGACATCCAGTCAAGAGTACAGCACTCAGCACAAAGCACTGGACTGATTGGCAGTGCAAGGGAAGTGAGAACGCCCAGGGATCCCTGGGACTTTAGGCTCTTTTGTTTTATAGTTATTTTTCTTTTCTCCATTCTGGAGACCAACCCTAGGCAAGCACTCAGTTACTAAGCTACATCATCTGTCTCCTCTTAAAAAAAAAACCAAAAAACAAACCTTTTTAATTTTGAGATAAGGTTCGTCTCTGAGCTCATGATCTTCCTGCCTAGCTTCCCGAGCAGCTGGATTTATAGGCATGGGCCCCTAGGCCTGTTTTAGATTTAGTCTGGATGGTACTAGTGTCCATCTAAGGGGGATAGCTACAGATGTCATGAAGCCTTGGATGGCGACCCAGACATGTGAGTGGCCATGTGCAGCTCTTGTGTAGCCTCTGGGCAGCTAGGACAGGGTTTTATGGAGGTAAGGACAGGCTTCTCCACCTCCCTCTTTTCAGGCCCTGGTTTGCAGACAAGGAGTCAGACACAGAGGGAAAGGGCTGCACCCCAAACCACACAACTCAGGCAGAGCCCAGGGGGGACTCCAGAGTCCCGTCACAGCACCACGTCCAGTCCGACCATTCTGGAGCCCTTGCCCCACCTGAGTTTGTCACCAGGCATTCTATGTGGGCCCTGCCTACTTCATCTGGCCTGTCCCCTGGTTAGCCTGCTACACATCCCAGATAATCTTATCTGTCCCCTGTTGTCCCCTCCACACCAGAGCTCTTCTCAGTAGCTCTGTCTTCTTCTCACTGCGCTGTGTGTCACTGTGAGGCTCTACAGCCGCACACCCTGACCACTGTAACTACTATATCCTTGGCCCACAGCCCACTCTGCCAAGCCCCTTTTTCCTCCTTCCTCCAAGCCGAGCCACAGGCCCCTTTTCCCCTGCACCAATGTTTTATTTGGTCACCAACAAGTTTTTTTTCTGAAGCAGTGCTGCCTGATAAAGCTGTTGCGATGGGCATGTCCTAAATCAGGTGGCCAACCGCCAGCCACAGTGGCTGGCCAGCATTGAAATATGTCTGAAGTAACCGAGGGCACGAGATTCTAATTAAACAACATATTTCTGTTGTTGTTTTGTTCTTTGAGACGAGGTCTTGTGCAGCCAAAGTTGCCTTAAACTTCTTTTTATTCTGCCCCCACCTCCCAAGGTAGGACAACAGGATGACTGTAAGCTCAAAATTGATTCATAATTACAGGCAAGAGTCCATATATTGCTGGGCATGGTGGCGCACGCCTTTAATCCCAGCACTTGGGAGGTAGAGGTAGGCAAATCTCTGTGAGTTCGAGGCCAGCCTGGTCTACAAAGTGAGCCCAGGACAGCCAGGACTGTTACACAGAGAAACACTGTCTTGAAAAACCAAAACACAAAGCAAAGCAAAACAAAACAAGACAAAAGACTCCATATATTTAGGTCCTTCCTTTGTTCTCAGGCCAACCAATCACAATGGGAGAAAGAATATTCTGGGCTGGAGAGATGGCTCAGTGGTTAAGAGCACTGACTGCTCTTCCAGAGGTCATGAGTTCAATTCCCAGCAACTACATGGTGGCTCACAACCATCCACAATGAGATCTAGTGTCCTCTTCTGGCCTGCAGGTGTACATGCAGGCAGAGCACTGTATTATAATAAATAAATATTTTAAAAAAGAATATTCTAAAAAAAAAAAATATATATATATATGGTACCCATGTTAACATACAAATTTCGTGTGTTAATCACTAAACTGTGACATAAACTCCTCTCAGAGTATAACATGGTCCATGTTATAAGCAATCTAGGCATAATTTATGCAAGAGGGTGTACTCAGGTTCCAGGTAAGTATGACTCCATTTAGACATGGGCCTTGGCCTAGTGAAAGCAAGGAATAATTGTCCATAATAGCCGAACAGGCAGGGTAGCATTCTGGAGGCAGAGGCAGGTGGACCTCTGAGTTGCAGGCCAGCCTGGGCTACATAGTAACAGGACACCCCAGGGATATGTAGGGAGACGGTGTCTCCAACAAAAGTAAAAGAACGAGGAGCAGCAGAGGGGGCGAGACACCTCAAGTCCTGCTTCTGCAGCACCTAGCAGGAAGGAGAGGCGTCAGGGGTTGGCAGGATTGGAAGTGCAGGAAAAGTAACAAAATTCAGGGGTTGGCAGGATCGGAAGTGCAGGAAAAGTAACAAAATTCAGGGGTTGGCAGGATCGGAAGTGCAGGAAAAGTAACAAAATAGCTCACATCAGCTGGAGATGGGCAGCAGGGGCTTCCTTGTGAGTTTAGGTTTTAGTCCTGGCTTCTGTTTTTCTGTGCCCCTGTACTGCTCCGACAGTATGCTGTGAGCCTGCGCTAGCAGACCAGGTCCTGAGCCACAAAAGGCTCTGCCTTGCCGTGCTCAGCTCCTGTCATTCCTGGACTAGATTCTTCGCCCTAATTTGCATCTTTGGCCTAATGCCTGCATCTGGGGGACTCTCGTTCACTGTCTACCTTTCGTAGATGTTGTCTTCCACAAGCCCTCCCGTCCTTCCCAAGAAGACTGATTCTTTGTCATAGCGCCTTGGCTTACAAGTGTCCCAGCACAAGACAGGACCCCCCAAGCCCATCTGGGTGTGTCTCATAGGCCCTAAGTGCTTAGGAAGTGCTGCCTGGCACTTAGCGTCAGAGCCAAGGCCCTCCTGGTTCTGGCTGGGCAGCCTGGGCAGCAGGGCGCAGAGGAACCTGCAGTCCTTGTTCTGGACGCAAGAGGGCAGAAGAGTGCCTCAGAACGCTGACTGCTCAACTTCACAGAGCCCAGGCTTACAGCTAGGATAGACAGGGAAGTGGCTCCCAGCTGTCACTTCCCAACAGAGGGAGGGAAGCCACCATGCTCAGGCCTGGCACCGAGTTTGACTTCCATGTCTCTTTCCACAGTGGTCCTTTGTGGTGGCTACCATCACTGAGATCCCCCCTGTCATCTTTCTCCCCAACTTCCTTGTGCAGAGGAAGGTGCTGAGGCCCCTGCGGACCCAGACTGGAGGCACCATCATGGTAGGCTGGGTGGGGTGTGCACGTCTGGTCCCTATCCTCCCCGCTCCCCGTTTTGCCCTGTAGGGTCCCTCCCCACCCAATGACAGTTTGAGTTACTGTGTTGTAACCCAACAACAGTATATTTTACAGTAGCATTACTTACAGGATGGGGAGCTGGTCGAGGGACACTTTGTGTCTGAATCAGTGAGGTCTGTCCCAGCCATGGTCTTTGTCCTCTGACACTGTGGAGTTTTGTATTTATCGCTCACTCACACCCAATGCCTGCAGGATCGCAGCCACCAGCTCGCATAATTTCCATAGGCAGACTGTCTCTTTTCCGTTTGAAAGCCACACGGGACTTTTGGGCTCACTTCACTTGAGAGTCTGAGGTTTTCCCTGTAAAATCAGAAGGGCCTCCCCAAACCCACCCCCACGCCGGCTGTCTGGTCCTTTCCCCCTGGGTGCTGCCCGATTCCACCTGTGGCCTATTTCTGCTCGAGGCTTAGATTGAATGCACACGTACCTCAGGGTAAGGCCTGAACTCCAACCCTCTGCTTGTCTCCAAAGGCTGGGAAGCTTGCTGTGGAGCGAGGCTGGGCCATCAATGTCGGTGAGTGCTGGCTGTCCTGGTGGATGTGGAAAGGGTGTGGGGACAGAAGGTCAGAGAAGCCCTCAGAGCTCGCTCAGTAGCCTGGAAATGGGGTTGCAGCCTTTTTGTTCCCGTGCAGGCCCCACCAGTACCTCTGTGTGGGAGATTTGTCCTGAGAGTGCCCTGTCCAACATTTACATATTTCAAGGACAGGAAGTTAGCTCTCTCCCACCTGGAGAGCCTGCCCCATCCCTTAGGCAGGTCCCTGGGCATGTCTGCATGGTATTAGTTGCCTCCATGTGGCTCTACTGAATGGCTTCATTCTTTTGGGACCTAGGCCAGTGGACAGGCCTTGGTCATATGCTGAGTGGAGGGGCCCAAGCTCAGTGGCAGCTCAGGGATCCTGAGGGCCAACGCTCCCTGGTTCTGTGTGTGGCCCCTATACATCTGCCTTCACAGTCCTTGACAGTTGAAGAACCTTTTCCCCAGCAGCCTCTCCTTTGCTATTGCATAGTTATCTTACGAGGCACTGAACATAGTGAGAAGGTGCTGCTGGCCTGAGCGGGGGTCCTGTAGCAGGCCTTGATCCCTTTTTGTGAACTCTGCATGGCCAGGGGCCATGCCTCTCCCTGCGTGCATTGCTGGCTACCCAGCATCAAGACCTGGCATAGCCGTGGTACTAGGATGCCCAATTTGCACAAACGCTTGTGTGATTTGTGCCCTGCCTGCCTGTAACATGGTTCTCAGTTCATGGAGGAGCTCGGTGACACTTGTGCCATGGAAACGAGGGGCTGGTTAAAGTTGAACATCTAGGTCCGGCTCAAGTCTGGCCTTCACCGATGGTGCTGCTGTCTGCTAACTGTGTTCTCTGGGCATGCTGTTGATCCTCTCTGTGCCCGAGGCAGTTCATCTGTAAAAGATACCGGTGAACATGGAGTTCTCTTCTGGGCTAGAGAGAGGCTTCAGCAAGCTGGGTGGACTGCTAGGGGTCCCCCAGGGAGTGGAAGAGGCAAGTCCTTCACTTGCATGGCCCCAGCCTCACACCGTTGGGGTATGGGTGGTTTTGGAACTCCGTTTCAGACCTGTAACCCAGGGTCTTCAGGGAGTCAGGGGCTGTAGCAGTTTCCTAGCCATTCTAGAGGGAAGCAGGCAACAGCATCCCTCTGGTCCAAGTCAGAAAGGGCTCCCAGACTGTGTCTCAAAGTTAGGGGTAGCATGGCCCAAGGAGTACCCTTCCCAGTCCCCTCTGTCCACTATGAGGAGCACCTGGGTCCAAGGCACACCTGCTGGTGCGGCCCCTCCCCTAGTATGGGAACCCCAGGGCATCTCAGCTAGCTGACATGGCTGGGTCTCTCTGAGAAGTAGCCTTTACTGTGGGGTGAGGTGGCTATTGGCATAGAGCTACGTCTTGGCCTGGAGTGATGACATGCCCAGGTGTCCTGTTCACTTGGCCAACCTGGAATCCCACCAGGAAGTGGTGGGGGCGGGATGCAGGGGTGGTAGGGAGGTAGAGGACACCCGGACCTGGCTCTGACCAGTACCGCTGTCTGCCTTTCTGCAGGTGGCGGCTTCCACCACTGCTCCAGTGACCGCGGTGGGGGCTTCTGTGCCTATGCAGACATCACACTGGCTATCAAGGTGTGTCTCTCTGAACCTGTGGTACTGTCCCTCCACCCCCCACCCCCGCCGTAGCTTCCCACACACTCCAGGGCAGGGAAGTGGGCTCACAGCGGGGAGGGACTTCCTCACAGTGCAGAAGGACTTCTTCCCTATCTGCTCAACCTGCCGGGACTCATTCTGGCCATGAGAGGGTCTGTCTAGCGCTGGGAGTAGGTGGTGGGTGGAAAGGCAGGCAGGTTTCAGGGCTGCGGATATGGCGGAGGGCATGAAGCAGGGAGGAAGAAGAGGAAGAAGGGGAGGAATGGGCCAAGGAGAAGTTGGGATCGCGGTGACAACGGTGCTCTGCACAGCTGCCGTAGACTTCATATCCTAACCAGGGCCCAGCTCCTCCCCCTGCACCTCCCCTCACTGAACCCTGGAGCATCACAAATGAGGAAGCCTGCCCCGGACTGTGGTTATGTGGAACCTCTGAGCCCACAATGAGCTCTCTGCCCAGTCTCATGGTGTGTGCCAGGCTAATGGGAGTCTCTGTTCTCACAGGCAGTAGGCCTGGCGGTTAGAACAGGGCACAGGAGAACTTGGAGGGGAAGATGGAAGTGGCTCCCCTCAAGGAGGAAGAGGCATCAGGATTTAGCGTCATAGAATGAAGCAAAGTCTGAGGAGTTAAATCCAAAGACTGCCGGGCTGATAGTTCAACCCCGACATTCCCCAGGGAATTCTGGACTTGATCTCCCAACCTTGAGGCCATAGTACACTGCCTGTCTCCAGAGCCTTCCCTGACCCCCCCCCCCATTTCCCCCAGTACCTCAGCACTCCTAGGAAAGCAATGTCTTGCCTACTGTCCTCTTGACCCCTCAACCCTTGGTCCCCAAAGGGCTGGGTCCTCTGGCCTTTCCAGTCCTTATACGTCTTCTCTCCCTGTCAGTTCCTGTTTGAGCGTGTGGAAGGCATTTCCAGGGCCACCATCATTGATCTCGACGCCCATCAGGTGAGCCCAGGCCCCAGCACTTTCCTATGGTGAGAGCCCCTTTCCCATGTCCCTGGCAGCCTCTGTCTGACACACAGCCCCACACTGTGGGGTACCCTCTTTCAGGAAATGGTCCAAGTGTGCTTCAGCCAGTTTAATCTCTTTTGCTCAAGGTGCAGACTTAGCTGGACTTGGCTCAGCCCAGCTAGGGTGGTCGATCCTCATCACTGCTCCTGTCCTTGAACCCTAGGGGTTCCACTGCCTCCGGCTGATCACTCTTATATCAGGCAGGAGGCCTTTTATAAGCCTCACCTGCTCTGCTCCCTAAATTCTGCTCCAAGCAAATCAAGTCACATATGCACAGCCCTTTGGTTTGCTCTCCATGTCCTGATTCCAAAAACATCCCTGCAGAGCCAAGAGGGTAGCAGGCCAGATACTGCCCTGTTTCACAGAGAGGGTGAGAATCAGGGCTAAGCATACTGCAGGTTCTGAAGGAGGCTACGCGGTCATGTCTGGAGTGTGTCCAGCTCTGCTGCCTGACAGCTGTCTGACACTATGTCCCTATGGTCAAGCCACTCACGCCACAAAGCAGGAATCAGTTCCTGTGGTGTTTGGGGTCCCCCTTTCCTGAGAGCATCTGCCTGCAGTGACGGTTGTGTCTGCCCACAGGGCAATGGACATGAGCGAGACTTCATGGGTGACAAGCGTGTGTACATAATGGATGTTTATAACCGCCACATCTATCCTGGGGACCGCTTTGCTAAAGGTAAGTTTCATCCCAACTCTGTCTTCTGTATGTGCCTGGTGGGTATGGCTATGCCACCTCATTTATCTGTAGTATTCCCATGAAGTGGGTGCTCCCACTGTACCCACAAGCACATGGAGACCTGAGGGAGTCACGTGACCCTCAAGACCATAGAAACTAGATACTTGTCCAGAAAAATACATAGAAGGGCTTCACATTAGATGTGAAGCATAGATGTAAGCATTAGATGTAAGCATAGATGACGAGAGAGAGAGAGAGAGAGAGAGAGAGAGAGAGAGAGAGAGAGAGAGAAGACAATAAAAAAACATAAAGACAACTGAGGTAAGCTCAGAAGATTTGTGTTTTGGTTAGATTTCTATTGCTGAGATAAAACACCATGACCAGCCAGGCATGGTGGCACATGACTTTAATCCCAGCACTCTGGAAGGCAGGGGCAGGTGGATCACTGTGAGTTCGAGGCCAGCCTGGTCTACAAAATGAATCAGGATAGGCAGGGACACACAGACAGAGAAACCCTGTCTTGAAAAAACAAAACAAACCCAAACCCAAACCCCAAAGGGGAAAAAAAACCCTCTACAAAGCAAGTCCAGGACAGCCAAGGCTACACAGAGAGATCTTGTCTTTAAAAAAAAAAAAAGCCAAACAAACACATCATGTCCAAAAGCAATTTAGGGAAGAAAGGGTTTTTTCCAACTTACAGTCTATATATGGTCCATTATGAGGTACGTCGGGCAGGAATCCCAAGGCAGGAATGGAAGCAGAAGCCATGAAGGGATGCTGTTTACTGTCTTGCTCCTCCTGACTTGCTCAGTTTCTTCTCTTTTCTTGGCCATAAAATACTAGGCAACATAATTGACCCTTTGTCAACACACAAACACGTCACTATTCAACTACAACCTTTCCTTTCTCATTTGTCCCCAGGATGGTATGTTAATATCATAATATAAAACATTCTGACTTTTTTTTTTTTTGGTTTTCCAAGACAGGGTTTCTCTGTGTAGCCTTGGCTGTCCTGGACTCACTTTGTAGACCAGGATGGCCCTGAACTCACAGGCATCCACCTGCCTCTGCCTCCCGAGTGCTGGGATTAAAGGCATGCGCTACCACTGCCCGGCAACATTCTGACTTTTAAAAAAGTTCTAGGCTTTAAAAATTCAAGCACCTTAAAAGTTCAGTCTCTTTAAAACACCTAAAATATCTTTTAAAGTTCAAAGTTTCTCTAAAATATTCATAGTCAGATAACTGGGTTCCCATAAAAATCAAAATAAACCCATTTTCTCACTTTGTGAAGGAAGATCTAGGGCACAGTCACAATCAAATGAAAGCAAACCCAAAAATCCAATGGTGTAAAAAAAATTCAGTGCTTGACATCTGGGATCCACCCATAATCCTCTGGGCTGCAAAGGGCCTGGGCTACTTCTCTACTTCCAGTCTCTGCAGTATACACATGTTGTGTCCTGTGCTCAGGCCAGCTGCACTCCACAGCTGCTGGTCATCCCATGGTACTAGGATTTCTGAAGTCTACACTGTGACTGGGTGCACCTTTATTGATAGCATCTCCTGGCCTCTCTTCAGGGTCTCTTATGCTGCCACACAGTACCAAACCTCAACTTTTCTCCATGACCCCTTTGGCCTTCAAAACCAGTACCATTTGGGAGAGTTACATATCATAAAACTCAGGTTCCAGCACAATATACAGCCTTGGCCCCTCTGCACCTCTGCTTCTGTGCGCTGAGCCTGAGGAAACACTTCCCCAGAAGATTTTGCCTTAATGATGCTAGTTTCTTCTTCCTCTTCTTCTTCCTCCTCTTCTTCCTCTCCTCCTTTCTTTCTTTCTTTTTTTTTTTTAGCTGCTTCTTAATCATTACTAATTCTCAGCCCCAACTGACTAGTATTAATTGTCCCAGCAAGGCAAAGGTTTCACCTCAGTGCCTCAGGTCTCTTGTTAGTCACAGCTGGTCCTTAAGCTCCAGGTGACTAGAGCCGCAGATTCTTACTAGAAAACAGGCCCTGTGGGCCTGCTGGATCCTATGATTCCCCCTGAAGCCTCACAGCCCCAGCCTCTGTTGTCTGCATTGCTCTCAGCATTCCATCAAGCTCCCACAGAGCAGCCCCCTGAGCCATTGAGTACTCAATGACTTTTCCTGCCCAATGTTCAGATGTTCCCATTAGTATTCCTAAAATATGTCACAACAATACCCCCATGACCTGGTACCAAAAGCAAGAGGGCTGGAAGAAAACAACAACAACAACAACAACAACAACAACAACAATAACAACAACAACAACAACAACACAACTCAATTTAAAAAGAACTGAGTTCAGTTCCCAACTCCCATATCAGCTCCTATAATTCCAGCTCCAGGTGATCTGCTGCCCTCTTCTGGCCTCTGCAGGCACTGCACTAATATACGCACCCTCATATACATGTAATTAAAATAAAATACAATATAAGCTAAGTGAAAATATAATACAATATTTTATAAGTTTATTTATTCACTTTACATTCTGATCATAGCCCCTTCCCTTTCTCTTCAGAAAAGGGGAGCCCCCCCCCCCAACCCACCCCATCACATCAAGTCGAGTCAGGACTGAGCTCATCCTTATCCACTGAGGCCAGGGAAGGCAGCCTCACTAGGGAGAAGTGATCGAAAAGCAGGCAACAGAGTCCATGTCAGAGACAGTGCTTGGTCCACTTACTAGTGGACCCACATGAAGATCAAGCTGCCCATTGGTTACATATGTGTAGGGGACCTAGGTCCAGTCCATGCATGCTGCTTAGTTGGTGCTTCAGTCTTTGTAAGGCCCTACTGACCCAGCCTAGTTGACTCTGTTGGTCTTCTTGTGGAGTTCTTGCCCCTTCTGGTCCTTCTGTCCTGACCCACAATCTTCCACAAGGCTCCCTGTGCTCTGCCCAGTGTTGGCTGTGAGTCTCAGCATCTGTTTTGATCCCCTGCTAGGTGGAGCCTCTTAGAGGACAGTGTTTTGTTTTGTTTTGTTTTTTTAAACAGCAAAAATGGACTCAAGCATAACCCAAAGGCTCTGAGATCAGGATTGAAATCAGCAACCTGGCCACTCCTTGGGTAGCATAGCTTTCTGTCCCTGAGACAGAATTTATAGGATAATCTTAAAGATGCCACTACCATGGGACCACTACCAAGGTCAACAGCAACCTCTTAGCAGAGCTGGCTGCCAGCTTGCAAGGAGGAAAGGTTTGCTTTGGCCCATGACTTGGTCCTGGTCTATGCTCAGTAGGCCCTGTTGCAGGGTACCATGGCTACATGTGTGGTAGGAAAAGCTTCTCACTTCATGATGGCTGAAGACAGAGATGCACGAAGGGGTGTGGTCCTGATATATCATTCCCAAGTAGCATCATTTCTTCCACCTCTTAAAGGTCCAGTAGCACCACAGAGTAGCACCATAGACTAGGAACCAAACCCTCAACAGGTGGACCTCTTGGGGGGACACTTAAGATGAAAACATCCAGGGCTGTTTATGCACAGGTGGCGAGGTAAGTCCACTGCTGGCTCGGCCTATGTTGACCTTGGACTATTTGGAACCTGGGCTTGAATATGTAGGGGGTGTCCAGTGTTGTTGGGGCTCAAGGATAGGGTCTCTAGGCCCTCAGGGGTGAAGGGTCTCATCTTTAGTCACCTGCACTCCCATAGGTGCCCCTTTGCTACTCAGCTTTGGTGAAATTGGAGGCCAGACACAGACGGAGTCAGTCGTGTTGTGGGCGTCAACAAGTCCCCACATCTTTCCAACCCTCAGCCTCATTTTCTCTGCCTCGAACTCACGGCTACTTGTGTTTCTTTCCCAGAGGCCATCAGGCGGAAGGTGGAGTTGGAGTGGGGCACAGAAGATGAGGAATACCTGGAAAAGGTGGAGAGGAATGTGAGGCGGTCCCTCCAGGAGCATCTGCCTGATGTGGTGGTGTACAACGCGGGCACAGACGTCCTTGAGGGGGACCGCCTTGGGGGGCTGTCCATCAGCCCAGCGGTATGTCCTAACATGGGGGCCACCTTGAGGATTGACACATCCTTAGCATGGGCATGTTCTGACTGTATTAGTTACTTTTCCGTTGCTGAGATAGAACATCCCGATAAATGTGTCAGTGTAGGGAGTTGGGTTATTTTGACTCACAGATTTTGAGGGAATACAGTTTGTCATGGCAGGGAAGATGACAGGAGGAGCATGAGGCTAGGGGGACAGCTAGGAAGCAGATGCCACATTTCATCTGTACACAGGAAGCAGGGCGCGGGGGGGGGGGGGGAAGAGGAGCAAGTGGGGCCCAGATATAAAATGTCAAAGAAAGCCTACCCACAGTGACACACTTTCTCCAGGAGACTAAAGGTCTAGCACCTTCCTGGACAGCATCACCAGCTGGGGACCAAGTGTTCAAACATATGGCCCTGTGGGGGATATTTCATGTTCAAACTGACCCTAGGGCTACCTAGGGCATGTGTCCATCAGCCCAGAGACACATCTTGCCTCCCTCCCCAGGGAGGGACATTTGTGGGCAATTGTCTATCTCCTAAGCTGTGTGCTCTGGCTCTGGTAGGGCAGGGAAGTCATGCTCTCAAGTTTGGCAGCAGCCAAAAATACGGGCTCTCTCCTTCTGTTGGGAGGAGATGAGCTAAAACAGCCGCAGTCCACAGCAGGGCTAGGCTTGCAGCAGTGCTTTCCGGCACCATGGCAACTCGGGCCTGTCTGAGTTCACCCTTCCTTTCTTCCCACAGGGCATTGTGAAGCGGGATGAAGTGGTTTTCCGGGTGGTTCGAGCCCATGATATACCCATCCTCATGGTGACCTCGGGTGGGTACCAGAAGCGCACAGCCCGTATTATTGCCGACTCCATCCTCAATCTGCATGACCTGGGGCTCATTGGGCCTGAGTTTCCCTGCGTCTCGGCACAGAACTCAAGCATTCCTCTGCTTTCTTGTGCTGTGCCTTGACAGTTGCTCACAGAACATTATCATAACCTGCCCCCTCACCCCGTCCACCCGCCCACCTGCCTGTGTTTGTTGCTGTGAAGACAGCTGCCAGTGAGCGTGGAGGGGCAGGAAGAGCAGGAGCCAGCCTTGCTGGCCGCTCCTCCACTCCCCACCAGGTGCCCAAGGGCCTCTGGGCCTTGGGGTGGAAGAGCTGAGTCCCAGGGAGGAGCCCACACGGGATGCAGGCAGGTCATCAAGAGTCAGGGAAGACCGCTTAGCTCTAGCCACAGGGAGGGACCTCTGGGATAGGGTCACCTGCTGTCCAGATCAGCTAGAAGATGGGCCCAAGCTGACCTGGTTGGTTCACTCCCTCACTTGGGTCTAAAGAGGCCCCCTTTCTGAGCGTTGATGCCCGTGGGTCTGCGGAAAGTTTCCATAGCCAGCCTCCAGGGGGCGCTGGGTCCTCAGCCAACAGGTAGGAGTCCCTGATAGGGATATGGATGCCTAAGAAAGAAAGCTTGGTGGGAGTCTCCAGATTGGCTTCCCCGCAATAAATCAAGGTCCAGAGGGATGCTGAGGACACACAAGGCCCTCACTTTGGCAGTAATCTCCTTTGTTCAGCGTGGGAGCAAGTTTGGGGGGAATGGTTAATTTAGGAGTGACCCCCCAAACTGGAGTTTTTAAGAGGTTGCTGACCAGGATGAAGAAGAGAGGAAGGTGAGGCCCAGCAACAGGAGTCATATGGGGGGCTGGTGGCCAAGCTAGTCCTAGGCGGGGCTTCCTGGAGGGAGGGCAGCGAAGGTAACATTTATGTAGAGTGGCTGCACAGACCCTGGGTGAGCTACAGTCTCCACTGGCCTCACCCAAAGTGTCCGGTTTCCATCTCTGTCTGTGGCCCCAAGGTCTATCTGCCTTCTAGCCATTTTACCCTGAAGGGACAGCCAGGGAGGGCCCTCTATGACCTAGGCAGGAAAGCACCCACCCTAGCTAGTGATTGCCAACTTAACCAAAGGCACAGGGGTGGGAGGATGTGGGCCAGCTGGGTTTTCTCCTGCCCTGGATCTGCCCCAAATACAGGACTCATATTCATCACCATGTGGGGTATTCCCACAGCCTCCATGGCTTCCTTCACACTCCCTCTGCTGGAGTGGGGAGGGTGCCACGGTCACCGATTGTCCAAACCATTTACCTGGATCAAACCCCACAGAACTAACAATGCAGTCCCACACCTCTCTGCCATGACCTCCCTGCATCTGACTGGAGGTACCTCCAAGGACACTGGGGAGTGGTGACAGCACAGTTTGTCATTGTGGAGTTTCTGTCAGTGTGCCATTACAGGCTCCAGGTTGTTGCTGTGTGTTCTGAGGTAGACAGTCCTGCCTCCTGAGGACCACTGGAAATAAAGATTTAAAATTCACCAATCCAGACACTGCCCAAGATGAGTTGTTGTTGTTTTTCCATCATCGGAGGCCTGAGGATAGCATGGTTGCCATTTTAGCAGGTAGGGAAACTGAGGCTCCAGGAAGAGGGTGAGGAGTTTGCCCTAGGCCACATGTCTTTGAGTAATGAGCAGGGTTGCAGTCCTGTTCTATCAGCTGTGAGGGTGTGAGGCTCATCCTTTGCAGGGGTGAGGGGCAGGCAGGGGCGTGTATCAAGTGGAGGAGGTATGGCATCTCTGGGGATGAGATTACTTGGGGTTGGGATCTGGGAAAGTGGGGGCTGAGATGATGGCTCTGTGCAGTGGACGGGGCCCCAGTCAGGCCAGTGGGCGGAGGGGTCAGGCAGCGCTGTGAAAGCAGTTGGAACTGAAGGGATGTGTTGTCCCAGGGTGAGCCTCCAGGTAGGCGAAGAAGGCAGAGCGACCAGTCAGTTTGGCAGAGCGACCAGACATGCCCCAGCAGCTTAGCTTGATGGGATCTGGGCTGAGAAACCAAGTGGGCAGGAAAGTGCGAGCACACGGATAAAGGCTGGAATTGACAGAGCTGCACAAGATGCAGACATTGGTCTGGTGTGGGATGATTTACCTGAGAGCCTCTGCCTAGCACTCTGGATTCAGAGCCATTTTGTACCCACTTCATAGATACAGAAACGGAAGTTGGAAGGGTTGGTTAGTTCCTTGATGGGAGCCCTGAAGTGAAAGAGTGAGGATTTGAACCAAGGTCTCAGCTCGAGTAGTTTGCAAGCTGTCTCATTTGTATAACGGGGGCTACAGAAAGACTTGTCCAGATGCCTCTGTGTAAGATACTGCATGAGTTCTGTTGCATACAGCAGGGTGTGCCAGGAGAAGCATCATGCTCACTGGAGGCAAGTGTTTGTTCAGATCTGGTGATGAGGCCCGTGTACATCGCTATTTGAACGTTATCCCAGGGGAGGGCTCAGTTGGTAACCAGGTAACTCAGTAGAGTATCCACCTATTGTCCATGACTCCCTGAGCTCCACCGCCAGCTGTGTACAAAACGAGGGGGGTCATGCACACCTGTAATCTCAGAACTTAAGGGGTGGAGACAGAAGGATCAAACGTTCAAGATCATCCTTGGCTACAAATCAGCTTTGAAGCCAGCCTGGGCTACAGGAGAACCTGCCTCAAAATAAGCAAAATATAAAAACACTGGAGCTGGGCCTGTAATCCCAGGCCTTGGGAGGCTGAAGGGGGATTATTTGACAGCGCAAGGTAAGCCTAGACTTCACGGTGAGTTCTAGGCCATCCTGGCCTCCAGATGGGCCTGGTTTTGAGAAACAGAAATAAAGAATAAAAGGGAAACAAGCTTAGGAGAACATGTGGGCTTTTTCAGAGGCTGATGGGATGCTGTGATCAAGAGCAGAGACTGGCTGGAGGCCGAGGGGCCCTGGGGAGAGAGAACATGGAAAGCCATCAGTCCTTGGCACCCTCAGCTTAGAGCAGATCAGATGTCATGGCTACACGTGGCTCTGTAAGATCCCTGGACGGCATCCTGAGGAGTTCCCCCTGCCCCATTTGTGAGGTGGAGCTCTCTGTGCCCAAGGATTGGGGAGACCAGAGCATCATTACCTGCAAAGTCCTGTTGGTTGAAGTAGCTGTGTATGTCTGGGAGGGTGACGCAGGTGGCCACCAGAACTTGGCACTAAGCATGTGCTTGCTTCCTCAGCCTTGTCACTACAGACCCTAGCACAGTGTTCTGCCTAGCTACTAGGCTGTGAGACAGGGAGAAAGGATCTCCTCTCTGGACTCATTGGTCTCTTCCTATGGGGTAGCAACACTAGTGTCCAGCTGTAGGGGCCCCGACAGGGCGCTCTAAGTCTATTATAAGAGGGCCCTACTAGATAGTTCAAAGACAAGAATGAATGTACCACCCTGCTTCCAGATCCCCAGCCACATCGGCACCATTTTCCAGATAAGAACACAGATGTGCTGGGCGGTGGTAACACATGCTTTTAATGCCAGCACTCGGGAGGCAGAGGCAGACAGACTGCTGTGAGTTCGAGGCCAGCCTGGTCTACAAAGTGAGTCTAGGACAGCCAAGGCTACACAGAGAAACCCTGTCTCAAAACAAAACAAACAAAACCAGACCAAACCAAACCAAAAAGAACACAGGCATAAAGTAACTTGTTTGTGGTCACAGTTAGGCCACATGGAGAGGAATGGACCCATGTTCTCTGACCCTGATACGGTGCCTTTTCTCACAGCTGGTCCTCTGGCAAATGTGTCCTGGTGAGATATAGTCTCCTCACCCCCTCCTCTTCTGATCCCACCAGCTCCCAGCTGACCAAGCATCCTAAGAGAGGCAGCTGGCAGTACCCTTGTAGTCCAGACCAGATGGCCAACCTGGGAAAATGTCAGTCATGCTGGCACTGGGTAGAGTAGGAGTCATAGGGCTGAGTGCAGGCCTTTCACGCTTGAAAGGCTCATGTGGAAAAGACACCAGGCTTTTCAGCTGATGGCCTGTGCACCCCAGCAGGCCGTAGAGCAGGCCAAGACCCCTGTTTCATACCTGGGGGCTGAGCAAAGCCTGGGCAGTTAACAAGGCTGTCAGCTCTAGGGACAAGGGCCTGGCCCCTGGGGAATGGAGAGCCTCTCTAAAGCCCATTGTGACAATAGTTTCTCCCTCTAGCCTAGGTGACAGCCGCATTCTCAGGTACCGTGGTCTCACGGGAATTCCGGTCTGGACTCATACCTGGATTTGAACTTAGTTTTTAGCTACTTTGGGCAAATGACATCACTGTCTGTGCCTCGGTTCCTACCCCACCCCCGACCCCCATCAACGCCTTGTTAACGCCTTCATTTCCAGATTTGTCTTGATGGTAAAGGAGACCAGGCAGGCAAAGCACCAACCAGGTCCCTAACCCCAGGCCCTGCTGGCCATTTCACACAGAACCCACTGTTCACACTGCCTGTCCTGAGATGGTGGCGGCTCACTTTCAGAAACAGGTGAGCAGCAGGTAAACATACGGACAGCTGGTTCAAGCCTTGTCTCTGTCCTGCAGGAAAGGAGAGAGAGAGAGAGAGAGAGAGAGAGAGAGAGAGAGAGAGAGAGGGAGAGAGAGAGAGAACTTGGTACCTCAGTTTCCCCATTTTAAAAAGGGGTCATGTAAGTGCTAGCCTATCAGGTGAACAAACTCACTTAGGTACCAAAACTGTATCTGACACCAGCTCTTCCTATCACCAATGGCCTAGGTCACTGGCAGGGTAAATCACCAGCCTTCACTTCCCCCAGTGCAGGCCTCCTGGTTGATTTTCTGGATGTCAGGCCCTGTGCTGGGTGCTGGGCCATAGACTGTGTCCATCTTCCCACTATCCTCCACGTTTCTTGAGGGCAGGACTCCAGTTGCTGCACTTCTGAAGCAGTCTAAGGAGAGGACAAGGATCTGCATGGGAAGGGCCCTCCAGAACCCGAGCCTCGATGCTAGTTAGTTTTTGTCAACTTAACTCAAGCTAAAATCACCTAGGAAGATAAAACTCAATTGAGAAATTGCTCAAATCTGCAGATGAGTCTATGGGGCCTGTAATAAACATGCATACATACATTACATATATATACAGACACAGATACACACACACACACACACACACACACACACACACACACACACACGCACTGGGAGGGTCTAGGTCACTGTGGGTGCTGTCACTCCTGGCCAGTGGGCCTTCGCTTTATAAGATAGCAGCTAAGAAAGCCAGTGAGCGCCATTCCGCCATGGTCTCTGCTTCAGTTTCCGCCTTGAGTTTCTGTCCTGACTTCCCTCAGTGATGGACTGTGGCCTGTAAGATGAAATAAACCCTCCGTTCCTCAAATTGTTTTAGGTTAGTGTTTTATCATAGCAACAGAAAGCGAACAAGGACACTCTCCAGGCATAGCCAGGGGACCTGAGACTCAAAGAGACGGGGAGCCTTACCACCCCACCCCCCCAGCAGGTACCAGGGACCAAAGGGAGGCTGACTCAGGGAAGCAGAGGCGCTGCATGGGCACCTGGGTCTGTTGGTCCTCTAGTGTCTGGCGCACCACACAGCAAAGACTCAGTTCTTACCATATTGATCAAGAATATCCTGTCTGGAGTGTGAGGGGCATCCTATTACAGCCAGTGTCGCTTGGAAAGCATCACAAATGGGCTATCCTGGCTTTCAGGCACCCCAGAATGTCAGGGGGCATGTGAAGTGCTTATTGGGCCTATGTGTCTCACTGATGGTTTCCTGGCCAGGGCAGAGGAGTCCAGGTGTCTTAGAGCTGCTTTGCTTGCTCTGGCTCCACCCCTGAATGCCCCCTGGGGAGAATAGGCTCCCTGTACCACAATAAGTGTTAGTGGAAGGTTCTGGCATTTGGACCAATCTGGCTAAGAGGCTTCAAACCTCTTCCCAACCCCTTCCCAACTGTGAATTTGCTGTTCTCAGGCTCCAGTAAGGGGGCCATGTCTAAGGGGCTCACACTGGCCAAAGGGGAACAGGCAGGACCCAATCAGAGGCTGATCCTCTCCACCCTGCAGCCAAGACACAGCCTGCTGGTCTGTTATGGTCTCCGTAACTGATATGCAGCCAGCCAGACACCATTATAGCATGTGTCTGCAAGGCTATTTTCTCTAACATGCTAAATGCCTTTGGAAATTCCCAGAGCCCATCTGGTCCTAGTTATACCACAATATTGCTGTCTCTTCAGCTCTCAGACAAGGGACCACTTTTATTTCTTTCTTCGTAGCTTAGGAATGTACTTAAACACGAGCCGGCAGCCGCCCAATGTGCTCCCCAGTCGCTTGATCGTGGTCACGCCCACCATTGTTTTAAAGGAACTCTGCTTTTTCCCCCAAGGCCTCAGAACCCCAAGAATGCCTGGGGGGGCAGGGGCACATGCTTCAAAGGTGGCCCCCTTAGCTCTGGATTACTCCAGATCTCTGCCCAGCTTCACAGTGTAAGGTATCATAAACTTGAACAGGTTGCTTAGCTGGTCCAAGCCTGATCGGGAAAAGCCACCTGAAGGATGCTAAGCTGATGATTATTCCTTGCACCTATCCCCCAAGCCCTGTCCCCCCCAACCCAGCCCCGCCCTGCTGTCACCACAGCCACACAAGAACCAGAGGTGAGAGCCAACACCCAGCTTTACATCAGGCAGCCACACCTACGCTGTTCCTTGGCTGGAGTGTGAGTTTGTCCCTGCCCAGAATTCTTGTCCCTTTGGGTCCTTTGGGGGTCCAGCTGGCCACAAGGTCCAGAGGCTAGGGAGCGATTTCATGATGTCTCCCCTCCAGGCTGACTGACCCTTGGCTGCTGCCCCAAGCAGTTGTTTGGGGCCAGCTGGCACCCTATCCCTTCCTTGAGGAAGTTTCTCTCTGGAGTCGCAGTTTGGGCCTAACCCCAGCCACTCCTGTTGTCACAGAAGTGCGGTGTGGTTCAAGACTGGACAGTGACGTCCCTCTCCATTCCCTCTGAGGTCTGATGTGGCTGTACACTTGTTCTGTGAATTGTGAGCTCAATGGTTTGAGGAATTTCCTGTAGGCACATTACGAGCTGTGCTGCCCGGTCCTGCATGCTCCACCAACGCGGTGCCGGGTACACAGTTCAAGTGGTAGTGCTGGGCACTGTGGGTCTCTGAGATCCCAGGGTGAGGAGGGCTTCTATTCCAATCCAGTCCAAATCCACGGACAGTAAGAAATAAATCTTTGTGTTGGGCTAAGGTGCCCTTGGGGTGACTTGTTATATAGCATAACCTTGCCCAGTGTGACTGATACGTGTTCCTTGATTACAATTTAGAGATACATGTAGCAAACCTGACTAGCATCCTTATTAATTTTCACTGGGGGATGGGGGAAGGGACCTTGTTTATAGAGTTACTACATTTAGAACAACCATACTTCCTATGAAGGATGCTAAACTGATGATTATCCCTTGTGCCTAAACCCTGCTGTCACCATAGCCACCCAAGAGCCAGAGGTGAGAGCCAACACTGGGATTTACATCTAAAACATCTGGAGGGGCTGGAGAAGACAAAATCTGTCTTGGGTATGGATAGGTAAAATGCAAGGACAAAAGGGATCCTGGTGATATCAAGCTATGGCTGCTGTGAACAGCTGCACAGATTACACACTGAGCAACTCTAGAAGCTGCTATCACCCAGGAGGCACAGTAGATTCGTGACTAGGACAGCTTTCCAGCAGAGAGTAGGTAAGTGTCTTAAGGAAGTCCTCACTACCTGACCCAAAATTGCAGTGCAGGCTTACAGCCATGCCTGCAGAAGTCTGCAGTTTCAATCATTGTGTGGTCTCCAGAGCCTGCTAGCTTGATAACTACTTGTTAGGGGTTATTGACATGGTAAGCACACTCTTCTGTTAACTCAATGCAGAGATTTGACCCTCTAGTCACCTCGGGGTACAGTATGTCCAGCTGGTGCTCAGCTTTCCAGGGCAAAGAAACAGTAGTATAACAAGAGAATAGGATGCCTGGGACCCTCTTACACCAGAGGGCGCCAGTGACGGGGACAGCAGACAGGACAGGACTGCTAGGTGGTGGGTTTCAACCTTCCCAATGCTGCGACCCTTTAATATAGTTCCTCATGTTGTGGTGACCCCCACCCCCACCACACAATAATTTTCTTTGCTTCTTCGTAACTGTAGTTTTGCTACCTTTATGAATCTCAATGTAAAGATTTGTGTTTTCTGATGGTCTTGGCTGATCCCCATGAGAGTCATTTAACATCCCCCCCAAGGGTTGCAACCCACAGGTCGAGAAACACTGTTCTAAGGGCTCTTGTACAGGAGGCCTGGTGCTTAGTTGGCTAGGTGGAGATGGTGGGACCTTTGTAAGGTGAATCCTGAGCAGGGGAAGCCGGGATTCCTGGAGATGCTGCCCTCAGAAGCAAGGAGGTAGGTCTCAGGGGACCCCCAAATAGTTCTCTCAAGAACCAGAGCCTGTCTCCTGTCTCTGTCTGCCTGTCAGGTAGTGTGACCTCTCCTTCTTGCCCCAATGCTCCAGGACTGTGAACCCAATAAAGCTCTTTTCCTTAGGAAGCCCCTCAGCAGTGGGTATTTTGCCTTAGTGTTAGGTGTGTGTGGGACTCTAGTACAAAGCCACAGTCTTCTGGCAGCTGACTGGCCAAGCCCTGAAAGCCCACTGCTGATAGCTGTTAGTCCCTCGGCCCCTGCAGAAACCACGGAAAGCACTGGCTGAACAAAGCAGGGAAGTGGCAGGCCAAAGGAACTGTGGGAAACATTGTAACAAGTGTCCGCAGACAGACCGGCGAGTCTGACTGTGAGTGTTTAGCAGCTTTTGGTGTGCTCCAGGATGGGGTTGGGGGCCAGGGGTGTTCCTCCTCTTCCTCACCAAGTCTGACAGCTCTTCCCCAACTGGGCTTCATTTTCAATCGAGTTCCATGCCTATAGTCAGCCAATCAGGGCAGCAGAGTTCAATTGAGGATGAAGAGATGAGATTTGCTTGAGGTAGGCTCACAGGAGATGGAGCCCTATACCCCCCCCCCCCCACACACCCCTCTGAGGCCTTTGCCTTGGGCAGAAAGATTAACAGAACTCTTTTCTAGAACTGGGCCTGCTAGGGGACATCCCTGCCTTGGCTTCTGAAGCCTCACAGGCTTTGGTGTCCTGTTTCCAGATGTTTAGAACACCTGTCACTTTATCTGAGAGGCAATCCGTTTTAAGTTCCTTTACCTCGTGTAAAGTTACTGATCATGAATCTGTAACAAAGTATCTCCTGCTTGTGCCTACTCAGTCCTCTCTGTCCACTGCCTCTTGGGAGGAGACTGGGACAAGAACCTGGTTGGCAACTAGTGATGGTCTCCATGTACCACTTTGAACGGAACACAAACTGGCTAATGCAGGGGGGGCCTTCTGGGTAGCGGCATGAGTCTCTCTTGCTTCACCACCCTGCTGTCCATGCCCAAAAAGCCACGAAACAAATTCTCTAGGAATACAGAGGAGGCACTGCATTGGCGTCCCCTTACAGTTGTTAAATTATAATGGTGCTGTTGCTTAGAAGAAGGGGGGTCAGAATTATCTAGGGAGTTCACATGTGTGGCGGAGCTGGATAAATAACATACCATTGTAAAAAAAGGATGGTGTCAGCCAAGGTCCAGCTCCCAGCTGTCCTCTGTGCAAGCACAGCTCCTGCCTCCCGCCTCCCCCACCCCCAGGCAGGGGCCTGACCCCACTGTGCCCTGCCAAGACTGCAACCTCTCACGATCTAAGTAGTAGTAGGTTTCCGAGGAGATTTGGAGCTTAGCTAATGGGCCCTGAGGTCAGATGATCAGGAGCAGGGTCCCAGCACTGCCTTTTCCAGTCCGCGGAGGGACCCTTGAGAGCTGATCCCCTACCTGAAACGTTAGATACCATTTCTCTGATGTTGACCATACTTGAGGGACTGTGGGAGGGTCAGGGGGCTCATGGAAACAGCCTGGTACATCCCAGGTACTTAACAGGCCCATCTGTCATCAGGGTGGCCCTTAAGAGGCCAGAGCTTGCCGAGATGCTGAATGCCAGGGCTTGACTCTGGGTGCCCTGCTGAGCTCCTGTGATGGCATATGCTCACCGAGGCTTCGCTTTATCCATCCAGAGAGGATTTCTGAGGTGTTGGAAACAAGTGTATTTGAGTGACTTCTGGCTTCACTATTCTTCCCTGTCAGAAGTAAGTAGCAGGTCCAGAGCCTCTGCCTTTGACATGGCCCAGGGATGCAGGCATGCAGTATGTGGTTAGCAAATTCTCTGTCATCCACTTGAGAGAGAAATTAGCTGCTGTATCTTGGGAGCTCCCCACCTTCCAGACTGTGGGGCTAGAGGCCAGTAGCAGCCAGGGCCAGAGACTTGCTTAAGTCTCACCCTGCTTCTGGGGGAGGCGTCTCCTCCAGATTCATGATGCTGCTCCCACCCTTGAGCAGGCCTTCCACAACCCCCCTCTCTTTCCCTCTTCGGTTTATCAGCCAGGCCTGGCACTGCAGGACTTGGAGGAGGAGACCCAGGCCCTCCAGCCGCCCCAGCTCAGCCAACACCACAATTGTTTTTCCACCTGCGATGTCCAAGGAACCACTGGCAGGCAGGCGAGGGCTCAGCCTGAGTGCAGCGGGCTCAGGAGGAATGTGACTCTCTTCTGCATGTAATGGCACCTAGGCTGGGGTAGCCGAGCCAGTGGCTGGTTGTGACTCTTGCCCTTTGGCTTTGAACTAGTGGGTTACTCTCTCCTTGTCTCAAGGTCAGGATAGGACCCTTCTTACCCGATGAGCACCCATGGATGCGATGGCCTCACTTGGAAGGAGGCAAGGAGTGAGGATGTTTCCTCCCATCCTGTAGCCTGGGAGAGTCCCAGAGTCGGGACCAAAGAGTGGCAAGAACTGCTTTATTCCATCTCCCATTACACAGGGAAAAAAAAAAACCCAGCTGGGCCAGGGTGGTGGGGTCATTGATGCAGCTGGGCAGATGACAGTCCAGTGTAGCTAAGGTGTGGCCAGGCCAGGCTCCCTGGAGCCCTGCTATGGGAACAAGATGTCCTGGCTTCTGCAACAGCAGCCCTTGCTGTTGTTTGTGTGAGCACTCATTTGCAGCTCAGCTCCTGCCCCACCCTCTGAGGTGACCTGGGTGAGCCCCGAGACTCTCCGGCTGCCACCTTTTCCCTCCTTCAAAAAAGTTGGAGCTCTGAGTGCCCTTTCATTTCAAGGTCAGAGGACAGTGGTACAGTGTGGGGACAGGATGCTGACATAGGTTTAGGACTCACCTTGGGATTTTCATGCCTAGGGCATCCACAAGTAGGGATAAGTGGCTGTAGCTGTTGCATAGACACAGATGCCGTAGCAGCTAGTTTTATGTCAACTTGACACAAGCTTGAGTCATTAGAGAGGAAGTAGTCTCAGTTGGGGAAAATGCATCCATAAAATTTAGCTGTAAGGCAGTTTCTTAGTTAGTGATCAATGGGGGAGGGCCCAGCCATGGTGGGTGGTGCCATGCCTGGGCTGGTGGTCCTGGGTTGTATAAGAAAGCAGGCTGAGCAAGCCATGGGGAACAAACAAGTATAAAGCATCCCTCCAAGGCTTCTACATCGGCTCCTGCCTCCAGGTTCCTGCCCTGGCTTCCTTCAGTGATGGACTATGATCAGGAAGTATAAGCCAAACAAACCCTTTCCTCTCCAAGTTGCTTTTTGGTCATAGTGTTCTGATGCAGCAATCCTGGCCATGTGGCTTACCTGACTGTAGGGTCTCTCTCTGTCTCTTTGTCTGTCTCTCTGTCTGTCTCTCTGTCTCTCTCTCTCTCTCTCTCTCTCTCTCTCTCTCTCTCTCTCTCTCTCTCTCTCTCTCCACAGTTGGTGCACAGCTTACCTGCTCCATCCCATCTTCATGCTTACCCTGAGCGGGTTTGTGGGGGAGGGGTAGGCTGACAGTGGGCTGTGGTCTCCAGGAAAAGGGACAAGAAATCACAGGGCCTTGGGAAGAGGAGCAGAGAGGTTCACTAGGTTGGCTTGGCTGAAGCGGAGCCTGGTGAGGTAACAGGACCAAGGAAGAGAAACCTCATGAAAACTCTCCTCTGGGGCCTGGAGGAACAGCAAGACTCAAGCTTCTAGGCAGCAGAGGAGGTATGTAAGACCCAAGGAGTACTGGCCACTGTGTGGATATTAGTTCCACCACCACGCCTGTGTCTACCTCTAGCTCCCCCTACTGGCATGTAGGAGGATGCTGTCTGCTCAGCTGAGACCAGGCCCTGGGTCAGGAGGGCTTGGGGCTGAACAGTCTTAAACCTAGGGATGACCAGTATGGGTCCTGGTTTTGCCGCCAGCCTAAGATGCTTCCTGACCACAAGACTGAACAAGATGGTTCTCCTCTCTTTCTCCGTTTCTTTCCTAAGTGGAAACTAAGATTCCCAACAGAATAAAGTAGTCTCAGATGCAGAACTGAAGGCCCAAATGTAGCCATTGCAGAGGAGCCCGGGGAGTTGGACAGTGCACCGGCTCCGCATCCTTAGAGGCCCCCTCCAGGCTGCTCCTGTGTACTCCTGGAAAACAGTCCCGGCCCAGGGGCTGACTGTGTATATGGGAACTTGGAACTGTCCCAGGGATGCAGGCCAGATGGTAGGGAGGAGAAAAGGCAGGCCAGAGGCTTGGCCAGTGCTCTGTCAAGGGGTCAACATGAGATGGAGACTGGGCAGAGGCCAGTGCCAGGGTGTGTGCTGCCCACAAAGGGCTAGTCATGGGAGGCTCGGATTCTGCAGGTGATGAGGGAATATTTTTCCAAAGGATGTGGGGAACAAAATGAACTCAGCTAGATCCCTGGGGTGGCTGGTGTTGGGGTATGCCAGAAGGGGGTGAGTGTTTGATGGCACTTGCTTAGTGCAGGGGTGGGGTGGGGGTACCCAGTGGCTGACAGAGTTGAGAACCAGAGAGCTAGGCCCAGGCATCTGGCTCCAGTGTCAAACCCCCTTGCTTGAGGGAGGCGGGGGGAAGCTGGCAAGACTCAGGCATGCCCTGTCTGGGAGCTCCAGCCCAGAGCTCTGGGTTCATCTCATGAGGTATCCTGAGCCATCACTAGGGCTGCGCTGGCCCGCCAAAAGCTGGTCTTGGAGAAGTAGGTTCCTGGGTTGGGAAGTTGGTCCCAAGTCTACAATGTCACTGTTCCTACTCCCTCAACAGTGACTTCACCCATCTTGCCCCTGTTCCTGTGCCACCCAGGGTTGACTCTTCAGAAAGCTTGTGAAGACCAAAGGGAAGAAAACAGGAGGGTAGGAGACAGGAAAAAAGCAGGGCTAGCCCTGGTCCCTAGGAAACAGCCTCCTGCCTCTCCCTCCACCATCCTCAGCTGCCTCTCACGCCCCACTTCTCCCAGGGACCCACCCTCTCCATCACGGAGCTCTGAGCACACTTCCTCCTAGCCCTCTTGGCACTCTGGATGCCCTACACTTGCCACCTCCTCCCGTTCTCACCCTGGACAGTGCTCACTTAAGACAGAGCTCTCCTTTTTGGTATACTCAGGAGCCAGGCTGAGGTCTCCAGGTCTCTGCCCATTTCTTGGCATCACTGGAGACATGACAGGAGAGGCTGGGACCCAGAATCTGGCTCATCTGCTAAATCCACAGGATTGCAGTCTTCTTGCCTGCAGGGATACCAGAGTTAGGGCAACACTGGGAGGAACACACTTCAAAGGCGTCCTTTCAGGCAGCCCCAATGGGGCCAGAGCCAGGGGCCTCCCTTCTCCTGGAAAGGGTCCCTAGCTGAAGAAACTCAAGCCTCTGGTCCACTGTAGCAGTTCAGCAGAATCAACATGCATATGGAACTATGAGAAGACCCTCCTAGTCCAGGAGGGCTTCCTGGAGGAAGAGACACATGAGATAAGGGTAAATAATGCATTCCTGCACTAGGAGCACTAATTCAGGTAGAAGGAACAGTGCACGTAAAGCTACATGGGCATAGAGAAACTTGGAAGATAGGCAGGGCTAAGAGGCTGGGATTCTGAGGACGGGTTGAAAGGTCTCTTTCTAAAGTCTTTTCCTTACCTCAGTCCCTTCTCATGGTGGCCTTTCTCTCCCTACTGCCGGAGCTACCTCCTCTGGGGCAGCAGGCGGGGTGTGGTGTTGGGTCAGCAGACCTAGGTCTGTCCCTAGTTCTGTCAGAGCTGGCTTAGCTGTGAGCCAGTTAACTTTTCTGCATCTCTGTTTCCTTAGCTTGAGTCTCCTTCTTCCCAGAACTGTTGTGAGTTTAGGATAGTCTGTGCTCAGAAAAGCCCCTCTCTGGGCCTGACACAGAGTAAGGACTGAAAATGGAAAAATCCAGAACAAGCAACCTTGTGAGCTTCTTTCCCCTTCCTTGTGGGGGGGGGGGGCTTTGTACCCCAGCACTTCCACTCTCAGTCAGGGTGGAGGGCACAATGCTCCAGGAATCTGGTGGCTTTTCTATTGTAGCCTCCTTGTGGGATCCAAAAGGGAACCTACTTTCTTTCTGAACCTCAGTTTACCCACTTGTGAAATAGGCATCCGTGAGAGCAGCCATAAAGAGGATGTTTGAAAGGGCCAGCTTCACCTGTCCCCATGCCCACCAGACTGCTGTCAGCTGTCATCTCTCAGCTGGTGGTCCTGCTGTACCCTACCTATCACTGCTGTCCCAGTACTTGCATAAGGGAGTTCCAGGGCTCGACTGGCACAGCCAGAGATTTGTGGCTCAAGCTCTGAAAGCCAGGGCCCTGTGGCTCCAGGCTGTTGAAGATAGAGGCTTATATCTCCAGGTGATCAGCTGGGGGCTTGTCGCCCTGGGCTTTGTCCAGCCACTGCACAAGACAACTGTCATAACCCACAGCTTCTAGAAGAAGCAGGCAGCACCTGCTAGTTTTAAAGTTTCTGGCTAGGACTCTCAGTAGCTGCAAATGTTTCTGCTCTTGGGCTTTGAGTGTCTGGATGCCTGGTCCTTAAGGCTCAGCAGGGCCCTGGAACTCTAAGGGTGTCTCACACCTGGCTTCTCACAGCATCTTTCTTTAGTCTTGGCTCTTGATGTTCTCCCTAGGATCTGCAGGTCTCTGGCAATGCCCGGAGACTCAAGCTTGACTCGCATCTGTGATCTCAGCTCTTAGGAGGGCAGAGGCAGGCCCATCTCTGTGAGTTCTAGGTCTGCCAGGACAGATCTGACATTTGCAACGACAACAGGAACACAGGAAAAGGGTGAATCAGGCTGTACTTTGTGCAAGCGTGTATGTGTCTCTGGGTGTGAATATGTGTGCCTGTGTATGTGTGGACAAAAGAGCACCAGTGCCCTCTTCTCTCACACTCTGTCTATTTGAGTCGTGGTCTTTTTAGAACCTGGGGCTCATATATTCTTAGCGAGGTTGAAAGCCAGCAAATCCTGATGATCTTCCTGTCTCTGTTGCCCTTGTAACTGGGGGGTATAACAATAAGATACCAGTTTTTTGAGTGAAAATTAAAATATTGGAAAGTGTGTATAGGAACCAGGAGACGGGGCATAAAGACTCCTCTGTGGATGAGGCCAGAGGTACCACCACGTTCAAGGCTTAGTGGATATTGGCGTGTGTTACCATTTGAACGATGAGCAAATGAGGATATTATTTTTCCAAATGTTGAAGGCCTGTTGTGAGACAGTCCTGTGTGGTTGAGAGCCATTTGGAAAGCAAGATCAATCTACAAGTTTTCCGGTGATCGCACATGAAAATGTCCCTCCCGCTGGTGCATACTCCATACTGCAGCTGGGGTTGAGGAAAAAAGTGACACTCTCTGACTTTGCCATAGCGAAGGAAAGTATCCGGGGTTATCAGAAAAGGCTTTGAAGATACTCTACCATTTCCTCACCCCACATTTGTGAAAAACTAGGTTTTCTTCACATAGGTTCAACAAAAATCAGTTTCATGACAGATTGAAGAAGCAACTGTAAGAATTCAAATGTTTTTTGTTTTTGTTTTTGGGTTTTTCAAGACAGGGTTTCTCTGTGTAATAGCCTTGGCTGTCCTGAATTCCCTTTGTAGAGCAAGCTGACCTCGAACTCACAGCAATCCACCAGCCCCTGCCTCCCGAGTGCTGGGATTAAAGGCGTGCTCCACCACACCCGGCGAATTCAGGTGTTTATTTATTTAAAGATTTATTTATTATCATGCATACAGTGCTCTGCCTGCATGTATACCTGTAGGCCAGAAGAGGACATCAGATCATATTATAGATGGCTGTGAGCCACCATGTGGTTGCTGGGACTTGAACTCAGGACCTCTGGAAGAGCAGTCAGTGCTCTTAACCACTGAGCCATCTCTTCAGCCTCGAATTCAGGTGTTTTTAATGAAGCCAGACATCAAAGATATTTGTAAATACCACACTTCCCATTGACTTTTTTCTTTCTTCTTTTTTTCTTTCGAGACAGGGTCTTCTGTAGCCCCGGCTGGCCTCAGTCATGATATGCAGCCAAGAGTGGCTTCCAACCCTTGATTCTTCTGTCTCCAACCCTCAGGTGCTGGGATTACAAGCATGGACCACCACGCCAGTTTTTATGTGGTGCTGGAAATCTAACCCAGGGCTTTGTGCACACCAGGCAAGCATGTTGCTAGCTAAGCTACATTCCCTAGATCATCACTGAATTAAAATGAAGATATAAAAAACAAACAAACAAACAAACAAACAAACAAGCAAAACAAACACCTTTTGGGGACTGGAGAGATGGCTAAGCAGTTAAAAGGCACTGGCTTCTTTCCCAGACGACCTGGCTTTGGTCCATAGCATCTACATGGTGGCTCACAATGTCTATACTTCTAGTGTCAGGGGAGCCGACGCCATTTTCTGACTTCCACAAGCACTCCGCCCCATTCCCAGTGAGCTCTCTCTCTGCCTTGTGCTTGTGGACCAGACGTGAGCTCTCAGTTCCTGCCCCAGCTCCATGTCTGCTGCCTTTTGCCATGACTCCACCACGGCGGTCGTGGACTCTAACCCTCTGGAACCGTAAGCCCCAAATTAAATGCTTTCTTTTATAAGTTGCCTTGGACATCGTGTTTTGTTACAGCAACAGAGAGGCAACTAAGGCAGCTTAGAAAGGAAAGAGGGTTGCCATCATGTCTGCTCAGAGCCACGGCAACGACCTAGCAAGCCACATGGGCAGGAGGTCTCAGGCTTGAGCCTACCTGAGCATCAGGCCTGGGGTTTGCAATGGGCTGGTGATGCTTAGGACTGTCAAGGAAGAGGGGACATGGCCTACTATGCTTAAATGTGGTCTGGGAAGGAAAACATCTGGAGGTTCAAGCAGTGGGCTCAGAACAGTACACTAATGAGCCCAGAGGTCAAGGCACAACAACAGGCCGGAGCCCACATCTGGCCCTTGCAGGCTCTTATTGCAGGATGGGGGCCGCTGGCCTAAGGTCTGTGGTGGGAGAAGCTCTGCAGGAAACTTCCTTCCTTCCTGGCAGAGGACAAGGAGTGATGGCAGAGCAGGCAGAGGACCAGCCAGACAAAGGCCGCTTGTGAAAGGAAGGCTTTGGGACTAGGCCTGTCTGCACATAGGATTAGAGTCACCAGTGTGGTGAGCAGCACTGCTGATCCAGGCTGCCTGCTGAGCCCAGTGGCAAACTGCAGGGAAGCTGCTAAGTGGCTGGGCAGTGGGCGTGGTGAGCTCACAGCCATCTGAGCTGGGAAATGAGATGGCAGCTATGGTCTTCCTGGGATGACAGGGCACAGCCAGGGACAGGCTGGTCCTGGGAAACTTGTAACCTCCACTACCACTCAGACTCAGGACTGGGCTGTGGCCCAAGTGGTATACAGGCAGGGTAAAGGCCAAGAGGATTTGGAGTCTCTGGCTCCCAGGGTACATGTGTGTGGTGGGGCTGCAGGAAAGACCACTCTTTGGAACTGAGAAGCCAAAGCTACTAGTGCACTGAATGGGGGTGGGCAGGCATCTTCCCCAGGACAGCCAATGAGGGTGGCTACAGTGCAGAGCTGATGGCGGTGGGGGAGGGGGAATAAAAGAAATGGACCAGAGGCTGAGATAGGCATCCAGGCAGGACAAAGAAGGAGAGGAGTTTGCCAAAGCTATCCACCACTCCCACTTGCTATAGAACAGATCTCTGTTAACGTGACCCCTGGCTGCCTCTACCTGGTGAACAGCCCTACAGCCTACTGTCCTACTGTCCTACTGCCCTGCAGCCCTGCTGTCCTTCTGTCCTGCTGCCCTGCAGCCCTGCTGCCCTGTTGTCCTTGTCCTGCTGTCCTGCAGCCCTGCTGTCCTGCTGCCCTGCTTCCCTGCAGCCCTGCTGTCCTGCTGCCCTGCTTCCCTGCAGCCCTGCTGTCCTGCAGCCCTGCTTCCCTGCAGCCCTGCTGTCCTGTTGCCCTGCTTCCCTGCAGCCCTGCTGTCCTGTTGCCCTGCTTCCCTGCAGCCCTGCTGTCCTGCTGCCCTGCAACCCTGCTGTCCTGCTGTCCTGCTGCCCTGCTGCCCTGCTGTCCTGCTGTCCTCCTGTACTGCTGCCCTGCTGTCCTGCTGTCCTGCTGCCCTGCAGCCCTGCTGTCCTGCTGTCTTCCTGTACTGCTGCCCTGCAGCCCTGCTGTCCTGCTGCCCTGCAGCCCTGCTGTCCTGCTGCCCTGCAGCCCTGCTGCCCTGCTGCCCCGCTGTCCTGCTGCCCTGCTGCCCTGCTGTCCTGCTGCCCTGCAGCCCTGCTGTCCTGCTGTCCTGCTGCCCTGCTGTCCTGCTGTCCTGCTGCCCTGCTGTCCTGCTGTCCTGCTGTCCTGCTGCCCTGCTGTCCTGCTGTACTGCTGTTCTGCTGCCCTGCTGTCCTGCTGTCCTGCTGCCCTGCTGTCCTGCTGTCCTGCTGTCCTGCTGTCCTGCTGCCCTGCTGTCCTGCTGTCCTGCTGTACTGCTGTCCTGCTGTCCTGCTGCCCTGCTGTCCTGCTGTCCTGCTGTCCTGCTGTCCTGCTGTCCTGCTGTCCTGCTGCCCTGCTGCCCTGCTGTCCTGCTGTCCTGCTGTCCTGCTGTCCTGCTGTCCTGCTGCCCTGCTGCCCTGCTGTCCTGCTGTCCTCCTGTACTGCAGCCCTGCTGTCCTGCTGTCCTCCTGTCCTGCTGCCCTGCTGTCCTGCTGTCCTGCTGCCCTGCTGTCCTGCTGCCCTGCTGCCTAAGTGGTAACTGATTGGTTCCAGTCCTACCCTGTTTATCTTTTTTATCCCCTCATCTATCTGAACGTAAAGGCAGGACAGGATGGACAGGGGCCTCAGGAGAGCATAAACACTGACTGCACGCCCTCTGCAGCCCTCTGGTACCTGGCTCCTCTGTCTTCCCAGCTAGTTTGTACCCTCCGATTCTTTCTAGGCCAGTCCATCCTGCCTTGTCGTCCTCTTCCTTTTTCTGCCAAGACCCACATAGTTTTCAGTCTCACGTGGGGCACTTCTCTTGCTCAGAATCCCCAGCAGCCTCCAGCACTGACCCTGCTGGGCAGTCCTCTGCAGCCAACCTTGGGTGTTTGTCCCAGTCTCTCTGCTGGACCCTCCTCTTCCTCACTGCCCTAGTGTCCTCAAGCACTCTGCTTCCACCACCACCTTCAGTGTATGTGCTTCTCCTCAGAGCCCAGCCTGCCTCAGTGGGTTATCCTGGTTTCTGCAGGATGAGTAGGAGTTTTTGGCAAGAGTGAGAGGAAAGGACCTCAAATCAGAGGAAGGGGTATGGTGTGAGCATGGGGGAAAGAAAAATAAATCACAGAGCCATTTCTTAAGCCTTAAAGACCAGGCTGAGTGACTCAGGTTTCTGGCCTGATGACATAGGAGGCATCAGGGCTTCCAGGCAGGGTGTGGCAGGACATTTGTATGCTTCTGGAAGAGCCTTCCCTGTGGCCAGAACCAGGCTGAGTGTCAAGTTGATTGACAGGAATGAGGACTGTGTGCAGGGCCAGCACATCACTGTCTTGGTATTCAGACCTCAGCCAACACGAAGCTTGCAGTCCGCATCTGGCTTTAAAGCCTGTTGCTTTAAGGCTTTACCATCTAGCCTCCACCCTGGCCCTCCAAAGCCCAAGCTAAACTGCATGGTATCAGGGAGCACTGTGTGCGTGTGTGTGTGGGGGGGGGGGCGGCGGGACATGAAGCTTCAGGCTCTCAGCACAGCATAGGAAGCTCAGGGATCAGTGTCTGAAAGCAGTCGACCCAGATTAGGGCCACGATCGGTCCTAGCTGTGGCCATCCTGCTCAGACACACCCACTGGCCTTTCAAGAGAAGCCAGAATGCAGACTCCGAATGTGTCTTGACTTTAAAGCGACCCTGGGCAAGCACAGCCCCACTCGGGGCCCAGCTCTTGGTTGCTGTGATGGTATGGCAGCATGGGAGTCCCCTCTGTATTCCCACATCACTATACTCCTCTCCTAGAAAACAACAGGCCTGCTTCTTTTGAAACTGGGTGGGTGGGTGGGTGGGGGGCCTGAGTCCCCTGGATAGAACTAAGAGTCTGTGTAGGAAAGAGAAAAGATGTATGCCCCAAAGACATGAGAGTGGGGATGCGAAGAGCTGCTCGCACACCCATGCCCATCACACACTAACTGCATAGCTCTAAGGCAGAAGTATCTACAATGAGATAAGCAGAGCGCATCTGCTCAGACAATAGGCTAGGCACCTACATGTACAAGGAAGGGAATTGGATGGACACACAGCTGCATTGTGGGTGAATTTTGATTGTTTAAGTGAACAAGCTGCTCATTAAAGGACCAGCTTTGGATAATTCTTCTTGCATGACATCCCTAAAACAGTTAAATTCAATTCAGAAGGTAGCATAGTGTATGCTAGGGGCTGAGGAATTAGCTTTTAAAGGGGACAGAGTTGCCATTTGGGAAGACGGAAGGCTCTGGGGCACTGGCTGCAGGTCTCTGTGATCCTGCTTCTTTCTACTGAGCTGCAGTGGTAGATTGCAAAAACACTATGGCATGGACCTTTAAAAAAAATGAGTGGCTTATGGAGGATGGGAAAGCGGGCTCAGGAAACTGTCCAGGGCTTAAGTACCTATGCATCTAGGCAACCAAGGGGCTGTGGAGCCAGTGGAGTCTAGACAAGGGACCGCTCATGTAGGTAGGGTCAGTTCTCAGCTTCCTTCTATGCCTCCTTTGTGAGAGAAGTTCAGCTTTATTAAACTTCTTCCTCTTCTTTCTTCTTCTTCTTCTTCTCCTCCTCCTTCTTCTTCCTCCTCCTTCTCCTCTTCTTCTTCTTTTTCTTCTTCCTCCTCCTCCTCTTCTTTTTCTTCTTCTTCTTCTTTTTCTTCTTCATATTAATTATTTGTATCTGCATAGATGTTGCCTGCATGCATGGAGTGCCCATGGAGGCCAGAAGCAGGTGCCAGATTCCCTAGGACTGGAGGTATAGACAGTTGTCATCTGCCATGGAGGTGCTGGGAATTTGTTTTGTCACTTTTCTATTGCTGTGATCAGACCCCATGACCAACGTGAGTCTAACTGGGCCTTGCAGTTTCAGAGGGTTAAAGTATAATGCAGAGAGCATGGCAGCAGGCAGGCACACACGGTGCTGGAACAGTAGCTGAGGGCTTACATCCTGAAACACAACCGTGAGGCAGAGAATGCTGACTGGGAATGGTATAGGGGTTTTGAAAGCTCAAAGCCCATCCCTAGTGACATACCTCCTTCAACAAATCCACACCTCCCAATCCTTCCCAAACAGAAAAGCCCACGGGATGTACGAAAGCCTACGAGGTCCAGTCTCATTCAGATCACTACAGAATCTAAGCCAGGCTCTTTTTAAGAGCAGCCAGTGCTCTTAACTGCTGACCCATCTCTCCCCACACCCCCTTTAGGATTTATTTTTATCTCATTTTATTTTATTTAACTGGACATGATGGTGCCTTTTGTCCCATCACTCAGGAGGAAGAGGCAGAAGCAGATGGATCTGAGTTTGAGGCTAGCTTCGTGTACAAAGCCTGAGCCAACCAGAGCTACATAGTGAGATCCTGTCTCAACAAAACAAAACAAAACAAAACAAAACAAAAAACCCGGGCTATGGTAGTGCACACCTTTTAATCCCAACACTCGGGAAGCAAAGGCAGGCCGATCTCAGAGGCCAATCTGGTCTACAGAGTGAGTTCTAGGATAGCCAGGGCTACATAGAGAAACTCTGAAAAAAATTTTTTTAAAAAGTGTGTGTGTGCGTGTGCGATGCATGTGCAGATGCCCAGAAAGCTGAAAGAGGGCATCAAATCCCTTAAGAGTTGAGGTTATAGGCGGTTGTGTGCTGGCAACAGAACTGGGTCCTTTTCAAGAACAGTTTCTACTCATAACTGCTGAGCCAGATTCCTGCCCTTCTGGGCTTCCTGATTCAGAAGTGCTGTCTACGCACCCGGGAAGTGGCTGGATTAGTGTATTGCCGTTTGTTTAGGAGTTTTTTCATCTCTGTCTGGTGAGGGTGGCCTGGTTTTTGTTTTTGCTGGGAGAGTTTATTGCTCAATCCCCATGCTCCCACACCCCTGACTGGGCTCCACTTCTCAGCCACCTCAGTCATCTCAGTTGGATATGTCCCCAAGCCTGAGTGCTTGTCCACAAGCCAGGACAGAGCTTCCTGGGCAATGGCGGGCATGAGCTTAGGGTCTGCAAGGGTTAAGCAGCCTCACCGGGATGGTTAGGCCGGTGGCCTCAGTGTCACTGAGGGAAGTGGAACCCTGCTTGAAGGGGACCAGAGCCTTTCATGGTGGGTGGGGGCTGGGCCACAGCCTGACTTCCTTTCACTCCAAGTCCCCAGATAACCTTCCGTGTGTTCTCTAGGCAACATAGGTTCAAGTATATATGCCATGGGTAGACTGAGAAGTCTGGACTTTGAAGGACAAAGGGGAAGGTCTTTCCTCTTCCATCTGTCTTGTGGTGTCCTGGGCCCCAGGCTCTGATGACCCATGTTTTTATCCACATCTCTGGGAACTCCCAGGGCTCAGATATAAAAAGCCCAGATGGGGCCGAGCTACTGTTATTGAGACATCCCTGCCCCTCCCTACCTGGCAGCATGTGCCCTGTGGTTCCAGGGATAGGGACCCAGAAGGAAGGAAATGGTATAGCCTGTCGTACTGTGAGGCTGGACTGACTCTACTGGCCTCTCTGTAACTCCTTGCCTCAGTGGCTGGCTATCAGTGAGGCAAATGCCCTTGAAGAGGTACCCCACTGGTGCATTCTTTCGGAAGTGCTTGCTATTGGGGGAGGCCTTCTCTGCTGGGCATTTGGCACCAGGAGGGACCCGTCTCACCTTAAGCATAGCCCCTGCTGCTCCCATGTCCCCATGTCCAGGAACAGACAAGACAGCCCGTGCCAGACTCCCTGTAGTGCAGCCATTTGACCTAAAGAAACTCTTGCCTGACAGCCCCTCCCACTCCTCCTCTAATCTTCAGGCCAGGGCACAGAGCTGTGATCACAGCGTGAGGTGACATCCCAGGGAGAGGGGGACTGTTGCTAAAATTCTTCCCAGAGGAGAAACAGCCTTTCCCCAAGGGCATAATTCTGACAAAGCTTACTCTAGGGAACCAATGGGTTATTGTGCTCTCATACAAAGCATAGGTAAGGGGTATAGGGATATGGGCATTTCTCCCCCAACTGGTTTTACTTGGAAAGCCTTACCAGCAGGGATGAGGGCTTCCCTATAGCTGTAGATGGACCCCCCAGTCATTTCCTGCCTCGAAATACTCTAGCCCTTCCCTCAGACCATGTGCTACCTGCAGTGTTGCCAGGTGGTAGGGAGCTGCAGGCTACTCAGGCAAGAACATCCAGCCTTATTCCACCTCTCTATGTGGGAATGTGGACCATCAACAAATCCAGCTGGGAGTTCCCAGAGTTGTGGATAAAAAAACATGGGTCATCAGAGCCTGGAGCCCAGGACACCACAAGACAGCTTGGGTTGGAGGACAGGCATGCATGACAGAAGCCCACCTCCCTCTTTGCAGGCACTCAGTCTCCAGAGGCCACAGGCTATATCTGGTTCCTATGTGACTCTGGCTCCCTTTAGAAAGCAAGTTTTGGGATGCTTCTCTGTCCTGAGTGTGGGGCCTAGGCCACTAAATCCTGCAGAATGAGCTGTTCCTCAACATCCTGATCCGCTGAGTGAGACTTAGGTAAGGCTGGGGACTTGCCCACAGCCTCACAGTGCACCCTGGTTATACCCAGCCTCACCACCCTCCTCCTGACACCCACATACAGGTACAGACCATTTCCTCACTCGTTCCTGCTTCATTTCCTCCCAACTCTGTGTCCCAACTCTGGGGGCACAGAAGAGGGAGCCAGAGTTGGGTGTAAACAGTTTGATGGGGAGATGATGACAGAGGGCAGGGCGAAGATGAGGCAGGAGAAGGAAGATGCCATTGCTCCTGGGAGCAAAGGGCTCAATGTGGCTGGATGCAGAGTGACTCTGCAGGCCACACCCCACACACATCCCAGCAAGCCCAGGCTTTTGGGTAGCTATCTAACCCTCAGCCTGCCTCTTTGCTCGGGGCAGCATCTACAGGCTTTGAGGCTGCTTTGTCCATAGGCAGGCAAGCAGGAAGCCATCTGTACCAAGGGGTAGACCGTACACGAGGCTCTGCAGATGATCTCTGGCTCTGGGGCTGAGGACAAAGGCCATAGAGCCCAGCAGCAGGGTGCAGCAGCCTGGCACTCGTTAGCTCTCTCTAGGCTCATGTCTGCAGTGTGTGCCCAGCTGTTTTCTCATGACCCAAATAAATACCCTCCTGTAACTGGTTCCATAATACCCACCCAAGTGGTGGAACCCACGTCTCAAGCATGCTAGGCAAAGGTCTCACACTGAACAGTATCCCTGACTCCCAACAACTCAGAAAAAATTCCTGTTGTTGGAGCTGGAGAGGTGGCTCAGAGGTTAAGAGCACTGACTATTCTTCCAGAGGTCCTGAGTTCAATCCCCAGCAACCACATGGTGGCACATAATAAATAAATAAATAAATATTTATAAAAATTTCCTGTTGTAGGATTCTATAGAATACACACTCACACGGTGTCATCATTTACATCTGTCTCCTTGGAGCCCAGTCCTGTTTTCCCCCAGTTGACTGTCCCCTTTTGTACTTCCACAGCGGTGGGAAAGAACCCCTGTTGCTTCCATTTAATACCCACCCTCACGTTTCCACCTCACACCTTCAGTGCCAGCAGTGCTTTCCTATGCACACACATGGTGTGTCAAATGCACCCTGCTGCTCTCATCTGCTTCCCTCAGATTAAACCCAGAGGGGCCTCACTGCTCCCACAGCTGGTGGGTGGCAGTTCTACCTCTGAGCTGGACTCTGCAGGAGGTCTTCTGTCAGCTGGCTTGCTGTAGGCAAAGGGAGCAAGGCTGGCTGCTTAGCTGCTCCCTGGGGACCAAGCGGTAGATGGGAGTTTAGACTCATCTCTCTCTTGATGTTGCCCTACAAATGTCAGGTGGCCTCTGTCCCTGTGAGACAAAGCAGAGGTACCACTCCCCCTTTAGCTGTTAGATACTATTTTTCTAATTTATTTTACTTATTTTTTTCTTTTGTGAGATAATAGTAGCTGAGGCCGGACAGTTGTAGCACACACCTCTAATCCCAGCACTCACGGGGCAGCTGCAGGCGAATCTCTGTGAGTTTGAGGCCAGTCTGATCTACAGAGCAAGTTCCAGGACAGCCAGGACTACACAAACTCCGTCTCAAAAACAAAAACAACAAACAAACAAACAAACAACAAAGATACTAGTAGGTGTTGCTAATGTGAATAGCAGGCCTGTTTTAAGCACCCTTTTTAGTGTCTATTTTTCCTTTAAATAAGCTAAGATGTGAGCTGGGCCAATTTGCATCCATAACTGACAGTTGGTAGACTCCTCTCTGGTACTCAGAGGCTGCACTGCCCTTGTGGTCCCCTGGGGTTTGGGGTAGAGGGGATGCTTCTTCTGGTACCCAGCAAGAGGTCTCTGATTGGTGCAAACACAATCCTTCATTTGCATGAAGGTTTGTACTGTGATAGGTGCAGACACCTGGCCACACTGCTTTCTTGCTTTATAAGCTCTCCTGGGCCTCAGTTGAGAGACATGAAGGGCTGAGAAGGGCACAGTACAAAGCACATCAAGGAGTGCTGAGTACAATCAGCCAGGAAGAGAGGCAGCAGGGACATCAGAGGATGAAGGACAGCAGAGCAGGAGAAAAGGGGAGAGAGTGGCAGAAAGCCTGTCCTAGCTAAAAGGGTTCCAGGGTGTGGGCAGTGAGGTGACACCATCTGGACTCCTCAAGTCATTTGGAGCTGAGCTTGTGTGGACCAGCAGCTTCTCATCTGTAAAAGGGCCACCTAGTATTGCCTTTCTGGGGGCTTGGTCACGCCTTGCAGGCTTTGATGGGCTCCCTTGGCCTAGGGAAGGCAGATGCTCAGACAGGGGCCTGGTGCCACTGAGGCTATGGGGAAAGGGAGCTCTCCTCAGAGTCCATGGCATCTGGAGTTTCTGGCAGGGGCCCAGACCTTGAGAGGGGTCCTGGGATGTTGCCCGCCCTCTGCCTCCTCCCACATGCTGGCATCTGGTTTTGTTCAGCTGGAGCCAAGCTGGGAGACGGGCGGGGGTGGGGAGGGGGAGGTTCTGGCAAAGAGTAGGGGAACAAGGCCCCTTTGTCTGCTCCAGGGTCTGCCTGTTTCCTCTGCCTAGAATTGTGGGTTGGGCCTCAAGCTGGCCATTAGGGGCCACTGTCTGTGATAGGAAAGAGGCCAGGGGTTCCCGAGTCAGAGGGGAGTCTGAGGAAGGAAGGACAAAATACCTGCCCAGAAAGATGTGTGTGTCACCAGCAGAGACAAGACCAGCACTGGCTTTCTGAGTTCAAACCCTGAGTACTCTCCTCAGGCCTCCTGGTGGCTTCCGAGTCCTTCCTGGGGCCTGTGTGGGAACAGCCACCCCTCTTGAGCAGCTCTATGTTTTTCTGCCCTTCCCTCTGTCATGCTCATCTTCGGAGGGCTTTGGGAAGGTGTGGAGGTGTCCCTCCTGTGCAGACACATGTCCTCAGCTTTCAGGAAGCTTTCTGCCTATGGAAAAAGCCTGAGGAGCCTGTTGATAATACAGCCTGGGGACTCTGTGGTGTGGCTGCCAGGTGTCTGGGGTGGGTGGAGAAGTGGGGACAGGAGAGCAGAGTAGAAGGCTCCCCACAATAAGGGGTGTTATTGCTGAGACCTGAAGAGAGAGAGAGAGAGAGAGAGAGAGAGAGAGAGAGAGAGAGAGAGAGACAGAGAGAGACAGAGAGAGAGACAGAGAGAGAGAGAGAGAGAGACAGAGAGAGAGAGAGAGACAGAGAGAGAGAGAGAGAGAGAGAGAGACAGACAGACAGACAGACAGACAGACAGACAGACAGGGTGGTGAGGTGGCTGGTCCTGGTGGGAGGTACAGCATGAGGCCCAGCCTGGAGGGCAGCAGAGAGCAGGATATGGGCAGGCACATGGAGGAACCCTAAAGAGGGAGGGAAGGGGGGAGAGTCAGGGGCCGGAGACACAATTGGAGCTAAACCACCACAAGGCCTTGCTGGCCAGGCTGCCGGGTGTGGGCTCTGCTTCTGGACTCAGGGGAGGCATGGGAGGGCTTCGGGGCAAGGAGCCACATGGCTAGTTATGCTTGGGAAAGAGCGGTCACAGAAAAGAAAACAGCGTTTCCAGGCGAAGGACAGGGGCAGAAACTTCACAGGAGAGAAAAGGCAGATGGCTGTAGCTCACTCTTCTCTGAGGGCCTTGTGAATGAAAACCATACAGAGACACCAGTTAACACCTACTGCATGGGCGCATGTCAGCAAGGGGCGGGAAGGGAGGCAGCAGCGAGCGAGCGAGCGAGGAAGCGAGGTCGCACATGGGTAAGGATGTTCAGAAACAGCAGTCTGGCCTGGGCTAGTGAATTCCATTGAGTGTAAACTCCATGACTCAGCCCGGCTGTCCTGGATGGCTGCCCTAGAGGACTCCCACAGATGTCATAGGGAGACAGCCACAAAAACTGTAGAGGCTGGATTGTAACGGGGACCAAGAAAACAAAACAGCCTAATTGCCCTCAACAAGAGACTCATGCAGCATGTTATAGCTGAGCTGTGGAATATTATGAGGTATTGAAGAGAGACAAAGAAGAGCTACAGGTGTTTGCATGGATACACCCTTTTGTCAGAACCGTGAGTGACACTTACAGCACATGTTTAGGAAATTCATTCTGAAAGCTCATCAGAAGTGCATTCAGAGAGGAACTCCATCAAGGAAACGAGAGGCTATCCGGAAGCCCTGGGAGAGGAGACCTGGGAGGGACATGCCTGCCTGCCACAAGACCCCCTTCCTCTATGGTCTTGTAGCTTCAGTCAGCCCCCAAGGCCCGAGCCATTCTCTCTCCTGCTGGTTACATTTTTGTGATGGGTGTAACCTGATGGTCTTATTAGTCATCAACCACAGGCAAATGGCTTTACAATCAGACACACGAAATTCTGCTCTGGTCCAGCCTAAGGTGGTCAAAGACCATGGGAGATGCGGTCCCTGGGTTCTGATTGGCTGGTTTGCTGGTGAGTAAAACTCCCCTGCTGGGAAATAGCCCCCCCCCTCCCCCACTTCCCAACCCGAGGAGCCTGCTGAAGTCCTTTGTGCTTGTTGGGAATTTTACAGAGACTTCTAAAATGTGCGTTAAAATATAAATGTCCTGAAACAGAGACGGTACCACCTCAAAGTCAGGCTGCTGATCTCAGCATCGTCAGGACCATGCATAGATTCCTGCAAAGCAGCTAGCATTTGGAGGTTCATCCCAGCTCCAGCTCTCTGCCTCAGGTCTTCGGAAGGGCAGTACTCTTGGACTGAGCTAATCAGCACAGCCCATTCCCACTGAGGTGATGGCTTCAGGCCTGGGTACCTTAAGCCTAAGACTGTGGTTAGTGCTTCAGGCTGATTTTTGTCATCAGAAAGAGTGGCCTTGGTGGAAAGTGGAATGAAGATCAAAGATGAGAGTAGAGAACTGCATCCTGATGACACATTTGAGCGTCTGGATCCAGCTGCACTTGAAGTCCACCCCCTACTCTCAGTACCGAAGCTCTGTGTCCCGTTTTGGCATAAGCACTTTTGAGTCAAGTGCTCTGTGATTTGCAGTAGAAAGTTTGAACCAGCCACTTTCCCAGCTCATTAGTGATGGCTCTGTTCCTGAGCTGAGGAGTCCACCCCTGCTCCTCTCTACCCTAGCTTCCAGCATCACTCCAGTGTGTGCCATCTCTCTCATCAGTGTCTTCCCCATCCTTCCTCTTCCCCAGAAGCTGCCCTGATCTGAAGTCCATAGATTGTCTTTACCTGTTTCCTTGAACCAGCCTTTTCCCACAATTCCCTTGATGCTCAGAAGAAACACAGTGCAGGGGCTACCTTCCTCCTCTCTTCTCAACCCTCCCTCCAAATGACTGGCCTTCATCTCCCTATCCATGGACCTAGCTACTTCCTAGGGTACCTTCTGCAGCTCCTCTTCTAGCTGGCTCAAGATGACACTGGAGGACGTGGCATCATTGCTCCCACTTCCTAGAGGCCTGGGGAGGACAGATGTGTCTAAGGAGAGACTTTTGGTCCTCTGGGTTGGCCCACCTTGATGCTTCCTGGTGCCTCTCACGGCTTGTTTGAGCTTCACATGGACAGAGACAAGCCCTGGTTATTGCTGGTACCCTCAGGGCTGCACAGAGCCAGGCACAAAATGGCTGGCCAGATATTGCTTGATATTGAGCACTCACTATCCACAAGCTGTGTTCTGAGCAGCACAATCTCTCTCTCTCTCTCTCTCTCTCTCTCTCTCTCTCTCTCTCTCACACACACACACACACACACAGAGACATGCACACACACTCATACGCAGACACGCACACAGACACAGACTCACACACAGATATACACACACAGACAGACAGACACGCACACACACTCATACACAGACACACACACAGACACAGACTCACACACAGATATACACACACAGACAGACAGACACGCACACACACTCATACACAGACACACACACAGACACAGACTCACCCACAGATAGATATACACACACACACAGACAGACATGCACACACACTCATACACAGACACGCACACAGACACATACAGACACACACACACACACACACACACACACACACATACACACTCCTGAACACAGATCATTTTCCATGGAGGACCCCAGTAACTCAAGCACTTCCCCTGAAAACAACGTCTCCGGACCACAGGGTAGTGAGTGCAGAGTGAGAGCTCAGTCCTGTAGCCAGGTTGCCTGGCCACAGCCTTGACTGTCACTGCATGCTCAGCCATCCTTGTACAGATGGGTGGTAGGCAGATGCTGAGCCTATGCTCCTTTGGGAGGGGGTCTGGAGCAGACAGCAGGGTGTAGAGCAGAGACTGATGTCAGAGCCCAAACATTCAGGATCCTATGATGACCTGAGGGTGATGAAGGACTGAAGGACCTCACTAGGGGCTTCTTGGCTTATGGGGACTGGAGCCAGCTGGTCAGTGTGCTCCCCTGAATATGGATCCCTGCCTGGTGCCTAATTTGGGCTTTAGTAGGAGGCCAGGAGGAAGAAGAGGTTGAAGCAGCTTTCAGAAGGAAGCTAGTGGGAGTAGACCAGAAAGCAACTTAGTACAGACAGCCAAGACAGATGGGTGGACCCATATGGGTTGTTAAGCCAAGGAAGGCCAGCAAGTCTGGTATGTTATCATGGCCCGAGAATTGTGAGGGGAAAGACAGAACCCACGATCGTCCAACTGAACTTAGCTTTATTAAATGCTGGCTAGGAAGATGGACACTGGCCAGGTCCATACCTAGGATTCCTAGAGAAATGGCACTGAGCTAGATCAGTAAGGTGCCTCCTTTCCACCTTTGTCCCATCAGGGGCAAGTGTACATCCTGATGTACTCCTGCCAACATGGGATCAAACACATCCTGTGTGGTTGGGGCAACCAACCTTGTTTATAGAAGTGAAAACATGTGGCTTGTTTTCTTACATGAACAACAGCCCCAGCATTCCAGGAAGTTATCTGTCCTTGGGCAAGTGGGGCTTACAGGTTAACCTCAGCCCTTGCAGGTCACCTCCAATAACTACTACCAGCTTGGCTCCTATTACCCTAAAGCCTAAAGGTTGCGGTGTGGAAGGAGAATCTTACGGGCTGTGCAGGCCATGCCAGAGCCCTGCTCTGCTCAGACCCTGGTGTTGCTCTGGGTCAGGGACAGGCTGAATGGGGGTTATGGTGGCCCATCCAAAAGGAAACAACCTTAGCGTCCAGGCTGGGAAGGATACAGATCTGAGCAGCAGGCAGATACAAAGGGTAAGAGAGCATGTCTGGACCCCAAAACTGAGTAACCTCTCTGTGTGAAGAAACTGTCTCCTATCATTGGGGTTACCGTATCATATATGAAAGTGGCCCTCCAAGCCCCATCTGACTCCTTCCTCTGCGCTTAGTTGGGTTAGGGAGCCTGAGCTTCTCCCCAAGCCAGAGAAGGGGCTTTGCAGCTCTGTTATGCATTCCTGTGGTCCCCAGGATCCCAGGGGTGTCAGAGTTGAGGAAACATAGCTTGCTGGGTTGGCCTAGAACCCAAGGAACCTGAGACTCCAGAAGGACATGGGCCATAGCGCCTCAGTTTTGTCACCTGTGAAGTGGGGCCATGCTCTTTAAGCTCCGGTGTGGTGGAGTGAGACCTGAGGTGCCTGTGCTCCAACATGGACCGTATGAGCTGCTGATGTTGTCATTGAGTGAGCTTGGCTTGCGGAGCCTGAGGAGAGTTGGCCAAGTGAGTCAGGAGGTTCAGAGCATGTGAGCCTTGGGGAGCAGAGGAGCTGCTGCCAGCTACATAGTTCTGACACTTGCTGGGATGGGGACAGACACTCAGGGAGGAAGGTCAGGAATGGGGCTCAGTTCCAGAAAGCTCTGGCCAGGATGCCCAGGCCCCCAATGCTAATGGTACTGTGTTAGTGGTACCCTGCTAGCTATTAACTGGCAGCTGCTTATGAGGGCCTCAGCTCAACTGCCAGTGTGGTCGTTTAGAGTCCATCACCTCTGTGGAGATAGATGTAGTCTTGTGGCCACTGTAACCTTTAGATGCTTATAACCCCAAACTCATCAATTTCCAAAGGTAAGTTGGGTAGCCTGGCAGGCAGAAGGAGGCTGTTTGTAGAAGCCTCTGTTTTCTCATATTCTTGGCGATTACTTCCTGTCATGCTCAGGCAGCATGCTAAAGGATAAACCTTAGCATGCAGAACGCAGCTGGAGAGGCTGGGGTCATGTTTAAGGGCAATTGATTGATGGATGGTTGAATGTATGAGCAAAACAGCTCACCATGTCTGTCTCAGAAGGAGGAAGCCACTCTAAGCAGAACCCCAGAACCTGAAGCCTTAGAGCAGTGGTTGGTTCTCAACCTGTGGGTCGCGACCCCTTTGGGAGGTCAACTGACCCTTTCACAAGGGTTGCATATCAGATATCCTGCTTATCAGATCTTTACATTATAATTCATAACAGTAGCAAAATCACAGTTATAAAGTAGCAACAAAAATAATTTTACGGTTGGGGTCACCACAACATGAGGAACTTTTTATTAAACAGTTAAAACATTAGGAAGATTGAGAACCACTGCTTTAGAGGGAAATATTGGTGAGTCTGTCTTCATCAACTGAAAAAAATCCATACATTAAAAAAAGCAAGCGACCAAAGTGTAAGAGGGTCTGCAGAGGAAAGGGTGAACCCTATTCTGTGCAAAGAATTTCAGAAAGGCAATCTGCTGCTGATGCTGAGGTATACTCCCCTGAGTGAAGGTAGCTTGGAGGCTGGTGGCAGGAGTGCAGGAGGAGTGAGTCGGCTCTTGGTAGGGTAGAGGAAATCATGCAACCTTCAGGGGTCTGCTGACACAAGTATCAAAAGCATCCAGGGATGCATGTGCTCTGTGCACCAAAAATTCTTGAGGGGTGGACAGGTGCCCAAATCTAAATCCAAAGATGCTCTTCAAACCATTTCTTTAAATAATAAAAAAACATTTAGAAATGGTCTAGGCTGTGTCAACAAACCAGTTGGAACAGAGGAGAATCCTGAAGAGTTGCTGACTGTAGCTGTGGGTGTCTGGGTGAACAATTCACAGGGAGTCAGTAAGCAGCAAAATGTTGTGACCATGGACAGGCATCCACATGCTCAGGCACAGACACACACACACACACACACACACACACACACACACACACACACACGGAAGCAGATGCCCATCTGTACACGTATCGATACATTCCTACGTACATTTGCTTGTCATACATACATTTGCACAAAACAAAAGTGATTGAAATAGATTCTTCTGCGAAGACCTTTGCTGGTACAGACAGTTTGGTGGATACACTCGAACGTATTTATTAAAGTCAGAGCCAGCCTCTTGCATTTTATAGGTGGAAAAACCAAGGCCTGGAGTGCACAGATGCTGGCCAGGACTTAGGGTTCCTGGCTCTGAACTCTCTGACTGGTGTGTTATTTGGTCTTTGGCAGATCACTTCCCTCTGGGCTTTTCTGGAAGGTGGTGGGGCTCCGGGCAGCGCCAGCCTGCTTTCTAGCCCATGGTGAGAGCTTCACTCTGAGTTCAGCACCATTCCCCACACCCGTTTCCCGCAAGCCAGGAGAGCTGGCCTGAATGGCCAGGCTGGACCAAGTCTTGTCCTGGATGACCAGAACTTCTGATAAGTTCTTCTAGAAATTTCATCACACTAGGCAGCTGGAATGATGAGATGAATCAGTAAGGAGCTGAGCCACAGAGGTGGAAGCCTACCATTCCCAGACAGAGGCGTCAGGCCGTCATCAGCTTTCCTGGACTGTGCAGTGGACTCAGGGAAGAGTAATGGCTCCCCTTCCCCAGGGGGTCCATGCATTTCAGACTCTATGAGCACGTTGCCGAGGGGCACCTGGTCCCTGTTCACAATGCCTGGGACTGTGGAGGAAGGACAAAGTATGGTGCTTGCATGGGGCCCTTCAAGTGTAAAGCAGGAACAGTGCTGAAAATCTGTACCTTGTGAAATGTGGGGAGGGGCCTGGGAAGGTACATGGGGTGCGGTGGGGCTGCACGTGGTAGCCATTTTGCCTTACGGAATCAAGTTTATCAGCCGAGCTTTTCTGAACGAGAATTTGTCAACAAGGAACTCCTGGTCAAATTGGCCAAAGCCTCAAATGAAATAACTGTTTCCAAACATCACCTCAGAGGGGCAGAAGCTTCCAGTAGCAAGTATTTACTGGTTCCCGTAGTGAAAGCCTGAGATTGTATGGCTCTAGGCTGAGCTTAAGCATCTGCTATCGGGAGTCACTCCAGAGTTTCTGGGATGCTTAGAGCTGATCTCTGTTCATTCCTGGCCTGTCACATGTAAGGTAGTAGCCACAAGCTCAGTCTCCAACAAGCATCGGGCATAAGCGTTTTCTTTGGGGTCCCTGCAGAGCCCTTACTTAGTTACTTTCCTTCTCTGATTCAACCCTTGACAGCTGGGGATAAACACCTCTAAAAGGGCACACCTGGGCCAGGTGCCCAGCCAGGAAGTTGGGGATTCTCTCAGTCTGAATGCATCACGTGGACCCAGGATAGAGACAGGAAGGTTCTGCAGAGGCCCCAGCACCTGGGCATGTACTCAGGCAGAAAACTGAAGAGCAAATCGCAAAGGTCTTGTCGGATCCACAAGCTCCGCCTCCAGCTCCCCCCAACCACACTGGAGACTCCTGTGTGCAAGTACTGCACTTCTGGGCTCTTTAGCAGAGATCTTAGTTAGGTACAGGCCAGGCTGCTATAACAAAGGGGCCTGTGCTTGGTGCCCAAGTGAAGGGCCAGAGCACGGAGGGCAACCTGTGTTATCCAAGGTCTCCTTCTACCCAAGCAGGGCATGGCCTGTGTCCAGCTAGCTGGAAGTAAAGAAAAGAGCGGATTTGTTCTTTCCTGAAACTGGTAATTGCTGTTTCTCTCCAGTGGTCCAGAACACTTGCGGCTGTGGTGGAAGGAAATAGGCTCGTGTGCCTATCTGAAATGAAAGACGGGGATTGGGGGGGGAGAGGGTTGAGGGGGGTAGGGTGTCTAGTTCCTGCCACGGGTGGAAAGGGTTGAGGTTGAGGGGATGTTCCAAGGACATCTGTTCTCACATTTTAGCCTTGAGGATGGGAGCATGAGTAGGTGAGGGGCTAGAGAAGTGACCAGAGAGGCCCTGAACCTGGGCCTAACCACTGACTGTGTTCCTCTGCGTCTAAGCCTTGCTCATGTCAAGTGCTAGTTCCTGCCCAGGCATCCCTGGGGCCTGAGACGCGCGTAGGCTGGCAGTGCAGCCACTCTGGGGAGGAGGCAGAGGGAGGGAAGGACATGCACAGGCAGGAATCCCAGGTGCTGGCATCTGGAAGGCTGACAGGATGGGGGTGGCGGGGGCGGGGGGCTCAGGGTAGCCTCAGGGGGGCTCCAGGTGGCCGGTGTCCTTTTCCTTGCAGACTCTCCTCTCTTTCAGAATGGATAAATCTGGGAAGGCCTTCTGCCCTGCAGTGGCATACCTATCAGGTGCGTGGGGATTACTGAGAATTCAGATGCTCCACTCCACTCGCTGCACTTAGGCAGTAGAGACATTTGTATTTCAGATAAAGACATAAAAGGACTGGAGTATTCTGTTCATTGTCATACATGGCTGTCTGGGGTAGTGGTGCCAAGTGTCTTTGGGGGACAACAGGATGGTGGGGGGATGGGGTGTCTTACCACCTCAGGTGGGTAAACTGGCCTCTGGGGAAAAAAAACCACCGGCCACCATCTCTGAAAGTTATTTCATTCAGCTTCTGCTGCTGTATGAAGAAAAGAGTTTTATGTACCTCAGAATCGGGGAGAGCCGAGATTACTGGGCCAGCATCCTGGAGAGGGCCCCTGGGCTACACCACATCATGGCAGAAACTCTGTGAGAGGGACGGATCACGTGTCCAGACGGGAAGCCAGAGGGGGTGGGGGGGGGTGGCAGGCAGGCAGGGTCTTAACAACAAAGTCTCACTGAGCAGTGCCTGAGAGAGACTCATTAATCCCATCTGAGGGCGGAGCCCCCACAACCTAACCACGCTCCACCAGGCCCCACTTCCTGAAGATTCTATCACTGCAATGCTTTAGCCTCCAGATCACCTCTCCCCGGGAGCCCCAGGGATACTCAGGGCTCATGAGCCCAAGGACACTCAAAGGGTATTCAAGCCACAAGAGAGAGCCTTTTCTGATCTGGGAGACAGCAGACTCCCCTGGAGAGTCATGGGGACACTAACATCTACTGTCCTCCTTGTCTGCACTGCAGCTGGGGAACCAACCGACTGGTGCAGAGGGGGTAGGGAGTATGGACGAGCGAGGAGGACATCTCTCCACAAGAGTCCTGGACCCATGCTTTCTATACCAGGATGACAGCATCTGGGTGCCCATGGTAGCTCTTTTCTCTCCGAGTCTGAGTCCTGATAACATTTATTACACCTTCTCTTCCACAAATGGCCCAGGGTGAGGGTTTAGGATGACTAGACTAGCAGCAAACATGAAACCGAGGGCTTAGCACGTTCGATCGCCACTTTTACCGTCATCTGCATAACTGCAGTGTCTCCAAGGGGACCACTGAAGCTAAGACTAAGGGCTACTCGGAAAGGACTTTAAGCCAAGGCTGTCTCGCCTCAGAGCCTGCCTTCCCAACCCTTAGATGGTGGCTTGTGGTCTTCCAGAGGCCACCAGGTATAGACGCAGTTTCTTCCCCCAAACACTCTGAGCCTTTTGTCCCTATCCAGTTGGCCAGGTGGTGTAGGTGATCTCCATGCCTGCTGGCTCTGGCGCCTCAGTGCCCAGGGAGGCACTGAGATCTACGCTGGTGTGAATAACACCTCTGCCCCCTGTGACACCCTGTCTGGGCCTTATCAGACTATAACTTCCTCCAACTTTGTGTCAGCCAAGCCCCAGCCCCAAATTCCTGGTGGGTGATGCATACTCTGTCTTCGATAAGAGTCCTGGCAGGCTCTCGGTGAGCCACAGTTCAGGCTCAGATGACGGAGATGGGAAACAACCTCTGCTTTATCTGGTGGAAAGACAGCCAGGCCCGGGCTCCTTGTCTGCTGCCTGAGCCTGAAGTTTGGCTGCTTGCCGTCCTCCCTGGACCCGGGACCTGTAGTGGGAAAAGGGTCCATGCTTGCTGCATTTTTTTTTTTCCTTTTGGCCATAGAAGGAAAGATTTCATCTGCTGTGTATTCTCATATGCTATTTACTGAGCACACTCCTCTGGGGCTTTGGGATTTCAGCTCAAACCCTTGATATAAGCTTTGATGTCTTCTTGTTCAATTTGCAGTTAAGGAAGTAAGTCAAAGCTCAGAGGGAAGTGACTTGCTCAAGAACACACAGATACATGCGACAGAATTCTTAGCTGATAAGTTATTCTACCAATGATCATTGATAAATCAATCTCAAAAAGGCAGCCAGCTTCCCCCACCTCTGTTTTTTTTTTTTTTTTTTTTTTTTGAGATAGGGTTTCTCTGTGTAGCCTTGGCTATCCTGGACTTGTTTTGTAGACCAGGCTGGCCTCCAACTCATAGTGATCTGCCTGCCTCTGCCTCCCGAGTGCTCGGATTACAAGGCTGTGCCACCGTGTCCAGCAAAGCTTCTTTTCTTTTTTCTTCTTTTTGGTTTTTTGAGACAGGGTTTTTCTATGTAACAGAGCCCTGGCTGTCCTGGACTCACTGTGTAGACCTAGCTGGCCTTGAACTCACTGAGCTCTGCCTTCCTCTGCCTCCTGAGTGCTGGGATTAAAAGTGTGTGCCACCTCCCTGGGCTCTTACATAAATCTCAAAGCAAGGATGAGCAAGCCCTGGGCCCCTGTGGGGAGGTGGGGGCAGGTGTTCAGGTAGAGGTTAATAGCACTTGTACATGCAAAGGCCTTGAGAAAGGCTTTGAAAGGACCCATAGAATGAAGGCCTGTCAAGTTTAAAATGAAACCGGGTCAGCCTGGGCCAGACTTTTCCAGTTGGCTTTGGTTCCTACATCCCACCCTGGTACCTCTGTCTGGCTCTTTCTGGCTTCATCTATGTAACCCTAGGCAGAGAGCCTCCCTTTTCTATCTTTTTATTTGCTTTTGCTTGCCTCACCCCTATCCTGGGCCACAAGGGTCTTACTCTTGGGCCACAGCTGCTGCTAGGATGAGGGGCAGTGACTGTAGGGGCATGCATCTCTGGCAGGTATAGGAGGCGTTTATAGTTTTGGATCCCAGACAGTGAGGCTCACTGACTGCTTTCTGTCATACACAGGCCCTGGGTTAGCTGAGAGTGGACAGTCACAACCAAACACTAGGATCTCTGCCTCCTTTTGGGGGCAGGGAGCCAAGGACCCAGTAATGATATGCTTTGAGTTTATATCTTTACAGAGCGTTGACCGCCTGTTGGGCACTGTGCTGTGGATGACAGGGTTCTCCACATCTCCCTACGCACATGGGGTCAAGGGCATTGGCTGAAGAACAGACTGGAGAACTGAGGTGGGGGTGCGGTCCACACTTAGTTTTTGCAGGCCTGTCCCTGGGCACCTCTGGCCAGTCCAGTATACTTTACGGTGCTATGGCCAGGAGGAGAAGCTGAAGGGTGGTGCAGTACTGAGAGATCTGAGACTTCAAATGTAGCCAAAGCGTGGAGAGGGGGCGCAGAAAGGGGGCTCAGAGGCTGGGACAGGAGAGCCCAGGCTCTTAGGCTCCCTATGCGCGCCGCTGGAGCCTTGGGCTGGGCTAAGATGTCTTGGCAAAAGCCGAGGCCCCGCCCTGAGGCGGGACCTATGGGGCGGGGCCTCAAGGCCTGGCTTGTCCCGCTCTTCTTCGCCCGCGCCGGCAGCGCGCAACCCGGGCTCTGTATTCACCGACAGCGAGTGCAGGGACGGGACGACGGACGGAGGAGCAGCGCACCGCAGTGCACGGGGTGAACACGCCCCTCCTCCCCCTGCGTTTCTACGCCGCTCTCCCTCCAGGTCGGTCATCTTCTCTTAATCTTTGGCTGAGTTCCCCCATCCTCCAAACCCCCTAGCCTTGTCCCTCAGGGTTTCCCAGGGTCACCACTTCCCCCCAGAGCAGGGAAGACAGGGCCTCTCGGTCTGGTACAACCCCACCGGCAATCACACACTGCCACACACGCACTCATGCTGGCAGAAATTACTACAAGCTTGCAGAGGCGCAGGCCACCCCAACCCCCAGTCCAGAATCTCTCACGCAGGGGCTGTGTGCACTCACCTCTCCCACATGCCTCTGCACTCGCGTGTGCTTTCACACACACACACCAGCCTATCATTCAGGCATCCCTCAGACATGCAAATGTGTCCGGGTTAAACACGGGTGTGTTCCACACCCATAGAAAGTTTGGCCCAACACTGCTTAGTGTGCTGTGCTTGTCTCCATCTGCTGCCTCACACACATCTCCTCCACAGGCCTGTGTCTGACACAGGCTCCACACTCAGGTGCACAGACAGCATCATGGTCCCTAGCACCTGTGTTTCTCTTGGTGAGTGGGAGCCTCAGCTTAGGGAGATGGAGGCGGCTGCTGGTGTTAGTCTTGGCTCAATCTTGCTGTGGCCTGGGGGGGCCCAGGAGGGGTTCAGTCTTCAGGGGTGGGCTTGGCTCCTCACCACCTCTCGGTTTCTCCACTCCGTCACCCCCAGTCTCCTAGGCAAGAGTCCATCTCTTCTTCCTCTGCTGTCCTGAAATTTTTTTTTTCCCATCTGCTTTGTAGTGATGGGCACTTGGGTCAGTCAGAAGGTGGTCGGAGCCAGCAGGTGTCCTGTGACAGGCCAGCGAGACAAAAAGAAATTTGTGGTGTGGGTGTGTGGTGTTGCTCAGAGGGTGCTGAAACGGGCCTCTCCAGGAGAGCCGAGGGCTGGCTCCCTGGGCTTGGCACTGAGGGAAGCTGGTGCATATTTGAGATGGAATGACTGACGGGAGCTCTGTGCCTCACCTCCCGGAGGTGCCAAGTGTGTGTGGGAGGGTGCGAGACCCCCAAGAGGAAAGGCAGGAATGGGAGTGTTGCCAAGGGTGGGCAGCCCTTTGACTTCCCACCCACCCTTCCATCTAGTATGCAGAAAGCATTTGACGTGAGGCACAGCCCCGCCAGCCTCGCCTGTGACTGGCTCTGCATGTTTTGCTTGGCTCTCAATATGCTATTATTGTTTTTAAAAATTTAATTAGCTGCCAGCATTTACTAACTGGCAGCTTTCACAGAAAAGTCCGGATTTCCGTCTTTTCTTGAAAAACACCAGCTCCGAGGGCTCCGGATTCATGTGCTTTTGTGGCGCGCTTCGGTTAGTCCTGCTTGCCTGCCTCCCTTAGGGATGGGCCAGGCGCACCTTCGGTCGTAGTCCCCACCAGACCCTCCTTCTGGGCTCCTGCCTGGCTTTTGGAGACCTGTTCTGCCTGTAGCCCCTTGGATGCATTGCCGCTTCAAGGGTAAGCCCAGGCTAGCTCTGCCGTGCCTTAAGTAAGCTTCCTACCATTCAGGACCTCGATCACTATAGAGGTAGGCATGTCCATGACTCAGGTCCATGAGGGATCCTTGTGATTGGGTAGATCTTTTGTGCTGGTCCACAGAGGTGATGGCCGGGTGTCCCCACAGGAAGAAGATCAGAGATCCTGGTGGAACTGAAGTTGGCCTCACATAGCATTTTTTCTTCTTGGATCCTGAGAGTTACTCTGTGAAGCCACATAGGTTCTCCTGACTGACACATGGAGAAGGGAGGCTCAGAAAGAATTCAGCAAGCAGGGGAGAGTTTTCATCCCTTGGGACAAAGCTTCCTGCCCTTCTAGGATTGACTTCTGAGAGAGGAAGACCTTGATGTCAGTGACTCGGAAGATTCCCGAGTATCATCCATAAGTGGCACACAATAGGTGCTCAATTAGTGCTCCCGGCATGCTTAGGGCAAGGAAACTTCTCCTTGGGGTAATGGTGGAGCAGAACCCAGGGCTCAGGAGTCTGGCCCTTTGATGTCTGATGAGAGTGACACCCTCCTTCACTGTGACTCCTGTGGCCATCAAGTGGAAATCACAAAGTCTGGGTAAATCCATGGTACCACTGAGGTGCACCCTCTTGGGCATCTGCTGGCCTTGTTCCTTACATTTAGAAGCTAGGCTGTGAGCAGTTTTTTTTTCTTATTCCCCTGGCTGGCCTTGGCAAATGTGATGCCACACAGAGAGGGACTCAGGATACCACACAAGCCAACCTCATGTGCCTGCAGGCAGCTGCTGGATGGATGGATTAGGGTGTGGTGTCCACTGTGTTATTCTAAGCTGAGATTTCTGTGGCCTTCCACACTCTACCTCTGCATGTGGCTGATTGTAGGTATGCTAAGGCCCCTGTGATATGTGGTTGCATGTCCACGGCTCCAGAGTGAGCAGTCACTCACTGGCCTCTCACTGGATTTGGAGATTTCCTGCTAGGGAAGTGGTCTAGAGCTGGGGCCCTGCACTGTCCCCCCTTCAGCACCCCCCTTCTCCCTACTCCCCCCCCCCCCCCCCCCCGCCACCTGAGATCCCTGGGCTTTGGTCTTCTCTCTCGTTGGTAGAGATTTCTTGCATTTTCCAGTGCTTGTGAGCTTGCAGTGAGGAGGCAGGGATGGGAATGGCTGTCTAGCATTTTGTCCTGGCCAGGTACAGATGCAGAGCTCATGGGAGCTGGGGGTGGGTGAAGCAGATGCTCTGCCTGTTGCTATGCAGCTGGTTTTCTAACTGGAGGGGTGGGGGTGGGGATTCAGCCGAGAACATATTGTGGAAAGAGGGAGAGACAGCCAGGTGTATACTGGGGCGGGGGGGGGGGGGTGAGCAAGAGAGAGAGCATGCGAGCTATGTAGAGGAATGGCCTAGACCTTACTCTGGCTTAGAGGTCAGGGTAAGGGGTTCTTTGAGGAAAGGTTTCTAAACTGAGATATGGTAGCAACGGTAACAGCTAGTGCAAGGGGCCTAGGGTGAGATTCCCTTTGATGTCTGTGAGGGAGGAAAAAGGAGGAGGTGGAGCTTTTGTGGGAAGGGGATGGTTGGGACAAAGAAGGTATGGGGTGTGCAGCGGGGAGTTTGAAGTTTTGTGTTAAGTTTGTTTTATTTTGCTTTTTGAGACAGGATCTTGCTATGTAGCTCTGGCTGGCATCAGCTCACTGTCTGTAAGTTGGCCTCAAAGGCCCAGAGATCTGCCTGCCTCTGCCTTTCTACTCTTCCAATTAAAGGAGTGTACTAACATGCGTGCCCCAGAAGTTTCTGGAAGTTTTGATCCAGGAGGCCCCAAGATGCAGGTCCCTGTAAAGGTGCTCTGGATGTATCCAGGTTCCAGAGGCTTCATGCCTCTGCAGAGTGGCTCCATGTGGCCGTTGAGCCAGGCCTGGGATTAGTAGGGCAGGTCTCATCTTGAGAAAATACATGCTGGGCCTGACAGGGGATGCTAAGCGTCCTGTGACATGCCGTGGTCAAATAGAGGGCAGCATAGTTTTTTTTTTATTATTATAGCACACTATGCAGCTGTAATAATTAGAGAGTAGGTGTGTGGAGAGATCTAGAAGGTCAGCTGTGGGATGAAAATGGGGAGCCACTGTGTTGCCATGCTGCCGTGCGTAAGGTCAGAATACACATTCACATGAGTCTGTATATGCTGTAGCCAGTACCCTGAGAGGAAAGGCGTGACCTGTGCTCACCCGGGAGGGGACAGTGCAAGAGAGGTGAGTCTTTCCACTGTGTGCCTTGCTATATTTGGGGTTTTGGGCCTTGTCAGTGTTGTAGGCTGAGGACATACAGGAGAGGCCGGGGGTGTTACCAGTAGCAGCAGAGGCTGTGGTTAGTGTGCATAAGGCCCCGGGAGCCACCCCGAGTGACACAGACAGTAGACCTCCAAACATTACACAAAACTGAAAGCCATTGAGCGGGTGTTCACTTGTGAGTGTTGGGTGACAAGTGAGAGTTGCTGCTCACATGCCTGTGTTCATGACCTCGTTGAACAGACTTGACTTCTCTCTGGCACAACCTGTGAAAGTTTCCACGGTGATTACATTGTATGGTGCCAAAGTCACACTTGGCAAAGTCCAGCCAGTGAGCAAAAAGGAAATCCCTCCCCTCTCCCCCTTCCTGATCTCTCTCCCCCAGCCCCAGCCCCCCTTTCCTCTTGCCTCCTTTCCTGGGGTGTGCACTCCTGCTTAATCCCTGAAGGCTGTCTGGAATGGGCACTTGGCATTTGATTGGAAGCCTGTGTCCTCACTTGTCCTAGGCACAAAGCCTAGCCTAGGGGGCCTGCTCAGATCCCACTCTTGCATGGTGAGAAGCTGGTGCAGAAAAAAAAAATCCCACTTGGCCTCCTACAAGGTTCACTCGCAGCTCTCCGCCCAATTGTATTTCTTCAGGCTCGCTGCTCACTCAGCATCTGACCTCGAGTTCCTTACCGGGAAGTGGGCATTGCAGTCCTTCTCGGTTTTGTCAGAGAAGACATGCCTTCATGCAGCAGGTGTTCTGGGGCACCCACTGCGTGAGGAATAATTCTGAGTGCTGAGGATAACAGTGTGACCTGGGACACTTCTTCCACACCTCCCACCACTTGATCTGGTGGGAGACACAGACAGGTCACAGATGATATACACGTCTCCATGAGCAGAAGGGTCGATGAGCATGCCCAGGACAGGGACTGAGGGTGGGCTCACCATTAGGGACGTCACCCTGGGTATTGCTGCCAGGAGAGACATTCACATAGAAAGCTGCAAGGAACAAGTGACCAGCATCGGCTACAGGATGAGACCTGTCCCTATTCCATGACAGACGGTTATAGAGCTGGACAGTCATGGGGGGTGGGCGCGGCTGGCCACTGGAGGTGCTGCACCGCTAGGGCGTTCAGATGGGTCAGTGAGAGGTCTGGTGGAAATGCAAGATCCCCAATGGCTGCAATCGGGAGAGAGGGCTGGAGGTGACGTGGAGATCATCTGCCCCTTCCCGCCAGCTTATCTCCTACTACAGTTGGAAGTTGGAGCTGGGACCACGGTGGTCATGTTGGAAATGAGAAGTGATGAGACCCTGGGCTCCAGTGAAGGTGAGGATGCTGGGATTCCTGCTGGCTCAGAAGTAGAGTGAGGGAAAGGAAAGGCTGGTACAAGACCCAGGGGCCCCCTGATGACAGATCAGAATCCTTGTCTCACTTGGGCCTACAGTGGTCAAGCTTCCTTTCTGAGGCCTGAAAGCTCCTCTCTATACTCTGTTTTTTGGTTGTGAGCCTAGCCTTTAATGGCTGAGCCATCTCTCCAGCCCTCTTCTGTACTCTATACTTTTCCAACGGCTGGAGCCTGGTGGTGGTGGTGGTGGTGGTGGTGGTGGGGAGACTCTGCATACTAAAGGGGTGAATGGAGACTAGGATGGGGGGCTTCAATGGAAGCAGCGAAAACTGGTAGGCTGTGGCCACGCTAAGGGATGGTTGAGGGTCTAGTGGGCATTTCGTGAAGATGTTCAAAGAGGTGCTTGCTGGAATTGGGGTTCGATGAGTTAGCTCCCCAAGCTTCTTTGCCAAAGCAGATGCACAGAGGGGAGGAAGACAGGAGTCCTCTTGAGGCAGACTGGAGGGCTGCGGGCTGCAGCACACACGGTGTGGGCGCACAGTCAGTCTGGAGGAGAAAGCGGGGAGTTGAGAAGCCGCAGACGCTGACAGCCAGCTGCCACATCCAGCTGAGCCTCAGGGAGCTGGAGAGATTCCTGGATGGGGTGGGACCACCATTTTGATGGGAAGGGAGAATGAGAGAGACTGGGGCCCTGAGAAAGTCTGACTTTTTTTAATGGAGTATATTAATTCCGAAAAGGAGGTAGATAGAACCCTGGGAAGGCGGAACCCCAAATTTTGGACAAAGAGCCAGTGACAGGCATCTCAGAATACCCTGAACTTGGGAGGGACAAGGCCAGAACTCTGAGATGACAGAGGCAGGTAGACTAAGGCTGCCACATTAAGGAGGAAGAATGGGCTGGAGCCAGCTCTGTCCACCTCCGTGTCCTCAGTGGTGGGTGCTACTGGCCTCCCTTTGGCATGCTCCCCGCCCCCCCCTCCCAGGGTCCCTTGAGGGTCAGGCTGTACGTGATTTACAGCCATTGTCTTCAAGCTACTGTAACCTGGAAGCCGTACAGAAATGCCTCCACATGCGGGCTGATTGTTGCAGAGAAAGTGCAGGTCTAGGGGAAGGCTGCTTCCTTCCTCAGGGCGGGAGCCTGACTGTATTGTCCTTGGCCAGGGTCCCCACCCACTTCTTCCAGCCGGTGAGGAAATGGTGCCACCCATCAGTACTGGGCAGAGGCCAAGGGGATGGTGGGATTCTCAGGAGGTGGGGACTGGGGCCCTGACACCATGTGCTGCACCCACAGGAGGACATCGCTTGAGGCAGACCTGGTTTCCCCAGGTCTCTCATCCCATTGGGCCTCAGCGGGCTCATCTCTAAGATGGGGGCAGCAACACTCTTGGCTCTGCTGACCTTTGGGCATGCGGCGGAAAGAGGCTCTAGAGTGTGAGGAGGGCCAGGCAGTTTGTGGAATGGGTGGGAAGGGCTGGCCACTTGCCTTTGGCCTTAGCCACAGGGCATCTCTCCCAGCGTCAGAGTCTTCATCTGGGGAGGGATTGAGTGACAGCCGCTCCTGGGGTTGATGGAGATGGAAGGATACTCATAACCTGCATGCCTAATCCCCTGCGCACGCTGGGTAGGTGGGCAGCACTTGTCACTTTTCACTCCTCTGGTTGCTGAGGTGTCATTACCAAGCTGATCTTTGGCCTCATGGCCCTTGGTGCCCCCAGAGTTCATTGTCCCTTACCTGTCTACCTCCAGCCTGAATGCCCAGCTCTTTTATCCAAGGGAACAAACCTAGAAAGTTCTACTTTTAGGGTTTTCTCAGCCTTGAAGCACATTGGAAAAACATTGCTCCCTTGGGACCGCTGAGCACCCTCCCTGCTGAGCACCCTCCTCGCTGTGCACCCTCCCTGGGTCTGACCTATATTCTGAGAACTGATTTTAAGGTCAGTGAGATGAGCCAGAAATGGGAGGGAGGGAAGGAATAAAGGAGGAGGAAGGGAAGAGGGAAGGAGGGAGAGAGGGAAGGAGGGAGGGAGGGAGGGAGGGAGAGAGAGAGAGAGAGAGAGACAGAGAGAGAGAGAGAGAGAGAGAGAGAGAGAGAGAGAGAGAGAGAGAGAGAGAGAGAGAACAGTATGGAACATGTGGAAAGATAGGCAGCCAAAGGTCCTCCTGAGATCCAAGGATCAGGGCATCAAGAAAAGGTGGTATTGAGACATAAAATGTCTTGTAGACACAACATGCCAATACAGCAGTCCACACACACTTACACCCCCCACACAAGAAAACACAGGAACACACACCCATTGTCACAATGTACCCATAGACAAACACTCCCTCTTTTTACAATTTACCTTTATTATTTTGAATTATGTGTGTCCCTGTGTCCATACATGTAAGTACAGTTGCCCTTGGAGGTCAGAGGTCAGAGGCATCAGATCTGGGGTTACAGGTGGTTGGGAGTTGCCTGCTGTGGAGGTTGGAAACTTGGGTTGTCTGGAAGAGCAGCAAGTGCACTTAACCACTGAGATATCCCCCCCCCCACTCGTTCGTTATACACAGACACACACATCTACAGACACTCACACACAGGCCCACATGTAGGTTTATGAAAACACCCATGCTCAGTTGGGGTACTCTTACACTCAGCACACACTCCTACACACAATACAGGCTCTCTCTCCCTCCCTCTTCCTCCCTCCTTCCCTCCTCTCTCTCCTCCCTCACTCCCACCCGCCTCCCCCCTCCCCCTGCAGAGTCACACACACACATTCACATGGAAAGATCCTGTGTGTTTCTGGGCTCCTCAGGCAGTACCCCTCTCCTCAGGTGATGCTCCTGTCCTCTGTAGTGAGTCACTGGGCTCTTCAGCCTCCGTACTACCTCCCAGTCCTCACAGGGTTGCAGGGAGGTTGTAGGGGATGGGTTTTTCTTCAGGGGAGAGTGTTGCTGGGGTCCTGGGTCACCTGCTTTGAGTTGCCTAGCACTCAGGGGTTTGATTTTGAGTCCTACTTTCAGGAGCACCCAGCTTGGTCCTGATCCCTTGTGTCTGCTTCAGCATGATGTCTGACTGTCTTGGCAGGGTGGGAGGTGCGGGTAGGGTTTCTCAGATTCTTGGCCTGATGGTCGTACCACGGCTGGGGCCAGATCTTGCCGGATTTTTCATACCACCTGCATCTCTGGCAGTCTTGAGAAAATACCCAAATTCCATGTCTGTGCCAATACACTGTTGCTTGGCAAGGACCCTTGGGAGTCGCAGAGGCCAGCTGCCCTCTCCTTTGGCTGGCTTCTCCGTCCAGCTGTGTTGGCAGCTGAGGAAGATGGGTGCAGAAAGTCAGCCAGTCACTGAACAACCCAGAAGGCTGTATGGGCAGAGAGGTGTGTGTGTGTGTGTGTGTGTGTGTGTGTGTGTGTGTGTGTGTGTGTGTGTGTGTTGATGGGGAGAGGGGAGTAGCTGTGCAGCCAGGGCTGGAGGGCTGGCTCTTACTCTGAAAGGGTGGGAAGTGCCCAGGTGAGGGGAGCCCGTCGCATGTGTGGCTATATTCATGACCCTGAAAAAGAATTAATCTTTAGGTTTCCCCCACAAAGGCCTTGGGAAAGAAGGAAAGACAAAGCACAGAGGGAGTGTGGGCAGGTGAGAGCCTGACCCAGGCCCTGAGGGGACTTTTTCTCCCTGTCAAATGTCTGAGTAGCTTGTTACATAGTGGGCTCTTGCTGGACCTGCCATGTGTGAGTGGCGGAGGTCTCTGGCCCTGCAGCCTCCTGTGGCCTATGAGAGACTATGGGCCCATGTCATTGGCTGCCATGCTGCTTCTAACTCCATCCTCTAACAGCCAGCCCATCCTTTAGGAAGAGATAGGCTGGCCCTTCTCAGAGGCTTGGATTCCACAGCATTGGATTTTATTGGTCTTTTTTTCCCCTTCAGGATCTAGGGGTGTTCGTGTTGCGTTTCCTTTCAGCTCTTGCCTGGCAGTTATGGCGAGCCATTACTGACTTCCAGCCTTGTGTGGCTTCTGGCATCTGACGCCTTTAGCGGGGAGTGGGCAGAGAGGAGGTCTTCTCTTGTAGTGTCTGAGTCTGCTTTAGATTTTAGGATTTTCCTGGTTTTATAATGGGAGGAGGGGGGAGACGCATTCCATTTTCAAGGCCTGGAGCAATTTTTTAAAAAACAATCTTTTAATAGGATGGAAATTTTGAGGGGCCCTGTCTGTGCTGTCTCACGCTGGCCTCTGTCAAAAGGCTTTCCACTGCGTTTTCAGTCTCTCCTGTGAGGACAGTGGTGTTCTCCTGCAGCAGGCAAGGGCACTGAGCCACAGCCACAGCCTCTGCCTGTGGACACACAGCAGCAGGGGACCTCTCCAGGGCCAGTCCCCTCAATGGCCTGAGCATTCCTGCTAGTCCCTAGGGCAGGGAGCTGTCTGAGGTGCTGGCCTGTGGTAGAGCCTCAGGCCTTGGTCTGGGGCTGTGCTGGGGGAAATAAAGACCTTTGAATCAGAACGTCCCTTGCTCTATGACATCCATGGGCAGGCCTGGCTCTTTTCTCACATCCATACGGCCACTGTCCCCTGGCCAGTGACTCAATCCACCCCATAGTGATGTACTCAGCCACCACCCACCTCCGTCCTCCATCTCCTCACCCACGCAGCTACCGCCCGCCTCTGTCACCTATGTCCTCATCTGCCCAACTGCCACCCACGAACTTACGGAGACACCCATGAATCTACCTTGTATACGTTCTCACTCACCACCACCAACCCGCCTGCCCTGCTCCTCATGATTTGCTCACCGGCATCCACTTACTTACTAATTTTTGATAAATTTATGTATCCATCCTACCTTTTCACCCATATATCTACCTTCCGATCCACTCACCTAACTAGCCACTCACCCATCCACTGATTCACTCATCTCCCCACCAAACTATCTTTCCACCCACACACTCACCTTTCAACCTGTCCACTCCTTCACTTATCTGCTTATCCACCCACCCAGTAACCCTTACATCTATCCGTATACCCACCCGACCATTCGCCCACCTGCTACCCATATATCCACTTATCTCTTCATTTGTCTACTCACCTCTCCAGGTACTCACCCACTTTCCCATCCCCCCATCCATCCACCTATATTCACCCAGCCATCCACCCATGCACCCACCTGCTCACTACCTACCTACTAGCTCCTCCCACCTCTAGCCACCTCATAACCGTTTGGGCTTGGCCCTTAAGCATGGGATGGGATTAGGGGATGTAACTTCAGAAAAGAGGTATCTCAGATTGAGGTAATGATAAGAGGAGGGTTTGGGAACCAGAAGAATCTTCTAGTTCGGTAGGAACTGGTTCTTTGCGGGGGACTCCAGCGGGAGACGGTTTGGGAGATATGACTGGCTCGGTATAAGGATAAAGGGCTTGAGAAGCGATCCTTAGAGTTTTTTTTTATTTCAGTTGGGAGGCCAGGCAGGAATCCTTGTCTCCACAGAATATGCCTGTACGTCTGTTAAGACTTGGCGGCCAGTGACAGGCTGATTGGAGTTAGCTAGCTTGAGGGTTAGCTCATTGCAAGGTTTGGCTTTTCAGTTAGCTTCAAGTGCCAAGTGGGCCCCCGGTAGGTAACCGGGAGGCTGTTCTTAGAAAGAGGGGGGTGTGCTGGATAGTCACACCCATCCTTTGTGTCCCACAGAGCCCTCTGAGGAGGATCAGTGGAGACACCCAGGGCAGGCGGGACCTTGAGATAACTACAGAGAGGTCAAGGGTGCACAGTCATAGGCTGGATGGAGCCCCAGGTATGAATGCTGAGATCAGCCTTGGCCCAGGCAGGCTCTTCTCACTGCCCCACCCTGAGACTGCTTCCGCTTTGTAGGCTAGTAACAGGGGAAGGCAAAGATGGAGCACCCCAGAGCCAAAAGCAACATTTTCTTTTCTCGAAGGTTAATTAAGAGTGCTGGGCGTTAAGCTGTGTAATTTTTCACCTGCTTGTCCTAGTTATGAGACTTAGCAGTTCATACCCATGGACCCAAGGGTCAGCCTTCATCCGACACTTGGCAGGATTCTATTCTTTTTTTTTTTTTTTTTTCCTTAGGGAGGAGTGGGAAAGGAGGGTAAGGCCCGGCTATTCCATTGAGAGTTTGTTTTTCCAACATTCTCATGAGCTCACCCCTTGAAGGAAAGCGCAGGGGGCTGGAGAGTGAGTGAGGAGCTGCCCGGCACCCTAAATCCCACATGAGCTCACCCCGTTTTTTTGTCTTGTTGTAAGGCTTAGTTTATTGTTACGTAGCCCAGGTTGGCCCCACGTGCCTGGGCTCCAGCATTCCTCCTGCCTCAGCTAGCTTGGACTACAGGCATGTGCCATCATGCCTGGCCCTGGGGCACTGATTTGGACCCAGCATTCCCCTCCTTCTCTCCTCAGGGTACTGGGGGTGGGGTGGGTGCCCTATTCCCTTTCACTCGCTGTCTTCAGCCTTAACAACACTTCTTGGCCTGCCTGTTGCTCAAGTTCTGTGTCCACAGAGGTCTCCAGACCCTTCCATGAGCCCCTGCTGTTTCTTCCCATGAACAGCCAGGCTTATCTGTGACCAATAACACCGTGCTGTGTTCTGACTTTGGGTCCCAGGAAAGGAAGGAAGTGTAGCTTCAGGTAGAGGCCAGACCGGAAGACATTTGGCAGTCATGAGGCTTCACGTCCCTTCCCGCCTGCCCACTCTTTTCCTCTGTTGCCTTTCTCTGAATGACTTGGCTCTCTTTCTTTTGTACAACATCTTGCAGAGGAAAAGCACATGTAGAAAACGCGCTTCAGCGTCAGTGCAGAGCAGGAGGGCAGACCCCTGGGTGGCACCACCTTCACGATTCAAGAGGATGTGGCTGTCCCTGGAAGGCATTGTGGCTCTGTGGACCCTTCTTCCAGACTTGGCAACAGGGAGGCATGGCTCCCAGTTCAGCCTCCTGCTTCATTCTATAAATAGGGGTGTCCAGCCTTTTGTCATTGTCACCTACAGTTGTGTGGGCTACAGCCACAGATCTGCTGGAACCATGTGGCCTGCAGGCTGGAGTCTGGACATGCCCATTTGGCAGTCTGGGTTTTTCTAGATTTCCTGCTTTCTAGGACTGGGATTGCCCTCAGACCTTGGAAGGGGATGTAGGCAGCTTCTCTGAATTCCAAGCCTGCTGTTACCCAATGCCCTTATGCAGAACAGTGCTCTGCCGAGCTTCCCACACACTAGACCTGTGGGTCTCGCTTCCCACTGCTTCTCTCCCTCGTCCCCTGAGCACCTGCTTTTTGGCTGCCTACTTCCCATTCTCTGCTGTCTCTCTTGCATGGCACTCACAGCGTGCCACACTGATCCACACCTTGGGGCCTTTGCATATGCGTTTCCTCTACCCATCGCCGTTTCCCAGACCTTTGGACGACTGTACATTTTATTTTATTTTATTTTATTTTTTGCTAGATCTCAGGGCTGACAGGGGTGGGGTGGGGAGGTGCTTGCTGAACTGAAGGTCATGGCCCCCCTCCCCAGCCCACCCCGTCACCATTCAGGTCTGGGTACGTGTCCTTCATCGCTTCCTGATTGCGGGTCCTCATTAGAGAATTATAGTTAGAAGAGATGAGCATGTCCGGACCCTCGCAGCCTGTGCCATTGTGTCTGTTCTGAGGAAGTCGAGTGGGTATAAACCTAACCAATGCTCAACTCCTGACTAGTGGCTCGTGCCAAGAACAAGCTTATTTTCCCAGGGAGCTAATGACTTCCTCTTATCAGACGAGGAGCGCCGGGTCACGTCTAATTTCCCTTTTGGCTCTGGCTGCCAGGAAGCTTACTACTAAGGGCAGGCTTCAGGGGTAGTACTTGTTTCCTGTTGGTCTTCCCTGTCTCCTTGCTGTGACTCCATCACTCCCTTTTGTCTTTTGACTTTGGAGAATTTTGTGAGAATTTCTTTTTGTAAGCATGCACACAATTGTTATCATTTTTGAGTGTGAGGAGCAGCTACAGTGATGTGCAGCTGTCACCACTTTCGCCTCTAGACCCTTTAATCCTGAACAAAACTCTGGCCATTCAATCCCGGCTCCCGCCACTCTCCCGTGTCCTGGCACCCACCGTTCTGCACTCTGTCTGAGTCCAGTTGTTCTATATAGTTTTGTAAGTGTTCATAGTTTAGTGAGTGTCCATTTTGATCATCTCGTCACTGGACCTCATGTCCTCAAGGGGCATCAACATGATGGCTGTGTCAGACTGTCCTTGCTGAGGCTGGTGGCTTGCCGGGAATAGTGGGCTGTTTTTAATTGCCTCTCTGCCAGTGGGCGGCATGCAGTGGTGAGCGTGGCCATGTGGGATTAGTTTTATAGACACAGTCTTAGCTTTCTGGGCTTTGCGTGAACCCAGGATAATCTGTGCATTAAAAGTAGGTTCTGGACAATTTTAGAACCAAGTCATTGTCAGTGATTTTTGCATTTGTCTGTCTGTCTGTCTGTCTGTCTGTCTGTCTGTCTGTCTGTCTCTCTCTCTCTCTCTCTCTCTGTGTATGTATGTGTATTTAACTCTGTGTGTGTGTTTGTCACTGTGTGTGTGCTTGTCACTGTGTGTGTGTCTGTGTGTGCTTGTCTCTGTGTATGTGCCTCTGTCTCTGTGTGTGTATTTGTAAGTATTCTGTGTGTCTGTGAGTCATGTGTTTGCTTTTGTCTCTGTGTCCATGTGTGCACTAGACACGGCTCTGTATGACTCCAGTTCCCTCTCACCTGGAGACCCCAATTGTCAAGGGTTATCTGCTAACATCTCATACCTGTACCTTCTCCAGCTGCTGGCTCTTGGCTGGCAGGTGTGTCCTCATCTTGGCATGCTCTAAGGTAGCTCTTTTCCGGCTTTGGTAGGCTGAGGGCGGAGCTCCGGGGCCCTTATTCTGCAGTGATTGTTGGCAGCCTGGGGCTGCACTGAGGCTGAGACCCCAATCCATCTGTTCTCTCCTCCCGCCCCCGCCCCCTGGAGCTCTGGCCTGGTGAGGTACATACACACGTCCGTATCGTAGACTTGAGGTTTGAGGCCAGTGGGAACATGGGGCACATTTCTCACCATTGAGGCTCTTGTGGAACTGTAGGCTGTTGTTGGATATGAAGAGACTGACATACTGAGGGTGACCAGTGGATGGACACAGTGGCCACCAGGGAGAGGGTAAAGCTGTCAACGTAGAGGAAGAATTAGCCTGAGGTTTAAGGCCATCATGGTCTACACAGTGAGCTTCAGGCTATCCAGGGTGACGTGGCCAAAACGTATCTCAGACAAAGGAGTTCTCAGATCTCATAGAGCTAGTGGGGTGCAGTTAGGCCAGGGCAGCTCAAGACAGTGTGGACAGCTTGGTGCTGTAACACAAAGTCCCATGGGTAGAACTGTGTATGGATGGGCTGGCCGTTGTCCTCTGGTAGGATGTGGGGATGGGTCTGGCGTTCTTCAGGGTGGCACGCAGGCCAGGTTCAACTGATTGCTCGTGTTCTAGCTAGCCAGAGAGAAGGGCTGGTGTGTTTATTTTCCTGTCATCAGCCCAGCTGTTTGCAAGCCCCAGGGTTTTCTGTAGCTGCCTGTCATTGAAAGGAGATTCCCTCCAAATGCTTAAGAAGTTTTAAGGCATTCAGCACTGGGCTGAGGTTTCCACCCAGAGCTGCCTATCTAGTGCAGGCTGCCAGTTAGAACAGGGTTTCAGACACACAGCCAGTGAGTGACTATGTCTTTCACACCACAGAGCTGTACTTAACTGTAAACTAGTATTCATGGCTGCTCTGGAGTCCCAGCATGACTGCGTGCTCTGGGTTTCTATTTCCTAGTTCTAGCAGGGTCTCTTCTTGTCAGATTCAAAACTGGAGAAGCAAAGGACTCATCTCACTGTGTAACTCGAGTCACATGCAGAAGTGCTCCTTTGTTTGTTGACAGTTTCATCTTCCATAACCAAAACACCAAGCAGAAAGTCTCAGGAAAAAAACATAACAGGTTTGAAATGAATTCTGGGGCAAGCGATGACATCTAGTGCCCTCCTGCCTGGGACCTGAGCCACTCTGTCCAGTTCTGTGTTCCCTACCCTCTCGATAATCACTTACTAGGTTATAGCATTGCTATGGAGCTTGTCCTTAAGTGGTCCCATGTCACTTAACCGTGGCCCCAAAGCACAGAATACTGACAGAAGAGCTAACAGTGGTAATAGATATGCCGAAGAGAGGCATGAGACGCCCGTTGAAGGGGAAGGAGTGAGGTTTGCAGTAGTGGAGGAAGGTGGCTTGCTGGTGAGGATACTTTCATCTAAAGTCACAACATGTAGGATTTGGAGGTGATAGAGGTCTCAGGCATCCCCCAAGGACCCAGGGGTGCTTTCCAAGAGATTGGGGGGTATTGCTAGGGACTGCTGTAGGGGGGAGGTCATTGCCCTTGTTGGGGCAGACCCCATTTTTACAATGGCAGGATACTATGTCTTCCTGGGGCCACTCTTGACCTTCCAATGCCCTTGCCAGCTCAGAGTCATGGAACAGTGCAGAGGTTAACTTGTCAATCTCTTCATTGGAGGACTGTGGTTTGTAGAGGGTCAGAGAACAGTGAGGACACAAGGAGAGGCTGTGCCCAGTCACAGAGACCAGCAGAAGTCTAAGCAATGTCCTGAGCATCTGTGACTGGTATGACAGAGACCTGTTCCTCTTGGGCATCCTGCTCACCCAGGGGCCTGTGGGAGAAGGATGTGGAGAGGGTATCTCCATTGGGTGCCCTTGGAGATAGAACTTTGCTGAGCGGGCCCTTACCCATAAGGCCCTGTCCATTGTCAAAGTGTGTATTTTATAAAAACAAACAGAAAAACTGTGTGTGCGTGTGGTATATGTGTGTGCACATTTGTAAGTGTGCTTGTGTATGGAAGCCAGAGGTCAGCAATGGGTGTCTTCCTCTTTCTCTCTCCATGTTACGCTTTGAGGCACAGTCTCTCAGCGAACCAGGAGCTCAGTGATTCAGCGGGGTGCGCTCAGTGCTGGGATTACAGGCATGTGTAGCTGCACCCAGATTCTTAGATGGGACCTGGGGGTGTCAAACTCAGGTTCTCATGCTTGGAAAGCAAGCAAGGCTGGCCCAGCCCCCGGCTTCCTCAGTGTGCGCCCTTCTGTCTCAGGAACACTTTTGCTTTGCGCATGTTTGGGCTGCCACAGTGACCGTCCTGTTCTCTTCCCTCCCCTCCCCACTTAGTGCTCCATTTTGAAGGTACACTAGGTCCCTGTTTTCTATGCTGTGAGATCTATCAAGGGGTGTGGCTCTCGGGCTGCAGGTGGGACAAAATGGATCTGGAGGACAAGGGGCAGCCAACAATGGCTATGACAGTAGCAGGGAGAGTTGAGGGAACAGGAGTTGTGGCCGTGGGGAAAGGAGAACTGCCACAATATCCCAGAGGGCAGGAGGGACCCAGCGAGGAGTGGACACCCCAGTCTTTCTGTACCTCCCTTTGACTGAGCAGGAAGCTGGAGAGCCAAGATGGGGTCACAGCAAAGTCCAGCCTCCGTGGCCCAGAGCTGCACAGCTGGCTTGGGTAGGGAGACAGTGACTTGCACAGTGGCTCCACAAACCCGCAGCCCAGCCCAGTACTCGCTGGCTGTGGAGTGTGTGTCAGCTGCGTGTGGTGCCTTGTAGCGTGGTGGCTTCAGGATGGAGCTGTCCTCACATGCTGTCCTAGCTTATGTCCCATCTGCATCTCACCTCTGGAGGGTGGGGCTCACAGGGGAAACTCTGGGAGACCCTGGCTACGTGTGCTTGAGACTTTACTGTGGGGCACTTCATCCATGCATGTAAAGAACCAACTGGGAAAGGCTTGTGAAGGGCCCTGGAGGCCTGTGGAGTCTACTGGAGGCTTGTGGAGGCTGGAGGCTGCTTGGGTCTTCCTTCCCTTTCCTGCTCTGTAACCTTTTTGAGGGATGAGGACTTAGTCGGTTAGGGTAAGCCCTCAGGGATCCAAAGATCCCTCAGATGCTGTACCTGGCATGCGCACAGGCTTCCTCTTCCAATGTCATCTTTATGGGTGCTTCCAAGCTTCCCAAACCCTGCCTAGCCCAAATAAGACTTCACATCCCCCAGGGTACCCGTGGCTTTCCATCTGTTGCTTCTTCTCCAGGCTTCCAGAATACTTACTCCTTTCGCTGCCTGACCAGCTCCTGTGTGTTTATAAACTCTGTCTTTGTGCTGCACTCAACACAGGGCATCCACACGGTCGTTGTCATACCCCTGGGCTGCTGGCATACCACATGTCCCTCCATCACTCAGCAGAAGCCTATCCTGCTTTTTGCCACTCTGTTCCTTGGTCACCTGTTGCCACCCACCCCACATAGCCCTTCCTGCTCTCATCCAAGCTCCTCACCTGCCTCTGGCTGCTTCTGCTTCAAGCCTGTGCACTTGCTGTCCCAAGCCTGAAGCACTTTGCCTCCAGCAAGCTATCCAGCCTCAGTGAGATGACACTTCCTATCAGAAACCTTTCCTGGCCTCGCAAGATAGAAGGCAGACTTCTCACCGAACCCTTCCCAATTTCACACACATACACTGTTTTAAAGAGCCACGAGTGCCTGGCACAGGTGGGCACATACCATCCCCCCCCCCATGGCCATCAGCTCTGGGAGGTCAGCCAGGTGGCCCATCTTATTGGCTGACAAACCGCAGTCCCTGGATATCCCTAGCACAGATTCCTGGGCAGCTGGTGGCTGTAGCTGGTGGTGACCAGCCTGCCATTATCCCATTGCTACTTTCAGGGTTCGGGCCGTGTTGATAGGCCATACTTACCCTGTTTGGAGGGTAGCTAGGCAGCTCAAGCATGTCCATTCTCTGGAGAGCTCAGCGCTCTCTCTGCTCCTCTCTCTCACCCCAGACCTTCAGGAAATCCCTATCTTCTTAATGTTTGAAGTGAGAGTTGGGTGTGATGGTGCAGACCCATTACTACCCCAGTACTTGAGAGGCCAAGAAAAGAGGATTCTCTTGTGTTCAAGGACAGCTGTGACCACCTGTCTCTAAATAAATAATAAGAAAATATCCTCTCCTAGAAAGAAAAATATTGAGGCTCAGGTACTATATCCTTTGTATGTATTTTCTAAAATATAGAAAACAGGGTGGGCTTGCCCATTCAGTAAGGCAGGGACCAGGACCTAGCCTCAATCCCTAAAGCCGTGTACAAATTCTGAGCTTGGTACCATGGCCCTGAAATCGCCGCTCTGGAGAGGCAGATGGGAGGAGCCACTGAGGGACCCTGTATCAAAGGGAAGTGGACAGCGTTTCTGAGGATAACATCTGAGGTTGTCCTGTGTCATTGCACACCTGTGCGGCAGGCACACTCATACATATACACACATGCCCCCACCAGGAACACACACAAACACACGCACGCACGCACGCACGCACGCATATGCGAGTACTCACACAGGCAAACCCACACGTGTGCAGACATCAAACAGGCACCATCACAAAGAACTGATTAGTGTGGGAGCCACCCCCGCCCCCCTTTAGGGATTCTGCCGTCCAGACGCTGGCTTGACTCTGAATCACTGTGCCTTTGGGGACCTATAACTTCTGTAGGAGTGAGGATTGGTGGAAAAAGATGGCACTTGAGTGGTTGTGGGAGACTTTGAGGAGAGCAGGGAGTGGGAGTGTGGAAGGTCCTGGCAGCTTCGTGATTGGTAGGGGAATCCTGCCAGTGCTGAGCACAGGGGCGGGGGGGAGGGGGGGCGCCTCTGGCCTCTTCTTGCTGGTAATGGAAGCCAGACAGGCCCTATGTATAGGAGTGGTTCTGAGATCACCCTAGTGTCCTAGGGAAAGACAGGGAGGCATGATGGGAGATGGATAAGCTTGGCATAAGGCAGGACAGGTGGGAGGTAGGGCTTGGGGCAGCAGAGCAGTGAGAGCTGGTCTTAGGGACGGACAGGACAGAGACAGCGAGATGCTTCAAGGAGGGGGCAGGAGAGTTACAGGTTGACTTCAAGTTCCCAGGGTTGCCGGGAGTGGTGGCGCACGCCTTTGATCCCAGCACTTGGGAGACCGAGGCAGGCGGATCGCTGTGAGTTCTAGGCCAGCCTGGTCTACAAAGTGAGTCCAGGACAGCCAAGGCTACACAGAGAAACCCTGTCTCGCAGAAACAAAACAAACAAACAAACAAACAAAAACCCAACAAACCAAAAACAAATTCCCAGGGTCTATGGGATAGCCGATCTTGAGTTCTGGAGTCTGAGGTCTGGGGAGTGCAGTATACACACGGTTAAATGGCTGTGCCATGCTGAAGGGGGTCTGTTCCTGCACAGCACCCCTCACTACAACCCCTGACTAGCAGCCATGACTGGGAACACACCCAAGTGTTTGGGGGAGGAAAACTGTTCTGGTGGCTGTGTGCAGACTTGGGTATGGGAGTGTGTGTGCAGGATGACCCAGGGGTGTGTCTGGGTGACTGGGAAGGGTGAAGTCACAGTGATAGACTGAGTGAGCATGCACTCAGGCGTACTCACTTACTTTTATCCGAGTGTGTATGTGAGATTGTGGGCCAGATGACTCAGAGGGCTCAAGTCACCCTGAGCACACTGACGTGGAGCCACATTGCTTCAGCATCTGTGGCACCCGAGTGACACATGCTCCCTGTCCCTGTATCTTCCCTGCATGTGGCTGTCTGTATGTGTGTGAGAGAGCAGACCTGAGGGATGCATGCCTAGAGGCGGAGTCGGCTGTGTGCTGGAGGATGCTGGGACACGGCATGCACATCACCTCTCTGTGTGTGTCTTTGGTGTGACAGGCTTCCTTTCTATCCTTCTAGGGGCCTCTTGAGACATGATGCTGCTCCAGGAGTCTGCAGGAGTGTGGCTGGCCCTGGCCCTGGTCATGGCCCTGACTCTGAGCCCAGGCATGGCAGTCCCATGGCAGGACTGCACAGGTGCCGAGTGTCCGCTGCTGGAGAACTGCATCGAGGAGGCTCTGGAGCCAGGGGCCTGCTGTGCCACCTGTGTGCAGCAGGGCTGTGCCTGCGAAGGCTACCAGTACTACGACTGCGTACAGGAAGGATTCGTGGATGGCCGTGTGCCAGCTGGCCAGTCCTACTTCGTGGACTTCGGCAGCACCGAGTGCTCCTGCCCTCCGGGTGGTGGCAAAATCAGCTGCCAGTTTATGCCGTGCCCCGAGCTGCCGCCCAACTGCATTGAGGCAGTGGTGGTGGCTGACAGCTGCCCGCAGTGCGGCCAGGTGGGCTGTGTCCACAGTGGCCGTAAGTATGCCGCTGGCCACACCTTCCACCTCTCCCCCTGCCGGGCCTGTCACTGTCCTGATGCTGGTGGTGAGCTCATTTGCTACCAGCTTCCTGGTTGCCATGGGAACTTCTCAGCTGCTGAGGAGGGGGATTCTGAGAGGCAGTATGAAGACCCCTACAGCTATGACCAGGAGGTGGCTGAGGCAGAAGCCACTGTGGCCATGGTGAGTGAGGTCCAGGCGCCTACAGAGGGCCCACCAGCTGCTCTGGGAGGTGGGAATCTGCCACCATCCTCCATCCGAGCAACGCCTTGGGCAGGTGCCCTCCCCAGACCCACGGCAGCTGCTGCCCTGGGTCCCCCAGCACCTATGCAGGCCAAAGCCAGGAGAGTGATAGAGGACATTGATGAGGAAGAGGAGGAAGAAGTGGAAGAGATAGTGGTCACTGAGCTACCAGCAGCAGGTGGTCCTGGCAGTCTGGAAAGCTTTCCCACACCATCCTCAGCCAGACCTGGCCTCCCTGTCCAGGAGAAGGAGGCTGAAGCCAAGGCAGGACCCGAGGAAAACTTTATTCCTGATGTGCAGGCCACTCCTCGCAGTGTTGTGCAGGGGGGTGATGCACTCCTCCCTAGGTCAGGCCTGGCTGCTCTCAGTCCATCTTTGGCCACAGACAGCCCTCCTGAGGATCCAGTGCAGTCCAGCAGTCACCCTACCCTATCCACACTGCCGCCTGACAGAGCCCAGGTCTCACCCTCTCCGGAGCTGCCTGAAGAAATACCTCAGCGTCCGCAGTTGCAACCTCGATCCAGACCAGAAGAGGACACAGATCCCAATTCAGTACATTCTGTCCCCAGAGGTGACCCTGATGGTAAGGTCCTTTCCTGTGTCCCTGTAGGGCCACTCGGCTTAGAAGGAACTGTCGCTGCCTATGGGCTCCTCAGAGCTTCCCATGGCTGCTCTCTTGCAGGCCAGAGTGGCCTGGGCCAGCGGAGGTCTCAGCAGCCGCCCTTTCATAGGCCTGAGACAGAGGAGTACAGAGAGGTTCTTGTTCTTGGAATTACAGGGTCCCTGGTGGGCTCTGGTTAAGGGCACAAAAGGTTTTCTTCATGAGAATAGAGCCTGCTCCTGCCTACCGGAGCCCAAGGGTGTCTTAGCAGGAATTAAAGGGCTCTGCTGGTCAGCTGCCCATGAATGTCCTCCAGCTGTGGGCTGGTGGCACAACATGTTCTATTGTGCCTCTAGCTCTGCTGCTTCTTCCAGCCAGGAGTCTGGTCAGCCTTCCTTCCTCAGTGCTACTACAGCGGCTCACACCTTATACAAAGTGGACGCTAAGGTCCCTGTGGTGTGACCTTCTCAGCTGTCCAGTGGCCTTCTCACCTCCTTTTCTGACCCCTCACATTCTCAGCTCAAGTCAACTAGGGTCTTGGCCAGGCAACCTCCATCTCGGGGACCTTTGCACTTGCCTATGGTGCCTGTGGTTCCATCTGTCTTCTGCTTGAGATGTTCTTGCAGGTGTCTGCATGACTTGGTCCTTTGTGCTGTGCCAGGTCACCTACCCAGGGTGCCTTCTCTGCCCCACTTCCTTCCTTCTTGTAGCTTTGATCTCTCTCAGCCAGAGCAGAAATTATAGCCAGAATTACTTGGGCCCTTGCTTACTGTTTTCTGATATTTAGCATCACACTAGCCAGATGTGGTGCTGAGCCCAAGGGCTCCAGTGTCACGTGCATACAGTCGGCACTATATAAATGTTGGATGATGGATGGAACTGGTGGGAGACCCCTGTCTACCTCCTCTCTTCCTCATTCTTCTTCACCCCAGTTGACTCATTGTCTTCCCCAGCATCCGCTCTCTCTGATGTTCTCAGTGTTTGCTAACATGGTTCCCAGCTCAGTCCCCGAACAGTTGAGCCTAGTCTCCCTTCCAACCCACTAGCTCTATTTCCTCCCCCCTTTCTCTGTGATGGTACCTGGGAAATCGTGTGCTTTCTCCGCACGGCCAGAGCCTCTTCCTTGTTCAGTCCCATACTGTTCCCTCTACACACCCTTGTTAGGGGTTATTTATGAGCAGGTCCTAATGGCCCTGGGAAGGCAGGAGTGGGCTGGTGTGGCTCTGGGCCCCAGGATTTGAGGGATAAAAGGGAGGGTCTGGGGAGACTCTCAGGCAGGGTGGATGTGAGAGACTCTGAGATAGTCACATTGTGACTACGTTCCTATCCTGTTGCTTCCAGCTGTGAGTGGCCTGTTCATCTGCTGGGTGTCTGCCCATCTGTGAGGGCTCCCATGGTACTTGCTGGTCACAGGGTGTGTTTGGAACCTGTATGTGGGCAGTAAGGGTGCCACTGGGAGCTGTGAGGCTCCTGTGGCCCTCATACCACTAGCATTTCTGCTTCCAGCCTGCTTTCCTTCCTGTGACTCCCTGCCCCCAGCCTGCCAGGGAGGTGTGGCTATAGGGGAGGCCTGGGACTGACTGGGACTGGGGCCCCAGTTGTTCTCCACCCAGTGCAGAGCCTGGAATTGCGGGGGGGGGGGAGGGGGGAGGAGGGCAGGGAAGGCCTAATGGAGTGCACGTGTGTGGCAGGGCTCAGTGCCCTTGGCCAGCGGTCTCCGGGTTTCCAGAATAGAAACAGCCGTGGCTTTCCTCAGCTTCTTGTTGCCAGTGGCTCTGTGGGACCTGGGACCAACTTTGCTCACCTGGTGGATCTATGTGCAGGTCTCTCTCAGCTGTTTGGGGTTATGGCATCGATGAAGGCTGGTGGGGGCTTGGCCTGGAGTACCCTCATCTACTGTGGGGCCACCCTAGCAGGGTCCAAGCTTGGGCAAAGGCCCAGAAGACCATAGTCAGCAGGACCAGGCTGGCGCTGAAGCCTCAGCTGGGGAGGGGGCCTCAGCCACTGGCCTCCGCTCAGTCTTTGGTTAAGCTCACCATTACTACTGCTTCTCATGCTGACTCCATGACCACGGGCAAATGGTCCTTTATGCCTCAGTTTCTCCAACTGCACACAGCATAGAAGCCCTGCATCGCGGCTGTTCTAAGGCTGCAATGAGCTCCTCTGTGGCTGTGGCTGGCATAAGCTGAGTGCACCGCGGATTATGAGATGGTACTGATTTTACTCCCGTCTGCTTTTCAGTCACAGCTCTCTCTTCTTCAGCAGGCATTTGTGGGGCCCTGTCTATGCCAGGAGCGGTGCTAGAGAAAAGGCAAGCTGTTCCCTCAGGGATCTAACAGAGTGGAGTGCATTAAGCAGATAAAGGCGCAGCCAGCGGGGCATGCAGCTGGAGAGGATGGTTGACAGCAGGCCTTATGGGTGGGGCTCTTGATGGCCTGCCAAGCATCTGAGGAAAGTGGGGTCTTCAGGCTGCTATTGGAGGGAGGGTTTGGGGAACATAGATAGAGGGGTGGGGGACGACATTGAAGAAACGGCTTTGCCCTACTCAACCCTCTGGGCTCACTGAGAGGCAGACGGGAAATGACCCCAGCCCTGTTGCCATGGCAGCGCTGGGGCCTGGGGAAGGTGGTTTTCATCCTTAGTCCAGGCCTAATTGGGGTGGGGGTGGGGTGGGGTGGGTCCTGCCTGGGAGTCATAATTGTACCAGGGATCCCCACTGCCTCAGCTGGGCTGTCCCTTCCCCTGAGCGTGTCCAGATGTGGACTAAATGGAAGCCACATGCCTGCCTCTCCGGGCCATGGAGAAGGAAGGGCTCTGACGTCTGTTTTTGCTGTCCCTCAGGGGACTTTAGGATGGGGCTGTCTCTGGTGTGCTGACGTAGCAGAGGGAGCCACAGAAACAGCAGGATGTGGCCCTGACCTTGAAGAGGCTGACAGAAAGTCAGGCAGGAAGGAGCCCGTTCCATGTGGCCTCACTCCTCAGGCCAGGTGTCTATACATTGGTGTTCAAGTTCAGGTGTCATCTTCTCTGTCTCAGGCACCATCTGCTGGGCACTCAGTGATTAGTAAACCCTTTCACCCCACCAAAGCCCAGAGGGTTCCAGAGAGCTGGACCTTCTGGCCTGTGGACACAGTGACAGGAAATGACAGAATCAGGGTCGTCTTGAAGCCTGCATTTCTCTGTCCTGTGATCTGCTTCTGAGACCAGATCACCTTCTTTAAGGCAGATACTGAGCACAAAGTGTTGAGCAAAATCCATGTCTCTGCCCTAGGGGAGCTCTGGGTGACCTGGGTTGCTGTTAGAGCCTCAGTGGCCACAGGTGTGAAGGCCTCAGGGAGGGGAAGCTGGGATGAGGTGGCAGGGCTCTGTGCCTTTCTGGGGTGGTGGTGGTGGTGTCTGACTTCTCTTATGGGTGAGGAGGCTTGCTAGGGGAGGGAGTGGCCTGTGTTAGCTTCATGGCCACTGGAGGGCTGTGAGACGAGAGGCTCCAGACGCAGGGAGGTGTTTATAAAGGTCCCTGCAGCCAGTTGGAATGAAATTTTGGTAAGAGGAGACCCTGTGGGGCAGGGGCAGGGGCAGGGGCAGGGGCAGGGGCAGGGGCAGGGGCAGGGGCAGGGGCAGGGGCAGGGTACCAGGATACCCTAACCAGGATACTATGCCTTTCCTAGGACACAGATCTAGGGCCCAGAGCCAGGTCCCATGGTGCAGAGCTATAGTCCTTTACTTGGACATTACTGGGGCAATGGGCCTGCAATATCAGGGCCAGCCATAGCAATGTATTGACACCCTGTTTCAAAAGGAAAAGCCAACAATAAAAGAGCATGGGCTGTAGCTTAGCGGTGGAGTCCTGCCTGGCATGTGCAGGGCGCTGCCTAATGCTTAACGCTCCACTTACTGAAAAGGTTTGGGCCTGTCTTAGCCCGTAGGGGTTTTAAACCTTGTGTCTCAGGATGAACGGCGATGTATAAATTGTCCCTTGAAGAAACTTGGGGCTCTTCTGATCCTAGTCCTCCCTATAGCCAGCTCATTAGGCCTAGACATAGGAAGTCCCAGGGTCGGTGGGGGTGGTGATGGTTCTGGAAGCTGGCCAGGGTTTCCCCAGTTTCTGCGGTCTCTGCTGTCATTGGCAAGGCCCTGACTGCAGCTCACCAGCTGCAGTGAGTGTGATGAGCCTCCTTGTCAGAGCTTCGGAGACACGGAGGACCTCATGCTTTGTGCTTCCACCAGCTTTGGATACAAAACATTTGAGAAAAGAGTTGGAGCTGTAGAGACCATGCATTTTGGTCTTTATGCTCGAAACAACAGAGTCACAGCTGTTCGCACAGCACAGTGATGTGTGACTGTAGTCTAGAGATGATTTAGAGCATACGGTGGCTGTGCGGAGGCCAAGCTGGCTCAGGTACAGGACTGGAGCCCCTGCTGTTTGGGGGCTCGGCTGGGGTCTCCTGGAGTCAGTGCCGTTAGGATCCTGAGGGCTGACTGAGCGGTATGATCCTGCCCCTGTTTTGCTGACCTGCCATCCTGGCCCTCATTGGTCCACCTGTCAGTTTCTTGACAGAGCACGCTTGTGATCATCAGGGACTGCAGATACTGGAAATGAGATGATGATGACAGCATTTTGATGTTGTCGACTGGTAGGCAGGTATGGCCATGCTGGCTCCTGGGTAGGCAAGGAGAGGCTGCCTTTCCCACTGAACAGACCAGTTGTTGCTGACTCTCCATCTCCTCTCTGGTGTCGCCACCAATGGTTAGCAGTTAGAGTTGGGCCTGTTACTCTGGGTCCCTGTTTGAAGCATGGAGTGACAGCTCTGGAAGACGCCATGAGGATATCCTCCATCTATGGAGCCGGAAACTGTCATCCCAGGTCAGGGGATTTCCTGGAGGTCATAGCAGAGGTGATGACAGGTAGACTCTGCCTCCTTGTGGGGAGAGTGGGGTCTAGAACCTGTGACGGACCCACAGGTAGCTCATCTGGGTTTCCTAGGCTCTATCCTCTCCATAGGCACTGATTACAGTTTATGGTTGTCCCCACAGTGAGGGTCTGAAACCAACACTGGGCCCTTGGTGGGTTCTTTAATTGTTTTTTTAAAAAATTATTTATTTATTTACTTATTTATTATCATGTATACAGCGCTCTGCCTGCATGTACACCTGCAGACCAGAAGAAGGTTGTGAGCCACCTTGCTGGGAATTGAATTCAGGATGCCCAGACCCACCTGCCTAGGGATGGTGCTGCCCACAGTGGGCTGGGCCCTTCTGCGTGCATCAGTCTTCATTCAAGTTAACCTCTTTCAGACATGGCCTCGGGGCCCGTCTGATCAACTGAAATTCCCTCTTGCCAGGTGACTCTAGGTTATGTCAGGTTGACAGTAAAACCTTCCCAGCATAGTTGTGTACCACCACGCCTTGGGAAGCAAGACCATGGGGACCAAAGTTTCTCTAAATTTTCTGCCGTCTCCATAAGTGGGATGTCTTCATGGTGTCTCCCAGGGCTGTCATGCCAACGGGGACCAGGTTACGTTAAATTTTCTATTTCTTTAATGTCTTTCTTTTAAAAAGAAGATTTATTGAGATCATATTTACAGCCATAAAGTCCCCCTGAATTGGAAGGCTTAGTTCAGTGGCTTCTAATATATTCACAGTTATGCAAAAAATCATCTAAATCTAATTCCAGGGTATTCTCATTATGGTCCACGTCCTGCCCCAGCTGCTTTCTTAGCCTCCGGCTGCTACTCAACTCCTTCTGCCCATGTAAGTGTGGATTCCAGCTGGCCTGGAATAACCAGGAATCTCTCCACCAGGGTTTCCAGGCCATGTGCCTCCCCCAGCGCTGTGGGCTTGCCTCCCTGTCACTCTCCCAAGCCACATTACTCCGAGTTCTTCACAGATGTCCCCCCTGCCCTACATGGTCTCATTTCTGCTGGTCTTGTCTCTGCTCTGTTGTCCTGTCCCTGCTCCCTGTCGCCCATATTGACTTGTCTGGGCTCCATGGCTTCTCATCCTCAATTGGTTCCTTCCAGCCTATCCTAACCTAAAGCTGGAGTGCACGATGGTCCTTGTGTGCAGGCTCGGCATCAGCAACGCTATCAGAAGGCTGGCCCAGGCCCAGCGACCTGATGAGAGCCGCTGCAAAGTCCTCAGCAGGCCCTGAGGAATGAGAAGTCCGTGGGAGAGTGGGTGAGGAGTCTCTCTACCCCAGAGTGTCAGCCCTCAGCGCTGTGGCAGGGGCTGGAGGGGACACCCATCGTATGTGTTCCCCACAGCAAAAGCGTTTCCCCCAAGATCCCCACAAGGACAGAGGATGTGTTGTCCCTTTTGTCTGGTCCTGCTGGGAGCCTCCCTATCTTGGATGACTCAACTCTCTCATTGTATAACCATCAGGTAAATCACTTGGCTGTCCTGTAAAAGGGGTTTACAGCGGCCTTCCTGCTACCCTTCATCCGCCACCGGAAGGCAGCACTGACTGGACTCTGCAGGACCCTCACCTCCATGACCACCAGCTTGGTGGGAAGTTATGCTGGGAAAGAGCCTACTTTGACTCTCAGAGTGGATTTTTAGCTTCTGCTCCTCCTGGCTGTGTGACCTCAGACAAGGGACTGACCCTCTCTGAGCCTCAGTTCTGTATCTGAAAGATGTAGGAAGTCCTGTTAGGGCTACTGGTACAATGTGGGCCAGCTCAGAGTGGCTGCCCAGAGCCGTGTGGTGTGCTCCCCGCCCTCCCTGCCGATGGGGTTGCTGTGCTCCATCCGGGAGTACAAAGAGGATGGGTTTGCACTTTTGTTTGAACAGATCCCTGTGTGTTCCTGCTGGTCAGAAGCCTGTTCCTTTGGCGACAGAGCCAAGGGCCAGGCCCTGCTGGGCTTGGGTCAGGGTATTTAGCTGCTCACTTCCTGCCCCGCCCGTGTGTTTGTCATTCCAGCTGCCTCCCCTCCAGATGTGCAGCTGGATGCTCCTCCCTGCCTGCCGCTCCCTAGTCGGTGCTCCTGCTGCCAGCTGAGTCCTCCCTGCCTGTCTCTCACACTGTACTCCCCTGAGACCACTTTGCCAACTGTGTGCAAATGCCCAGCGTCCTTTCTACCTATAGTGTTGCCTGGCTGAGAGGTGACACTCCGTTACCAAGGGCAGGCGGGTGGGTTATGTTTCGGGTGTTGGCTTCAACTCTGGCTATGCAGGGATCTAGTCGTTTTATGAGACACTCTCAGGGGTTTGCCACCACTACACCCATTTTATAGATGGGTGACTGAGATGCAGGGAGTTGAGTTTAAAGATACTGTCCAAGGTCCCAAGGCCAGTGAAGCAGAGAAATGTGCTGACCACCCACTTGGTCTTTTGCCCTGGTGTTTCCTTGCCCTGTATGCCATCCTCCTGAGTGCTCAACTATACTGTGCAAGCGGATGTGCCCCTATTGTCCAGATGGAGTCTCTGGAACTATTTATTACAGGGCAGCGGCTGCACTGGGCAGAGCAGCACTGATGCGTAGCTGGCGGGCGGCGGGCTCTTCTCTAGCCCCTGGCCTCCCTTCAGAATGCAATCTAGGACCCAGAAAGCCACAGTCTCTGGGGTGTAGGTGGTAAAGTGTGGGAGGCTGAGCACAGGGTCACAATGGTCCTGCTCATGCCCAGAGAGCCAGTGAGCTGGTTTGCTTTCAGGGCCTGTTCTCTCCTCTTCTCCACTCACTCACTGACATGATTGTGGGCCACGCCCCTCGGTGGTGTTGGGTTCCTGGAGGTCAGTAAGATGCAGTGCTGGTGGGAGGTCAGATCCCACTTGCATGGGGATCCCACTTGTTCCCTGGGCCGCAAAGGCTGAGCATGACTGCTCTGGGCTTTCTTCAGAAGCCTGGGATCCAGAAGCTCCCATCATGTAAATACTGGCAGTTCATTCAGCCACATCAACCAGAACTCTGAAGAGGTCAGGGATAGGTAAAGAGGCTGCCGAAGGCCAGCGAGCTCTGAGATGGAGCCGGGAGTCCTGACTGCTAGTCAGTGCTCTCTTCCCTGTGATGAGCCTTCCCAGCTGAGCAAAATCTTTTTGGGAAGCAGCTTCATGAAGGGTCCTGATTGGTCTGAGGGGACCGATAGGATCCTGTGAGGGATGTGGGGACTGCTTGGGTCTGAGGGGATCAGTAGGATCTCATGGCTCAGGGGCTGCTGGCAGTTCAGCGGCCACTACTTAGGCTGAATGGAAACCTGGAGAGGCTCGGCTCTGCTTGGGGAACAGAAACAGTCAGGCCAGCATGTCACGAGGGTTCCAGGTTCCTGCTCCTCCAGGCCATCTCCCTGCTGAGCAAAGAACAGGGTAGAAGGCCAGCTTGGAAGAAAGAGGAGAGGGGAGCAGGCTGGGAGGAGGACAGTCAAGTCGGTGCAGTTGGCAGGGGACATGGGACCTTCTTGTGCCACTTCCCAGGTATGGGCATCGCGGCACACTTCCTCATATAGTTAGTCTTTAGGTGCGCGTTGGCTGCTCATGGCGTGAAGTGTGGACATCTGGAGACAGGCCATAGGATCAGGGGGAGACTGAAGCTGGGGCCCCCCAACAGGCTGACGTGGGGAGGCTTCGTCCAAGTTCAGTGCCGTGAGAGGTGGAACTTTCAAGACGTGCAGCCTAGTGGGATGTCTTCAGGTCCCTAGGCATGTGCCCTTGGCCATAGGATGTAGGCTTCCTCTCACTCAACCCCTGGTGGGCAGCTAGGACCCTTTACCATCCACTGTAGACTCATTTGATAATTCACAGAGGCACATGGTATACACGTATACTCACATTTGTGCTAACGTTTCCTGGGGAGGCATGAGCAAAGGTCTGTTCATCCCAGTTAGGACCATGACAGACCAAATGGTTCCACCCAGCTCTACCTTGGTGAACCCATGGGTTTACCTGGGGTTACAATAACAGGAACAACTTAACAGGGCGTGTGTCCTCCTGCAGCAGTTGTTAACTATTGGTACATCCTTGGGAAGCTGGCAGGGTCCATGCCCCACAAAGGAATGTTAGGAGGCCCAGCCTTCAGAGGGCATTGTGTGTACAGTGGACGCAGCTTTGATTTTAAGGCAGCAATAGTGTTGTCATGCCTAGAGGACAGCATCATTTTTCTTACCACCCCCCACCCCCCACCCCCCATGCCCTGTCCTGGCTAGTTTTATGTCAATTTGACACAAGCTACAAGCTACAGTCATTTGAAAGGCCGGGGGCGGGGGGGGGGGGGACCTCAACTGAGAAAATGCCTCCGTAAGATCTGGCTGTCGGATGTTTTATTAGTGATCAATGGGGGAGGGCCCAGCCCCTTGTGGGTGGTGCCATCCCTGGGCTGATGGTCCTGGGTTCTATCAGAAAGCAGGCCGAGCAAGCCATGAGGGCACTGAGCCAGTAAGAAGCACCCTTCCATGGCCTCGCATCATCTACTGCCTCCAGGTTCTTGCCCTGTTTGAATTTCTGACCTGACTTCATTCGATGATGAACAGTGATGTGAAAATACGTGCTAGACAAACCTCCTCCTCCCCAACTTGCTTTTGGTCATGGTGTGTCATTGCAGCAACAGAAACACTAAGACACTTACTTACCGAGAGTTACCACTCGGTATCTTCAGGTAATTGATTCCAAGATCATCCCCCTCTCCATTTTGGGTACCAAAGTTTGAGGATGCTTACATCTCTTATGTACAACCCGTGCACAGAAGCTACGTGCATCCTACTTCAAACACCTGCAGATCCCTGGTTATCATGAGGCAGGGTGAATGCAACGTGGTGATAGCTGCTACATTGCACTGCCTTGGGGGGAGCAAACACAAGAAGGATGTCTCTGCACCTTTGCTCAGTACTGTAGAGGTCTTTTGGAAATATTTTCCCGTTTTGAGTTGGTTGAGTCCACAGCTGGCGGGGTCAGTGGATAGGAGGGCCAGATTATAGCCATGTGCATGCAGGAAACATTTCAGTCTTGGCCCTGTTTGTTGTTGTTGTTGTTTTGTTTTTTGAGACTGGGTTTCTCTGTGTAGCCCTCGCTGTCGTGGAATGGCACTATGTAGACCAGGTTGGCCTTGAACTCACAGAGATCTGGCTGCTTCTGCCTCCTGAGTGCTGTGATTAAAGGAGTGTGCCGCCACCACTTGGCTTTGCCCTGTCTCTTAAAACTTAAAACAAACAAACAAACAAACAAAAAACAGATAGAACATCTAACCCAGTAAATTCCCTAATGCCATCTAATGCTCCACTTTCTCTAATTGTTCCCGAGGTGGGCTGTAAAGCTTGCTTTGTAAAGGTAATGCCTCATCAAGGATGATTAGCTAGCACTTGGTTTACCGTGGTGGTTACATCCCCTGGGCTTGTTTTTCTGAAACTCCCCCATGAAACACATGCTCTGAAGTGTCTTTTGATGGAGCGTAATGGAACAGGCCTTTGCCAAACGTCCTGTGGGAACGTAATGTACGGACTGCAGGGCTTTGGGTCTCGGCGGACAGCTCGGAGAGAGCTCACACCTGTGCTGCCTGAGCAGATGGAAACCAGTGCTCCCTGGTGTTGCTTCCAGCTCGTTAGCTCTGACTTCCCCCTGGCCCCATTAAAGTCATTGCTCTGACTTGCCAATGCCCTTGCCTATTCTTAAGTTTACTTTGTACAATGGGAATGATCTGTGTCTGGCTCTTTTGGAGGAAGAAAACACATCAGTCCCTATCTACGTTCTTGTACGGAGCAGTTACATTGCTTTTTAACATGGTTAATGGCAGTCCTCGCTGCCATGGCAACCGGAAGGTCTCAGTAGCCTTCTGCTGAGGGAGTGAGTCACAGCTTGTTGATCTTCTCCGATGCTGATGATGCTGATGGACAGTTGGGGCTGCGCTGCTGCTGGCAGTGTTCCTCTGTGTCTTTGGGAGCGGGAGTTGTCCCCGAGTATTAACTGTGTACCTAGACGGGCATCTGCTGACTAGAGGGTGTGTGGCGTTGACTGAGGTTTCTCGGTGTTTTCCCACAGCACCCCCTGGAGTTTACATGCACTCAGTTTACATGTATGTGCAGGGTGGGGTGGGTTTCCCACCACCCCTATCTCTCAGGCTCATCCCAGTTGCAATCGTCTTTCATCCTTGGCCCCAGGGTAGAGCAGCGTCTCCTCTTGGTTTTAGGTCACATTACTAAGAATGGTAGCACTGGGTACTTTTCCTTGGTAGCTGGCCCTTTTTTGATCTCATTTGTCTATGAGTGTGTGTGTGTGTGGTATACGATAGCTCAGGCCTCTGTCTGGTCATCCGTAAAAGTGGCAGTGTGTCAGCACAGTGCACTGAGAGCCTGTGTGGGGGAGGGGCCACAAGTACAGCTGCAGGTCAGCACACAGCAGGGCCAGCCAGGCTTGGGTGAGCCTAGTGGAAGGCATGGGGCGCATGGCATGTGTGTGTGAACAGGGCTGGGAAGACCAAGGGGATGGAGAGGTAGACGTTGAGAAGCAAGGCTGCTTGGGCTCAGGTTGAACCCCCATCCTGGTGGCTCCTTCTGGGCTCCCCATCACTCCTCTGCCCCCCCCCTCCTGTGCATTTGGGGCAGAGAGCAGAGAGGAGGCTAGGACCCTTGCTGCTTTGTCTACTTCACATGCCTCAAAAATATACTCAAGGCTCCTGGGTGGCCCAGAAAGGCTCACCCTGGGTTTTGCAGGAAATGCCACCATGTCCCTCAAGGTTGGTGGGACTTGCAATACTGTGTCATTCTCTGGGTACTGTGCTGAGGCCCACAAAGCAAACATCCTGTTCATCTGGGCCCTGGTGGAGACTCCTGCCAGGAAGAGAAAATGCTCTGCAGCATTTTTCAAAGCCAGGATTCTTCAGGGCTTTTATGTCAGGGAAAGGGGACTGTCCAGGGGTCTTGATGTCTGGGCTAGATTGTTTGGGACACTCATTGTTCTGTGATCAAAGGAGGTTATAGTCTCCGGATCTCTGAATCTATTTACAAGGCATGGGCTTTGGAATAGATAATACTTGCCTCAATATACAGAAGGCTGGGCTCCTCCCGAGACAGCATCTGTTGCTGGGGCTCGGGTCTCCACTCAGATGCTTGGTGCCATATCCATGTAATCCTTTTAAAGACAAATGTCGGTTTATATAGCTCCTGAGCTCGGCCTGAAATGCCTTCAGGAATGATTTCATTTCACGCACACATCTGCCTCTGGCTCCTTCACACCTGTGTGTGATTGGCTGGGAGCAGCTTCATGATCTCATCTCGGACCGTTCGGTATTTCTGGAATCCTTGCCGTCACAAATGGCCTCGTGCGAGCGCGCGCGCGCGTCTGGGACCCTCTTGTCTGGGTTTATGGGGTGTCTGTCAGTATGTTAGATTTCTGGGAGGGGAAGTGCCAGCTCACAGGTCTTTGTGTTGTACTTCAATGCATTTTTAAAGAAAAAATAACATCAAATTTCTTAGGCATCGAGCATCTATCTCAACAGCATTAAACGCAGTCACACTGGAGCGAGGTCCCTCCCACCCTCACTCCCCCTCCCGTCTTCCCAAGCTGCAACTGTTCTTACGGAACACTAAGGCCCAGCCCCTGGTGCCCGCCACACTACTTTCTGTCTCTGAATCTGAGTGGAAACACGTGTCGTCTATAGTCTTTGTGTCTGGCTTGCTGCGCTATCATTTCTAAGTCTTGGGCCACAGTCTTCGTTATGGGTTTTTCTAGTCCTGTTGTTACCTTATCCATTCATTCCCCCCCCCCCCCGCCCCCCCCTTCCTGCAGGCAGTGTCTTTCCTCCATGTCAGGCTTGTGGGATATGAGCATGTCACACGGTGATTGTGGTCATCATTGGTGACTTGTTACAACATAGGGACCATGCCTTAGGAGGCGTTTCTAGGATAGGTCAGTTCAGTGGCCTGGGGCCCCTGGGACATCTTTTTATGTTTTTCCTGATAACAAAATCTCTATAAAATGAGTCTGCATCTTCCCTCTCAGCAGGTGGCAGGTTTGTCACACTATCTCTCTCTGTGTCAGTCAGCAGTGTGAGAAGTGGGGTTTGGTTAAGCAGGTGGGTAAAGGATGCATCATACTGGTTGGCAGGACCCTGAAACCTGATGCTCTGAAGACCGCACCAGAGTGGTCCAGAGCCAGGACAATGCCAGGCCATGTCACTGTCCAGCAGGAGGTGAGGAACCTCACTCATCATTAGGGAGGCCCAGCCTACCCAGAGGAGGCAAAAGGGCAGACCCAGTGGCCCTCCCAGGCATTGGCTGTGCTCCTGTGACGGTTTAGTTCACTCAGGAAGGTGCAGTACGCCACATCTCGGTGTGAAGGACCAGCGTAGCCCCCCACTACACACACAGGCACCAAGGTCTGGTGTGAACCGTGGGGTGGAGTTCTCGGTGTGACCTTGGATGTGGAGTCCACATTAGACCCAGTCCCCCTCATGCTCCAAGTGAGTTAGCCTTCTAGTACGAGGTCACAGCTCCAGATGCCTTGGAAGTGAGGGAGCTAGGGTGGGAAAAGCCAAGGGAGTAGTGGAAGTTCACCAAGCACAGGCTAAAATCTGGCCTGAGATCAAGAAACTAGACAAGAAGACTGCCGAGTCCATGTGAAAGCGGCACCTGGGCCTGCTAGAGGCTCTGTTGACAGAGAGCTCTGTCAGGTCTGGCTGGATCAAGTTGCTCATGTTGCCTGGAAGGGGAAAGGGAAGAGGGGAAAGTGAGGCTGGGATATCTAATCCTCCACTTCCTCTGGGCAGAGGTAATAATAACAGTTGGAGTGTTTGGCCCTGGGCCTGGCTTGTTACTGGCACTCAGCACACTGGGGCTGCCACTGTTATCTCTTAGGGCATTCGTCATATGTTGCCTGGCCAGGACCCCAGATTCTGGCGCAACCTGGTAATCCCATAGGGATTTCTTAGAAAGGCCTTAGGGAGGGAAGATTCCAGCAGAAAGAAGTTCAGGTGTTAGGGTTTAGATAGGAAATGTCCCGCCGAAGGCTCACTATTGTCTTAAAGGCTGGGTCCTCAGCCAGTGGGCCATCTCTTCGTATCTTCCATATACACATTTACACCCTCTTTTCTTCTTTTTCTTCTCCTCCTCCTCTTCCTCCTCCTCCTTCTTGTGACAGGCTCTGATTAGTAATCCCCCTGCCTCAGCTTCTAGAGTGCTTGGTTTACAGACATTCTTGTAACTGGAGGCTAAGTGGAATGAAGTGGTAAAGTCGGGACACACACAGTCAGAGAGACTTTCTATGAAGATATTTGATCCCTGAAAAGGGAAAAGAAAGGAGTCAGCCTGTTTGAGAGCCATAATTCTGCCCCTTTTTGTTTTTAAGTTTTCATTTTGAGACAAGCTCAAAGGTTGCCCATGCTGGTCTTGAACTATGATCCTGCTGTGTGGCCTTCTAGGTACTGGATGGGTCTACCAGGCCTAGATATTTATGTGGATTTGAGAATCACTTGGACAAATACCGTAAACAGATTGGGTGTTTGATCATAATTGTACTAAAGCGGAAGCTCGCATACAGGAGAGTTCACACACTGAGTACACTGACCCTCTACTCAATGTGCATAAATGTATGTGCTTCAAATAAAGTGGTTAGAAGCACTTGCTTCCCTAGCAGAGAACACTGATTCAGTTCCCAACACCCACATAGCACCTCAAGACCTTCTCTAACTCCAGTTCTAGGGACCTATTGCTCTCTTGTGGTCTTTGTGGTCTCTGTACTCAAGTGATGCACATACATGCACACAGGAAAAATAGCATTAAATAATTCTAAAAAGAAGGAGCAGGAAAGAAAGAAAGAAAGAAAGAAAGAAAGAAAGAAAGAAAGAATAGAAAGATTCCCTTTTTGTTGGTCAACATGCTCAGTGCTGATTTCTTTCTGGGTTTATCTTTCAAAAGGCATTTTTTTCCCTACTACTTTTCCTATTACTGTATTAAGAAGAACCATCAGTTTTGGTTTTGGTCATTGTGTTATACTAATTGTTAATTAGTATTAATTTTTATTAAACTTTATTATTACAACCAAATCCCAGAGAAAAGCAGCTCAAGATAGTTCTTAATGGAGTCCCACAGCCCCCTTGCCTCAAGGCTCTTCTCGGTCTCCTGTACAATCTGGGCTACTTGGTGTAGCAGAAACCGAGTCAGGCCTTCAAGTGTCTTCAATGGGTCATTTAGAGACATGTCTTGGCAGAAAGTCTTAAGGTTGGGGAAGGGGCTAAACAAGTTACAGGTCAGCTGCTGCCTGTGCAGTCTGCCCCTGTGGGCTCTGGAGTGAGCATCCCGCCCCACAAGCCCTTGAAGCCATTGCTCTACCCACCCTACAGGAGGACCAACACTTACAAGGGAAGGGCTGTAAGTACAGGGCAGGGGAGGATGGAGATTGGGGTGAGAGGTCCCCCTGCCCAATGCCTGCGGTATGTACTGCCCTTGGTGGCCGCCAAACCCAGCCACACCCCCTCACTGCAACCCACAGCCTCCACCAAGGACCTGATCGAGACATGCTGTGCTGCTGGCCAGCAGTGGGCCATTGACAATGACGAGTGCCAGGAGATCCCCGAGAACGGTGCCGAGAGTGACGTCTGCAGGTAAGTGGCCCAGGGTGGCCAGAACTGCTCTTGCCTTCCCTGGGCCCCAGATGGGTGAGGGTGGCCAAACCATTTGGCCAGGCCAATACTGGGAGATTAACTGGGCCTGAGAGTCAGCTGACCCCATGGATCTGGAGCTGTCTTGTGTGCAACTTAGAGTAAGTTCAAAGGACCAATATCACACTGGGGTTGCTGGGGCTCCCCACTCACAGTGGCTGTCCCTCCCCCAGCTCATCCACCCTAAATACCTCAGAGCCTGACTCCTCTCCGCCCTCCTCTGCCACCTGTGCTGTGGCTCAGACGCTGTTCTCTGCTTCTCCTGCCAGGATTGGCCTGCTGTTATCTCCCTTTCTCATTGTTTGCAACCTACCCACTTTTTTTTTTAACAAAGGAGAATGAAGTTCAGAGAGGCAGTGTGATTCACCTAGAGTTGCACAGCTCATCAGCAGTATGTCAGGATTAGAACCCATATTTTCTAATGTCTGGCTTGTTTTGTTCCTGCTTCCTCCTCCTCTTCTGGCTTCTCTTCCTCCTCTTCCTCTTCCTCTTCCTCCTTTTCCTCCTCTTCCCCTTCCTCCTCTTCCCCCTCCTCTTCCCCCTTCCTCCTCTTCCTCTTCCAGTTCTGAGACACAGTCTTACTGTATATCCCTACTGACCTGAAACTCCCTATGAGGACCAGATTGGCTTCAAACTCAGAGATATGCCTGTCTTTGCCTCCAAAGTGCTGGGATTAAAGACGTGCACCACCATGCCTGGCCCCACTCTTCTTTCTTTAGAGAAGTTTAAATTCTAACCTTGTCCCTTCTCTTTCCTTTTTGACACTCCCCCATGAGTTTTTTCTTTCTTTCTTTCTTTCTTTCTTTCTTTCTTTCTTTCTTTCTTTCTTTCTTTCTTTCTTTTCGGTTTTTGGTTTTTCGAGACTGGGTCTCTCTGTGTAGCCTTGGCTGTCCTGGACTCGCTTTGTAGACCAGGCTGGCCTCAAACTCACAGTGATCTGCCTGCCTCTGCCTCCTGAGTGCTGGATTAAAGGCGTGTGCCACCACACCCAGCAAAGGTTTATTATTTATTTATTATCATGTGTACAGTGCTCTACTTGCATGTACACCTGCAGGCCAGAAGAGGGCATCAGATCACATTATAGATGGTTGTGAGCCACCATGTGTTTGCTGGGAATTGAACTCAGGACCTCTGGAGGAGCAGTCAGTGCCCTTAATCTCTGAGCCATCTCTCCAGCCCCGTCCCCATGAGTTTTGAGCTTTGGAGCCATAATGAATATTTACATCCCTCTTGAGATGGACTTCAACTCTATCACTGGACTACTGTCCCCTGAGTGTGTCCCACCCAAGTAATGCTGAGTCCTGTCTCCCATGACCCATGCTTTGCTGGTTCATCAGCCTCTTCTTCCACAGGTCACACATGTGGGGAGGGGCAGATAATGACCAGAGACCCAGACACCACTCTATCTGGCAGATCTAATCTGTCTTTTCTGAGGTGGGGTCTCTAACTGTCTCAGGATTAGTAGCGGAACTCTGAATGCCAACACCTTTCCCCAGAGGTCAAGGACACAGCTCTGAGCCCAGTGGGTCCCAGACCCCAATCAAACCTATGTGACTTGGTAGGGGTTGTGTCTGCCCTGTGGCCAGTACTGGCCTCACTTGCTGTAGACCTCAGGTGGGGGCTTCCTTTCTCTAAATTCCACTCCATCTCCCTCCTGTGAGGTGGGGACTGTCACTCTCCTGGGGGGGGGGGACCCAGGAAGACAGGTACTGAAGCACTCCCCTGTTTCAGGATAGCCCAGAGGCACTGCTGTGTCTCCTACCTGAAGGAAAAGAGCTGCGTGGCTGGTGTCATGGGGGCCAAAGAGGGTGAGACCTGTGGAGCCGAGGACAATGACACCTGTGGTGTCTCTCTGTATAAGGCAAGTCACACCTGCCACAATCGTGGCTAAGATGTGTGATACCACATCTTGGAGGGGGATGGCGGCCAGACTCACCATGTGCCCAGGAAATGTTAAGTCATGGCATTGGTAAACAAGTCCACCAAATTTGCATTGAACCCCACCAATAACCCGGTGACATCTCTCTGAGGTAGGCCCGGTTGGGTGTGGCAGGGTGTGGTGTGCTTGAAGGTAGTGGCTGAAGGGGTGTGTGGGTGGAGGCTGTGATGGAGTGCACAGCGCTTCTAGGATCAGTGTCACTGCAAGCAATGAGGAGTCCTAGGATTCTGGCTTTCTCTGCACATGGAGGCTGGAGGCAGGTGGGCCCAAGCTGCACTGGGGCCAGGGATGGAGCAAGAGGAGGAGGAGACGGTAGTAGGCGAGGATCTTGCTGCAGGTGGGAGCAGAGTCCGGCTTCTGTGGTTATCTTTACCTCTAGCCCAGCTCCCTTTTCTCAGCCTCAGTTTCCCCATGCATAAAGCACGGGCAAGGCATCCTCATCCTTGGGTAGGCAAGGTTCGGTGCCAGCACGTGGGGCTTGTGTTCATGTGGTCTTCAGCAGTGGGCATTGCAGCACCAGATGAAAGACAGGGGTGTTACTCACCATAGCTGGGCCTGTGGCTGGCTTGGCACCTGAAAATGTCCAGCTGGGTTTGTGTGGCTGCTTCTGGAGCCAGATGATGTAGAACTGATGGTCTCTGTTCCCTGCAGTCTCTCCCACAATGGGCTGGCTGGGCCTGGCTCAGATAGGGCTCCCTGAAAGAGACTGAAAGCCTAAGTGTTGCCCAGCTTTCTTCACTGTGACCACATGCCGAGACAAACTTTTCTTGAGAGTGAAAGGTTTTGGTTCGGTTTGCTCACTTGGCAGTGCTGCCTTTGGGCCTGTGGTGAAGTGGCACAGCGTGGCATGGTGTGCATGGTAGAGCCAGTTGCTTACCCAAGAGAGAAGAGACTAGTGTCCCCAAGTCCCCTTCAAGTGTATGCCTTCAGTGACCTAAGACCTGTCACTGGACCTGCCCTGGGCCCTGGGGTAGGCATATGCCAACTTCAAACTAGAGTTGGCATGCAAGAAGCCTAGGTTCAAATGGGCATGTGATCAATTTTGTCTCACCCTAGTGACCAAAGCAAGTGACTGGGCACCTCAAGCAGGAGCCACATGCTCGCTATCTGAGTTGCTGAGCTGTCCAGCTACAAACTGTGGATACTGGAGAGGCTGGTCAGCCGGGGCTGCGGCTCCACCCAGTCCACTGCCCCAGTTTGACAATGTAAACCAGATTTCCCTGTGGCAGTTGACAATCTGTACCGGGTGGGTCAGAAAATCCTTGGGAACCCAACCTCTGTCTTTTTGTTGAATTGTCAGTGTGGAGTGTTAGCTTCAGGTCTCTTCATGAGACCGGTACCTCTAACACACATACACTCTAAGGAGAAGGACCTGGAAGAGCAAGACAGGTCGGCTTCCAAGTAGACCCTGTCCTGAACACTTTATGAAGTCACCGGGATTGCAAGGGCTCTTGGAAAATGCTGTCTTTTTTGCTGAGCTAACAGGATTAGCATCTGCTTCTAAGGGTGGGGCATGGTGAGCAGGCCTGGCCTTCATTTGTAGTTCTTTCCAAAGGAGTATTTATTCATTCATTAAAGAAAATTAACATTAGTCCTACCCTTCTCCAGACTTGGGATGTAGGGGTGGGACACCCTCCACCCTGGGAGAGCACACAGGCAGACAGAGGACCTAGACAATGTTAATCCACCCCAGAGACTGCCCCAGGCTATGCCCACGGACCCCGAATGAGTCACAGGCACGCAGACCGTGGGAAGCCAGGCAGGTTCTGAGGGCCTGGTGGTGATGCTCTGTCTCCCTCAGCAATGCTGTGACTGCTGTGGCCTGGGACTCCGCGTGCGTGCTGAGGGCCAGTCGTGCGAGTCCAACCCCAACCTGGGCTATCCCTGCAACCATGTCATGCTCTCCTGCTGTGAAGGCGAAGAGCCCCTCATAGTGCCTGAGATCCGCCGGCCGCCAGAGCCCGAGGCCACCCCGAGAAGAGGTGGGTGCTGCCCTCCCAGGTGGAGGCAGCTGGAGGAGGACAGATGGCCTCCTGGGATGCTTGGGCTGGGTGGCCTTGGGCTTCAGTGGGGACCCTGGTCCATTGTTGTGTGTGGTTTGAGGTTTGAGCTCTGCTTTATAGAGTTCTGTGGCTGTTGACTGGATTCCAACCCTGTTTGTGCTAGCATGGCACTTCCACAGTTCCCTGTAGCACTCACCAGGCACTAGGGACCATTGTCCTCTTACCCTTCCACTGTTTCCCCATCTGGTGCCATTCATGCCTGCCTTTCTCTTTCTCCATCTGATCATCTGTCCATCAGTCTGTCATCTATCTGTCATTCTTGTATCCATCCATCCATCCATCCATCCATCCATATATCCAAACACCTTCTTCATCCATCCACATTCCTCTGTCCATCCATTCATTGTTCCACTTCCTCATTCATCCCCTGATCTATCCATCATTCACCCTCCCCAGTTATTCACCTATTTTTCTCACCTCTCCACCCACCCACTCATTCATTTTCATCCATCTTTCTCTTCATCTGTCCATTGATTTGCCCATCCATTTTCTCACTCACCCATCCGCCAGCTCATGCAAGGTCCTGGTTGAAAACAATAATTTCCGAAGAACAAGCTATTAAGCAGAGAGTGGCTCAAAGGTAGAGTTGAGGAGGAAACCCAGCATCAGAGGTCAGGACAGGGAGCAGGGGGACCACACTACTGGGAAGGGTCCATCCACTTAACCATCATAGTAACATCGTGTCTCCATCGTGTGTGGAGCTTCTGAGTAGCTTGTGTCTGGGAGATGCGGGTGGTGGGAGAAGACTGTTCTGCTTCAAATCCTGTTTGAAGTGGCCTCGGGCATATCCTCTCCTTTTATCTTTAGCTAGGAGGGTGGGTAGAGGCCTGCCGATGACCGTGAGCTGGGCCTAGCCCATGGAGGTATATGCTAGTGTAATCAGAGACCCCCCACCCCCAGGCCTTGGTCTGCCTTTGTCCTCTCACAGTTCCAGATCCTCAGGACAGAGCTGTGGGCACCGGCCAGGGCTCCTCAGGATGGAGCTCAGTGCAGATGCCCTCCTTGTGACATGCCCTTGTTGCCCGAGGCTGATGGCAACGGCTGAGGCGTCAGGCCAGAGCAGAGTAGCCCAGCAGAGCAACCTTCACTTCCACTCACCTGCTTCCTTCTGCACAGTAGGCAGTGGGGCCCAGGACCTGGAGACACAGAGAGACCTAGTGTTGACACAGCTATGGAAGCTGCGATCAGACATCACATCTCGATCTGTCTCCGCCCAGCCTAGCACTCTTTCTATTACTCCAGTCCAGCACTTTCGTAGGAACCTTCATCAGGCGTGGCCCTGTCCTATTGAAGGGGACCCAGGTGATGAAGACTCAGACCCAGCTACCATGGCTTCACTACTTTTCATTCACCCCCCACCCACCTACCAACCCATCTGGCCATCCCTCGCTCTCTCCCTCCCTCCTTCACATCTCCATCTTTACCTTCTGTTGAGCCTCTGTGGCTTTCCTGGATTCTGTGGGCTCAGCTACCCATTGGCCGAGTTGGCTATGTTCCAAGTGCTGACCAACCACCCCAGTTTCAGAGGCGGAGATGGCAAGCCGGGAGGCCCTGACACTGGGCACAGAGGCTGAACTGCCCAATAGCCTGCTGGGAGATGACCAGGACGAGTGCCTGCTGTTCCCGGGGGAGCTTTGCCAGCATCTTTGCATCAACACCGTGGGCTCCTACCGCTGTGCCTGCTTCCCTGGATTCGAGCTGCAAGGAGATGGCCGAACCTGCCGCCCAGGTGAGCTGTAGGCAGCCCAGGTGCAGGCTTGCCCTGCCAATGCAAGACCTTGCTAGGCTGTCTCTCTTCCTGCTGCCCTGTGTTGATGCTGGCAGAAGCAGAGGAGGATCGCAGCTTTGGGAATTCTGAAGAATTGCCTGGCGCTCCCTCTGAAGAGAGGCCTGGAGTGGGGTTCAAGCTTTTGAGACTCTCACCAGGCCTTACGGTGTCCTGAGCACCAGGGCTCTCTCCCTGACAGCTTTGTTGGGTGCAGCTGTTTTTTAGTCGAGACACCCCCTAACGATTCCCTTCCTCTTTTGCCCTTTCCTAGCAGCTGTGAGATAGTGCCTGTCCAAGGTGTGTCTGTACCCTGAGCCTCAGTTTTCTCCCTGGTGAATGAACAAGGGGAGTGGTCATTGAGGTCATTAATCATTGCCTGGTGTGGTTGGTTGCCTGTGAGTGTCCAAGGCCTAGCAGAAGATGCAAGGCTGCCCCCTGCTGTATGCTCTGCCTATAACAGATGGAGGGGCCCCACAGTTGGACAAGGCGAGGGAGTCTGCGCCAAGGTCGGGGTCTGCCCAGGTGTCTCCCAACACTATCCCACTGCCTGTGCCACAGCCCAACACCTGCAAAGGTGAGTGGAGGCATGTGCTTCCTTCAGGGCCCGAGCTGCAGAAGCCTGGGCCGTGTGGTGTGGTGGGATCTGGGGCTGGGTGTGTGCACGCTGGCCTAGGCCTTTGGTTGTCTTTGCTTTGTGGGAGGGGGTGGGACCTGCCTGGTGATGACTGAGGAGGGGAAGGGACACCTGGGAAATGGCCCTAGTCAAGTGGGTCACCTGCCTGGTGATGACTGAGGAGGGGAGGTGACATCTGGGAAGTGGCCCTAGTCAAGTGGGTCACCTGCTCTGTCTTATTCCTGCCTTTTGCTTTTTGTTACTCCCTGTTCCCCTAGCCCCCCAGGGACGGATTGGCATCTGAGTGGTGGGTGGGAGGAACCCAAGACATAACCTTCAGTTACAGCTGGAACCGGAACCACTTACTGGGGACCCTGTGAAAACAGGCATGAGGCGCTCATCTTTTTCACATTCTGCCTCCCTGGGCCTGCAGTGGAGGAGACCCCAACCTATATCTCAGAACCGGGGGGATGAACAGTGTGGCCAGGGCCAAGGCCCGTATGTTCTGACTCCAGGAATTTTTCCCTCAGACAATGGGCCCTGCCGGCAAGTGTGCCGTGTTGTTGGGGACACAGTCATGTGCTCCTGCTTCCCTGGCTATGCCATCATGGCGGACGGCGTGTCCTGCGAAGGTGAGTGAGTGCCTTTGGGAGCACCCTCTAAGCCTCGCAGGTCTGGTTGGCCTATGGTCATGGCTTAGCCTAGGGGAGACCAGAGCTTCATCCTCACCTTGGTCATGAGGTTCGGCTGTTGTGACAGAGAACCCCAGCAGAGCAGTGTTGGCACTTCCCTCTGGTATCACTGAGCATTTGGTATGGGCCCCCACCCACCCATACCACTGCAGAGGTCCAAAGTCCAGGCTGCTCTGCTGCTTTCTAAGGACTGGGTCCTTCTCCGAACTGAACTTGTACCCAAGTCACCTGGAGGCCCGCTGGACACAGATTCCCAGGAACTCTGCAGGCTCCCCATGATCCTGATTAGGGGGGTTCTGGGTAAGCTGAGAACTTGTGTTATAACCAGGACCCATGTCAGATATGGGCCATAGTCAATTCACGGATCCCCGAGGGCTGACCTGGTCTGTAAGGCTGAGCTTGTTCTGTGATCTCTGAGTTCATCCATTCTCCAGCTGAGGTGGAGAGAGGGAGAAGGAAGTGGTGTGTCACTGTGTCAAGGACAGCATCCAGAGGTGGCCTCACCTCCCCCTACCCCACCTCACATGCCTACAGTGGGAAGAGAGGGCCCCAGCCATGGAGGGAGAGTTGGCATTGGTGACAGTGAACTTCCTCTGCCATTCACAAGTCACAGAGTCCGTCCCCTTCACCTCTGTGACCAGCGTAGGTGAGGTCATGCCTCGGTGGGGCCACTGTGGACTAGGGCCTCTCAGTACACAGTGTACAAGGGGAACAGTGGTTCCGACACCTGCTGGTTGGCTTCTTTAGTGAGTTTTGCTTCAACCGGCCTGAAGGGTCCCAGGATGTTACCCCCTCCTATCTGAACAGAGGTGGGCTAGAGAGCTACAAGTCCAGGTGTGGATGGGCTCTGAATGTCTGCGTATAATGATCAAGTCTGTCCAAGAGAGTGCCCACAGTCTTCTCTGACGCTCAGATCCCATGGTCAATCATTCTGGAGACCCGGAGGGTATATGTGAGTAACACTCTCCTGCGAGTCCAGAGAAGACAGCTGAAGCACACAGCATGCTGGCGACTGACTAGCCTTTCTCTCTCTCTTTCTGATGGTAGACACAACTGGCCCAGGGGATTATGTGTTTTGGGGGGGGCTCTGACCTCCACCCCCCAGGAGCACTCCAGCAGGAAGATCTGAGGGGTACAAGCCAGGGGGTGCAAAGGAGCATCCATGAGGGTGGGTGCAGCTCCCACACAGGAGGGGTCCCCATTCTGTTCTCAGGAATAGTCGCAGAAAGTCCCAATCGGGACAGCCTGGGGATTTTAAAAATGTTTCCAGATTTTAGTTTCTGATGAAACTTCACAAACCTGTTCACGGAGTACCTTTTGTGTATCCCTTAGCCTGGCGGCCTCTGGAGGCCCCCACCCCCACCCCGCCCCAGTGCCCTCTGTGAACGCTGCCAGCCTGGACCCCCACAGCCCTTGAACTTGCAGACCCTTCCGTTGCTATTTCCTTGGTTATTGCAGACTTCAGCGTTACAGAGCACAGGCTGTGGAAGCTTGCTGCCTGCAGTGTGTGACCGTGGGCCGGCTGCTTGCCCTCTCTGAGTCTCACTCTATCTGCCCTTACTGGGAAACAGGGGCAGCTGTAACATCATTGAGATTTACAAACTCAACTGAGGTCCAAGGCTCGGCTGTCCCACTGACAGGCACACATAGGGTCTCTTCCCCTCTATCCCCGGATGCCCCTGGCAGCCGTGCCTCTCTAACAGCCTTCTGTTTTTCCTTCCGTGGCTGTCAATAGACCAAGACGAGTGCCTGATGGGCACTCATGATTGTAGCTGGCAACAGTTCTGTGTGAACACCCTGGGATCCTTCTACTGTGTCAACCACACAGTGCTGTGTGCAGAGGGCTATATCCTCAACGCACATAGGAAGTGTGTGGGTAAGCTGGAGCCCCTGCCTGCCGCCCGTGTCACGGCTGTCTGCTCTGCTCCACGCCAGCCCACCACATAGTGCTACATGCTAAAGGGCCCGCCCTTTGCATGTGAGCTCCACACAGCAGCCTGCTGCGCTCTGTGTCACACCTTTGTGTCCCGGTGTCTTGTCCCGCTTATCCTTGGTTGGCTGCGTCCCCAGATGTGCCTATGACTCAGAAAGCTAATGGGATATCTCCCTGGTGGCTCAGAGACAGAGAGGCCAAATGTGGGCAGTAGGGTCATGTAGCAGTGTGGAGGTCTGGCTTGGGAACAGGACCCAGTGGCTCTGAACCTTGTCTTTTCTCAGCTATTGGAAACTGTTGACACCAATGATGACTGTGGTACATGTGCAGTGTGCACATAGTCTCGGTCATGAAGCCTGTTGCCTCAGACACTTAGGTTACCTGTAGATCTATCTGGAATCTTCTAAGAGACAAGTAGATTGTACCGGGTCCAGCTGATACAGTTCAGCATCCTTTTGCTGGGTGACCCCGAGCACCAAGCTTCTGAGTCTTCCCTCAATGGACTGGGAGAGTGTGGGTCCTGTGTCGGCCTGCACATAGTTGGGCCTCTTGTCTACCTATGCCTGTGTAGGCCAGGCCTGGGACTCTGGGATTCTGTGGACAAGGAAGAGCTCCACGATGCCTTATGTTTGGGTCATTTGGTATTCTCACGGGGGAAACAAAAACCCCGACCTCCTTCATCTCAGAGATAACCCTGAGTAGAGGGAAAGTTGGGCAGACTGGCCAATGCTACTACTATAGGGACCAGGCAAAGGGAGATGTCACCCCTGCAAGGGGCACCCAGGGGAGGAGAAGTAGCTACACTTGTTTCCAAGAATGGGCAGGAATTGATGAATTGGAGAAAGGCACAAGGCAAGAAGGAGACAGCTGAGACAAAGGTGTGGAGGTGGGAACAGGGCAGAAAGTGGCTCAGGGCTTGCAAACAGAGTCCTGTCTGTCTTACCTGTGCTTGGGGACCATGTCCAGCCTGGACATGTCCTCTTCCTCCCCCTGCACTGCTAGGCAGCAGTGTTGGCTGACATGTTTGCCTGGCTGCAGTCATGGTACAACATGGCCCTCCTGATGTGCTTGCCGGTGGTGGCAGCTCCTCCTGGGTGGGCTGGGTCTGTGTGTGCCGGTTGGGAGGCTTGTGAGCTCCTCCTCAGGATGTCCTCCCTGGCTCGGCAACTAAGACCTATGCCACAGGGTCCTTAGCAGCTGAAAGATGGGCCTGAGGATGGGAGAGCCAAGATACATTCCATTCAGCAAGATTTATGAGCACGCTCTGTATTTCTTCCCTCTTTATGCTGCACAAACTATCAGCGCATTCTCCTCCTGTTCCATGCAAATATTACTTGAGGATTTTGGGGGTTCCCCCAGGTACTCCACTCAAGTGTGCAAACGCGGGCAGGGGAGGGGCAGGATCATGCTGGGGTGCAGTGTGGCTTTACTAAAGTCCACTGACCACTCTGAGCCTTAGATTCCCACTCCATGAAAGAGATAGAAGGTGGCACCTGTCTCTGAAGGTCGCCGTGGAGGTCAGGTGTATTAGTCCCCATGAGAAACCCTGGCAGGGTTTTCCTGAGTCACTGAGGCATGGATGCTGGGGACAGCACTAGGTGGGGTCTCTGCCAGGGCTCCCTGATCTCCAGCTGGGCTGGACGGCAGGGAGCTGTGATGGTGCAATCTGGTGCCTCTCTGCAGCAAGAAGCAAGCAGTGTGGAAAGGGTGTAGCTTGGAGCAAGTGCCCTGGCTTTCATCTTTGCTGGCTGTGTCACTTAGTCCATTGACATCCCTTTGGGGATAGAGATTTCCCCATCTGTGAAATGGCCACCCCCGTATCACGAGACAGTGGGTCTGACCCCCCACCCCCGTGATCCTCCGTTGGGTGGTGGCTGTTGTCATTCAATATTGTGAGGCCTCCCAGATGTGGGAAACTCCTGGGGTCCTGGGTACCTGCCTCCCTGTGCCAATCCAGCTGTAAATCAGAAATCTTTGTGCTGCCCGATCTTACCTCCATGGTAAACGTGGCTCAGAACTATCACTTCCCTATCCTGCTTGGCAGGGTGTCTTTCTCTACCCCATTTTCCTACCTGCGCCACTAGTTATCCTCAGAGATTCAAGTCAAATGTTACCACCCCTGAGGAGCAGCGGGCATTGCAGGACTAGGGCAGACACACTTCTGATCTGAGCCCAGGGCCTCTTCCTATGTGTCTCTACCTCCCTGCCTTGATCCAGATGCTCAGCTGACCATTCATGAAGGTCAGGGGCTGTGCTGACCTATTGTGTGGCCACAGGAACATGGCACAGAACAAGTGCTGGTCAGTGTGGCACTGAGCGAGTAGGCAGTGCCTAGTGCCATTACTTGACAGGGACAGGAAGGAGAAGCCGGGCTTGGTGGAGCCTCCAAGGGTCCTTAGCTCTGGCCCTGGAGGTAATTATGGGTTGTGACTATTGCTTCCTTTGGCCTCAATTCTCTGCTTCCCCTCCCTGCTGCTCATCCCTTAGAGTGTCCTAATGTCTGTCTCTGGCCTCTTCTTCATGTCCCTATTCTCTCAGGTGACCTACCTCAGCCACCTGACCACCTCCCTCAGCTCCTTCAGTGAGCCCAGAGGTAGGCCTCTAGCTGCCTCCTAGCCCGTAAGAACTCTGGGACCTTCCTCTGCACACCTGCTCTCGCCAGCTGCCCCATCCCATGTGCTGGCTCTAGGCTTTACAGATTTCCTGCTCTCTCACCCTCACCTCTGTCACCAGCGGTCAGGTTCCTTCTGTCCTCTCCCACAGCCAGTGGTCCCAGCCACCACCCCTCTATGGATAATTACATTTCCTTCAAATCTGTTCTCCAGCTCAGTCAGGGTGCCCTCACACCTATGCCAGGAACCCTCTATGGCTCCCATCCTCCTTGTAACCTCATCTGTTCACATTTTCTTCTCTCCTACAGCCACACCTGCCTCTAGGCTGGCCCCGAACCCACCTGGGCTGTCATATAACTGTTCCTTCTGCCTGGACTGTCAGAGTGGCTCCTGCTGTCACCTCTTCACATTCTTACTCAGATGTCGTCTTCCGACAGTGCTCCTCGTCCCTGCCTTAAACTTGCTTGCCCTGTCTACACCTCAGCCCACCTCCCTCCTGCTGTGGTCCCCATAGCCCTCTTGAGCAACCTCACTGCCTATGCGTCTCCAAGTATCTGCTCCAAGAGCAGGTGTTTCTGTCTTGTCCATTCGCCTGTCCCTCTTGCCGAGAGCCCCGCTTGGCGCCTAGAGGGGTGTGATAAATCTTTGTTGAATGAAGGGCTACTTGGATAAGGGACATCACAGCTGCGTGCTTCTCCCTGCATGGTGAGTACCTGAGGTCTGAGCCTGGTGCTTCCTGTGTCCTGGTGCCTGGTTGTGCTAGGCCTATGAACCTGGAGCCCCTGCGGGCCCTGACAGCTGCCTCAATCTCCATGCAGACATCAACGAGTGTGTGACGGACATGCACACGTGCACCCGGGCCGAGCACTGTGTGAACACACCAGGCTCCTTTCAGTGCTACAAGGCACTCACCTGTGAGCCAGGCTACGCCCTCACAGACGGCGAATGCACAGGTGAGAAGGTGCTGAGGCCCAGCCGCACTTCTGCTCCCCAGGCTGACTGCACCCCAGGGATGTCCCTACCCCTGCCCGTCCCTTCCCTTCCCCCACATTCCTTCACTTGGATTTCCTTGAGATGGGGGTGTTTGGGGCAGGGAGCTCTGAGGCTGTCCTGAGAGTTGGGACAAGGCCAGCATCTGCCCCTGACCTTCCTGCCCCCTGCTGGCCTCTCTGCCAGTCGCTCCCCCTCACTGCACCTCAGTTCTCCTGTTTGCACACTTACTTGGAGCCCTACTTATATCCCTTTCACTGGAAAGTTCTAGCTTTCTAAGAAGAGGGACTTTTTTTTTTTCAAGTGTCTTAAGTATTTCTTAAGTTTCTTTTAATGCCAGATGGGGTTCTGGGTACCAGCAGTAACACTGGTGTGAGGTGACCTTTCTGTGGCTTTGTGGTAGAGGATGTGGGGAAAACAGAGAAGGTGGGGTGACCATGGGAGGTGGAAAGGTGTGTCTTTAGAAAGGCTCCGATAGAAGTGAGCGTGTAGTGCAGACCTAGATGACGGGAGCCTGCCTGGAATCGTGTTTTGGGCACAGGGAACACTAAACATGAGACCTATGGCATATGGAGGGAGGGCCGTGGTAAGGGCCCCACGTGTGAACCTCTGTGCTCCAGGGACACGTGTTGCTTGACTTTGGGATACGGTCTCTCATGCATGTTTCTGTCTGCTCCTCCCGACTGTGGTGTGATGAGTGGTAAAGAGCCAGACCGCCTGGCATTCCATAGCAATGGAAGCTTGCCTGTGCCTCAGTTTCCCCTAATTATATGGGCCAGCCACAGGACCTACTTCTTGTGTTGCTGTGAGGATGAGGCAAATCAAATCACCCCATATGCTTTGAATAGTGTCAGGGGCCGTGAGAAGCTTGGGGCTTGTGGTCATGTCATTTTTACTCCTTGGACATGGGCCTCCCCAGTGACTCTGCTCTGCGACCTTGCTGGGATGTGAATCTTTGTGACTACTGAGGGTGCAGTGGTGGGAAGGGTGCCAGGGCTGCCGGGTGTGATGGAGTGGGGTCCACCTGCCTCCCACCCCTAATCCCCAGCCTCTGTGTGGCAGATGTGGACGAGTGTGTGACAGGTACACACAACTGCCAGCCAGGCTTCTCGTGCCAGAACACCAAGGGCTCCTTCTACTGCCAGGCCCGGCAGCGCTGCATGGATGGCTTCTTGCAGGACCCTCAGGGCAACTGTGTGGGTAAGCAGGCTGTGGGCTGTGGCTCTTGGGATCCTTAGAGGGCCTTAGTGCTGGTGGGTCTAGCTGGTTGCTCCTTTTTCCCAGCCTCAATGCCTCCATCTGTTGAGTCAGGGGTGGGGTGGGGCATCTGCAGAATGGTAGCTGCTCTGCTTGCTGCCTTGGAGTTATTTCTCTCAGGGCCTCAGTTTACCTACCCATGGGACCAAAGTGGATGAATGCAGATCATGTGTTTTTGACCCAGATGACTGACCTAGAACTGTCTGTGACTCAGTGTCACAGGGTTCCCAACTGAAGTGAAAACAGTCACGGTCACTGTCCATGACCACTGCGAGGCTTCTAGAGCAGCTCCACGCCATGTTTAGGGTTGAGACATGCAGTGTGACAGATGCTGGCCTCCTTGTCCTGAGAGAGTCTGAGATGTTACTCATTCCTTCCAAACATCCAGGACGGGCCATGTCCCCAGAGCTAATGACCTGGATTCTGCTAGAACACAGGTGGCAGAGGGGACAATGACACAGAGAGGCAAAGTGGTGACAATGTCAGGTGACAGGCAGTTTGTGTGACAACAGTAGCTTATCACGAGGAGACCATATGGTGAGGGGTGGGGTGGGGTGGGGGTGGGGGTGGTATCTGCCTGTTGAGGCTTGACCAAGATTCTCCCAGCCAGCCTGATTGTCGGAGCCCTCCCTGCCAAAGTGCTGCCTTTAGTGGCTCGCACCACTATGCCTCACAAGGCACATGGGATCCTTGGTGCCCTAGGACCAGCCCTGGAGGCCAGAGTAGGCAAGGAGGGGAGGATCTTACATATCCACAGGGCTCTTCAGTCAATCCTGTGGGCAGCATCTTCCAAGTACCTACTGGGTTCCAGGGTTCTAGGTGGGAGCAGCCATAGCATTTGCTGAACCGTTTATTGGGGAGGAGACCAGATAGGCAACCATGTTCATAAAAACAAAACCACCAGTAATTAATTTATACTTTGATAAATAATAAACAACCCACGACCTGCCTTGCCTTCCCCTTGCTTTAGCTGTTGCACCGGACAGATGTGTACAGATGTCAGCCCAGTGGCTGTGGCTTCCAGAGGTGGGACTCTCAGGTGCCAGGTTTTAGGGAGTGGGACAGTCTAGGCCTAAAGCCCAGAGCTGGCCAGATGAAGGTAGGAGGGGCCAGTCGGGCTTCCCATCCTCTCGTCCCTTCTGCAGACATCAATGAATGCACGTCGTTGCTGGAGCCTTGTCGCTCGGGATTCAGCTGCATCAACACGGTGGGCTCCTACACCTGTCAGAGGAACCCACTGGTCTGCAGGCGTGGTTACCATGCCAACGAGGATGGCTCTGAATGCGTGGGTAAGGTTGGGGCTTCCCCGCACCCACCCAGGCTCCCCATCCAGCTCTCTGCTCAAGAGGCCCCCCGCAGAGGGGCCGTCCAGACGTCAGGGTGCCCTGCTTGCCTGCCCCCGCAGATGTAAATGAGTGTGAGACGGGTGTGCATCGCTGTGGCGAGGGCCAGCTGTGCCACAACCTCCCTGGGTCCTACCGCTGTGACTGCAAGCCTGGCTTCCAGAGGGATGCATTCGGCAGGACCTGCATTGGTAAGGAATACTGGGGTCTGAGGTCCCCTGTGAACAAAGAGCCTGCCCCTCTGTGCTCTTTCAGCTCTAGGGCCTGGACCTTCCCAGATGGCTGCCTTCAAGCTGCCCCTCTCCTCATGGCTCAGATTCCATGCTCTAGCCCTCTTATCATCTTGCCCTCCTGTGCCTCTGCACCCTTTGGTGACTCTGGGTGACTCTGCCTCTGGGCCACTTTCCCACTGGCTTCCCACTCTGTGCCTGCTGTTCTCCCCCTGCAGATGTGAACGAGTGCTGGGTCTCGCCGGGCCGCCTGTGCCAGCATACGTGTGAGAACACACCGGGCTCCTACCGCTGCTCCTGTGCTGCTGGCTTCCTTTTGGCTGCAGATGGCAAGCATTGTGAAGGTACTGTCCACCCTGACTTCTGACCCCTGGCCTCTGACCCCATGCACCTGGCTCCCACTTGGACAGATGGCCTCTGATTCCTACTGTGGTCACAGGGAGTCTTGCTAGTATGGCGCAGGGTAACCATGAGAGCTCAAGAGCCGTGAGGGTGCAAGGGTCACATGGTTCCCATAGATGATGCCATCAAGTAATAATGTCCAGGGGAGTTTAATTTTTCTGGCTTCTCATAAACCAGGAACGTCACTACATATGTAAAATGAGCTGCTGCATACACACATGACCGGTGTAAGCCTCGAAGTGTGCACTGAGATAAACCAAGTGTGGGCGCAGGCTCTGATTCAAGTCTTCTGAAGTGTGATGGGCCTGTAGCTAGGGAAGTGACATCACACTGTTCCCACAGATGCCCCTAGTGCGGTTGGCTCAGGCCACTGGGGAAGGAAGCCATGAGGCAGCTCGGTGAGGAGCTGAGCCTCAATTGAGAGACCATGGCATCTTTGGCTCCATCTTCTTAACACTGTCTCTCTCACTCCCTTCTACATGGGACAAATCTGCTGAGACTTCTGTGGGACTCCCAGCCCTTTGGTCCTGCTGTGTGTGGGCAGCTTTAGCCGTGGCAGGGCACTGGGACATCACCCTTACCCACTGGTGCCATTATACTGTGGGCATGCCTCATGCCACGTTGGGTGTGGGCATATTGGAGTGGACAAGGGCCTCTACCTCCCCAACCTTCTGCCCAGGCACAATTCACCTCTGTGCTCCCACTGGCTGCATGTTGGAGGCTTGGAGGTAAATTGAGCATGGAGTCTGCCACCCAGAAGCTTAGCCTAGCAGAGCGGAGAAGCCACACGGTGACACATGGCTTGACTTTCACAAATGACATGAGGTTCAACAATCAGCCAGTCAGATGTGGCTCACTTCCTTTCACATTCCCCTCAATTCCTCAGCCCCTGCCCCCTTCGCCTCATCCATGTTCCTTAAAACCACTCAGCAAGCTCCCACCTGCAAAGCCCCTTTCCCAGATGGCTACATGGCCCTGCCCTCTCCGATCTGACTCTCCCTGGTCACTTCAGATAAGGCTGCATCCCACCACAGGACCACCATAAGGCATCCCTTCCCATTTCTCTGATGTGTTTCCCCCCATGCCACTTGGCATACTTAAGCCTGCTGACGGTCTTGTTCACCACTCTCTCCCCTTCCTTCTTTCCACACGTGAGCTAGCTCTTCCAGGTAACGATCTTGCCTGCCTTGTTTATGCTTGTTCCCCCAAATCCACTGTCGGCCTGGCGCAGTCTACTCTGAAGCGACTCAGTGGGCAGATACTCCAAGGGAGCCATGAGCTAGCTCTCTCTCCTTCTTTACCCCCGCCCCCCCACCAGCTCCTGCACCCACCCACCCCCACCTCCACGCAGTGTCATCTCTCGGGGGCTGTGCTGCACCTAGGTGACTCAAGAGTCATCTGTTCCAGCAGTTGTGTGCCCCTAGCAGGGCAGCACCAGGCTTTGCCTTCGTTTGTCCTGCCCTTGCTGAGTGCCCTGCCTGGCTCCACCCTCCTCAAGGGGTGAAAGATATTGGTGAGCCAGCCCAACCCATTACACGGGTTGGGAGGATCCGCCATGGTTGAAGACTGTTTCCCCCGCAGACGTGAACGAGTGTGAGACCCGGCGCTGCAGCCAGGAGTGTGCCAACATCTATGGCTCCTATCAGTGCTACTGCCGCCAAGGCTACCAGCTGGCAGAGGATGGGCATACCTGCACAGGTAGGCACTTGTCCCCTCCCAGGACTCTCACGAGGAAGGGACCCTTTCCTTACATGCCGGGAGCCCAGGGGATTTAGGGTTGGGTCCGAGTTCGTATCCCAGCCCATGGTTTTCTTGCTGTGGGACCTTGGGTTGCTCCCCTCTGTCCTCACGTTCCTGGTCTGTAAAGTGAGATAACCCTGAACTCAATGTGAGTACATCGCCCCAGTTGGGCTGGTACTTGGCTGTACCATCATCATTAGTAATGCAGAGTTCTGGGAGGCACCCTCCCGTTCCAATCCTCATCTTCTATATGGCTTTGAGCATCTCGCGCCCACCATTGGAGCCTTCATGTCTTCCCTTGTAAATGGCCCCTGGGCGTCCCGGCTGTGCCTGTGGATGGGTGAGGCTCACCAGCTGACCCTTTCTGGCAGACATCGACGAGTGTGCACAGGGCGCCGGCATTCTCTGCACCTTCCGCTGTGTCAACGTGCCTGGGAGCTACCAGTGCGCATGCCCAGAGCAGGGCTACACTATGATGGCCAATGGGAGGTCATGCAAGGGTGAGTGACAGCCTCCACTCTACCGGGCCTTGGGCAGCTCTGTGCATGCACCAGGCACTGTGAATTTCCTCCTGCTTAGGGCTTATCAGTAACCTCATGTGCTTGGAACAGCTGTGCTGAGGGCAATAGTCCATGTATCCAGGCCTGGGATGAAGAAGGCAATGGGCTTCCTGCTATTTAAGCCAGCATAGAATCTTCCAGGCTTGGCCTTGAATCTGCACCCTACCCTGGTATGAGGAGGCAGGGGGCTGCCAATGAGCACACTGGAAGCAGAGCCTCAGAGATCTGAGCTGCTGTCTTAAATCTCGGCCAAACTGTCCAGGGGTATCTGGGACAGGAGTGTGTGTGACCCAGAGGCCAGGGTGTAGGGAACGCATCCCAGGGAGGCCAACGCTAGTCTGGTGTGGGTTGATATTCCCCTGCCACAGCTGTGAGGGTCGGGAAGTGGGGGAGGTGGCTCCTGTCACTGAGGACACAAGCCCCAGCTTCAGTAGCTTGTCAGATTTGCTGTCGAGGAGACGGTCCCAGCATGGGCCAGACCTGTGGCATTGTCTATTCCTTCGAGCTGGACTCTGAGCTATGGTTCTCAGGTCAGTGCCCCTGACCACCAAATTCTGGGCCTGGCAAGCCAACAAGGCAAGGTGGGTGTGGGAGGGGTCCTGACTCCCCCACAGGAGGGACTTGGGACTTGGAGCCTGCGTGGCCTTGCTGTGCAGTGAGCTGATATGTGGGCCTCAGTGGCTAGCTCTCACGGCTCCTGTGTGTCTTGAGGGAAGAGCGCTTTAGCTGTAGGCAGCTCTGCACTTAGGGTGGTGGCTCTGCTGCTGCGGGGTGCATGCCAGTTTTGGGTACTCAGAGGTGGACCATGAAATTTGTTCTGAGAGGCGTGCAGAGTCAGGAGCCCCTGCCGCTGTGTGTGGTGGTGAGGTGGGGCTATATATGAGTGAGGCTCTTAGACATACTGCTGCCCGGAACCCAGACCTCCAGTGTGTGCGGGAGAGGTGCAGGCTGCGTTCCTAAGCCTGAGGACTCTCTTAACAGCCCTACTCTCCCCTCTCAGACCTGGATGAGTGTGCACTGGGCACCCACAACTGCTCTGAGGCTGAGACCTGCCACAACATCCAGGGCAGTTTCCGCTGCCTGCGCTTCGAGTGTCCACCAAACTATGTCCGTGTCTCGGAAACGTGAGTGCCTTCCGCCCTGTGTGATCCGGGGCCCTTCACTGCTGCCGCCGTGCCACAGGCCAAGTGGCAGGTGCTCCCCACCATGAGCACCCACTAGCCTTTCTCAGAAAGCACTGTGAAGAGAAATGTGGGACTAACCATGCAAAAGGACGGCTGTTACCTCAAAGGGAGAAAGTTTGACCTAGAGCCAGATATAAATGGACACATCCCAGGAACCTAAATTCAGGCTGACTCAAATAGCATGTGCATGAGTGCATGAACAGTTTTATGACACTTTTATGGTAAAGGAACAAAGATTTATAAACGAACATACTTTTAAAATATACCGGTGGACACATGCAGGTTGCACGAGGTGGGGAAACCTCTTGCCTATTATTTGGGGGGCATTTTTAACATTAGTTAGTTAAGTTAACTTACCTGTACGTTAGTGGAAGCTAGGAGTCTGTTTGTGCATTTCCAAAGGGTTTACCCAATGACACGCGCAGGTCACAGGCAGAGATGGCCAGCGAATGGTTAGTAATTGAGCTGAAGATAGCCCACGTTAATTTGGTTACAGGACCTGTAACATTCCAACTCTCCAGAGACATAGGTGTTATAACTAGTTAATCAGCCGTGTAGACTCTTTTAACACAGACATAGTCTTTGCTGGGGACTTCAGTTCACAGCCTCACCTCCCCACGCATGCACGCATGCACCTGTGTAAAAAACTCCCAGTATTTGACCATAGATTCTTACCATAGACATTCATTACTTCCTGAGGGGTTGTGGGAACCCACAGACAGCAGGCTCTCACCAGAGCAGCTTCATGGGGCAGCCTCCATGTCTGGTGGTACTGAGCCTGTGTTGGGAAGAGGGGCGTGATGGAAGAGGGAATGGGAAGAAACGAAGGAACAAAATGGCTGCAAAAGCTGCCGACAGGCCTGCTGGGCCCCTGTGCTGGGCACTGTTAGCCCCCCACCCCGCCATGGGAGTCCATCTCACAGCTGTTGGAATTGGGGCCCAAAGGGGTAAAGCAACTTGCTTGTGCTGGACTCCTCTGGGTAGAGTTCGCGTTTGGCCCCCAATTCCACTGGTTCCTGAGCCAGCTGCTGGGGTCTGTCTCATATCTGGGATGGAGGAGAGGGTCCCTAACCACTGACCAAGCATCTCCTCCCCGCCCCCGCCCCCCCACAGGAAGTGTGAGCGCACCACATGCCAGGATATCGCGGAGTGTCAGACCTCGCCGGCTCGCATCACACACTACCAGCTCAATTTCCAGACAGGCCTGCTGGTACCCGCGCACATCTTCCGTATAGGCCCTGCTCCTGCCTTTGCCGGGGACACCATCTCTCTGACCATCACCAAAGGCAACGAAGAGGGCTACTTCGTCACACGGAGACTCAATGCCTACACTGGTGTGGTGTCCCTGCAACGCTCTGTCCTGGAGCCCCGGGACTTTGCCCTGGAGGTAGAGATGAAACTGTGGCGGCAGGGCTCTGTCACTACCTTCCTGGTCAAGATGTTCATCTTCTTCACCACCTTTGCCCCATGAGGTGCCACGTGAGGCAGTCCCTCAGGTGGCACCTGGGCCCGTGGGCAGCTGTGCCGCTCCTGAGTGGCTTTTGCTGTGACTCTGTAACTTAACTTAATCGTGCTGACCTGCTTGGTCTTGGTTGGGTCTCTGCCCCGGAGGGAGGGAGATGCCAACAGGCATAGAATACAGGTCAAGATCACCCGCGGCTGATGATGGCCTGAAAACTGGAAACAGCCATAGGGGGATTAGGAACTCCACTCCTCGACTATGGCTAAAGCTGACACTCCATTCCTGGTTTCACTGTGTTTTTCAAAGAATAAAAAATCAGCTGTGCATGGTTGCACAGGCGTTTAATCTCAGCACTGAGGAGCTAGAGGCAGGCAGATCTCTGTGAGTCCCCGCCAGCCTGGTCTATGCTGGGAGTTCTACCTGTCAGAGCTATATAGAGAGACCCTGTTTCAAAAAGGAAAAAAGAAAAAAAAATCACCTTAAAATTTTTTTTTTGCTGTTGTTGTTTGATTATAAGAATAGTACATATACGTTATTAAAAATGATCAAATAGCACAAAAATAGTTATTCAGCCTCTTTGTCTCCTTCTCTTTGTAACACATTGACCTTTGACATTAGTACCGGAATGTCACAGGGTCCCCAGCCTAACTGATGAGCTCGGAGTGAAAGCCACAGGTCAGCTAGCTGGCCTTTTCTGTCATGGTTCCTGCCTGATCCTCCTGCCCCTACTTGCCCTCTCTGGCTGCCTCTTCCTCCCCGGGTGTGGACCCCAGCTGCTTGGTGGGTCACCTTGGATGTGATGATGGCAGGTCTGGAGTGGACATGGGCGGGGTTGAAGGAGACCAGTTTTCTTTGAGCCCACGTGAATTTCAGCTCTGTTAGGCTTCGGCTAAGGAGGAAGTGTGGAAAAGGGGAAACTGATGCCTGAGAGCAGAAGGGATGTTCCTGAGGTCTACAGTGAGGGTCAGAGTGGCATGCCCACATGACTCTGTGTCCCCTGAGACAGGATTTCTTTCTGTGAGCATCCTGAAACAATTACATGTGGCAGCCATGGCACATGGCTATTACATTATATTATAATACACGTGGCCCAGTGTGTTAACTATGGTATGGTAGCTGGGCTGGGTTGAGCAGGTCTGTAATCCCAGCTTACTTGGGACACTGAAGCAGGAGGATTGAGAGCTAATGAGTGGTACCCTGTTGCAAAGAGTTAAAAAAAAAAAGATGGTATGGGCGGGGGCAGGGCTGAGGATGTAGCTCAGCGGTAGATGTGGTTGGTGTGTGTGTGTGAGGGTCAGGGTTCAAGCTCCAATACCACAACAGGAGAACCCAACCACGGGGACAGAGTAGACGCAGCTGAGGGCTTCACACGTCACAGCACTGAGGGTGTCTGTGCCACCAGCTCTGCCTGGGGACAGAACATTCTTACTGGGAGTGGTGGGCTGGACCTGAGAAGTGGCCTGCTGGGGACAGAGGCACGTAGCCCCCAATGAGTGGGCATTTTTCCAGACACTGCAAACTACGTTTTGGTGTAAATTCTCCTGTTTTTAAGCTGTGATTGGAAAATTTAAAACAAACAGGCAAACAGAAGTTAGGCATGAGGGCCGGCAAGATGGCTCCGTGGGTAAAGGGACCTGCTACTCAACCCGATAACCCGATTAACTCCCAGGGTTCCCATGGTGGAAGGAGAGAACTGACTGATGCCAGCAAGCTGTCCTCTGACCTCCTCTGCACCACAAGTGCTCGGGTACACAAACACACAGAAGTGCATGCAAACATGTATGCACACATGTGTGAACACACACACACACACACACACACACACACACACACACACAAACTCTAAACATTTTAAAGGAAAACAATAAACACGCGAGCTGGCAAGATGACTCTGTGGTTAAGGGCACTCACTTCTCTTACAATGGACACAGGTTTGGTTGACAGCATCCACACGGCAGCTCACAGTTATCTGTAACTCCTCTTACAGGGGATCTGGTGCCCTCTTGTGGCCACTGTGGGCACCAGACACACACCATGGTGCACATGCACACATGCAGGTAAAGCACTCATACACACAAGAAAGAGGAAATAAATCTTTTTTGTTTTTTGTTTTTTGTTTTTCAAGACAGGGTCTCTGTGCGTAGCCCTGACTGTCCTGGACTTGCTTTGTAGACCAGGCTGGCCTCGAACTCACAGCAATCCACCTGTCTCTGCCTCCTGAGTGCTGGGATTAAAGACGTGCGCCACCACCTCCTGGCTGAAGAAATAAATCTTAAGACAGGCACAAGCCAAGCAAACCCTACTGTCACAGCTCTTGTGTAGGGTCACCCAGAGGCTTTTGCTCTGCCCTCCCTTCTCACTGTCCCTGCTCCCCAGGAGTGGAGCATTAGTTGTTTCCTTGCCACTGGCCTACTCCCCACCCTCTCATTTCTCTGGCCTTCAGAGTCCCAGAGCCAGCAGCTCTGCTGTGACAGCCATCTGCAGGACAAAAGGCTAGATGGAGTTCCATTGACGAACACATGAACACATTGGGGACACCCTGGAGGTATGAGTCACTCCCTGGCTGGTAGCACCTGCTCCTGTTCCCCCACAGCTTGGGCTGCCCTGCCAGATTAAGGTTACTCCCCCTGAATCTTGTCCATTAGGTGCCCCTTTGGAGCAATGTGTTGGCTGCACGCAGCAGTGGAGAACAGGCGTCTTAGGAGTGCCTGACTGCAAGCTGGTCAGCAGTTGTTCCAAGTCATGCTTCTTAGCAGCCTCTGTGGCTACATCCCCCCAGCCCCAGTTGCAGAAGCATTCCCCATCATACTGGTCATCCATCCTTGTCCTACTACATCCCAGGAGAAGCAAGATTACCACCTTCATAGTGGTCCAAGCTCTTCAACCCCTCACTGCATTGCTCTCCTGTCTTCCATCTGTCAGGGATCGCTGAGATCCCCTGGTCCAGCAGAACCTCATGGAAGCATCCTGGCGTCATCGTCTGAGAAGAGTCCCTGGCCATCTCCTCATGTACGTATGACTTTGGGTCCCAGGCTTTCTCTCAGGCATATCTTTAAAAAAAATATTTATTTATTTATTTATTTACTTTCCACCCTGATTGCAGCCTCCCTCTTCTCCTCCCAGTCCCTCCCCTCACACCCCCTCCCTACTTATCTTATTTATTTATTTTGAGACAGGGATTCTCTGTGTAGCCCTGGATATCCTGGAATCACTCTGTAGACCAGGTTGGTCTCAAACTCACAGAGATCCATCTGCCTCTCCGTCCCAAGTGCTGGGATTAAAGGTGTGCACCACCATGTCTGGCTTAGGCATATCATTATGAAAGTACATGACCATGGCTTCAGGGAACTCAAGGCCAGATTCCTCATGGTCACCTTAAGGCCCCTAGTTTGAAAGATACACACACACACACACACACACACACACACACACACACACATTTTCCACTTTATTTATTTAAGCAGAAGTGGAATTGAATTTACACGCAAGGCAAGTATTCTATCATGAAGCTATTTCCTATTTTCTTTTTCATGCTCAGATCAGGCCTTACTAAGTTGCTTAGACAGACTTTGAAGTTGACATCCTTCTGTCTCAGTCTCCTGAGTAGCTAGGACTGAATGCCAGTACAGAATGACGGTTTGAGTTGTGTGTCCATTGGCTTGTGTATTTGTTACTTTTCTGTTGGTGTGATAGAACACCATGAGCAAGGCAAGCTACAAAAGGCAGGTTTCTTTGGGATTACAGTTGCAGAGAGAGAGAGAGAGAGAGAGAGAGAGAGAGAGAGAGAGAGAGAGGCAGGGAGGGAGGGAGGGAGGGAGGGAGGGAGGGAGGGAGGGAGGAAGAGAGTAGTTCACCATGGTGGGAAGTGTGGCAGCACACAGCAAACATGGCGGCCTGAGCAGCAAGCTGGGCAAACCAGAAAACAGCATTTAGTCTGTAAACTCTCAAGGCCCGCCTCCAGTAACATACCTCCTCCAGCAAGGCCACACCTCCTAAGCCTAGGCAAACAGCGCCACCTACTGGAGAAATCAAGTGTTCAAATGCTGAGACCATGGGGGCGGGGCGCATCTCCAACACAGGGTCGTTACACTGTATACGACCTTGGATTCTCATCGTTTCTCTGATCTGACGATATTCTAATTCTTCTGGCTTTTTTTGAGTCATAACGAGCCATATTAGTCACCCCCCCCCATGTGCTATGCCGTGGCACACCAGAACATTCCCCGCCCCCCAATCATATTGCATCCTTCACTGAATGCTCTTCCTCTGTCCTCCCCAGATCTTTTTTTCAGCTTCTGTGAGATCAACTTGCAAGGACTCTGCTTATAAGAGAGATCTCACATCGCTTATCCTCCCGTGCCCAACTCGACTGTCCTCTATACTTGGGCTAAAGTAGGACTGTTTGAGGCCCTTCTGTGTCGGAGAGCAACTGGAACTCCATTGGTTCACCCACCTCACAGAATACCTCACTGTGCTGTCCAGTCCAATGCCCTCTGAACTGATTTAGGGATGCCCCTCCCCCATTGGGTTGTGATTCTCTCCCCCACCCCCACCCCTTGCCCTTTTCCATCTCACCTCCGGGTTTGTCCACTCTCATGATGACCTTTACTTTTCTCCTGGCAGCAGGCATTTCTTTTTCTTCTGGGGAGGAGACTCCAAGGGCAGGAGCTGTTTTTCTTCTGTGGAAGCAGTCTGAGGCTGGGTGGGGGCTTGGCTCGCACTGGCCCAATCCTGTCAGAGGATTTTGAGTTTCATTTTTACTACTTCCTCCTTCCTTCTACTCCATCAATGCAACTCCTTTAGAGCTGGACTTGTCCCTAACTCCACTGGGAATAGTGAGTGGGTGTGTTGCACACAATAATCTCAGATTAAGGCAGAAGGATCAGGATCAAAGGCATCTTCAGCTAGAGTGAGTTCATGACTAGCTTGGATCTCTTATGCTGGGGAACACTGAAGAAGACCACATGCCTGTTTCAGGGCATCACAGACCCTCCCAGGGTACCAAAGCTGACCTGGCATGGTCTTGGCTGGATCTCAGCAGCTTTGGAGACTGAGCATGAATCACAATGCCAGCTGTTGGTGTTTGTCAAGGGTCATCCTCATGAGTGGACTGGAGCATAGGGTCCCGGGCACCAAGACCATGGGCACAGGCTATCACAGGGCTGCTGACCTTGGCTGTGTTGCTGAAGTCTGCAAGTCAAGTTTCTCATTGTCAAGTGTTTTTTTTTCTCTTTCCCCCCACTGTATTAGTTACTTTTCTGTCGCTGTGACAAAGTGCCAAGACCAAAAACAACTCTGAGGAGAGAAAGGTTTATTTTGGCTTATAGTTCTAAAGGAGAGTATCTGTCACGGTAGGAGAGGCATGGCTCCAGGAGTGTGGACTCCCTGGCAGTCAGGAGGGGCCATAAAACCTCAAGCCTCTGTCCCCCCAAGTGATAAACTTCTCCAGCAAAGCCCCCACCTCCTAAAGGCTCCCCAAACAGTGTCACCAAGCAAGGCACATGAGCCTTTAGGGAACATTTCTTATTCAAATTATGATACCCATTGTTCGCTGTTGTCAAATATTTGTAGTCGGGTAACAGCCACTTGGGCAGAAGCTCAGCCAAAGCAACCAGAAGCTTGCAAGTGGCATTGTGTAGGGGCACTTTGGAGGATGGAGACCTTAAGTTGTGAGGTCTCAGTTGGGTCTCAGAGTTGGACAGGTGGCACAGCCTAAAAGTTCAGTCAGCATTATTTTTCAATTAATTAAAATTTCAATTATACGTGCACGGGTATTTTGTCTGCTTGTACCACAGGCATGCCTTGTGATCCAGAAAGACCAGAGAGGGTGTTGGCTCCCTTAGGACTAGAGTTGCAGATAATTGTGAGCAGCCGATGGGTGCTGGGAATTAAACCTGGGTTCTTCGGAAGAGCAGCCAGTGCTTTTAACTGCTGAGCTTTCACTCCAGCTCCAACTGATATTTGCCTTTTGAATAGTCTGTCCCTAGGCATTTTTTTTTTTTTTTTGCGTGTGATGCTATGTGTGTGCATCCAGGCACTGTCATTGGCTGCACATCCTCTGAGGACCACCCCTCCCACTGGGCCCAATGAAGTTTGCCTAGGCTGCCCTAGGTGCCATTGGCAGGGTCTGTCACAGAGCATGGGGTCTGTGCAAGGATTCTTCTGCAGAGGACACACATGCAGGGGGCCATGCTTCCTGCAGGTGTCTAAGCTCCACCCTGTCCTTGCGCAGGGCTGCCCAGAGAAAGGTGGTATACAGCTGCTTATAGTGTGCTTTCCAAAATGCCAGGCTAAGGGGTTGCAGAGCTAATTTGCTGTTGGCCTGTGGTGGGCAGGGGCAGGGGGTGTCTACAGCACATGGACACCTGGGGCGTTTTACCTAAGCCACCTGGGTATGCTGTTAACCAGGCTTCGTGCTGCAGCAAGAGGTAACAGGTAGCCCCTGGCTTCTTGACACGGCGTTTAGAGAAATTCAGAGCAACACGTAAACACTGAAAAAAGTTTACATATTCTTTTAGGCCTTGACTCAGGGAGCCCCAGGCTTCCTCTTTCTCCCGAGTTTCCTAAGTCAAGCTATTCCCTGGAAAGTTTCTAATCTGTTGGCTTCTTATGGAGACACATGTTTTCTGCAGAAAAGCCTGAAGCCGTTACAAACTCTCTGTGTACCTACAGAGCTGTCCTGATGAGGACAGGGCAGCCTCTTCTGGGGGTGAAGAGTGGGGCACACATGAGATAGGGGCCTAGTCTAGCATGCACAGTTCTGGGGCACAGTGGAGCTAGGGCGCCCCCTCGTGTCTGCATCACAACCTAGCCAATTTGTTAATAATTAAAGGCTAAATCAGATTTAGGTATATAGTCTTGAGGGAAGCTGTTTTCAGTGGCACAGGAGGCTTTGAAGCCTCATATCGTGGCCTGGAGTGGCTTGGGGAAAGAGTTTCGTGTGATCCGAGGACAGAGGTTTGTCGGAACAGTCGGAAGTTAAGCGGCATGACCAGGAGAGGGACCCACAGTGCTGTCTTGGGCAGAGCAACCTTCCTTAAACCTTGTGTTTGGAGTCATAGTCACCCTAGGGTCAACTTCTCTGCCCCACCCAGGACCAATGAAACCCTATGCGCAAGGGTCTTCCTGGCAAATAGCCCCTTGGAAAGCCCTGGGGCTTTCTTGATCTCTGGGCAACACACTATGCCCAGAGAAGCCAGGAGACTCCCAGGAGCCCTGAGTTTCAAACTCTGTGCTGGGCGCTCAATTCTGTCACCCACCACAGCTTAGCGGAGGGTTCAGGCCCCATTTCCCAGAGATGGGCAGAGAGGGTGTAGGCTTACCAAAGGTCAAATAAGGATTCAAACTCTATGAGGATGGCCAAAGCCAGGAGAATAAGAGAGGCCACAGACTGGCAGAAAATAATTGCAAACGACACAGCCGATAAAGGACTATTGTCCAACACATACAAAGGACTCTTAAAACATGACAATGGAAAATGACACAATTACAACACCGGCAAAAAGCTGAGCAGACACCTCAGCAAGCAAGCACGCAGATGGCTGATATGCATGTGAAAAGATATCCTGTTTCTGTCACCAGGGAACTGCCAGTGAGACCCAGATGCCACAGTTCCCTCATGTGAGCTTTTGCTTTCAGTTATCCACGGTCAACAACCGCCACCTCTCCCCCCATCCCAAAAACATCAAAGAGAAAGTTCCAGAAACAAATAATCCAGGAATTGGTGAGATGGCTGGGAGTGGGAAAGGGAACTTGCTTAGTGACCTGAGTTTGATTCCAGAAAGTGGAAGGAAAGAGCTAACCTTATCAGGTTAACCTCTGACGGCCACAGGTGGCACACATGATGGCTCAGGAGGTAAGAGTGCTTGCTGCACTTGCAGAGGCTTTTCCAGGAGAGGAGAATCTCTGAAGCTGCGAAGCCATAAACCTCTTTGTTCTATAAGTTGCCTTGGTCATGGTGTTTTATCACCGCAACAGGAATGTAACTGATACAACCCCTCACGGGTAGAGGACCCGGGCGTGCTCTCTTCAGTGGAAGAGTAGTGAATGCTCCCCTCATATGAAGAACTGTGAGATCTCCCTCAGGTGAAGAGGAAGTACTTTCTCTGAGCGAGGGGAAGTAGGAAAAGGAAGAGAGGGGAGAGAGAAGTCAGGTTGCTTTTGTCGCGATGCGCCATAGCATTTGCTCCACTCTGTTTTTCCTGTCTTGTACTCCCGCTCTCACCGTGCCTCACCATGCTTCCCTGACACAATGAACGATCTTAGGCATGCACACAGAAGAAAAACACAAGAGCCACGGCACTCGGGGCCATCTGCGCCTTTAGGTGCCTAGTAGGGATCTTGGAGTACATCTCAGGATAATGAGGGACATGCCCCCTTCCATCTTCAGTGAGATTTGAGTGACTTCTCACCAAGGAGAGACCGTGTTGCTTCCCCAGCACTGTGACCACACAGGTTGTTGAAGAGTTCAAAGGGTGGCTGGGGCCAAAACAGCTAGGGATGAGGCGGAGTGGAGACAGAAGGCGGGAGAAGGCAGAGATCCCAGGCAGAGGCAGACACTGTGGTCTCCATCACTGGGAGAGTCCAGGGTACCACTGAGCCCCCAGGACCAAGGGTCTTAGACACCCTAACATTTACCACTATTGAGGTTAAATCATAGGGCTACCTGACGCTTGAGAGCTGTAACATTAGTCACTATAGGAGCCGAGGGGTCCAGGACCTGAGACCCACCCAGGAGCTGTGACACTAATAGGAAGCTGCTTGCTGCAGCTACTCATTTCTAGAAGCCTGGCATTAGGATAGCTGCCCAGTGTCAGGGCCACTGGGGATTAAAGCCCAGGGCGATGGGCTTGCAGCATGAGCACATCAAGCTCTGAGCTTCTGTCTAGCTTCTAAATCTCGGAGCAACAGGGTCCTGGCTCTGCCATCTGTCAGTCCAGTTCCCAGGGCCTCCGGTACTCAAAGACTGGAACTGCTCTCCCTGGAGGGGTTCTCTTTGTCTGCTCAGACTTATATCTCGGTAAAGAAGGACCCTATTGGCTGACCCTGGGTGCTTGGGTGCTGCCAGAGACCTTCAAGAATCTTACTCGACATCTTCATGGCAGTAGCCTCTCCAGGCCATGAGGAGTGTGTGGTGACACCTGGCGGCCAAGGGAGGGATTGCTAGCAGCTGGTGCAGATTGGGTAAACTTCATTCTAGCCAGGGTAGGGCGAGGAGGTAGCTCAAGGGTACATAAACAAGGATGGGCAGAGCCCAGATGATGCCTTCTGCCTCTCTCCAAACTCTAATGAACATGGCACCTTTCCTGCCACAGCTGCTTTGGCTATGGTCACCTGGCTCTTCAGAGCTCCCGTGCCTCATTTTTTCTCTCTCTGTATGTGGAAATTACATTGGCTTGAGACCTGCTGCTGGAGAGCGCTGCATGGGTTAAGAGGCCCACTGGAGCCCCGCCACGGGCCTCCTCTTGGTATCCTGATAACTGTAATTTCTGTGTAATTGGCATTTAAGAAACTCTAGGTGTGCCCAGCTGCCAGCCCACATGCACACACATGCCCATGGGTGTGTACGTGAAGGGGAAGAGGGCCCTCTGGAAAGGTGACTCCTGCGTGTGGCCAGTATGGGGTGCTGAGTCCGCCAGGCCACCCACGTGAGAACAGACAGTTCTGACAGCTGCACTGGGGCGCTGCTGCAACTGGGGCTTGGCCTGCCCTGGATGCCTATGCACCAACCACCTCGGCCTTTCGTCTCCTTTTCCGGCTCCCTGTAGCCACTCTTCCTATTCTGGACCTTTTTCTTGGGAGAGCCTGGAAACTCCTGTGCATCCTGCCATGCTCGATTCTGTCTGTCCTCCACCGGGTTGGTGCTTCCTCACTGCCTTCATGATTCCTGCAAGTAGGAGCATCTCAGGGTATCCACAAATGAGCCTCCCCGCTGAGTTTCCATCGCCCAGCACCAGGCGCGCTGTAAAGCAGACGCAGATAAATGCTGAGTGAATCAACAACTCCGCAGGCGCGCTCTTGCCAGAATACGGAACTAGCGGGGTGGTGGTGGTGGGGGTGGGGTGGGGTGGGGATGGCGGGGTAGGAAGGCAGTGGCTCTTTACCACCATTCAAATTGCCGAAATATCCGGAGTGGGCCAGGACTGGAGGAAGGGGAAGGTTGGTGGGGCAGTTGGAGTAAGAGTCGCCCACGGATCCTCTCCCTGACCTGAAGCGCATGCTTTTGGCTTCTTGGCAGGGGCTGCTGTTAACCCAGTAGTTAATGGGCGGGGCTCAGCCTCCGAGGCCCTCTGTGGAGAGACAGCCTCAGCCTCACTTCTGTCCATTTTATCAGATTGGAAGCTCAAGGCCAGTTCTGCTTGGATGAGGCCAAGGTTTCTGTGGCTGCCCTCCCTATTCTAGGACTTTGACCCTGTGAAACACAGGAAGGGTGGGAACAGGAAGGGACAGTGGGGCTTCTGAGCTGGCTCTGGGGCTTTGCTGTCAGGGTCAGGGTTTATGTCTGAAGCTCCCACCCACAGCCCTCATCATCAGGCCAACGCCCCTGGGCCAGCTGAGCCATCTCTGTGGGAGGCTGACAGAAGCCTAGGGATGGTACCCAGGCTTGCGGCTTTCTGAGCACCATTCCTTCCTCCAAAGATCAGGCCCAATGAGAAGAAGGGTCATCTTGTCACCACTGGGGAGACAAGAACTCCTGGGGGTGGGGGATGCCTATCAGCATCGCAAGGGCAAAGTGTGCCATGACTCAGGCTTGGGCTATTCTGGCTATTGTTCAGTGGAGGAGGCCTCAGCTCCTCCACTGTAAAAGGTACAGTCTTGGTAGCCATACCCTGGCCTACTCATAGTGTGCCACCTGCACACTGTAATTCGTGCATCTGTCCTCCTGGGGAGTCCTTTCCTAACCACATGACTTTTTCTGGTCTGTTCCTTGCATAGCACCCCACTTGTGGCTCCAGTCACGGATGCTACAGATGAAGCCTCTAAACAGGTGAGGTTCTGCATGGAAGAGAATGGGGAGACAGGTGGAGGGGGGCTCTGTGATGACAGTAAACAGATTCCAGTCACTGGCACCAGGTATGGCATAGAGCAGGCTCCGTTAAATGTTTGTGAAGGGTATTATCAACCCTGCAGAAGCAGCCCAGGGGGAAGGCAGGTCTTTCCCAGATAGTCTTGACAGTTGTGCTCATCAAAATGTTCAGGCTGGGGCCAGAGCAAAATGGAAGGGTGGTTTGGGTGGCCATGAGAGGTTCGGCTGGTGACAGTGAGAGGGGTGGGTAGGGTGGTCCAAGCTGAACAGGAAGAATGAGAGATAGCTCACTGTCCACCCTGTTGCTTGAGCTAAGACTATGGCTCCTCTCTCACTTTTCCATATTCTATCTAGTGGATGCCAGGGCATTCTAGAACCTGACCTCTCCCCCGTCTCCTTTCCCAGCATTCAAAGCATGGTGAGCCCTGGAGAACGAACCCTCAGGACATTCCAGAACCTGAATCCTTCCCTCCCTAAGCTTCCCTATTCCAGACCATCCAGCTGTGGGACATCCTTGTGTGTGGACCTGGCTGCCCTGGCCTGCCCACTGGCCTGCTCCTCTTGCTGCTGGCCTCCAGTGCCCCAGCGTGCTCTCCTGCAGTTCTTCTGTGGACACAACCTATTCTCTGCACAGTGCCTGACCACTTGGGCTAGGCTACCTCTGCCCATTTTGGGATCCTATGGTTCCCTGGAGGCCACCTCTCTGACTCACTCTTCTTTTGCCTTTGCCCTGTTGCTTGGCAGACTAAACAGCTGCCTGGCTGGTCGGGGACCAATTCCTTTGCCCCAGATGTTGCTTCCCTTCCCACGCCTCCATGTCTTTTCTCAGGTATGCCTTTGTTGACCACTAGGCCTCACAACGATGATGACTTTCGCCACGACGTTGCACTTTGTCTTCTTAGAGAAGAGTAACTTTCTCAGAGCCTGTTCACTTAAGGATATTATTCCTGTGCTCAGTGTGAAGTAACGAGGCCTCTAGAAAACAGGTACTGAGGCATGATGGGCTTTTGGTAGGAAACCTGATTGTCTGGAGTAGAGGGGGAACCTTGTAGCATGTTTCTATCTCTCCCTAAGACTCAGTTTCCCCATCTGTGTTCTAAGACTCCACTTCTCACAGCCAGCAGCGTCACATTGAGCCCCTGCTTTATCCTGGAAGAGGGTTACCATGGAAACAGTCTTGTCTCAGGCTAAGGAAGCATCCAGCCCTTTGTTAAACCCCAGCCTGCCTTCAGCTACCCCCTCCCCGGCTGCTTGAGGTCTCACTACGAAGAGATTAGTGGACGAGGCGGAGCCGCGCTGGGAGCGGGGCGTCATTTTGGCAGTACTTTTCCCCTCGCTCCTCCCCAAAGGCTGTTTGCGTCACCGGCTTGTAAAGCTCTCGAGGACAGGGCAGTGTAGCAGGAAGATCAGGCCCCAGGGCACTCGACTCATGGTCATATTCCCAACCTACGTGGTTTTAGGGTCCGGCTCTCCGCCCTTTTCCGTGCCCCTGGCCCTGGCATTTCCCGCGCTCCGCTCTGCTGTGATAAGCAGGCTAGGTGTCGCTGCCGGCTCGCGCCCACAGGGGCAGGATGTGGGCCTGGTAGGTGCACATCGTAGTCGTCAGCGAGGCCATGGACAGACGTCCCCGGAGGGACTCCTCAGGGCCCCTACACCCGGGACCGATGGTTGCTCATGGCGGGCTGGGAAAGACAGAACTGCAGCCACACTAGTGACCCGGAGCTCTGACCTGCAGCCTGGATCGGAGCCACAGGACACGCATGCCGAGACTCTCGGGAAGAGCCCAGACTTCAGCGGCTGATGGTGGCGGCTCAGCAGGCTAGCGCTGGTCCCTCCACTAGCCAGCCGCCTTTGGCCAGGACAGCTAGGGATGCCGCCAGGGGGTGCTGCGAGCTCACGGTCCGTCATTGCGCGTGGCTGTTCCGCGGCTTTGGCCGAAAGACACAGGTGCCACGGCGCTCCACGCTGGTCTGTAGAGAGCAGAGGCGCAGGCCTGAGAACTTTCCACCCGGAGGTCACAGGCTCTGAGTGTATAGCCCTGCTGACTGCAGGTCTCGGCTCTAGAACGCTGGGCTGGTGCGGCCTGGGTGTCAGTACAGCGCAGAACGCAGACCCTGCAGCCCACTGCCTTGGCTCTGCCCTTTCCCAGCTGTGAGACCTAGGCCAAGCCCCTTGACTTCTCTGTGTCTGGGTTTCCTGCCTTGTGAGATGAGATTGCTGCGAGTAGCGGGCTCACAGGGCTGCGATGCGGAGACCTGGAACACTCCCAGATATACACGTTCCTGCCCGTCACAGCGTGGTTGCCTAGTGGATTCGGCGATGAGGGGACTTGGCTGTAGAGGCACAGAGAAGCCGGTCCTGAGCAAGTGGTACTGTGTCTTGGCAGGTACGCTCAAGGCCCAAGTGCCATTTAGACCAAACATTTCTCCTTGTGGGAAGACAAGACCAACGAGAGGCTCTACCAGGTTGACTTGAAAGGCAAATTCAGTGCCAGGCCATCCTCGTCCGTGGTCCTGGAAGAGACAGCCACCCTCAGTCCCTGTGCACCTGGTTGTCCTCCTGAGCCATACAGTCCACGCCCGTTAGAGGCTGTCCACTGGAGTGTATGCGTGACGGCGGGCAGCATCCCGCAGCGGGTGTGTGCGTGCGAACCGCACATTCAGAGCAAAACCAAACTGCAACCATGGGATATGTGGCTTGTGACCTATCGCCTGACATCCCATAAAAGAGCGCCTGAAGCTGAATCATCTCAAGTTCGCAGGCCACAGGTTTGTAGGATGATGAAGAGCCCAGTCTGGGTCTCAAAGCGAGGTACCTAGGCCAGGTTCATTTCAGCACGTGAACAATCAGTAATTCCACAGGATGGCTTTCGATGGTGACAATTATGAAGATGACCGGTGTAGGGCTAGGGGACAGTGTTCGAGATAAGAAGCCAGAGAACACTGTCGCAGACAGACAGATCTGCTAGGACAAAGGACAGGGAGCCAGTGGTAACTTAGAAGGACTCCAGGGCAGAGCTGTGCTGGTACCCTTTACCCACACACTCCAGCCTTCTGACTGCGGCAGGCACTTCAACCACATTCTGCAAATGTTCAGAGCTTTCACAGTTGGAAGCCCAGTCAACATTTCTGACCACACGGGGGCAGCAGACCGACGCAGCTGTGAGAAGGGACAGGTGGCATGGCCAGTGGGGACTTTTCCAGAAGCCAGGCTGAACTCTGCAGGGCTCCCTCCCTGTTCCTCTGTCCTCAACCTTGAGTCTCTACTCCCTCCAACTTGAGGTGCGGCTCTCCAAACCTCGGTGCCTTCACCTGGGAAACGGGAACTTTCAGACTTTTGTCTTGGGGAACAGACTTGTAGCACATTTGCTGTGTGGCTGTGGACGGCTCACCTACCCCGAGCCTGCTTCCCCAAGTTGATGAGAATGAACCTATGGTGTGAGATTTGAGGGCAAGATAAATGACCCAAGGAACAACGCCTGCCAGGTGCCCACACTAAACTGTAGTTCTTGACAATTGTAACAGCACCGCTGTTTGGGACTTGGGGCTGAGTGTGGAAAGAAATCCGTGTTTAGATGTTCGAGTCAAAAGCTTGGCAGAAGGAACCATGTAGTCATCTGGTTCTCATTAGGAGAGAGGTGGTCAAGATCCTCTAGGACTGCCCATTGACAGGGACCCACGGGGGCAGCAGACCCACGCCTGGGCCTGGGATTCCCACCTGATTCCTGCTGGTAGATTACCCTGCCTGGGTGCAGGACCTTCCTTTGATGGGAGGTTCTCAGGTTGTGGCTTGTTCTTGATACTGAAGGGCCCCTGTGTCAGGCTGTGAGGGAGGAGAGAGCTTTGAGTGGCCAGTCCTTGGAGGGGAATCCTCCTGGGGGGGCGTTATGAGAACTTCTCATGGGAGCTTATCTTTTCAAAATCCAGGATACTGATGCTTCTGGTGGGTGGGTGAGTCCAGAGGGTCACAGCCCTGGGGCAGGGGGAGGGGAGGCATGCTGGGGAAGGGATGCTCTGCCTCTCCCCTGGGAGTGAACCTCAGCTGCACTTTTTGTGGAAGCATGTTTCTCTCTCCCTCCCTCCCTCTCTCTCTCTCTCTCTCTCTCTCTCCTCAAGCCCTTGAGCAATGTCCGCAGCTGGATTGGAGTAATCGCCCCAAGCCTTGGACACCCTACTATGTGTCTCCAGGGTTATTTTCCTTGTGGTGAGGGTGGTATTTACAATGAAAACAGCCATTGAAGCAAATCGCAAAAATAATGTCAGTTTCCACTTTTGACAAAAATGGGAAGGCAGGTGGCTTCTTGTCTGCGATAAGCGCATCTGCTTCTGCAGTAATTACCATCTGAGATAATTATGAAAAAGAATTCAAATACGCAGGGCATGCGCGGGGCCAGGACGGCGTTCTTTCTCCTTAGTCCTAATCTCTCCTGCAAGTTGGAGTCTTGTCCCAACGGGGACAGCACTGGGAGGGCTGAGGTGCAGGGTTAGGGTGGGGGAAGAGCCAGGCTGGGCAGCAGCCCCTCTCCCTGTTCTCCCAGGCCTCAGGGTCCTTATCTGTAAACCAGGTTGGCTCCATGAGAGCTGAGTGAGGAAATAGAGCCAACGGGAGGTGAGAAGCCTGGATGTTGTGCACGGGCACAGACAAATCTCACGACGTGATCTTCTTTGCTTTGGGGGAGCAAGGGGACCTCTGAAACCCTCCTCCAAGCTTTAGCACAGCCCAAAGGGAGATGGAGCTCACTTCCAGGATGCAGAGGTCACGGCAGCAGGTGCCCAGAGCCTAAAAAAGGGTAGTTCAGCCTTAAGGGCTCCTGGTCTTGGTCTGGGATAGTGATGGAATGGGGCCAGAGCTGGGCCCAGAGTCCAGGGCAGGAGGCTGATTCCAGCCTGGAGTCTAGACCAGCTTCCTTGTCCCAGCTCAGCACTAGCTGGACCACAGAAGGTAACCCTTGCCCCTGAGGTGTCCAAGCAGCACATGGGTGACCGGTTGGCAAGCAGAAGGCATCCTGACAACCTGAGGTTGTATTGGAGAGTGAATCAGGAGAAAGGAGTGCCTGGTCTCAGTGGAATCTGTGTCAGTGGCTCAGCCGATGAGACACAGGGGACAAGGTGGGGGCAGTGCAGAGTCCTGATCAGGCTCACCAGTCCCTTCGCTTAGCCTTGGCCTTGTAAAGGCCACATGGCCATGAAGGTCAGGAAGAAGGAGGGAGCTGGCCAAGGAAACCTTGGGGGAACAGGGCTTTGTGACTTTACAGAACAGGACAAGGTAGGCGCTCCCGTTCCAGTTGTGCCAGGCTCGGCCCTGAGTCATTGTCTGGCTGCACACAAGACAGCGTCTGCCTTGGGCCTCATGCAGTGGAGGCTGTGAAAGAAGCTCCAGTGGCTTATACAGGACAGGAATGCCTATCTTTTCCATATATAAACCTTCCAGTGGGTGGCATGGGCCAGGTAGAGGGACCAGCATCTTTCTAGCTCCTGATTCTACCAGCCAAGGGGGACACCCAATATGGCTGCCAGGTTTCTAGCCTTTACATCTTAGTTCTACAGAGCAGGTAAAAAGAGGGAAGAAGGAACGAGAGCCAAGTGGAGGTAACAGTTATATCCTTAGAAAGGCTCCAGAAGCTGATGGGGGTGGGTGTTGTTAACATCCAGGTGTTTGGAGGGCTGATCTCAGAACAACCCTAGATGCAAGGCTGATGATCTAATGGCATCTGAAGTGGAGGGCCGGGGCATGGAGCCTGCAGCTGCCTCTGCTGGAGTGCAATCGCGGGGCCTTTCTGCGCAGACTGGGGTCTGAGGAGTGGACTCACACAGGCTTCTATATCCCAGGTTTCCTAAAACAGGAAAACAAGCTATACAGACCGAGGAGCAAGGAAGGCCCTGTGCAGTACTGAGCCTCCCCCTTTGGGGATGGCGGTCCCCTTGGATGGCAGCCTCCCTGGCCATGGGCTGCTCCTTCAGCTCATGGGATCCACTTGCCTGCACACATGCCTGATGTGCAGCCTGTTGGGGCAGGGGCGGGGGCGGGGGCACAGGAGGGGCACCCAGGAATGCCTGCGCTTTGGATGGAGCTCTGCTCTGCACAGACTCCAGAGGGCGGGCTCTGCCCTGGGCCTGGGCTGTAGGGGAAGCAGCTGCCGCGGGGCCACCAGGTTGAGTGGGAAGGGGTAGTTATCTGCGTGGGAGGCCAGCTCCCATCCTAATGTTCAGGTTCTGTGTAAGACCCTGGCGTGGGTTCTGGGCACGAAACCAAGCAGGAAGTGAAGTAGAGAGATGACAGAGGTTTCTGGACAGTGACTCACTGGTGCCTCGGCCAGGGGCTTTCTGGGAAGGAGGTGGCCTGACTAGAGACCTGTGAGATGAATGGGGACAGCTAAGCCTCTGATCAAGGTGTTCCGGAACACAGCCTGTGCAAAGGCCCTGTGGCAGCTGGGCCTGGTATGTCGAAGTTATAGGCAGGGCAGACAAGGTGGGGCACCCTGGGAGAAGGGAGAGGTGTTGGGACTTGAGGCCATGGAAGAGCACCGTGGACCTCCAGGCCACCTCCTATCTCTCTCCTGAGGCCCATGGCCTCCCCACAGCCACGGTTCCCACTCAGGCCTCATCTGCTCCCAGGTGCTTTTGTTCTTGCCTCAAAGACCACCAACCTCCCCTCCCCCTAGTTGGCTTAGCTTGTAGATACCCAATCCTGCAATACAGACATCGAAAACTGCTGTGTAGACACTGACTATGCAGTGTAGACACTATGCCCGTAACGTGGGCGCTCAGTGCCGCAACGTAGATTCAGAGCACTGGAGCGTAGGTGCCAAACTTTGGAGTATAGACACCTAATCCTGGATTGTAGATGCCAGGCTTCCGTGCCTGAGTAAAATTAAAGGGGGAGCTGAGGAGACTGTGGCTTTGTGGTTCTGTAGCTGAGAGAGAGCCGGGAGTATGTGGTTGCTGGCCCAGTGCTCTCGTCACGTGGCTCTGGAGTTGGTCCCCAGGGCGGCCCTCTAGCGATGCGGTACCTGCACTTTTGAGGATGGAGACCACATTGCCCTGGGTTTCACAGAGCAAGGGGCCAGCGCGGTGCCTGCTGTGTCACTCACAGCAACTAAGCCCCAGCGGCAAGAAGAGCAGCCTCACTTGAGGTTCTTGGCCACAGTGTCCCTACTTGAAACTGAGGCTTGGGAAATGGAGCCTTAAAGCTTGGGTCCAGAAGGACACATTGGAGCCTACAGGACATAGGACAGGATGACATCCCAGTGTACTCAGCTGCCCTGCTCCCATCTCTCAGGACTTGCCAGGTGTCAGGCCCTGTTCAGAGAAGTTCTATACCGGCCGCATGGTGGGGAGGCAGGCATGGGGTAAAAAGACAACTTATCTCCTCCTTCACAGGCCCTCTGTGGCACAGGCAGGCTCTAACCTGCCATCACCTACTTCATCCTCCTCACACAGTCTAGGTGAAGCTGGGAAGAAAGCTGCCTCCTGGACCTAAGTATAAGGTGGGGAAACTGAGGCAGCAATGTGTGTAGTAGTTGGGAGCTATTGATGGCCACGGGTGGGAATTGTTCAAAGTCAATGTCAGAGAGATATGGGGGTACCCCTAGGAACCCAAAGAGGCAATGGCTTGCTCAGGGTCACACAACACACATCTGGAAGTCAGTCCCCATGGGTCTCCTCCCAGACGAGCTGCGATGGGGTGAGGAGGCTGGCAAGGAGAAGGAAGGAGAGAGGCTCCGTCTTCCAAGCCGACTTCTCATGGCTAGCAATCACGTCATCGGCCGGGCCACCACCGCCCCCCGGAGTCACTGTCCTGTCCTTCATGACCTCATCTCTTGGCTGGGTCCCAGCACAGTGCCTAGTGCCTGGAATCAATACCTCTTGGCAGCAACCGAGTCTCCTTGTCTTCCCGCCCCGCATCCCAGCACATCGACCCACAGGCCAGCTCCTGCTCAGCAAGGGAAGCCAGCCGACCCACGCTCCTTATCTACGGCCCTGAGCCCGTCAGGTGGAGCACGGCTCCCCGCCCCTCTCTCCAAGCCAGGCAGCTCAGCTCTTTGATCCTAGATATCCCACTTAGGTTTGCCAGGTGACCCAGCTTTAGTGTCCCTGTCCTGCATGGCATGACTATTGAGAACTGGGGTAATGAGGGATGAAGACAAGACGCGAGTCAGGTGCTCAGGAGAGGTTGGGGTGCTGCTATCCCCCACAGCTCCACACGAGTGACCTTATCTCATCTCTATGACTCTTGCATGACTGGGAGTCTCTTTTGCTTTTCCATTTATATCTAGGCAAACTAACCCCTCCTGAGAGGCCATAGATAGAGGCCACGTGATTCACGGGTTAGAGTGGAAGGTCCTCGCGTGGAATTTGCCATGTTGTGCCTAGGAGCTCTGTGTTACCCTGATGGCTGTGCTTAGTCTTCTCCTGGTGTACTGGGAGAGGCTGGGGCCAGCCCGTCTCTACAGACCTCACTCTTACTGCAAAGCACAGTACATACTTGGCTCTCTCTCCTCTTGTCAGTGACTCGTTGGGGATGGAGAGTGTGGCATGGAGCTGAGTCTCTGGAAACTTCTGGTAGGTGAGGGACTGAAGCCCAGGATGAGGGGAGAAATAGAGGCTGGGAAGGAACCTCGGGGAAGAGGAGGGCTGGGGCCCCACCCTGGCAGTGAGGCCGAGTCACTGTGCTGTCCTCCATGCCAGGGAAGGTGAACCGTCTCTCTGCTCAAGACTGAGAGACATCAGCTGGGCTAAGGTGGGGATGCTCTGAACCATGGGAAAGCCACTGGGCATAAGGTCAGTTCTGACACCACACGCTGTGCTTGGCCAGCGTTGGGAAGACATGGCTCAGTACTGGGTACTCAGGAGCTCAGACAGTGCAGTACAAAGAAGCAAACATGTCCTCTGGTGGTTACCTAACCCGAGGCATAGAACCCACTAAGAGGGAGGGGTTTGCTACTTCCACTCTTGAATCTTCAGACACGCCCTCCCCCAAATGCTGTAGCCAAGATCCTTGAGACAAGATAGGTGCAGTCCAGGGTGCTGTTAGAGAGCGCAGTCAGGCAAGAGACGCCTCTCCTGAGAAGCAATGGGAGGAATTGGGCTTCTTGGCTTCAGAAGCCCAGGCGTTACTTTGCACAAACATTTGCAGAAGACAGGCATGTCTGTGGGCTAGGACCCTCTCTGCCTGTAGTCTGACTGGAGGAGGGAGGTAGCCCTGGCTAAGTAAGGCCTTTCCCCAGCTCTAGTTTCTGGGAGGGAGGTGGGCTACCTTGGAATGTCTTCCAGCTCTATGTCCATATACCCTCTCATGAGCTCACTTCTCTATCTCTTTTCCTGTCACTTTTCCACCCATTCATCTACCCACGCATGCATCTACCGGTGCATCCACCCATTTCCCCACATACACACCCACCCATGCGTTCACGCATGCATCCATGCCTCCATCCACCTGCCCATGCGTGCCATGCATCTATACCCCCATCCATCTGTCCACACATGCACTCACCCATCCAGATGTTTAACAGTAGGCTGGGGACTGTGGTAGAAGCAGACACTATTGTTATTGCATGCAGCAACCCACCAAGTGGGAGCTTACATGGACAATGAGCATTCACCCAGGGGGATGAAGAGCAAGGTGGATATCCTGCTGGTGGAGATGGAATTTAGCTGTCAGATGAGGTGGCTTTGATGACTGTAGGCCAGGAAAGGGCAGGGAAGTCCCTGACTTCAGGCTGTCGGTGGTGGTACAGACTCCAGTCTCTAGCCTTGGAAGCTTCCCAGAGCAACTCATGCGTGGGGACCAGGTTGGTTTAACATCTTGCTGGCATTGGCAGTAGCATGGCCAGACAGGGGGCCTGAGTCAGGAGCCGAGCATGCTACTGTAAGAGGGTGGAAAAGCAACAGGTGAGCAGGGCTGGTCCACCCTAGCTCCTCAAAGCAGGCAAATGCCCCTGGTATCAGGTGTTAGGCATGTTGACATGTTGAAAGCCCTGGGCTTCTAGTGGATTTGACCGGCATCTACTTTGCCTCCCTCTTCCTCCCTCCTTCCCTCTGTTTCTTCTCACCTTCCCTCCCTCTTCCCTTCCTCCCTCCTCTTTCTCCTCTCTCTCCCCTTTCCTCAATCCCTTCCTTCTCCTTCTCCCTCTGTTTTGTTTTTCTGAGGCAGGATCTCACTTTGTGGTAGTCCAGGCTGGCCTGGAAGTCCAATGCTCCTCCTTCAGCTCCCTGATGCTGAGGACGTGCAGCCCACCGTCACCTCCTACTTTGCCTTCAGAGGGAAGATGACTGTTTAGGTGAGGGGAGGGCAAGAGAATTCTCACCCTATGCTTCGGGGCACATGTGATCAACATGGTCAATTAGAGAGGAGCATGCCTTGGCTGGCACACAGTGACCAATTCTTGGGGGATGATTCCATGACTAAAACAGATCAATGAGGGGCCTCCTGCACCTGGTAGTCATCTTCCTTCCCATGGCCTGAAGAGAAGCCTGAGGAGGCTCAGAGGCAACACCACTGTTGAGCACTTGAAGCATGGCCACTGTTACTTGACTGATTGGGACCCACTCAAACAACCCTGTGGGGGAAACTGAGGCCCAGAGTCACCCTATGACTGGCCTGGCCTAAATCTCTTGTTTGGCTTGGTCGGTGTTCACAAGCTGGTGGGGGCAGGCTGAGAGCAGAGAAGTGGCCTCCATCCTACAGTGCTTGCAAGGCCGTCATGTAGCCCATGGCCTCAGTCTACCTCCTAACCCTGCTGAAGGGCCCAATTCTGGCCTCAAGTTAAGAAGCTCTCAGGGCACCTTGTCACCTGTCATTAGTGGATCAGTAAGAAGTACACTGAGGTTTGGACACCGAAAGAAGCGGATCAGACACTGCATTCTTGATGTGGCCCTCTGCAGAGGGGGAACACTGAGACCAAGGGCTTTTGGGAGGGGACTCAGCTCAGACTGACTGCTGGGTAATGGCAGGTGTCCTGTCCTGCCATGTCTCTGTTAAGGAGGTGGCCTCCTGGAGCTGCCCAGCTGCCCCTGGGTGCTCTGTCCCCTGACCACCTTCACTGGAGGAAGTCATCTACGTCTTCATGAAAGGGCTATGATCACAGGGCAGGCAGCTTGAGGAGATCACTGATGCAGACTCCATCACTTTTTTTTGTGTGCTCTGGATGAAATTCTCCTTCCCTACACACTGTTCTGGTGAATAAAAATGCAGAAACCATGAACAAGGGGTAAAGAGCCCAGTAGATGGATTGACCGTGATAATATCAAAGCGTTCATTTCTGAGCTCATTCCGGAGCTGTCAAGGGTCTGGAGGACTTGCCGTAAGCCATAAATAACCCATTTTAATAACGGGGACTTTGATTCCTCTCTAGGGGGGGGCTGGAACACTTCTTGGGATTCGGGTGGCAACTTGTCAGAGCGCCAGCGCGGGGTTTCTTGGGCACTTATTAAGGGATTACATATTTTGGGCTTGTGCAGGTCTTCATGGTCTACTGGAAAGCCTTGCCGCCGACAATGCCGTGGCCCACGGAGACGGACTGTTAGCGGAAAACAAACCTCCCGTCTCGAGTTCATTGTTTGCTAGTTTCGCCCTGAATTTGGTCAAAAGCTATTAATTATTTTCTTCATCCACACACAGCCTTCCAGCAGCACTGTGACTCATGGCTAAGTCCATGGACAGTGTTGAGATTTTAGAGTCTTGAGAAGCCATGACCCTGCTGGAGACAGCTTTGGGACCCATCAGGTTTCCTCTGAAATGTACCTCTGAACACCTAGGCTCTCATCTTGGCCACAATCTTCTATGTGATCTGGGCAGGTCCTTTTCCTTCTCTCAAGGAAAAGTATGATGGCTCTGTGTACATTTTGTTTTCCACACACAAATAGGGATGACGACACCTTTTCCATACAAGAGGCGCATAGGCCCTTTTGAGCCAATCAGTATTTGTCAAGGCAGCTCTGTGCCCACCTCTGCTTTGGATACCAAAGACCAAGCAGCACAGGTCAGATGGACACTCTCCTTATACCTGCTTGGGCCTTGCAGCATATTGAAATTTGTGTTCCTTGCAGGGAAGGGAGGAGAAAAGTGGGGGTAACATGGCCATCCCCTCTCATTTCCTGCCTATCAAGACTGGGGCTCAGATTTGGCTCTGAGCTGCCGCATGCTCAGGTAAACGGTTACATTTCTCAGCCTTCCTTACGGCAGTGGCAGGCAGGTGCTACCCAGTGAACTCTAAGCAGAAATTGCTGGAAAGGCTTCTCATAGGAGTCTTACGTTGCTTGCTTCCTTATATCCCGTTCTTTCTAGCATGGATGAGGATGACTGCAGCGCTACAGCTTCCTTGGAACATGGAACACCTAGGCGAAGGCAGAGTTGAGTGAAGTCCGTGGCCCCGACTACATACTGGAGCGATGAAGGTCCAGCTTATGTGGGTCCTGGCTTTTTTATCTTGGGAAAGAAGGAAGAACCACCCTCCTGTTTTGAGCCACTACTGTTTAGGTTTTCTGTGCAGTCGGCTAGCTCCACAGACAATCATAGAGACATACAAAATTGGGGTCACGGCAGAGTGAAAAGTTAGGAGGAAATCGGGCCAGGCTGAAAGTGAGCATGCGCACGTATGGCCGCATAGCCCTGTTGGCACAGTTTTAAAAGTCTATCTGAAGTATGGGCTTTGACCTTCATAGCGACCACAGATTATAAAAGAAGTCAGGGCTCCCAGAGGCAGTCACAGCGTTTTATGACACTGAGTTTTGACTATGCCACAAATGGTGAGTTCCCCAGTTCTTGGTATAGAGTGGGCACTTGATGCCTGATGGTGGATAGCACAGTTGCTCTTGCTTGTGAAGACTATAGGTCATTAGTCCTCTCTGGATGATCCACATTTGCATGCAGTTACTTTGCCTTTGTGCCTGGGTGTGCCTCACCCACTACAGGGACATCTTTTGTAAATCCTTCAACCCACCCTGCCTCCAAGGGTGCTGCAGGCCCAACCATGCCAAGGCTGGACCCCTTTCTCCATCCATCTCCTCTGTACCACTCCTCCTGGGTCTTGAACCTCAGTCATGCTTAGATAACTTGCACCTGAGAGCAAAGCTTAACCTCTCTCCTGTTTCTTTTCTCCATTCATTGACAAACTTCTTGAGGGAACAGCCACACACCGATGCCGCCACCTCTGTGTCTTCCATGGTCTGGATTCATTGAGATGGCTAGAAGGACTGTCAGCAGTCTTTACTGCCCTCGGGTCATCATTCATTCATTCATTCATGCATGCATGCATGCATTTGGTAGGCACCTGTCATTTACTTTTGGCTGATGGGCACACCAGTGTCCAGGACAGGGTCTGCCTTCATGAAGAACCCAAATGCGTGTCCATGGTACACTTCATGCTTGTGCTGTGGCGTAAAACAAAGGGGGAAGGAGATACAGATGGTAGAGAGATGCCATGTCCTGGAAAGTAGCCAAGGAAACCTCACCAATAGGGATGAGGGATGGAACTTGGGGTCTCTTGAAGGGAGTGCATTCTGAACAGTGGGAGCAGCAGGTGCAAAGGCATTCAGGTGGGCGTGGGAAATCTGAATGGCTGAGATTCAGCAGGGAGAGAGGTGGGAAAGGTGGGGAGCTGACATGGCATGGGGCATCGGAAGCAGCCATGAAGGTTCGTATCTTATTCAGATGGCAGTGGGGGAGCACTAGGATCTAGCTGAAGTTTCTCTGACCCCTAGGAAATGGACTGCAGGAGTGGGGGGTGAGGGCTGGGGGGACCCAGAGGTCTGGGACCACGGCTCCTCTCTGCTCCTCTTTAGGGGCCTTTGCTCATCTTCTTCTGTGGCTCCACATCTCTTTGCTCCCCTGGTCTTCTCCCCATCTGGACTGAGAGGCTCTCCTCTCACTCCCCTGGCATCTTCACCTCCAGTCTCCCCTGATAACCTGTCTCCCGCTCACATGTACCCTCCGGCTCAGCCATGCCTCAACATTCAGACTCCACGCTGCTGTGTGGTTCCTGCTGCACTCCGCTTGCACCCACCACCTTGTCCGTTTCTGTCCTCCTGTGTCACCCTACAGTGCTGTCACCTTTGCCCACACCATCAGTGTTTGCTTAGGAGGCACATCTGTGTCCTGCCCTAACTGGTGAACACCGGTGTGTCCTTGCATGGGTCACTTAGAATGCTGTGGAGCCCCTCACCAAGGGCATCAACTTTTACCTTACAGGATCAGGAAGTGAATGGGCTGTGAGGATTGGAGGCATTCAGTCAACACAGACATCAGGGACTCAGTTCTTTCTATCCTCCCACGGAGTTCCTCAGTGCGTTTTCTGTTCCCTTTTAGGGCTGTGCTTTTTTTTGGTCTCAAAAAGACTTCCAAGCAGCAACCACCACATAGACTCCAACAAGAAAGTGCAAGAATAGGGTACACAGGGGTTTTCTCAGCACATACTTCCGTTATCAGGGTGGACACCTGCTCCCAGAGGCCTCCAGAAGAATCCCTTGCTATCACTCCTTGGCCATTTACAAATAGAAGGTTCTGAGAGGAGCATCCTCCTTTGTGTGTGCCCGATGTCTAGCGTCCCCTGGGACTATGCAGAGAGAGAGGCATGGCTGTTGCGTGGAGACCAACCAGCTTACTAGGGTGACGTCTGCTAGAACATCCTCTCCCTAGAGGTGCTAGAGCCTCGCCCCACACCATGTTGTCGTCATCATGGGCCTTGGGATCAGCGTTCCTCAGCCACCGTCTTGCCTTGTCCCCCTCCATCTGAATGTAGGACTATCATTTCTATAGGTTCAGAGCAGGGACGGACAGATAGAAAAGGGCCACCCTGTGGGGGAGGGGCAGGGAGGGGAGAGGAGGGGTCCCTCTGCATTTCTGTAGAGTGGCCACTGAGCAGTGGATATCTGTTGACTGCCCCAAGGACTGGCTTTTGATTTACATACCCTCCTGGCTATCCAGCAGACAGATGGCCTGGGTGAGGGGCCCTTATTGAGAATCTAGCGCCAGAAATGCAGTTACTGCCTTGGCAAGGGCTTGGCAGGGCTGGGCAACCATTCACCTGTCCATCACTTCTTGGAAATCACTCAGCTGAAAACAAGGAGCAATGCTCTAGAGATTTGGCCTGCCCAGAGCCATTTGTCCATGGAACCTATGCCACCAAGTCCCATCTAGGGCTCACTGAGCCACCAGGGTCTGGGATCTGGGGACTGGAGTGGAGGTCTAGGGTCACCACCCAGGCAGTTTCCCCATCCAGATGTGAACACTGGACACTGGTCATGTTGGTGACCCGTCCTCCACCACTCTTCCCTATCTTTGGCATACTCTTGACACACACATTCTACACACACACACACACACACACACACACACACACACACAGACCCTGACACCAACTAACCTTCCAATCAAAGCCTCACGAGACCCCCATCCTCATACAGCTCCTGTATACACACTCTTGCACGTGGTCACACTGTCTTACAGTTCTTGACACACCCACACGCTCCCCTGCAAACTTCACTTCATCTTATGTTATCTCTGTGTGTCCTGTTAGTGTGTGTGCACATATGTAATATAAGTGTGCATGCATGAGGAGGTCAAAGATTGGTGTCCTGTGTAATCTTCTATTGCTTTTTTTTTTGGTAAAGATTCCTACTATTTTGAGGAAGAGTCTATCGCTGAACTCAGAGCTGGCCAGTTGGCTAGTCTGATGGATGGTAAGCTCTGAAAATCTGCCTCCTCACACCACTCGTTGTAGCACTAGGGTTACAGGTGTGCACACCACACCTCTGGTAGATGCTGGTGACCTGAACTCAGGCCCCCACTGTTTTTACACAAGTATTTTGAACACCTCCCCACCTCTCATTGTTTCTCACTTGGAAGTTCCTGAGCACTTTTTGTCTTCCTCCTGTAGCATACCTATGCTCCCCCAAAGGCCTGAACTATCACAGTCTTCACCCACTGACCCCCATTCACATGTGTGTGCACCCCCAGTTGCACCCTTCCTTCCATTGCCTCAGAGACTGCTCTCAGGCATTGCCTCTGCCCTGAGATCATAGGCAAACGCACTCCTCATCTCCCTGCGTGTGCACACTCATGTCCCAAACCTGGTCACTGCTCCCATGTATAAACCCCATGTGTGCATCCTCATAAGAAAGCCCTTTGATCCCCGTGTCAGGGTGCACTTTACCTCTCTAGGTAGCCCTGAGACATGGGGAGTCCCCAGAGGCTCCAAATGTTGCCCTCTCCCCATCTCCACAAAGCCCTTTGGGGATGGAGAGCCTATGACCCAGTGGGAGATGAGAAAGCCACAGGAAGTCCACTGTGAGTCCCTTTCACAGAACTAGCTGGGTATAGGGAGTGAGCACCCAACACCAGTGGTGTGCAAGCGAAGTGCTCGCTTACTTCTTGATAGAGAATGAAGGGGCTAGCAACCCATCCTGTAGAAGGGTCCTGTGGGGGCCTTTATTCAGGGGCTTGGCGGTCCTGGACTGGCAGGGGATGGAGGGGCTGGGCAGGTCCAGGAAAGGGGTAGAAGGGGCAGGTGAGGGTGGGGCTGCCTGGCCTAGAGGGTGAGGGCTGTCTCGCCGCAGCTGCCATAACTCAGTTGGGATGGACAGGTTCCTTTCTCCTGCCTGATTTATTGGCTGCTTTGGAGGGGTGAGGCCCATTCTTTGAACTTCAAAGGGCCAGGGAGTGAGCTTGTGCTGTGGCGACAGCTCAGAGAGCTGGGGGCTGCCAGTGCACAGCCTGAGATGCTACTGGTCCTGGGTCTCCGGCCGCTAGTGGAGCCTTGTTCAGCTTAACCCTCTTCTCGGCAGCAAGTGGCCCCAGTGCTAGCCCCCAAGAGCATCACACAGGATCAAGGCACTTGGCACACTTTAGAGCTGAGGGCTGGGACATGGGGTCTCTTCCAGCTTTGCAGCCGGGCCAGCTCTGTTTAGGAGAAGGTGGGGGGGGGATCTCCCTCTTATGCTTTTAGGGCCATTTATTTAGTTATACTCATTGCCTCTTGTCTTCACAAGGAACATCTCTCAGTTTTGTTCTCCGTTTTGCAAATGGCTATATTGAGATATTAGTCTGTCTCAGCCACCCAGAGAGGCCTGGAGCCTCAGCCCTTGGTGTCACTCTGAAGCAGCCTCACAGCCTGTGTACCTGGGGGAGGAGCCAGGGTATATGGCATTTGCTGCTTTCATTGAGGGACCAGCTGGCCTGGGCTCTGCCAGAAGTGGTGTAAATACTACCACCTTCCCATCCAGACCTTAGTTCCCTCATCTGTGGAGGCTGCACACTCTGTCTCCCAAACTGGAAGAGAACAGAGCCCCATGTAGCAGGCAGCGTTGGTACCCAGCCAACCTGCTGATTTTCCCCCCTGCATGTGGCCTTCCCCATAAAGGCTTTCCACCTTCTCTTTTGATGCCGGGGCTGGAACTTGGAACCTCCTGGCTACTGGGCAAGCACTCCACCATGGAGCCACACCCCAGCTTTCTTCCTTCTCATGAAGAATCGCAAACCATGATTATCCTAGTGCCCCCATCTGCAAATTTCAGACTGGAATGGGGCGGGGAGTGGTTCTCTTCCATAGAGGACATGATCTGCCCTCCTTCCCCCTGTCAGGACCCTGAGTTGTCTGGATTGTGACCACTAATTCACCCGAAATTAACCTGCATTGGAATCCCGTTCTTACCTGCTGTGTGACCTTAAGCAAGTTATGCATCATCTCTGAACCTTAGGGTGGATTGGAGAGTGCGCCTAGGAGAGGGCTTGGCACAGGCCTTGGCATACTGTCTGTTAGGCAGTGCCATGGTGGTCTGCAGCAGCTGAGCCTGGTGATCTCAGGGCCTTACCCTCATGCTTGTCAGATGGAGGCCATAGATGGGAGAAGGGTTGTTGGTGCTGGCAAGTCAGACAGAACCAAGGAAGAGCCTTAATTTTGGCACTTTGCCACCGGGCTGTGTGACGTCTCAGGCCCCATTCCTGCTTGGTGTTACTGCTTTAAGTCTCATGGCAGGTGACTATGGGGTCTAGGGAGCTCCTGCAGGGAAGTGACTGGCATGTAGCTGTTAGTTGGAGGCCATAGGGAAGGGCTGGGTCTTAAGAGGGCCTGCTGGGACCAGAAACAGGGGTAGTGTGAGTAGCTCCTTCCAAAGGGAGACAAAGAACACAGTCAGCCCACAGCTAATCTAGGTGGGGTATGATACGGGGATAGGGACAGAGGGCAGGAACACTGGGAGCAAACCCTGCAATCTGTCTCTGAAGCTACTATGGCACAAGAGGACACACGTGTAATAGCGCCCCTGTTGGGTTGATAGCTACATCATCTTTAATATGTTCCTGGGCCAGGGGTAGTCAGGCGCTGGAGGACGTTGGTCCTGTGTTCTGGATTCATGAAGGCTAGGGATCCAACTCAGCTCGACTACTGTGTGGGCCAGGGGTTTCTCCTGCACCGCCACCCCCACCCTCAACGTTTCCTTTTAGTCTAGGTGTGTCCTGGTTCATTGTCTTCAAAGGCCAAAGCAGTTCTCAGGGGAGGATGCGAGGGCAGTCATCTCAGCTCCGCACTGGAAGGTGGGGAGTCGGAGGGCTTGAGGCTGGAACCTAGATTTTTCTGTATCTTTGAGGGTGGAGGGGACCACATTTTCTAGGGGGCGGAAGGGGATCCTCCAGGACTTTATAGTGCTGTCGCTAGGCAGATGCGCACAGATAAAATGTTCCTGGCCTCACAGAACAGATGCCTCAGGCAGCTCGAATGCGTCTGTCTGACGTGGCAGCTGTGGCCCTGTTGGCTCACTTAGAGAGGAGCTGGTTGTATCAGAAGGGTGGCCCTCAGTGGGGAATGCGCACTGTCTTTTAGGAATGATTTGGGGGTCATAAATTTTCGGTGGCATAGCAGTCCTCCGAGTTTTCATAACGTTGAAGCGTTTGGACTTGCCTCAGAGGGGAGGGCTTTGCTTGATAGCTCACCAGCTCTGGAGAACTGTTATTGCTGCAAGAGGGAATTTTTCCCCCTTAAGGTGGAATCCTCAAATTTCATGCTCTGCTTTAACTTGTTTTATTTCACTGGGAACACAAATAAAAATAGCCCACCAAGCTATATGGATTGAGTTAAAAAAAAAAAAAGGGTCCTTCCTTGGCAAGGGCAGAATGTTTGTTGAGTTTATTCTGTGTTGGCCTCGACCTGGGCTCTGTGGAGTTGGTATCTTAATCCAGGTCCCTGGCTCTGCTGGTCCCTGTCCAGGGATGGGTAGGGCAGTCAGTGCCCTCAGGCTGAGTCCCTGTGATGGGTGCCACTGAAATTTAGACATTCCACAGAGTGGAAAGGATGCAACCTTCAGGGCTCCCCAGTTTTGCTTTCCTGGGGAGCTCACACGTCCTGAATCTGCTCTCAGGGCTCAGGGTTGAAGCTTATCTCCAGTGTCCCAAGCACTTTTCAGCTCAAGTGGGGACTCAAGTGTGAGCAGGATTGCTGAGAGGGGATGCTCAACATAGTTGGTTCCGGGGTTGACTGAAGTTTCCTAGGCACCTTGGCAGCTCTGTTTCCATGCCGACCATCACCTTGCCACTCACAGGCATTTTCCCCCTATTCACCAGCACAGCTCTCAAAGGGTGTCAAGGGAATCGCTCTCTGCTTCTCACTGGCTCATTTGCATCAATTTGCATATTCATTAAGTTCTCTGGATTCTCCCAGAATAGGCTTGCTGACACAGTGAGCGCCTTGTCTCTCAATCTGTAGGACAGGATAAAAAGGCTCTGAGTTGAGTCACACTGGTGGCAGCATGGGCTATGCTGGGCAGGACAGCTGTTGCTGAGCATGGGTCTTTGCAGGAGGCCTGGCATGGCCCTACATAGGGCTGGATATGTGGGGTTGAGCAGACAGGGAGGAGGGAGGGTTCCAGTCCCACCCATCAGTCAGAACGTTCTTTGGGATACAGCTTGTCAGGATGGATTCCTTTGTTTTCAACCCATTGTGGGCTCTATGTTATCTCACCGTCTCCTGTGGGGGGTGGGCTTCTTCTCGTCTATAGATGGGAGGTGAACACTTTTGATAGAGCTGGAGTTGGGAGTACAATAAGAGATGGCACAGCCTGCATGCATGCCTGGCCCAGAGATGGGGACAAGGTGTGGGTGAGTGTGCTATTTACTCAGGCCATGATGACATCACAGCACAGAGACCTACTCCTCAGATCCACGGAGCAGGAGCCAGAACCCAAGAGGCCCTTAAAGAGGGCTTCTTTTGAGGTCTCTCCTTATGGCCTGAGGTTGCTGTCTTCCTGTGTCTTTAGACACCAACTGAATGGCATGAGGGTGTGTGCTAGTGACCTTGTTACTAGAGGTCTAGAGCTTAGCCACTCTGCAAAGTCCCTGCCTCCAAATACGGTCTTAGTTGAGGCTTTGAGGGCTAGAATTTCACAGGTGGGGACACTGAGGAGAGAAGGAAGAAGAGACTGAGCTGGGGACAGCGTGAGTCTATAGCACCGAGTGACAAGCTGAGGTTCAGGTAGACATGTGGCACAGTCCCCAGTGTTGGCTGCTTCAGGGTGAGTAGGGCATTCCAAACCACGTCCCTGCATCAAGCTGAGATGCAACAGATCAGGGGCTTTGTAGACCCACGCACTGTTCCATAATCTTTTCAGCAGCAGTTGACTTGCATGTGGGTCTTTGCAAGCAGGTCAAATTCAGGGGACTCCCAAGCCTTCCACTTTGGAAAGTGTGACTTGTGCGTAAGACCTGCCTATTTGTTTGGGGTACAATCCCAGGGACTAGAAGTAAAATATAGGGGTGGGGCTGGGCTGGGGAGGAGGCTAATCCAAGAATATACTGCTGAGCTGGTCATTGCTGTGTGGAGTGGGGACATACGCCTGCTAAGGCCCCCCAGAGAAGTGTGGTAGGTGCCTCAGAATCGTTCCCCAAGAATAGAAGAAAGGGCTGAGTGCAGTGGTGCATGCCTGTAATCCTAGCACTTGGGGAGGCAAAGGTAGGCAGAGCTCTGTGGGTTCAAGGCCAGCCTTGTCTAGAGTGTGAGTCCAGGACAGCCAAGGCTGCACAGAGACACCCTGTCTTGAACATCGCACCCCCCCCAACCTCAACCCCAATGCAAGCAAGGAAACAAAGACTAGAAGAAGGGACACCACGTCCTCTGGGGTGAGTGTCCATGGGCTGGACAGTCCTTTTAGTCCTTTCAGGTTTGCCCCTGTATCTCGTCAGCATGCCCCTGGTCAGCTATGTCACACCCATGTAAGATATGCCAGGTTCCGTGTTATAGAGCTGGCTATGACAGCCATAGCTGGAGCAAGGGTGAGAAATAGGAGACAAGAGGGTCCTGGAACATCTTCCAAGCAGGGAAGAAGTGTAAAAGCAGACATTAGCTTCAGGGAATCCAGGTCCCAGCGAGTGTAGACTCTTAACAGACTCCTGTGAGGGCCTCTTCCATACTCGGGGCTGAGCTGTGCCAGGCAGGGCACATGGCCATGGGTCTGATGTGCTTACTTCCAGGTGAGGAATATTGGTAAGAGACTGCACCAGGCACAGGGCAGGGACTTGTCACTTCTGCCTTGGCTGAAACACAAGTCAGAGAGCCCTGGAGGCTGCCTGTGCCTGGACTCTCTTCCCATGGGTGGAAGCCAGAGGCAATAGGGACTGAGGTTAGACCCAAACTCCTCCCTGGAGAGAGAGGCATCCTTCAGGCTCATGCATGGTAGTGACAGAGCTCTGGTCACATGACCATATAGATAGGACTGCTACTGCTGCCGGATGCTCCTGGGTCTGTCCTGGAAAGATGTCCTCACATCTGTGGCCTGACCCCAGCCCTGGCTGGCTGGCTGGTGCCAAGGTGCCCTAAACAAGAGGAACTCAGATCCAGGAGACCTGCATGGAGCCGACATACTCCTTGGCCTTGGCACGATCAAGAGATAGATCTATGTAGTGAGGAGCGTGGGGTGTGGGGCCGTTTGTTACCTCTCTCTTACTCACTCAGAAGTGAGCGCCACCATAAGCTTCTTTGCAGTGTAGCTTTGGTGTGTAGCGGCACAGTGTGGAAATGGAGGGTCTTTGAGATGTGGCTGGTGTTAGGAGGTGGCGACAGGTTTGGGGTGAGTGTGGTCTGAGAGGATTGGAGGCAGAGCGCGGGGCACTGAGCCTGCAGCTCTCACTCACAAAGGCTGATGGAGACTGGGCTGTGTGTCATTACTGTTGAGAAGAGCAGAGCTGAGCAGGGAGAGCAGCTGGTCTGAAGTAGCAACAAAAGGAGCAAAGAAGGGGCCCCAGGGGTTGGACCTAAGATAGTGGGAAGTAAGATTGAAGACTGAAGTGAAGGAGTGACATCTCCCTCCATGATGTGGCCTTGGGACCGTCAAAAAGAAGCTGAGAGGTAGAGGTAGGGAGGCAAGGAGATGGGGGGAGGGTGTGGCAGGGGGGAGAAACGCGCAGGGCTTGACAGTCAAGGACCGACTAGTAAGTGCAGTTTATGGCTTGCAGAACAGACCAGTGGCAAATAGACGAGGAACTTGGGTGAGCTGCAGGTTGTATCAGAAAAGAGACAGTGATTCTGCTCTAAAGGGAAATTGGTTGCTGCTCTCAAGTCTCTGGGAAGTCCACAGCATCGCAAGAGAACACATCTCCTATTCCATGGGCTGTGGCCGTGGAAGAACAGACAAGAAAGGAAAGGCAGCCATGGATGTAGGCTCAAAGGCATCTGCAGCTTTCCAAGACAGCAGACAGAGCCTGGGAGTAGCCTCTCCGCCAGGATGAGAACCTCTGTGCATCCATGAGGTAGCCCAGCACCGTGGACCACTAGCTGCTGGATGGCTGCCATTGTCTCCTTTTCATGAATGGGAATTTTACTGAGCTTTATGCCCCTGTCCCATTGTCACCGTCTCTTCCTCCCTTCCCCTCCTCTGTGTGTGTTATATGTGTGTGCATGTGCGTGTATGTGTGTGCATCTCTCTCTCTGTGTAGGAGTGTGTGTATAAGGGGCAACAAACTCATAACCTCTATAGCCTAAGGCATCAGACCATGCCTTGGCTACATGGGACTTTGGGTTCTCTCTCTCTCTCTCTCTCTCTCTCTCTCTCTCTCTCTCTCTCTCTCTCTCTCTCTCTCCTCCCCCACTCACAGAGGCTGGGGTTTCAGGGTTTCTTTTATTTGTGTCTGTCTGGATGGCCCTGTCTGAATATTTGGTGCCTCAAGGGCGGACTGTGGAGACACTAGTGTATGGTCATGTCTACGCCACCATCTTTCTTTCTGGGCACTACATGAATCATGGCCCCAGGAGTACTGGTACTCCTCACTGCTGCAGTCCTGGCCTGAGATCTTCATAGTCTTCTGCTGGGTGATGGCAAGGCAGACTTGGTGGCCACATGTACAAGGTGGAAGTGTGAAAGATGAAAGGACCCTGGGTCTCCTTAACTGCTGCGTGTGGTTGCCCCTTACGCCCTTCACCAGGTGGTGACATAAGTGAGAAAAAAAAAGACCCTTTAACCCAAGGGTGCTTAAACTTTTCTACTTGGTAATCCTTTTTACCCAAGAAAACTTTGGTGTGTAGTGGCATAGCATGGAAACTAAGTCACCACATACTGCGTGCATGACCTCAGGTATACAGGGATATAAAAATAGTCACACAAGCGGGGTGGTGGTTGCTCACGCTTTTAATCCTAACACTCGGGAGGCAGAGTCGGTGGCTCTCTATGAGTCTGAGGCCAGTCTAGCTTTCAGAGCGAGCACCAGGACAGCTAGGGCTTACAGAATAATCCTGTCTTGAAAAAAAAAAGTTACTCAGATAAAATATCTACTGATAGCAAATCATACACACTTCTTTTGGGAGTACATGTAATTTTTACCATCTGTTAAAGAAAAAAAAGCAGATTTGATTACTAATGAGATGCTATGCTTTTTAAGTTTTGGATAAAGATTAAATCTTGGTTGACTGTTTTATACTGGAAAAATGTAGGGCATCTTCAGTGTCTTCAGAGTCGATCAATACTTTGACTTTATAGTCATCGATGCTGAGTAAACCACTTCACATAAATGTGTAGGACAACACAGCAGAAATGTGTTTAGGGTCATTTCAGAAGTTGTTGCAAATTCGGTTCCAATTCCAAGCCATAAAGGTCATTTAAGGAGACTCAAGTCAGCAACTCAAATAATTTTAAAGGTAAAACATTACAAGATACAGTCTGAATTTGCCCGTCACTTGTATGCAGGAGAATGACACTGGGGAAATATGGAGTCTTTGTTTCCCATAATGCGGCTATTATGCTTCTGTACGAGCAGAAAGTTTTCTTGTGCAGAGAAGCCGTGCCGTCCCTGAGTCCAGGCAGCACTGGGTAGTGGTGTGCGGTATAACAGATGCCCGGTGCAACCTGTACGCATGCTCAGGACGAAGGCTGTGGGGGAGCTGTGCTGTACAGCCTAGTGAAAGCTAGCAGAAGCACCTGGCTTTAGTAAGCGTTGGATTTTGAATTGAATTTTGGCAGTCATGTGTTCAGAAAGACTTTTCTGTTACCAATTTTTTTTCAACACTCATTTTCAGCTACACAAGCCCGTGTGGGTTGAGACTCACAGTTTATGAAGCTGGGTACTCTTTGCCATAGCATCAGGGTATCATGGTATTTGAAAGGTTGTTGGCCTCTTAAGGAAAACTTGTGGCTAATCCCATCTCTCACAGCACTGCCCTAAGACCTTCTTTTAGGGCCTAGGTGTCAGTCTGCTTTGTCCTCCTTCTTGTTTTCTTGTCTCTGTTTTTCCATCACACTGGCTTTCTGTCTTTTCTTGAGTGATCCTATACTGTCTTCTCCCCCAACTCTGTTCCATCTCTTTGAAAAATCTGTACTATCAGTCTATCATCTGTTACTATAACAAAATACCTGTGCTTGGATGCTTTATAAAGAAAAGAGGTTTATCTAGGTCACACTGTTGGAGGCTGAAGTCCCAACAGCCTGGTGCCAACTATTGAAAGGATCTCTGACTGGGCTGCATTATTGCACGTAGCTCATGGAAGTGTGTGTGGAAGAGAGCTGTCATGTGGCAAGCAGCCAAGAGCAAGAAGGGCCAGGGCAGCATAGGCAACCAGATGTAAGCACAGGAGACCGGGGGGGGGGGGGCGGGGGGCAGTGGCTGCATGTCCTCTGGTTGGTCAGAATGATGTCCCTTGCTGCTGAGTGGCTAAGAGCAGAGGCAGGTAGAGTTTGGTGCCATTTGAGAACGAGAGGAGATGCCGGAGAGCAGAGCAATCTCCTAGGACTGGCCTGGAGCCTGTGTGGCTACCGTGCGTGCCATGTGCAGACTGAGCGTGAAGTGCCGCTTCAGGGAGAAGCCCACAGGCACAGCATGGAGAGGCGTGGGGCAGAGAGACGCTTTGCTGTCTGCCTTCACTCCTTTCTCCGCCATGTCTTTAGGTCCTCTACGTGCTGGTGGCCGAGTGGAGGTGGAAGTAGAGGCCATTCCTTCCCTTCTCAGGCTGTGTTCCTCAGAGGCCCTGTTCATCTCCTCGGTCCTATCACACAGGGCCTGGGCTTGGCTGCCTAAATGAAGAGCCCTTCAAACACAGAAGCTTAAACAGGACAGAGTGAGGGACAGGAGACTTGGGAGTGTTGACAGTTTCTGTTCTGGTCCAATAAGGTGTTTTAGGACTGGGAGGTGAGTCTGGCATCGTCAGAAACTTCCTGTGAGTTCAGGGTGACCATCCTCAGGCTCAACCTCCCTCCAGGCAGATGAAAATGGAGATGGGCATCATGCAAGCACATGGCATTAGCTTCTTCCCTGCCTCCCTGAGGCTACTTAATTAGCTGCGAGGGAGGCTGGGAAATGTAGTCTCCTGGACCTGGGCTTGTAGATGAGCTATGGTCTCTGCTTTGCAGCCTGGCCTTGAAAGTGCTTATATTTGCAACTGACAGATAAAATTTCTGTAATTTGAGATATTCAATAACATCAACAAAACCTTTTAAAAGTTGTTTGAACTTCAAGGTTGTAGAAGATTGTGTGGCCAATGGAGATCCTTTGGGTCTGTCTATGGCTATGACTCTACGATCCTGAAGGCAAGATGGAACCAGTGTGGTGTGTGTGTGTGTGTGTGTGTGTGTGTATGTGTGTGTGTGTGTGTATTCTATGACCATGCACATCTCTATGTATATACTGGTCTATATACACACACTGTGTCTATCTGCCCAGGGCTTCACCTCATTGGTTTACCTGCCAGCATATTCATTTTTTTTTTTTACCATTCCATATTCAAATGTCAGCTAAATCACCAACACTGGGGATGGGTGGACCCAGTGTCTTGTTGGAGCTGGTTAGTGGGTAAGCTTGGTACTCAGCTATAACAATCATTCTTGGGGAAATCCTGGGGGGCTTGCCTCAGCTCAGCTCCAGATACCCCACCTAATTCAGTCAGTCAATCCCAAAACACAGAGTCCCATAAATAAGAACTAGCATGCCCTTGCTGGAGGCCTACTGTGTATTTGACTCAGTGCTGTGCCATGTTCATATTTTACCTCCATTTTTGCAGGTGAAGAGACTGAGATAGAGGACAGTGCCCAAGAGTGGACAGCTAGCTGGAAGGGTTTGAAGCCACTCCCTGAGCCACTGATGGTTGTTCCCAGCTGCTGTGTTGATGGTTGCTTGCTCTCATATGGCCTATCTGGTGGGGAGGGGTCAGGACAGAGCATGTTGGGGCCATAGGTAGCCTCCTTGTCTTTGGTTAGCCTAGTCTCTGCCAGCTTGTCCATTCTTCCTCTGGGTTGCCTTTCCGTCATGCCACTTGCCTTGCTTCTGGCCTTCGGCTCTGTGTCCTGGTGCTGTCGTGGTCCCTCAAGCCTGGCTTCCCTGTCTCTTTGAATTGCTGTAGGCTCCCTCTCTGAAATGGAACCCTTCCTTAGTTTATGCCTCCATGTCTCCTCATATTGCTCCTGTGAAGCTCGGGTTTCTCCTGGCATCCCAGGGCCACTGGCATCTGGTAACGATGGCAGCCTGGCCCGGGGATGTCCGAAGCCAAGTAGAACAGACAGGGGACAGCTCTGGGCCAGGACTAAACTCTCCAGATGGGCAAACGAGCAAATGATGCTACTGGGTTCTTCTGCCGGGCTTGTGTGTGATGCAGCCAACTGGAACTGCCTTAGGTACCAGTCTTGCACTCCCTCGGGGCCTTTCTGCCCACAGCTGCATCTGCCCCACCCCTGCCTGCAGAGGAAGAGGGAAAGAGGTGTGATCCTGAGGTGTGTTCTGGGGAGGCACAGAAGGGTCCCAGAGTTCCTTGGACGGAGGACCTGGCTAGCATCTTGTCTCCATAGCCAGGGCAGAGACAGAAAGATGTGGTGGGCTGAGTCTCAGAGTCAGAGACATCTATCCTCTCACTGGGGGCCACTTCTTCCAACTAGACCCCGGATCCTACAGAGTCTACCCCCTTCCAGTCAGTAGCCCATCAGGGTATGAGCCCATGGGTGGGTTAATCAACTGGTGAGGTTAGAGCAGCGATCCCCAAATCCTCATCTCTGAGCATTGTCGCTTTGGGGACCCAGCCTTCGGCACTGGAGCTCATAGTACATATTCCAGATCTAAACAGTAACAGCCCCCGGCAACCCCTATGCATGACAGAGTCTGTTGAGAGAGAGGCATTTCCCCGACAGAAGAGTATATATGTTCTAGGTAAAACGGACAACGTAAGGCCTGGTGGCCTGGGCAGAGGCAGTGCCTGGGGTGGGCTAGAAATTCAGCAAGGGAACATGCCAAGATAGCAGGTTCTTTTCTAAAGACCCCAATCACCTGGGGCTCTCATGTGATGCATACAGGTCTTCTTTCTCTGGGCTTCTGGGGCTTGGTGTAGTGCCCAAGGCCTCTTAGAGCAGTGGCTTCTTAGCTGGCTATGTAGTGAAGAGCTCTGGCTTCTACGCTGTGAGACCTGGGTTCAAATCCAGACAGCTATTTCATGTGTGGCTACACAGGCAGGAGGAGGAGGAGGGTGCGGTGTGGTCACCATTCTTTCTAGGGGTGACTATGAGAAAACAGACTCCCAGGGGGAGAGGCAGCTAGCCTACACTTGGGGTCTGCACATCACACACCAACTCCAGGCCGCGCTGTATTCATGCATCCCAACTACTTGGAGGTGACATAGGATTTTAGGGTGGGCCAACTCAGAGCCCTGGATCTAGGTGGTAGCTAACCTGGTCAGCCCACCTGCTCTCCCTTATCTGTGCCACTAGGGTGAGCTCTCCAGCACTGCTCCAGCTAGTAGGCTTAAGCTTTAGCCCAGACCTGTGGTCAACTATCAGGTAAGGACCCTAGGTTTTGGGGGGTGTCTGGCAATGGGCAGGCCTGACTTGGCTGGGCCCTGGAAACAGGCAGGGACATTGGGCATTGATGGGAGCCCCATGGGCTGAATGAGCTGCCCCTGGCACTTGCTGGGAACAGGTTGATGGTGGAGAGTGGGGAGTGGGCTGAGTGCCCAGGAATCCGGCCCAGTGCCGCAGCCATTGCCTGATCACCCTCGGTCAGTCGGGCGCCACAATCGAGACTTCTGCTGGAGGAGGGGGCATCACTCTAATTTATTTCACGCTTGTCTTAATTTCAAATTTATTTTTTCATTTAATTTTTCTTTGGATCTGAGCTATGACCACATGGTTCAGAAATCAAAAGTTTAATAGGTGTGGGTAAAGTCAGCCTCCAGCTGGTGTCCTGCCACCTGGCTGCTCCCTGGAGCCATGGCAACAAATAACAGCGTTATGTATGGGGTATCTTTTTTCCAGGTAAAGGCACTTGGCAAACACACGTCACCCATAGCAGGCTTTGTGTCACTTAACCTTGGTTTCAGCCAGCTTTCCACTTAAGTGTAACCAAGAACAGCATGCCACTTTTCCTTTCAACAGAGGTAAGGGGTGGGCGGTGGGAGTGATAGCACCCAGGATAGAGTGTGGCTGCTGCTGCCAGCCTGCCCTGGTGTCTCTTGGGCCTGAGATCAAGTCTTGCTCTTCCTCATTTAGGGATCTTCCTTCTTTAGGAGGAGCTAAGCACCCCAGGAAGCAGTGCTGGGGAAAAGACCATGGGGGCTAAGAAGATTTGGGGAGGGGACAACCATCTCTCCTCACAGCCCCACTGCCAGCACGGCTGCTCGTCACATCACTACACCCAAATCTCACCCCGTCTGACGACGTTTAACCTGCCCAGAAGTTTTGGGGCATTGCATACTCTGATTTCCTCTCATTCTTAGCATGGTAAAAAGTGTTGTGACTTTCTAAAGTTTCTATCTTGCTTTAAGGCACTTGCGGAACACCCCACTGTCTCTCTCTGTTCAAGGCCTCGTGGCTCGCCACGCACAGACTTTCATAGACTGTTCTCTGTGCATTCCACCACCGGGTGGGGCTCCCTAGAGTTATGGGGTCTACTTGATTTACAGTCCTCCCCACCCCATTGATTTCCTTTTGATCTTCTGCCTGGTTGCTGTAGACATTACCGAAAGCAGGAAGTTGTGATTTACAGTTGTTTTGGTTCGGTTGCCTACTCTCACCTTCAAGTCAGCCAGGTTTTCTGTCATGTAGTTGGGGTTCAGTTAGGTGTACACGCACTTATAGTTTTTGGGTCATTCTGATGAACTGACCCTCCCCCACCTTTTATTTATAACCTCTACGTATATATTTTTGTTTTTACGTTTTGTATCTTATATTTTTTTAAAACTGTGTATATCCATAGTGTCTGTGTCTGTGTCTGTGTGTGTGTGTGTGTGTGTGTGTGTGTGTGTGTGTGTGTGTGTGTGTGTACACATGAATCTGGTGCCTATGGAGGCCAAAGGTGTGGGTGAGATTCCACTGTGGAGCCACAGGCAGTGGTATTCTAGAGAACAGGCTTCTAGGTTCTAGCCTTGCCTGGCTTCTGGCTCAAGTCTTGCTCTCTGTTTCCTGATTTGCCACAGGTAATTTGTTTGGTCCCTCAGTTTGTAAGCCTTGTCTTTTTCGCCTTGCCTCACTGCCCTGGGTAGACTTGCAGTATTGTATGGAAGAGCAAGGTAAGCCCACTCCGCTCTTGTTCCTGCTGTGGGAGGAAACACTTGCAGGTTTGCCTCACGATGACAGTTGTGGGTTCATCTTGCTTTCCCCTTGCTATGCTGAGCCTGGATCCACCTACATCCACTCTGCTCAGGGCCTTTATACCACAGAGGGATGCCAAATGCGCCAAACGCTCTTCCTATGGTTGTTGAGATGATCAAATGATTTTTGTCATTCCCTCCCGTTAGGATGACACGTTATGTTGAAACCTTTTTATTTCTCCCTGTGAAGAAACCTGTGGTGATCCTCTGGATGATCACCAAGTTTGATCCATTAGGATTCAGTTGGGAATTTCTGTGTCTTTGCTCACCAGGGATACTGATCTATTTTTTTTTTTATTGTACCCTCTGGTTTGGGTAGGAGAGTTAATTGTCTTTACACAATGGGTCTTGAAAAGGTTTCCTCCCTTTCCATTCTGTAGAATATGCTGAGAAGCATCACATTAGGTCTTTAAAGCTTTGTTGTGGGACTTAATGGTTCTGTCAGCAAAGCACTCACTCTGCGAGTACAAGGACCTCAGTTTGAACTCCTAGCACCCACACAAGAAACACCTGTAATCCCAGTGTGAGGAAGCAGAGACAACAGTTCCCTGGAGCTCACTGGCTGGATGGATTAGCCAAGTGGTGAGTTCTAGGCTCAGTGAGGGACTCTGTCTCCAAAAGTAAGATGGTGAGTGACTAATGAGGACCTCTGGCCTCTCCTAACCCTACACACGAGTTTGCTAAAATCCACTAGAGAAGCCATCCAGCTCTTGGCTTCTTTGAGTTGGGGAGACCTTCTTATTGTTCAATTTTATTGTTATTCATCTTTTCAGCTTAAGAAAAAACTTATTTCAGTTTTAGGAGATCATTTGTGTTCATAAATTTGTGCCTTTATTTTAGGTAATCCAACATTTTAGAATATAGTTTTTATAACAAATCTTTAATCACTCCTTTAATTCTTTGGTGTCTGTTGTAATGTCTCCTTTTTCATCTGCATTTTTATCTGAACTTTCTCTCTTCTTCCAGGTTAGTCTAGGTTAAACTTGTTAATTTTATCTTTTCAAAGAACTGTTTTTGTTTTATTATCCTGTTTGGTTGTTAGTCTTTCACTTAATTCTGCCCCATGTTACCTATGGGTTTAACTTGTTCCTGATTTTCTAAGGGCTTGAGCTGTAACTTTGAGTTATTTATTTGATTTTTAAAATCCGAGCACCATTGCTATACGCCTTTTAGCACCTCTTGTGCTGTATCCCACAGGTTTTGGCATATTCCCATTTTCATTCCCATTAGGAAAACCTGAATGTCCTCAGTGGTCCCCAGTGCTCTTCCAGTGCATGCTGGTGATCTCCATGCAGCTGTGGGGTTTTAAAGTTCATTTTTGTTACTGATTCCTGTTCTCCTTTCACTGGGATCGACAAGACACAGGATATGATATCTCCTTCCCCCCTTTTTTCCTTCAATGCTGGCATTGAAACCAGGACCCTCACAGTTGGTAGGCAAGTGCTCTACCACTGAGCTACACTCCTGGGTCCCAATGCTAATTTTTTGAGTTAGATAATGTGTCCATGTGCTGACGAAAAGAAGACGTGTTCCGTAGTTGTAGGGTGAGAAACTCCGCAAACATTTGTTGAGTTCATGATGCTGCTCTGTTGAGTTTCTATCTGCATGGTGGGACTGGGTGCTGACAGTAATGAGGATACTATTATACTGATGCCTGTGTCTTCCATCAGGTCTATTGGTATTCATACTGTGCATTGTTTATATAATGTTATGCATTCCAGCATGGAGTACTGACGCATGCAGGTTACGTTCTCTTGATGAGTTAATCCCATGCTCATAGAAAGTCCTTCTTTGACTCAGAATAGTTTTGATAAAATAAGTATATTTTATCATATATAAGCATGGTTCTTCCTGCTTGCTTTTGGACTCCATTTCCCCAGTGTCTTTTGTATTCTTTTAGTTTCAGTCTCTATTGGTGATGTAGGCAACATGAATACTTGTATACACACACACACACACACACACACACACACACACACACACACACACACACACACACTATATGGATGCATTTAGCCAGTCTGCCTTTGAACTAGAGAGTTCATTTACATCCAAGGTTACTATTTAAAGGTTTAGGGCATGCCACCTCAGGTGTGTTCTTGTTCTTCTAGCTTTGAGTTCTCGCTGGTCTTTCATTTCTTGTTAATCTTTGTGGCCTGATGACTTACTGTGCTGTTAACACAGTAACCATCTGCCTCTGTTTCAGTATCTGTTCTTCTAGTGAGACTAACTGATGATGTTTATGTATCTTTCACTTCTGGGTGGGTTTTTAAAATTTCTTTTTAATTTCTGAAGACTATTATGCTGGGTTATATTGGGTTTGTTGCAAAAGGAATTAAAGTTTTTGATAGTGAATTTTCAATCATTATAACTGGTGACGGTTATAACATGGTGCAGCATTTGATGTTTCTCATGGATTTGCAGAGCACATGTTCCAAATCTAATGGCTCTGGATTGAGAAAGATGCCTCAGGACCAGACTAGCAAGAGAGTCTTTGACATGGGCATCATCAGAAGTAGTGAGGGGCATAAAGGATCTAATTACTTCATGAGGAGAGGAGATGGCAAGACCCAGAGTACCCTACTGGGACACACTCAGGCTTGTCTACAGTGTGGGGTAGGACAAGTGAATGGGCCTGGGGAACTGCCTTTGGCACAGTGTTGTTAGGGTATTTTCTCTGCTTTACTGTGGTCATGACTACCCATAAGTGGAAACTGAGGCCCCAGCCTTGGGTACTTGCAACCCACTTCGAATTTAGTAGTATTACTATTATGAATTATTATTTTAGTGTGTGAGGGGCCCAAGGTTGATGCAGGAGTCTTGTTCAACATCTCCCTCTTATTCTCTGAGGTATGTTCTCTCAACTTAACCCAGAGCTGGCTGATGCAAAGAGTCTAGCTTGCCAGCTTGCTCTGAGGCTCTCCTGCCTCTGCCTTCTGAACTCTGATGTTACAGGTGGGTTCACATGTCCACCTTGTACTTATGTTAACTCTGTGTATTTGAACTCCAGTCTTCATGCTATGGGCAAGAGTTTATCAGCTGAGTATCAGGTCTCAGGCTTGTGCAGTGAGCTCTTCACTGATTGGTCCATTCATCGACTCTTGAGTTGATTATTATAATCATGTTTGTGGTTGTGGAATTGAACCCAGGGCCTTATAGTAGTCAGGAACTTTACTGTTAAGCTATACCCGGGGCCTACTTTGTGTTGAATTTTGTGTAAGATGTGCAATTAGGGATATTTGTTGGGAGGGCTATGTATCTGCATTTTCCTCAAAGATCAGTTGCCCACAAGAAGACCAAAAGAGCCAACTATCCAGAGCCCAGAGGGGCCTGTGGATTCTGAAGCACCAACCAAGGACCATGCTTGGACTGGACCTAGGTCCTCTACATAGAAATAGCAGATGGGCAGCTCAGGCTTCACGTGGGTCCACTAGGAAAGGGAGCAGGTGCTGTCTCTGAAATGGACTCTGTTGCCTGCTATTTTGATCACTTCCTCCTGATGGGACTGTCTTGCCAGGCCTCAGGGGAAGAGGATAAACTCTGTCCTGATGTGACTGGATGAGCTGGGGTGGGTGGGTCGGGCACCTCCCCTTTTCTGAGGAATAGGGGAGGGGCATGACGAGGAGGGTGGGACTAGGAGGAGAGGAGGGAAGGGATTATGGCCGGCATGTAAATTGAATAAATAAATAAATACATTTTAAAAAATGATCACTTTCCCACAATCAGGGATATTTTGGAGTTTTCTATTCTGTTTCTTTGTTCTGAATGCTTGTGTGTCACCTGTGCACCATAGTCTTGGTTAGGATAGTGTTGCAGTTAAGTAGTTTACTTGATACTTTCTTTCCATTAATGTTTGTGTGCTGGACATTCCTCATTCTCATTAAGCCAACCTGTACTGTTACTGTTCTGTTGTGTTTGCAACCACTGTGCGAATCTATCTTTTAATTTACATCTAATCTGATTTGGTGGAGCATGTCTTTAATTTCAGAGCTCAGGGAGGCATAGGCAGGCTGATTGGTGTGAGTTCGAGGCCAGCCTGGCATACAACGTAAGTTCAGGACAGCCAAGGCTGCACAGAGAAACCCTGTTTCAAAAACCCAAAAAAATGTTTACCATTTTTGCTGGTTTTTTTATTTTTATTGCTTCTTGGGGGGTCTTAGTAACTCATAGAGTCATTTCCTTTTAGCCCGAAAGACTCTGCACAGAACTTTTAAGACAAAGCAGTCAGCAATGAGCTGAGTTTTTGTCTACCTGGAAATGTTTCTGTTTGACTTAGAATTTGGAGGATAGTTTTTCTGGTTATAGAAGTGTTGGCTATGGCATTTCGTTTTCATCATTTGGATGTGGCTCCTCTCACTCTTGGCCTCCTGTTTCTGGGGAGAAGCCAAGCATACTATGGAACAGGACTTTTCTCCTCCCCTCGTCTTGCATTAGATTTTCTTTTTCCTTTAGGTCACAAGAGTTTGATGATGTTTCTCTGCACGAGTCTTTTTGGATGTTTCCAGTGGGATGTTGAGTTCTTTGACTATATGGTATATTTGTATTTGGGATGTTTTGGCCATTTGGCCCCCATTTTCTGTACTGCCTCTTCTGTCTGTACTGTTTGGAACTCGTTATATACCCACTGGCCTTTGAGGTGCTGTTCATTTCTCTTCAGTCTTTACGTGTTCAGTTCTTCAACTTGGGTGCTTTTTTTTGTCCTCTCTCCATGATTGCTGATTCTTTTATTTGTGGTCTCAAATCAGCTGTCAAACTAATGCAGTAATTTTTGTCTCATTTCAGTAACTGGATTCTCCAACTTAAGAACATCATTTTAGTTCTTTTAAAAAGTAATTCGTATCTCTAATCAATATCTATGTCTATTTATTCACTATTGACATACCTTTCTTTAATTCTTTAAATATACTTTATATGAATATATTTTTAATATTCACTTTGAAGTTTTATATTTTTTCCAGCTAAGCTAATATGAGGGACACCCATCAATTTCTATTGAGTTGCTTTTTCCTGAATGTGGGTCATACTTTATCATGTCTTTCATGCCCTATTTGCTGAATATTTTAGATAATATCATCACTCTGTGTAGCTATTCATCTTGGATCACCATAGCAGATACCTGAGCACATCACCTTACAATGAAGGAAGTTATTTGGCTCACAGATTTGGAAGCTTTACAAGTTGCAGCCTTGGCCACCAGCCCCTTATTTTCAGTAGCACATCACAGTGGGGCCCATGGTTGGAAAAGCTGCTCACTTCATGCCATGGTAGCATCATCCTTGTGTCTGATTGGCTTAAAAAAATCATCCAGTGGGCTGGAGAGATGGCTCAGCAGTTAAGAGCACTGACTGCTCTTCCAGAGGTCATGAGTTCAATTCCCAGCAACCACATGGTGGCTCACAACCATCCACGATGAGATTTGGTGCCCTCTTCTGGCATGCAGTACACACAGGCAGAATACTATATACATAATAAATAAATAAATATTAAAAAAAAAATCATCCAGCAAAGCTAAGCATGGTGGTTCAGGCCTATTATCGCAGCATGTGGGAGGATGAGACAGGAGAGTAATGAGCATGAGGCCAACCAATGCTAGAAAGCAAGACTCTGTCTCAAAAATAAATGAGTAAGTAGAAAATAAAGCCTTGTGCCCAGTTATCGGGTAGGTTTTCCTGGAGCACTGGGCATTGTATTCTGCTATCGCTGTTGGTGGCTTCAGAGAGTGCACTTGGGTCAGGAAGCTTCAGGTTGGCCTCAGCATTTACTTCCTTCTAATATTCATTTTCTTGTCTCTTACACATTGCACTTAGACTTGAGGAGTTGGTCAAGATGCATGGCTGTCTCAGGCCATCACCCTTCTCTTTTCCAAAGACACAGCTAAGGCAGTGGTGTTCTAGGAGCAGAGGCGGTGTTGTGTGACACCAGGAAGTCAGAGGTAGCGCTGTGTGACACTCTTAGGGCAGGGGCAGGGCTGTGTGGCATTCAGCGGACAGTGCTATCACCCTGGAAGAAAGCCAAGGCTCAGGAGGCATGGTGGGTGAATCCTAAGGGGCAGTTTTCAGTTTTATGTGACAAAAGGCTAATTCTTCTGGGACTGCCCAGGGGAGAAATCTGCAGGAGGAGACATAAGGCAAGGAAGGGAGTCTTTGAACAGAAGGCACAACATAAGGAGCTTGACTTGGCTCCCATCAGCCCCTGCCACTTCCATGCTCAGCTCTTCACATGTTGGTCTCGCTTGGCGCCTTACATCTGTTCAGCCTCAGAGCTTTGGTATGTGGTCCTTTCCCCTGGGATGCTTTTCTACTGGTCCTTCACAGTCCTGCATCAGTTAGCTTTCCGTTAGTATAAAAAAAACCTGAATCAATCAATTAAAAAAGATAAAAGGCTTCTTTTGGCTGGAAATTTTAGAGTTTCCAGTTTCTGGTCAGTTGGTCCAGTTGCTTTGGGGCCTGTGGTCTAACAGTGTGATGACAGGGCATAGTGGGGAAAGCCTACTTTTCTAATGGTGAGGACGTAGAACAAGGAGAAGAAAATACCAGGGTCTGACAGCTCCCCTCAAAGCCACATCCTATGACCTCATCTTCTCTGACTAGGCTCCACCTCTCACAGGACTCACCACCTTCCAATGGTGCCATGCTGGGGATGAAGCCTTCAACAGTAGGGCCTCTGTGGACACTGTAGATGCAAACAAACCGCAGCCGGTCCTGCCCCAACTGCTGCCTGCTAGGGGTATCTTCTCCACCACCTCCACCACCCCATCAAAGAGGGGGTTTGCCCTGGCTCTGTATCATAGCTACCTTTGGGTTTTGTTGCTGTTGTTTTACTCTCTGTGAAAGGAAAGCTGCCAGTGTAGGAACAGCATGTTCTTCCTGTCACATGGGACATGCAGGGCAGGTACCATGATGCCAGGCACAGCATAGATGGAGCCATGAGTGAGTGAACGTGAATGCCTGCCACCTTCATATAATGCCTTTATGGAAGCCAAAGGACCAGGATGTGACAGATAGGGACATCATATGGACAGACTCAGATCCATCTAACTCCCTATTCTGTGTTTTTGTTTTTTGTTTTTTTGTTTTTGTTTTTTTTTTAGCCAGGAGTGAGCAAAAATGACTGAATTCCTTGCTGTTTTGGATAATCACAGATATACTATGGAATATCATAGAATATTCTATACAACCCAAAAGGTCCTTTCAGGGAGGGACAGCACAGGGGCAGGCCGAAAGCTCTGGAGAGGCAGGGTGAGAGGTAGGAGCAGCAGCTGCTACATAATGGTGTGTCTTCTGAGGCAATTATGTACAAATACAGCAAGAATATAACATGCTGCGCATCATATTCATTTGATCTAATAATATAGAAATAGCATCATGCTTCATTTTTTTAAAGATTTGTTTTATTTAATAATTTAAAAGGTTTTTAAAAATGTGTATGAGTGCTTTGTTTGCATGTGTGTAACTCCACTATGTGCACGCCTGCTCTCTGCAGAGGTCAGGAGACGGGGTTAGAGCCCTGGATCTGGGGTTACAGACAGGTGAGAGCCACCTGTAGGTGTTGAGAATTGAATCTGGGTCCTCTGTAAGAACAGCAAATGCTCTCAACTGCTGAGCCATCTCTCCATTCCTTACTTTTAGTTTTTATTTATGTGCATGTATCTCTCTGTCTCTTCTTGTGTCTCTGTCTCTGTGTATGTGTGTGTGTGTGTGTGTGTGTGTGTGTGTGTGTGTGTGTTACCCAGTGAGGACTCGAACTCAGGTCCTCTGGAAGAGCAACAGTGCTCTTAGCTGCTGAGCACCCTCTCCGCTTCCCTACTACATTTTTACTACATAGTCATTCCTCACCGTCTGTGAAATGTTGGCTTCTGTATCCTCTGTGGATTCCAAACCCCACAGCTGCTAAAGTCCCTTATATAATGTAAGGCATTTGCATAGGAGCTCCAAATGTCATCCCACAGGCTCATAGATAGAGGGCTTGGAACATGCATTGTGAGACAAAGGACTTGCAGATTGGGGCTCTGCTGTATTGTTCAGGAAATGCTGACGAGAAGTCCAGACACGCTCAGTGCAGATACCAGCTTTTAAAACACTATTTCATCTGCAGTAACGTGAGTTGCAGATGCAGATCCTGGGCTGCAGGGCATTATGTAGCTTAGCATGCATGTAGCGTGCATGATGTGCCACTGGGTGACAACCTATGAGTATAGCCTGTGATTACAGGCGTGAAGGGGTATAGCAGCTACCTGCAGCAAGCTGTGACATATACCCAACGCACCTCACTCGTATGATCTTCCAACCTCCTGCAGCTAGCTGAGCGCCAGCTTCCTGTGCGATGAGAGGCGTCTTTGACCCCTGAGACTAAGATCAAGCTTATTGGTGGCTTCAGTCCTGAGACCATCATTGTGTCCCTAGGACTCAGCTCTTCATCTGCCCAAAAGAAAGGCAACTTGTGGGTGACTTCACGCAAACAACTGAGGAAGTGACAGTTGATGAATACCTTTTGGGCACCACTGGCTTTTTTACCACCACACCATGAGGCCCACTTACTACCTTACAATTTCTGAGAAACAGGGTACTTCTTTGCTTGTGACTCATGCAACCCTTTGTTGTACACGTACACGCTAGACTTCTTACAATGCCACTGCGGTAGACACACTAGGGGGAAATGCTGCTCCCTGTATTGTGTAGTGATAATGACATGGAGAAACGCTGCTAAATAGCTGTTCCGCTGCATTGTGTTGATAATGACAAGGAGAAAGGTCTGCGCGTGCTCGGTGCAGGTGCAGTCTCTCGCAGGCTTATTTTCCATCCATGGCTGCTCAGGGAGCCCTGGGGTATGTGGGGTAACCTATGCTCAAAGTTCCAGAGTTGGTGCAGCCACTCCAATCCAGCCCCACACCTCTCTCCTAGCAGTAGCTCTGTCTGTCACTCATGCTTTGGGGGGGGGTGTGGAGCTGGGGGGAGGGAGGCTGGAATCTCGCCAGGGTATTTCTGGACTTCGTAGAGGAGGCTATTCAAAATGGAACAGAGATGCCACTGGTCTCTACAGGGAGAGGCACTACTTCTGGTCCTTGTTCCACACTGTGTTCTGGTGCATCTGTGCAGCAAGGGGTGGCTCACGCTGAGGTCAGCTGCTGTCTGCATCCAGGTGTGGAGCCAGCACTTACTCTTTCTCTAACACACCCTCCTCCAGTCTTGTTTGTATGCTGTGGTTTTTCCTGAACAAACAGGTTCATTTGTTTTTAGAAATCGGTGTATCCTCAAGGAATGAAAAAGTGGAGTGCGTGGGATGGCTCGTATGTGGTCATTCTGAGAGTGTGAGTACAGCAAGTCAGAGACGGCTGTAGGCTCAGCCCCACTGGTGTGAATATACTTCGGGCTTGTTTTCGGAAATCATTACTTCCTGCAGCTCATCTCAGGCTGACCTCTGTCAGGAAATGTCGAAATGGCGCCTTGAGCGTGTCCTGTGAGCATCTGCACCTCCCTGGCCCAGTGGGACCTCTCAGGGAAGGCTGCCATTATTTATGGAGCAGTCCCTGTGACAGGGGAGCGTCTGCCCAGGAAGCATTGGTGGTGTCACATCCCTAACCCGACTGACATCGCAATGCCTCAGGGAGCTTTTCTTCAGGAGAGGATGGGGTCAGGAGCCCCCATGGAGACATCTCAAAGCCATAATAAAGATATCAGGAGGGCGATCTGTCAGGTGGACGTGGCTAGGCCATTGAGGGGGCGGGCAGATGGTGCCGAGAAGGCCGGGCCAAGAACCAGATGTTGCGTTTCCTGAGAATAGACATGTCAGGTCTTCAGGGCTGTCAGGTGCCCCCTTATTAGTCCATCAGCCTTATGGAGCCACAGCACACTGACATCTCACTCAGCATGACACCTGGCAGGGACCCAGGCCCACAACCCTCCAGTGTGGCCAGTTCTTCCCTCTTTGTAGAGGAGGGGACCTACAGGGGACATGACAAGCCTCAGTGGCAGAGACCGGAGCAAGTGCCAGCCCAGGGAATATCACGAAGCTTCAAGCTGTGGAGATCACCTGGGTGTCACCACCCATGAGTCCCTGGCCTGCGCTGCCCTTCCTTACTTTGGAATCAACTTTTTTTCTAAGCACATCTGCTTCTTAGCACACGGACACACACAGGCAGGCATGCAGATGTCCATCAACCTGTACAGTGAGCGAGAGGTGGCACTAACACATCTCAGGGTATTTAGGCTGTGATATTTGCTAGCCGGGCCTCACCTCTGTCTTCTTGGTGAGTAGACAGCAGGGCCAATATGGAGAACACTAGAGATAGACAAATGCCAAAGGGGAATTTTCTTTGTAGTGCTCAGGACAGAAGAAAGGATTATCTGTTGTGTCAAAAATATTTAAATCCAAGCCTTGTCCCATGAGTACCTGGGCACAAAGACACCACCTGCTCAACACTCACACACACACACACACACACACACACACACACACACACACACACACAGTGGTGGTGGTGACTCTTGGATAAGCAGCGTTTCTCTTTTCCATGTGGGTTATAAGAGTCTCACGTCTATCATGAGTGGAAGGCTCAGTGGACACTCAGCACGTGGGCCCACCTACATTTCTAAAGAGGGTCTCTGTGCTGTAAAAAGAGCCATGCACTAATGTTTTTTCAGCACCAGCTCACAGTGGGTGGATAGATGTTTCATTGTGCCTGCCTCCAGAATACCCATTTAGCCCAGAGAAATTGAGGCTAAACACGTACGTCATCCACTCAAGCACCAAGATATGCTTGGGACAGCCAATAAGGTGGTGGCTTTTCGCTGGCACTAGGTGCCACTTGGACCAGACTTGCCTTGGAACCTGGGAACAGAAGCCTGGCAAGGACAACCCACACCCAGAGTCACTCAACTTTCCCTCCATATCAGATGCAGGGAGCCGAATCCAGTCCTGGAGAAAGCAAAGCCTGCCCTTCGACCCCTGGGAGAGACTGAGTAAGGCTCCCAGGCCCCGCTGGACGCCTCTGTGGAAGAGCAGGAGGGAGGCGGACATGAGCGCTCACTACACAGGCCGAGGTTGTTCCTCTTGCAGGGTGCTCCTCAGCCTAGACGCTGTAATTATGCTGGGTAATAACAGGTCCTGTATCTCCTGCGCTTGTCAGGGGAAGAATCCATCTTATCACTAATTGCAGGGTTGGCGGGCTCTGAATGTCTCTTTCCGCTAGCCTGGGCCTTTCCTGGGGTGAGGTGGGGGGAGCAGTGGCAGTGCTTTCTGAGTTAACACTGCCTGGGCCTGGGTGCAGAGAAGGCTAGGGAAGACTGAGGCAAGCCCATAGGAGTATCCTAAGAGGTGAGGCAAGAGCCTCCCTTGTCCTGGTGGGAGCCTGCAGCTCTGCCTGAGCTTCTGACACACCAACCTCATCCATCTTTCCTGCTTTATCCCTTCTTATAGTCGGAAAGCATGCACCTGAACTGGAAGCATGCTCCCTCCTTTGTTTTGGATCCCCACTGCTCCCACCGTCCTGAGAGACAAGACAAAGCACTCCTACAGGCCAGCATCATCAGCTTTGAACTGTAAGCCTCCCCGCTGTCTCTGGAGTACCCAAGGCCAGCTACATTCTCACCCAAGGCCTTTCTGTGAGCGCTGTTCCCCCTGGCTGTGTCTCCAGATGGATCCCCTCCACATCCTGGCATCCTGAGTCCTGATGTGGACGCTCCCTTCTTGGGAATGCACTCCAAAGCCCTCAGCATTCGCTGCCCACCTGCCCTGCTTTGTCTTGTTTTGCTTGTTAGTGCATCATTTCTAAACCACCATATATTTTGCTAATTACTGTCTCCCCCACCCCACAAGGCTGTTTGTTGGCGGGGGGGGGGGGGTTTCACGGCTGCACCCCTAGTGCCTCAAACAGTGCCCTTCACGCAGAGGATGCGCACTGGTGTCTCGGCTGGCTCGCCTCACGGCTTGCTGGTTCCCTGTTTCCACTGAAGTTGTTGTTGTCAAGGAGGCTCTTGCAGAGGCCCTCCCCTGCAGGAAGGCTGTCTGGACTCCACTGCAACTGCCAGGCTCTGTTGGAGACAGTTTCTTTCTCTGGTCACTTTCCCGTGTCTGAATCTATCGCCAGGGATTCCTCTGGGTCTCTAAGGACTGCCTGAGGCTTGATGACGTGGTAGGAATGAGAAGTGAACGGCTAGGTGTGTTGAGGAACAATACAGGAAGACAATAAATAATAGGATCTGCGTTTAATCCAGAGCACTTTGTGACCGGGCCACGTGCTGAGCTCCCACCTGTACCCAGCAGCCTCATCTGCAACGACCCACAAGGCAGCCCAGGAGGCAGTGTTTTCACCTTTCCCACCGTACCCGCATGCAGTAGTTCCTTTAACCAGTGATGTCCAAAATTTGGTAGCAGAGCATGATTTGAATATAATCTGTCTCTTTGAAGTCATGTGTAAGAGGGTTGAGAGGTGGCGGGGCCCTGAAAGGTGGTGGATTAGGAGGGATTTATGATGTTCTCACGGGACTATGCTAGTGACTGCAGTAGTGGATTGTTTTCAAAGGAGGCTACCCATTGGGCTTTGTCCCTTTCGGTTTGTTCCCTTGTTTTTTTGTTTGTTTGTTTGGTTTTTGTTTTGTTTTGTTTTGTTTTTCTTCTTTTTGCTTCACCACCAGGTGCAGCCACATACTCTCGGACTTGCAGCTTCGGCAGCTGTGAGCTCCTTTACGAACACAGTTTCCAGTGTTCTGTCATTGTAACAGAAGATGGGCTAAGCCTTTATACGTCCTTAGGCGGGGAAAAGTTCTAAAACCTACTTCTCGTAATCTCTTTATTGATAAAGCATCTACTAGTTTTAGTTCATGTTTGTGGAATGTGCTTGTATTTACATTTTAAGTAGTAAATACTGACCACTTCTCGTTGGAGGGCGTATGGAATGTACAGAGAAGAGGACAGAGACGTCCATACATGATGTTCTTTCACGCAGTGGCTCCTCCTCAGCCTCTAGGACGGTGGCCGTCCTGAGGCCAGTGCCCAGAGAGCTCGTGTTCCAGACGCTGAGAGAGCAGCAGGAGCTGTGGATCTCAGCACCCAGGCTGCTCGGGTGTCATCTTCACTGTGTGCCCTTGGGGAAGTTGCTCATCTCTCTGAGCTGCAGCTTTCTCAGCTGTGAAGTGTGGGTGAAGGCATTAGCCCTTCGCTGGAAGGAATGTGTATTCACAGGGCTGAGTGTGCAGACAGGAGATCCGGTCTCAGAACCCGCCTGAGGGTTTGGAGATATACATGTCTCTGGCACAGGAAAAGCAGACTGGCAGTTAAGAAGGCATCAGGGGTCGGCCTGTAATCAAATGTCACGGCTGTGATGGTGGCAGTCTACATTACTGAGGTGTTATCAGCACCTCTAAAGTGTGTGAAGGAACTTTTCTTTTTCCCTTTCCCTTTTCTCTCCTTTCTTGGGGTGCTGGGGACTGATCAGAGGTCCTCATGCATGCCAGGCACATGTTTCCCCACCGGGCTGTACCCTGAGTGTTCAGGTCACTGCAGAAGGACCAATGAGAGCGCAGCCTGGTGCCTTCATTGTTGCTTCTTCCCCAAAGTAAGGCTGAAGTGGCCAGTAAGAGAGTTAGGCCAGCAAGCTTGTCCCCAGGCAGGCTCCTGTGCCACCTGCTAAGAGCTGAGGCCCCACTGGGTGACAGTATGAGGAAAGTGATCAGACTGATTCCTGTACCCAAAGTCCTCCCCACAGCGCGCGCGCGCGTGTATGTGTGTGTGTGTGTGTGTGTGTGTGTGTGTGTGGTGAGGGTGGTGGGATGTCAAGGTCTGCAAGCTGAGATCTAGCCCTAGCCGAGGTCTGTCTGGCAGCATGGTTGTCCTCCGTCTTCAGCACCATTCTGGGTGCTGGTGGTTCAAGTCAGAAAGGGAAGATTTGCCTCACCAGATCAGAGAAAAGTGACACCGAGTGGCTTGCTAAATATGTGTCAAAGGGTCTTGAAGTGAAGCGGAGTGGCTTCTGCCTTCACATGGCTCTGGTGTCAGAGCCTAGAGCCACCTGGATGGCTGGGCATTGAAAAAAAAATGAGTCCACAAACAGCCAAAGGCCACGAAGCTGTACAGCAGAGCCCCTCGGCCACAAGGCTCTTCACACATTCAGCTTATCGGCCTCGACCATTGGATATCTGTAGGTCACTGGCCGGAGCAAAACCGGGTTTTAAACATTCTGGGAGGTCCATTGGGCCGTCAGAGTGAATGTGACTGGGGAAAAGTGCAAACCTTGTGTTCTCTCACAGATGCCTCCATCACAGTGAGCACTGTGCAAAGCTCCCTGGAAATCAATGCTAGATCCTGCATCCCAGGGCCCCAAGATGACAGACAGAATCTGATGATTCAAGAGCCTCCTGTGATGTCATCAGAGCCCATCAAAATTTGGCCAGGTGTGTCTGAGAAGTAGATATGAATTCAAACACCATGCCCCTCACTTCCTCATGGGGGCAAAGGTTGCACCCTTAAGGGCAAGTCCTTAACTCCGGCAGAACCCCAATGCCCCTTTTATCTGGGTGCCTGTCCCATGGCTGTTGGTACCTACTGGATCTCCTTTAATAATTCTGATAGTTCGTTAATGTTGTGGATTTAGCATGTTAGAGAAATGCAGATTCCCAGCTCCGCATCTTAAAGATATCCAGGTGCTCCCCTCTTCTTGAACGGTCCCCCAGAAAAGACACTGTCCAGGTGTCTGTGAGAACCTTTGAAGCAATACTTCTCTGCAGAAACTCATATGGGGAATCCAAGACACAGGGGGCTCAGTGAGCATCTCCCTGAAAGCCCTCTGCAGAGAGCCTAAGGACCACACTCTGAGAGACAGCTCTGGGACCAGCTAGCTCCGGCCTATTTCCTGGCATGTTGGGTGTCCTTAGACTGTTAAATGTCTGGAGGGAAGGGCTTTAATATCACTGAGCCTCTGACAGAATGATTTATCACCCTGTAGGTCAGGGGATGGAGAGACCTGCAAACATCTAAGGAATGTCACCGGTGGTGTTTTCAAGGGGGCCCCTCACTAACTGAGTAGATAGACACCGTAGCATTGGTAGCAGCATCAAGCTGCAAGGAGCCAGGTGGTGCCCCATTTTGGGACTAGATTGAGAGAGGCATGTTGGCAGCTGGCAAGTCAAACCTGGCTTCTCTTCTGGCATGTCTTGCCTCTTGGCTTTCATTCATTCATAGATAGTTTGTATCCTTTTCCCTGTGTGTTTTTTTAAAATTATGATTCATTCCACATTCCAGCCAACTTACTTTAAATTGTACAGTTCCGTTTTTTGTTGCGATCACTGCCGTAGCCAGAGAACTTTCTCTCTGGAAGTAACCCTGCTATTAGCAGCATCCCTCGTTGCCACTAGCAACCACTGATACATTGTGTGGGTTGATAAATATGTCTGTTGCCAACATTTCATGCACATGAAAACATATACACACATATATACAGACACGTGGCCTTCGTGCCAGGCTTTGGCATAGCTTAGTGTTTTCGAGGTTCTTTGTTTCGGCATGTGCCATCCTTAATGCCTTTTTATGTCTGCGTTATATTTCATTGCATGACTCAACCATTAATCAGCGGATGGATAGTTGACTTGTTCATACATTTTGGGTCCTGAGGACAGTGATGTGCCAAATGCATATGTATAGGCTTTTGTGTGAACCTGGGTCTTCAATTCTCTTGAATGAGCAGCAAGAAATGGAATTGCTGGGTCCTGTGGAAACTTTAACTTCTAAGTTTTGAGGACCTGCCTGACTTTTCATGGGGGGCTGCACCACTTCATGTTGCTACAAGGAGCATGTGGGGTTCTAGCTCCTGTATTCTTACCAGCACGTGCTGCTGTTTGTCTGGTGATGACAGTCATCCCTGTGCTGTGTCCCATTGTGTCCCATAATGGTTCTCTTATGGTTGTACATTTTGTGTTTATTGTTGGTGGGTTTATCTTTTTTTGGAGAAGTTTCTATTTAAATTGTTCTTACATTTTATTTTTGGTTGTTTTTATTTTTATTTTTTCCTCCCTGTGGACTTGTGAGAGTTCTCTGATTTTTTTTTTTATCTCCACAGGTAAATGCTCGAGTTATGGCTCAAATCTCCTTTGAGGCTCAAGTCTGTAATTTTGATTAAGTCTAATTCATCGGCATTTTCCTTAGGTAACCTGTGCTGAAGGATCTATTGCCTAAGCCAAGATTACAACCCTTTTCTTGAATGTTCTTCTTAGCACTCTTGTTTAACTTGCACATTCATGGCCTTGACCCATTCTGAGTTAATTTTCATATGTGATGTGACGCTGGATCCACATCCATCCATTTGCAGTGTGGATGGCAGTTGCTCTAAAAAACATCTGCTGGTACGCACGCTCCTTTGTCATCAGACTGTGTTGGTGTCCCTGACGGTGACTGATACAGGGCCTTGCTATTCTGCCCTGCAATGCTGAGCCGGCTTCACTTGTGCCTATCTCTGAGAACACGTCTTCAAGCTTCCCAGAATGGTTCCTTTTCAGGACCATGCTAGGCATTCTGGGTTCCCTGCATTCCCCAATGAATTGTAGAATCAGCTTGTCAATTGGCGCAATATATTTTTTTATCTGGATTGCATTGAATAGATGGAGAGAGCCGCTGGCTTAGTTGCCATGGTGACAGTACCATTTTTCCCCCCCTCTCTTTTAGTATTATGGCCACGGGCTGTCTTTCCTAGTCCTGTTTGATAGTGGTTTGATAGCGTGTAAGCTTCAACACCTACTGCTTGTGGCATCCCAGTGTGGCTTATTCTTTTCATGGCTTACTCCTTGTGAATCTTTTTGTGAGTAGAATTGTCTCTGGAGTTGTTGTATTTTGGAAGGGGAGTGGAAAGTTTGGGGCCAGAACCCGGCCCTGGCGTGTCCTCGGGAAGTGCGGTGTTCTGTGCTGGAGCCCCAGTGCCTCCTCTTCCACCTTGCTGCTCGCTGCTGTGTAAGAAGAGCACAGCTGGGCTCTGCATGCTGATCTTGCTTTCTTTCTTTTTTTCTTTTTCCCTTATTAACTATTTTCTTAATTATATTAGCTCCAATTTTCTTTTCTTTTTTTTAACCAAATACAATTAATCTGTCAGAATCACCAGGTACATTTTGGGGGGATTTTGTTTCGAATTGTATTTAGGGTTGAATGTACACCTCTGCAACATTAAATATCCCTCCCCATGACCATGAACCATTTCCACGTCAGGCCACTGTTAACTTTTCTGGTATCTTGCAGTGCACTTAGCTCTCTGACATCTTCTGTGAATTCCTAGGTAATCTATATTTGCGTATTTTCTTGATATTATGAAGATCTTAGAAGATAATTTTTCGGCATGTTTTTGTTCACATATAACATGTAATGCTATTGTCTATACTGGGCGTATTGTCAGTAACTTATCTCTTGTGCTGAGTTTAGTGTTGTATCTGTAGATTACTTATTTTATTTGTATCCCCCTTCCCCCCCAGCCCCCCACCCAGTAGATACAACCAAGGGTTAAAGTTAAAATTCTTCTGATTCTGTGCAGCTGAAAGCAAGAGAAGGAAGAGGCCAAAGGAAATAGCAGTTAAGTAAGATGCATGCTTGCTTGTAGGATCACCCTAGACCCTGGTCACTGGGGGCTCTGCTGTGACCTGCAGTACCCTCTTCTGTGTCGGCTGTCCTCCACCAACAGGATGGAGTTTAGTGGCTACCAAAACGTGTCTTTGCTGGAGTGAGGCGGGGCTGTGGCGTGATGCAGCAGGAGTCATGCTCCAAGACCCTAATTTCTCCAAGTAACAGTTATGGGGGACAGTTACTGGGGTGGGCCGGCACCATGCACTGTGTGTGTACGTATGTGGGGGACTTTATGTTTGCATGTGAGCTAGAGACTCGTCCTTGAAGATTTTGAACCCCTCTGCCTCGATGCAGAGATTTCAGGGGCTGCAGACCTACTGGCATGGTGACTGAGTGGGAGACATAACCTTCTAGCCTTCTAGACAAGAGCCTGAACTCCCAATCAGGAGCTAGGGCCTGGCAAGAGGAAGGTGGGGCTATGCCTTGCAGAATTTCTGGTCCTCCACTCAACTCCACTGCTATCAATTTTTTTTTTCAGACAAGGTTTCTCTGTGTAGCTTTGACTATGCTGGACTAGCTTTGTAGACCAGGCTGGCCTCGAACTCACAGTGATCTGCCTGCCTCTGCCTCCCGAGTGCTGGGATTAAAGGCGTGCGCCACCACCGCCTGCCTAACCCTATCATTCTTATACCACCCCAGGGCTCATTCCATCCTATCTACCGTGGTCTTTATGTTCTCACTGTAGTCCCGTTGGGTGCTTAGGAGTCTGAAGCTCCAAGAGACGAATGAGCCATTCTGTCACCCAGCAGCCGGTGGCAGAACAGGGGCAGATCCCAGAATCCAAGCCCAACTAAGTGGCTCTGCTCCATGCAACTTTCCAGAAACAGAGGAAGTCCCAAGAGAGAGAAAGAAAGAGGAGAAGTATTCTGCTTGCATCCCCTCTAAATTTCCAGGTCCTGGCTTCTTCTAGCTTCTCAGCCCTTCTCGATTCTTTCAATAAATCACTTTCAATTATATTCGTTTGACCCAGTCTCAGGCCAAGGAGTTGCTAATACCTAGACAGAGGTGTGATCTGTATCTGCTTAAAGGCAGAGGGAGCTTTCTCTCTGCCCTCATAGCCGTGGCACAGGACTTAGTGCATGGATGAGGCTGAGAACCTTTAGTAGAAGCAAAATCCACCTGATGCCTACTATCCTGCACGAAAGAGTGCCTGTGTTTAAAACGCCACAAACAGACAGCCTCACCATGATCCTTTGTGCAGCGTGCTTCTGGGGCTCTCATCCCAGAGACCAGGTGCTGAGGGGTAAAGACTCTGTCTCCTTGTTTCAGGTCACAGCACAGGCAGTGGGCAGCTCAGCCAGAACTGAACTGGATTGTATACTCCAAGGCCTGGCCTCTCTACCTCTGTGTGTGGGCACGTGTGTGTCGTGGGCTCTCTTGCTTCCCTCTTCATCTTCATCTTCATCTCAGATGGTCCTCAGCTTGGGAATCTGCACTGGGGAGGAGCCTAGCACAGCACTGGCTGCCTCGAGGTGGCTCACTCTGAGGCTACCAGGGCTCATTCTCTGTTTCTGAGACCTGCTGCTCTTTGTATAGAACATTCTCCACTGTCCAGCCTTCTCCACTATGCTGTCTGAAGCAGGGTCTGGCCTCTCCGAGGGCCACTGCTGCAAGTTACCTTCCAAGGCAACTTTCTCTTCCCTAGCTCTCTCTCTTAACCTTGCTGGGTCCTTAGGATGACTTCTGCCTCCTGGTGGGACTCTTGCCCTTGGTGATTTAGAGTTGCCAACTGTGGGTTCAAGGTGCCAGTCCCCACCCACCCCATCCTGGGGTCACCTGCCAGGTGCCCCAGCTGTGCAGGCACGGCCCATTGAGTTATGCCTAGGCAGCATGGCTGGGCTCCATGGAGCTAATTCTCTTGAAAACGAGCTGACTGCTGAAGTTCAGAGCTGATAAGAAAAATGCCTCAAGGTCAGTGACACAATGTGAGGAAGGGGGGGGTTCTTTTTTTCTTTTAAATGCATTTAGAATGTTAACAGTAGATAGATTCTATTTTGTCTTTCCTATTTAAAGAATTCAGACTCATCAGTGTGACAGTGTGGTGTTTAATTCAGGAGATAGGTTCAGATTGGGCTTGGCTAATCTGAGTAGCCTCGCTCCCTTTGACCAGGCCTGACTATGAGAAGGATGTGTGACTTTTTTTTTCCAACAGGATTTAAAGGAAAGACTGCTTGGGGTGGGGGAGGGTGCCTGGGAACAGTTCTCTCCAGAAAGGGATATGGGTAGAGCAAGGCCTTCCTACTCTCCTTGCTTTACTGTTAGTTACCATGGCTGAGTGTGATATTAGAGTGAGGGCAGCTGTCTGTGACCATGGCAGGAGAGGTTATGACATATAAAGAGTGACATCTTTGAGCCCTTGAACCAGCTTGAAGTACCTCCCCCATGACCTTGGAACTCCTTGTTCTGTTACAAGTTAGCTTTGGTTGCCAATGTGACACAAGCTAGAGTCATTGGAGAGGGGAGACTCAATTGAGGGTTTGCCTCAATCAGATTGGCCTGTGGGCATGTCTGTTGCAAATTTGTTTGATTGGTGTTAATGGGTGTGTGAGAGGCCAGTCCACTGTGGGTGGCACCATTCCCTAGGCAGATATAAAAAATCTAGCTAAGTATGAGTCTGGAGTGGTCCAACATCAACATTCCTCCATGATTTCTGCTTCAAGCTCCTGTGTGGTCTCCTGACCTTACACTGAAATAAACCCTCTCCTCTCCCAGTTCATGTTAGAGTGCTTTATCGTGGCAACGGAGGTGAAACTAGAGCAGGCAGCCACCCTAATGTTTTAGGTGAAACCTCCTATCTGCCACTGAAATCCAGGTCCCAGGTCCTGAGCGTGGCTCAGGCAGCTGGAAGGGTCGGAAGGGTCAGGTGGCTGCCTCCCTGGTACTTAACCTCTGCTTCCCTCAGCACCTTCTGTTTCCCACAGGATCCAACTCCACTCTCATCTCTGTACACCATGGAGGGGCGAGTAAAGGCCAGGGTGTTGCCTGAGACCCTGCAAGCCCGTGCCTTCCTGTGGACAGTCTTCTGTCTTCAGTGGTCTACCTTCCACAGGCGTCAGCATTTCCCCGGACTCCTCTGCCTGCTTGCTCTGTGTGTGTCAGCCTCTGTGTCTAAATGTCCTGTCTGCTAGCTCATTCCTTTCTGGCAAACACCTTCTCACCATGAAGCCACAGTGTGAGACCAAATATCTCTGCAGTGAACTGGCAGCAGACCTCTGTGCATTTCTGCTCCTGCCCACGTCTCATCCTGTTGTCTAGCTGTTTGTCTTGCCATCCATGAGATTCTTTAACCAGGGCCTGTGGTCTCATTTCTATGTGTGACCCCTGTTCCTAATTCTGGAGCAGAAGAAGCTGAAAGCAAGATAGTGAAACGAGATAGGGCAGTGAGTGAGTGAGTGGATGAAAAGATGCTCTCACATGCCGGACCCAGGGCAGAGGCAGGAGGGCTCTCTCTGTGTAGAGTATGGTCCTGCTGGTGCTGGTACGGTGGCTGCTGCAGGGACAGGACTGACTGCAGGGTTGGGCTTCAGCTTGCTCCTGGAAGGGCAGGTGGAGGCCTGCCCACTGGCCTCCTGCCTCCTCTAATCTCCTCTCCCTGCATCTGGGCTGCTGCAGGCCGGCCCGCCCTCCCTTCTTCTCCTCTGCCTCTGCCAGCTGAGTTATCCCTTCTGCCATCTCCTTCTCCAGATGCTTGGGGGCTGGGGCGGGACTCACGAGGGAGACAGGTGATGGCCCCACCGCTTTGGGAAATTAATTAGCTTGGTTCTGCAAATCACTTTGAAGATTAAAAAAAAAAAGCAGTGGTTGTGAGAGGGGAAGTAAGAAAAAAAATGTTCACTTGTCCTTTATTGGGAAGGTCACTACCCGAGGCTTCATTTCTCTCAGTATCAGGGCTTGATCTATACCCATTCTGCCTCATGTTTGTTCTCTAAAAAAAAAACCCAACTTCTGGAAGCCAGGCCCTCCTATGCTCTGTTCGGGAAAAGGGTATTTGTGTCCTCTCTGTTGGCCTCCTGCTGACAAGAGACTCCTCTTGTGCTGGCCTTGGGCCTCCGACCTACCTGAGGATCTGACTAGAAACCCTTAGTTATGGCCTACTCACTCAGCATGCATCTCAGCAGTGTGTATGAATTAGCATGGGAGAGGTTCTCTGCAGGCGAAGCTCACAGCCTATCCTCCCACCGTGGACAGGGTAGACAGAGTCCTCACAGCTCAGGTGGAGGCAGGCCTGCAGTCTGGGCCTGGGAATCCAGCTGCCTCCTTAGGGACCACCCAATCAGGCTGCCTGCTGCTTCAGGGCAAACTCCTGCTCAGAGCCAAAAAACAGCTGAGAGCCCTGGGTGGGGTGCATGCCAACTTCCTGAAACCTAGGAAAATCCTTGTGCTTAACACCAGGTCCCAGGGAGGCCACATGGTAGCCCAGAGGCGTCTCCTCAGACTCCTGGGCTATCCTTTGAGATGCCCCGGTTTGTCTCCCTGCCTTTGCTTAAGGTAGAAACTGAGGCTGCAGAGGCTAGCTTTGGCTTAGACTTAGCTGAGTTTTCTGCTTCAGGCCCAGCTGGGCAGGAGGAGGGCGGCTGACTGGCATGCAGGTGAGGTTTGGCAGAGCAATGGTCTGGAAGCTTTCATAGGGCTTCAAAAGTTTGGCATAGGCACATCAGGAGGGATGATGCTTCCTTTTTGGGGACCCCACCCCCACAGGTCTTGGCATACATGCTAGGCAACAGGTGGGGCTCAGAACCATCTTGTTTATGGCTCCAGGTGAGCACTCATGGGCCCCCCACTGAGGGGGCAGGGGGAGGAGGCTGGGCTTCAGCCAGGATGCTCCATCTCTACTGCTCCTCAGCTGCAGCATCCTAGGAAACCAGAGCTCTCTTTTATTCTATTTTGGGCCCTGTACTCTCCACTTGGGTCTCTTTTGCATAGGAAGATGAATTCCAAGTGTCTAGCAGTGCCAGGCCTTGAGGGACCCTGTAGGGTCCTTTGACAGAATGGCCGTGCTAGAGCTTGGTTCAAGCAAGGTTCTTGCCTCTGGGAAATAGAAGCAGTCACCAGGATTGCTGAGGAGGTAAGAGGACAGGCAGAAGCAGCCATGGTGTGGCTCTGTCATGGGGTCTCTCATGACCCTGTGCAAGCCCCTGGAGCAAGGTGGCGAGGGGCTATGAATCTGTCCTCTACAGGGAGCCTAAATGGTTGCCTGCTTACTCCTTTGGTCCACAGACTGGAGGCATCTGTTTGGCAGGCATGATCCAAGCTGTCTATACTCTTGAGGAGGTGTGAAGTTAATAAGGGACATTAAAACACGCTGGCAGGGGCTGGGGGGTGGGGGGTGGGGGAAGCTCCCATGTGCTGAGCACTTGCTGTATTTCAGACACTTGACAGTTAACCCAGATGATGCTTTTAACCGCCCGAAGCAATCTTTTATGACCAAGTTCAGTTTTAGGATGGGCCTGAGCATACATGTACAGCTGGCATGATTCAGAGCTGGGTCTGTACCTGGGCTGGTGGGCTCCGGAGCCCTTGTTCACAGCTACTGAACCACGCTACCTTTCAGAGAAGGCTGAGGGTTCCCAGGCAGCAAAGACATGTCCTCCTGTCATAAAGGGAAGCGAGGGAGGACTGCAGATACCCCAGTGTCATTCCCGGACCACACCCCACTGCTCTCACCAGCAGTGGTGCCTCCGTGCCTGAGGACAGCTGAGGCTCTGGGCTCCTAGCCTTGCCCCCTTTGCAGAAGCTCCTATGTCACACAGCTCTCTCTGCCCACAAACCCAACTCCCTCCTCTGGTCACCATCCCAGCTCTCGGGCAGCCTCCACTCACCAGGGAGTTCCAAGAGGTGCCAGGTTTGAAAATGGGGGATGTGGAATCTCTTTTTGACTTCTCCTCTTTAAAGTTTTAGGTGTGTGGTACATACATGCATACACGTATGGGCTGGACAGCCAAAGGACATTGCATGGTTCCACCCCTCCCCACTATGTAGACCTGTTCATAAATGAGGGTGCCCATAATATCAATAATCCCTCCCCCATTTCCTCCCTTCTTTTTCTTAGTAGCATGGAGTTTTCAAAGTATTTGTTTATGTTTCTGCAAGCAAATGAGGACTCCAGTTTCTAGTTTCAGGGTTTATCCCTTACAAGAGCTCAGTAAGTTCTCCCTGCGTCTATCATAAATCCCTATTTTGTTTTGGGGTTCACCACAGGCCATGCCCTTCAAAGTCACAGATCTCTTGAGCAACTGCCTCCCTGGGGTAGAGAACAGGTTCTTTCCTGGCATCTTCTCAGAAGACTGGGCTCTGGATGCCTCATAAAATAAGGGCTAGGGGATGCTAAGCTCCCCCTTCACTGAATTGGAAATGCCTGCTAGTAGGGAAAGGTGGCTTTGTCTGGTCCACTGCTTCCTATCCATAGCCCCAGTAGTGCGGGTGCAAACAGGTGCTCTGTACATGTTTGTTGAGTGACCGAGTGAGTATGTTAAGTGGGAGAAAGGAGGGGCTAGGCTGTGTATAGGATGAAGGTAGGGAGTAGGGGGGGCTCAGATTGGGGCAGGGTGCGTGGAAGAGGAGTTCCTAGTGGGGTCAGAAGGCTCCTCCCTGCAGCCTTACTTGCATGGCCAAGGGAAGTGGAAGGTGCCCAATAAGACGCCCGAGCGCAGGATTTCTATGGAGCTATCCATCACCTGCAGCTATCTGAGCAACGTGGAGAGAGAGGCTCAAGCCAGAGGGTGATAAGGAAGCACAGGCGGCAGAAGGCAGCAAGCCCTTCTCTGTAGTAGAGAATCCAGAGCTTGGCACTGGGCTGTGACCTGTGAGTCCCCTCCTTCCTTCCCTCCCTCCCTCCATTGCTTCCCGCTCATCTCTTGCTGGCCTGGAATTCCCTGTGCAGCCTAGATTGACCTTCGACTACTGTGATCCTTCTGTCTTGGCGTCTTAGGTGCTGGGATTCCTGGCATGTGCCACCATGTCCAGTGTCCATTGGTTGACTTTCAGTTTGAGGGCACCACCATGTGCCCTGTGGCAGATGGGCTATGGCTGGATGCACTACTGTTGTCCCCAAAGTCACAACCCAGGTGAATAGCAAAAATGAGGCCATATACCCAACAGTCTAGAATAAAGGTCTACACAGTGACAATACATACTTTCCTTAAAACCTAAGCCAGGGTGTCAGCACCTTCTAAAAGGAAGAGGCAGAGTTTCTCCAATGGCCGCAGAGCTGACTGGCCAGTGTGTCTCTGGCCTCCTGCCCTCTTGGTCATGGTGCCTCAGCTGCTGACTCAGGCTGTTCCCTCTGTCTGGGTTACTCACCCCTAGTTGGCTGTTTGAGTTTCTTCCTTGTCTTTAGACCCTACTCAGAAGTCACCTACTCTGGGGCCTTTCCCTGACTGACCCCTCTCATATGAGAAACACCCACTTCTCATTGCTCCCAACCTGCTCTGCTCTAAGGTAGTCACCAGTCACGTGTGCCTCCTGAACACTTGATGGTGGCTCAACAGGATCCAGACCTGCTGTGAGTGGGAAACAGGCATGGCTTTGAAGATCCGGATGCCAGCCAGAGTGTGACAGCTCAGGGGCCATCTTGTCTGTGGAGTGAGGTCAACACAGTGGCATTTGACGTGACATGATACCTCATGCTTTCATCTGTCCCACTTTGCTTCTGTCTCACTGAACCATCGTCCCTGTGGTCCTGACTTTCAGTCATGGCCACATCCAGATGTCCCTGTTTATCTGTTTTGATGTCTGTCCTCCCAGAGATGCTGGCTCCCCAGAATGGGTTTGTGACTCATCAGCTCTCTGCTGTAGCCCGAGAAAACCTACCCCAGAGGGGCTTTAAGATGGCACAAAAGTGCCATGTGGTCTGCAGAAACGGTATTTGGAATTCTGAATTTGGGTCATTTCCAGGCTGTCAGTGCTGGGCAGGCAGTGGGTGCAGCTTGCATCCAAGGGCTGGGGACCCGATCCTTTGGCATGCGCAACTGCTCATCCAGACCTGGAATGCTCTGCCCTTAGACAGAGCCCCTCTGAAATCCCGGAGAGCCACAGCTGTAACTCCAACGCCATAAGAGCCATCCTGGTCTACAGATGGAGTTCCAGGATAGCCAGGACCACACAGAGAAACCCTGTCTCAAAAAAGCGAAATAATAAGTAAGTAGATAAATAAATAAATAAGAGAAAGGGCTTTGGATTCCAATGAAATGAGAGGAATGGTGAAGGAAAAGGTGGAGGAGGGGTCTGACAGCTGTGGGGGTTCAGAGGAAGGCTTGGCTATGCAGGTTATCAAAGACCAATTTCCAGAGAAAGGGCCCAGAAGTGGCCAGTTGCCTTTAGGAAAGGGAATGCTTGTGGGAGAGAGTTGGCACAGGTGCAGAGGAGTCCAAAGTGGCTGAGAAGGCACTAGGCTGTAGCACTGGTGCCTGGGCAGTGGTGGCAGCTGGCACAAGCCTTGTTGGGAATCTGGGTATGTCCAGAAGGACTTGGCGTGCTGTGTCTGGGATAGAGGAGGGGGCCATTGCTGGAGATCTGTCCAGAAGGGACCAACTATCTAGCAGATTATGAGGCATGGAGGATTCAAGTGTCTCTGCTGACAGGGCACAGCTAGCCATAACTCGCCTGGTGCCCTGAGAGTGGCTGGCCTGCTGCAGTTGACAGGAGGCTCAGCATGAGGACAGATGTACATCCCAGCCTTCCTCTAAGGAGCCTGGGCTTATGTGAATGCTGAAGGTGGTTTCCTGTGACCTCCCTGACTGCTCCAGGCCTCTGCTCTGCCTTCAGGGACTCAGTTAAGAATGATTGTCGCCTACAATTCTGAAAAATTACTATTAACAAGACAACATGTAAAAGTTCTAGACTATATCACAAGTCTAATGGGGGAACTATTTAAGCACTGGGAACTATTCAAAGTTTTTATGCAGCATCAAGATGAAAATGTTGAATCATTGGTTCTCCAGGACTGTAGTTTAGAAAGAGGCAGATGTGACTAATGCTATTTTTTTTTTTAAAAAGAAAGGTCATTTTTAACTAGGTGGCACCTAGATCAAATACAGGTAAGCCCAGAATGGGGTCAGGAAACATTTTGCCACAATGGGTGAAAGCAAAGTTCCAACGAAGACCTTGTGTGTGCATTTACCATTTTATTTGTTATCACATCTCATTCAGACAGTCAAAGCAAAGATTTCAGTTTGTCTTCATCTACTCAGTATAAACCTCTGTAAACCCTGTCCTATGAGAGATTGATACTGAATAATAAAAATGTCACAGCTTTTAAAAAATCCCTATTTCCTTGAACAAGATCCCATGAATTTTCCTTGAACAAGATCCCATGAATTAAGCCACCTGGTTGCTCCCCACAGCCCGACTCTGTCCTGGTTGCCTCCTCTGTTGATCCCTGCCTATCTCTGTCCTTCACATCAGGAAATGCAGAGAGGGACAAAGGCTTGCCCTGAAGACCAGAGGGAGGAGTGACCTTGGACCATCTCTGGGCATGTGACACCCTTGTATTCAGCCTCAGTGTCCTGCTCCAGGAAGAAGTTTGAATCACTTAGGCATTTCCTTCTATGGGCCATGAGGACTGCCCTGCCCATGATGCCTGAGTGTCCAGCTGCCCTTGGCTTGTTGGATGTGTGTCCTTCTGTCTGGGGAGCAGAATCTGAGTGTAGGCCGATCAGAGAGGCAGAAGGATGGGCATGTCTGGATTGTTATGAAGATCAGGGGCAACTAGTCTAGAATGATCCTCCCATCTGTCTCTCTGCCTTTGTTTCTCTCTGTATGTCTCTGTGTATCTCTGTCTATCTGTCCATCTGTCTGTCTGTCTGTCTCTGTCTCTCTGTTTCTGTTTCTCTCTGTGTATCTCTGTTTCTGTCTGTCTGTCTCTATCTCTGTTTTTGTCTCTGTCTCACTATGTCTCTGTTTCTGTCTGTCTCTGTCCCTCTGTCTCTCTCTGTTTCTATCTCTCTGTCTCTGTCTCTCCCTGTCTCTCTGTATCTGTCTCTCTCTGTCTATGTTTCTCTGTCTCTGTCTCTGTTAAGATTGGGGCAGGAGTAAGCCAGGGGCCATTAGCACCTGCATGTAATTAGTGATCACTTCCTGGGAGTTATTTTTATCTTAGTCTTTTATTGGGTTCCAAATACATGGAGCCAGACCAGGAAGGCCTGGAAATGTGGGGAGTTGGGGGCTCTGGCTCTTACTGCCACCCTGTCAGGGCACCTGGCATCAGAGTTTCCCCAATCCAGCTGCTCAATAGGTCTCACAGATCCCTGGGAAGGCAATGGCAACCTGGATATCCCCAGGAGGAAGGGAGGGAGAGAGGGAGGGAGGGAGGAAGGGGGTGGGGAGAGTGATTTTGAAAGTTGCAGATCTGCAGAGTGCTTAGGGCCTTGGCCAGGCAGCCAGGTGGTCTGTGAGTGGAGTTCAGCAGGGCAGATAGGCACTGATTGGGTCTTGGAGGAGGTTTGCTCAGCCTCTGGGCAGTATGTTCTGGGAGGGGCTGGTCTACTGGTGTAGTGTGTGAGGTGCTGGATTGTGAAGTCTGTCTGCACGAGGCAGGTATCGGGGAGGTGAAAGAGGTTGCTGCTGGGGCAAAGAGGTTGAGTAAGGGTGTGTGTGTCCCATGGGGGCTTAGGAATGCAGTAAGGTGCTGAGTCAGCAGGCATAGGAGTGGGCAGCTGTGTGCCTGCAGGGCCATAGGGTGTGGGCTGTCTATGCATGACTGAGTGTGAGAACATGTGTGTCTGATGTGAGCTGGGAGTATGTCTGCATGTGTGACATGCGGGTGATGTCTTGATGGCTGTGTGAGTCTGTGGAGTTTTACAAGAGGCTGGGCAGGTAGCTTAGTGAATTAAATACAAAACTGAGTGCCTAACAAGGGCAGATTGGGAATCTAACCTGAGCCAGTATGTGAGCTCAGAACCCCTTGAGTGGAGATGACAACACCTGGTAAGACACACCACACCCACACCTGCTATCCCTGACTCCTGATATCCTAACTTGAGGTTGGCATGAAAGGCATTCAAGTCTGCCGGAAGCCATACATTGATGTGACCTTGTTCTGTGTGTCCCACTCTGTCACTTTCAGGATGTATTTCATGCATTGTATGAGGTATTCCCCACCTGACAGTATGAGTGCTTTGTCTTAGGCACATCTGATCTGGGATAGGCTATAAACTCAAGGCCCGCTCCTCCCAGAGACCCAGTGTTTCAGCATGTCCCCATCCGCCAATGGCTGTACAATCTCTCAAGCTGCTCCATCCCCCCAGAACCTGTGAGACATCTCTTACCCAAACCATAATATTCTGCCCTGTCCCCCATAGGCTCATGATCATCCCAATGGAAAATTCATCCTAACTTCAAAAGTCCCTGTGACTTTATACTATTCCAGCACTACTGAAGAACCCACAGTCTCTTCTGAGACTCAAGGCAATCCAAGCTCTTCATTGTGAGCCCATGTAGACTTCGTGTTTTAAGTTACACACTTCTGAAATGAAATGCATGGAGTAGACATTTTCATTTCAATATGGAGGAGTGAGGCCACAAAGGAAAGATCAGACCATGGCAGGACTGAAACCCAGCAGGGAGGACACCAAACTCTGAAGTTTTACATCTGACATCTGGGACAGAAACATCTGAGCCCTGGTGGACTTGGATAGCTTTTCCCCTACAGCCGTTTTGCCTGTGGCACATGTGACTTCTCTTTCTTGTCAAATGTTCCTGGAATATTCAATGTCCTGAGGCCTGGGCTGTAGTTTGGGCTTTACCTTCACAACCTCACTCATAGTCCATGCCGGGGCTCCATGTAGAGAACCCAGCCCTGGTGCACATTGCCTGGCCTCGTCAGCTTTCCGAAACCTCAGTGTCAACCCCATTAACTCTTGTGTCCTGAAAGACCAGCACCTCTCAGATGACACTTCTATGACCAGCTCAAACTGAAGTCCACACCTTTTGGACCATAGCCACATGGCCTTTGTATGCCTTCATAGCGAAGCCTAGAAAATAGTTCCCTACGAGGCTTTGCTTGAACAGGGTGCCCCAGAGCCTCTTCACTCTCAGGTGCTTACCTGCCTTTCAGTTGAATTTGCACAGTTACAGGCCGGAGCCCTTGATGGGTGCAGGTCTTTCCCTTGAGGCACGTTTCCCGTTGTCCCAGTGTTCCTATGTAATGGTGCTCATCTCTGTCAGGAGTACTTTCTGTGTTTGCCTTGCCTGCCACTCTAAATTCACTTATATTTCCTTTTTGTGCCTCCTGGAGAAGGCTGGTCACTGGGAGCAGAGCTGGCAGACCCTGGCTCAGTCTGTGTAAAAGTATTGTTCTGCCCACTGTGGGGCCTCATGGCCATGCCTTTCTGCACTGTGATGGCGTGTATTCCTTTAAACCCCGAACCTCCATAAAATCTTTCCTTCCTAATGTTGCTTCTGTCAGCTACAAAGATGGAGAACACAGCTGTATTGGGAACCAGGCAAATGGCGATCTGGGTTACATCCTACCAAAGCATCTGTCTGTATTCTACATGCCTAAAACGTAGAAGGAGGCTGGAGTTTAAAGTGAGAGACATGCCAAGACACCACAGTGTCAGGCTGTGACTTGGTTGGTGCGCATCTCTGCTAGGCAGCTTTACAGCGAGAAAGAGAGTCATCAGGTGGACCACAAAGTTTTGAAAAACCTGTAACCCCAGCTAGACATCCAAGCATACAGGCCTATGGGTCATAGGGCAAATAGCATCACATGGCTGACTGTAGAAGCAGCTGCAGGATTAATGCAACATTTTCTTACAGGGGAATCCTTGCATGCAAACAGTTCCTAGCCTAATGATGTCCCAACTTACCATTTCCCCAACTTTACAACTGTGCCCAAATCAGTATATATTCCATAGAAATTGTACCTCTAATTTGGACTTTCTGTTTTTCTTTTCCAGCGTGGCAATGTACAGTATGACAGTCTTCTGAACACTGGGCGGAGCAGCAGGTGTCAGTCAAGTGGTCACTTGGGTGGACGGCTGATGAGCTGTGAGGAAGGGTGGGTTGTATGCATTTAATTTGCCTCCACCTTAGGGTATTTTCAAGTTGTGGGGTGTCAGGGCGGGGGGTTGGCTCAATGCTCATTTTAAGTAGAGAAGCAATTGTCCGTTATTCCATTACCTTTTATTGTCCCTTTTGTTTCCAGCCTACCAAATCTGACAGGAGAAGCGAACACCTTGCTATTCATACTGCAGACACTAAGGGGGCATGTGACACAGGGGAGATGAGCTGGCATGGGACAGGTCTCATTCCCTGAGGGGCGTGTGCTTGGTGTGGCCTCCGTGTCGAGGAGCAATCACATTAGGTTGGGTGCAATCCGGTGTCCTGGCTATTCAGAAGTGTGGCTGAAGCAGATGGGTGGGATGAGGCTGGGCAAAGTATGGCTGAGCCGGTTGTCTGCTCGCCTAGGCATGGCAGCAAGGTGGCAGCTAGGTGTCCCAGGATTTTCTTTCTCCTGTTGGTCTCTTGATTGGGTTTCCAGGAAGCAGTGCTCATGTAAGAAACAGAAGCAAGGTGTGCACGAGAGCTTGTGTGGCAGGACCAGGTACCATAATAGCTCGAGTGGGCAGGAACACCTCTGCTGAGCTCTGCTGGGGTTCTCATGTCCTCACGGTCTTTGCTCCTGTCCCGGGTGGTCTTGGGCACACCCTTCTGTTTCACTTTGCCAGCTGCTCCCCTAAATGATCATAGCTGGAAGACGTCCCAAGATCTGCATGGGTCATGATTTACTTAGTAGCACATCTTCCAATTTATAGACGTTTGGGCTGGTTCTGAGGCTTTGCTACTGGGAGTCGCAGCCCACGATAGCAGAGACCATCATCCAGAACGCAACAGATCCTCAAGCTAGAGGCAGCCAGGGTGCTGATAAGCGGCCCACAGGGCCTCTGTCTGCATGAGGGTGGGCTGAGAAAGGGCATCAGAGTCAGGGGGAGGAGCAGATCTTATAGCTTTGTCATTAATACCTTAGAACCCAATTCATAAAAGCATCTAATTACAGGGAGCCGGCATTTCATTGTCGTTTTGGTAATGACCTGCAACTTCATACAAATTACAGGCTATGCCCCTCGGTGGTGCTCATTTTCCTACAATGTGCAACTTTCCAGCTAGCGTCTGAGGCTCGGGTGAGGCCGGGGCAGAGTACACTCCTCTCTAGGCCGCTCATAAGTCTATATAACAAGACAAATGGCATGAAGCTGGGGCACACGCACTGCCTCCTGACCCCCATGAAGTACGGTGTTCCCAAGCCTCCAGGCTGGACTGCATCAAGAAGGACCTAGGGAACGCAGGCTGAGCCTGTCCAGCTGGGGTCAAAGATCCCAGAGGCAGGGTCATGGATAATCTGACTGCTTCTCGTGTCCTTGCGGGGGTGTTTTGTCAGTGTCTGTCCCTTCACCAAGCTCTTAAAAAAACCACAATGGAAGCCCTAGGGCAGGCTGTATACTTTCTCCCCTCTCTGCTTCGTTGTCTTATGCCACCTTGTTCTGTTTCACCTCATCACTGCCTGCCTGTGGTCTGATTTACCAGCATGGTCTAGAGGCAGAGTTTCTGGTTAGAGGGCAGGGCAGGGCTGTGGAGCGGGACAGCCCTGTGGATGTCTACAGTCTGACTTCGCCCTGATGTGAGCAAGGAATCCCTCCTATGCCCATCTCCTGTGGGTGCATGAGAGAAGATGCCCAGGTTGGGGTACCCAGGCAAGAGGCCTGTAGTGCAGACTGCAAGTCTCAGTCGAGCAGCCTCCTGGGGTATCCTGCCTTTGTATCTGCTGGGATATCTTCTTACATAGTAATGGAGTGCTCCCCCTCAGAGGACTGGGCAAGGAGCCTGTGGAGGGATATTAAATATGAAAAATAAGATGCCAGACAATAGATATGGTATGGAGTTTATTGTAGAAACATGGGGAGAGAAGGAAGGGGGCACCTAGGGGGACAGAGAAAGAAAAGGGAGGCGGGGGGAGAAGGGAGGGAGAGAGAGCGAGAGCAGGAGAGAGAGAGAGAGAGAGGGAGTGCAAGAGAAAGGGTGTGAGTTTGCCAGGTTTTTGTATCCTGGGCAGGGACACAACTAGTGGCAGCGGGCAGATGAAGCAGTCATAGGTTGCTAGGTGACTGGGGGGCAGGTATGCTAATGAGGCAGGTCACAGGAGTGCCTACAGGAGGTACTCAGTGCCAGAGGTGAGCCATGGGCACAGAGTTTCAGAATGGAAGTCAGGGAAAAGTCATTTGGAGCTGACTGCGGCCCCTAAAGAGCCTTGCCTAGAACTGCCAGAGGCTCAGGCCCCATCCTTAGCACTGTGCAGACATGCACCTTCCAAGTGCAGCTTTTTACTGAACGGGCGTGACTTCGCATGACTGCAAAGTCAAGAATCAAATTGAGCCATCACAAGCTGGGGACATACAGCGGTAATAAGCACATAGGGCACAAAGCCAGGCTTTTCTCCTCAGCCCCTTGAGTTACCCAGAAGCAGCCGCCTTCGTTCCTTGTCTTTCACTGTGGCTTTTCTGTGGGTTCACACGCAGCATGCCATCCTCTGTGAATGACCCCCTGATACGCCTATCCACAGCTGTCCTGCTAATTTGCTGGTAGCCTTGGACACCCTGACACTTCTAATGTCACACTAGGCCTTCATTTGGGGCTGTGTGGGTTCTGAGGTGTGGATGGTGTGTTTAGCTCCCCACCCCCATCTGGGGACATGTGGGGTGGTTCTAAATTCTTGAATATGAGCTCCCTTGTTCCCGTGTGCCTGCGTATATGTGTGTCTAGGGTGTCTTGAGGAGCCCCTGATAAAGCATGCATTTATGGCAGCACACCATCACTGGGAAACCTGGTTCTCAGCCGATTTCAGACTTTGGCTCCTCCCTGTGGACCAGGATCTCCAGGCAGAGCCAAAGTGTGGGTGCTGGCTGTACCCCAACATTCATGACTTGGTTCCCCAGTGATACTATGGTGAGATATGTTGAGGTCACTGGGGCGTGTACTTGAAGGGCGTATGGCATTCTGACCTCTTCTCACTGTTTTCTCTGCTCTCCAGTGGGAGTGGAGCAGTTGTTCTTTGACGTCTGTCACTTCCATGGTAAGCTGCCCAACACCAGTCTTGCCCTGTGTATCACCCCCCTGCCCCCCCTCCCCACCACTTCCAAAAAACGCTGACCCAAAGAAAACTTTTCTCATTATAAGTAGGCTCCTCCCAGGTATTTTGCTTTTGTGCCTGAGAGCAAACAGAGGTGCCTCTGGGATGGGCATTTATCCCCGTTCACCCACCACAAAGCAACAGTGCACTGTCCTGCTCTACATAATTTTTTCCTATAAATGTGACATTTCTGCTTTTCAGAACGAAACCCAAAGCACGTGTGTCCCTAACCCCACCGCGTAGTGGACGGACGGCACTGAGATGCAGGGGGTGGGGGCTGTATACCCTCACTTGAGGGCTATGGGGAACTGGCTCAGGCCAGAGGGCAGTGGCCTACACTGGCCTTCTGAGGCTGCCCCCACCAGGGGCCTTCAGCCGCCCTTGGCCTAATCCCGTTTTCTGCCCAGCTGAGCAGTGGGAAGGCTTAGTTCTCACCCATTTTAATGCAAAGGAGGCTGCCTAGCCAGCTTGTTCTGAGCATGGTGACAGTGGCCATGAATGGGGACCCCAGTAACGGTGACAAAAATGTGACAGGGCCCTCCATCATGGTATTGTACGACAATTGGGACATTATAGTTGGTCCTGGAACCCACTCAGGAGGGGGCGGGGCCTTCAGCTCATATGCTAAGCAGGGCCAAGCCCGCCTCAACCACCTTTTTCGGCCTGGCCAGTGACCCCATTGTGTGAGGCTCCTTCCCTTCCCTCCACCACTGTTTGGACTCAGTCTGGGCAAAGGTGCTGGTCCTACTGCCCTGCTGTGTGTCCTGGACTGGTGCTTTCCTCTTGGGACCTTGACTGGCAGCAATAAGAGTGAATCCGTGACCACATGGGTGGAGGGTTCCTGGGTGTTTGCCTTCAGCTGTATTTTTTTTTTTTGTGCAGCCCCTGGGGAAGGGAATTGCTTGCTCAGGCTTTCAGATAAGGTCACTAGCTCTGGCAGCTGAGAAGCCACGCACGTGGTGTGTAGGTGTGCACGTATACATGCAGGAAGCCACTTCAGTCAAATCCCTTGCCTCTGTATCCTAGTGTGTACACAGCATGACCATGATCCTCGAAGCAAAGCAGGCGTCCTCTCTGGACAGGGGTGAAGGGGACAGGCAGGGAGGGGCTCCTTCCTCTCTTCTGCTATGCTGTCCTGCCCAGACCAGACCAGACTCCATTGATCAAAGAAGTCTCCTTGCCCCTAAACCATAGCCAACGTGCTCTGCCAACCCTCAGCTCCTTTCCATTTACAGCTGGACAGCTTCCAGGGCCGGAGTTGGGACAGGCAGTAATGGACCACAGACTGAGTTACGGAGTCATGGAGACAACCACAGAGGCAGTGGACACTGGGCCCCAGTGCACCTGAGCTGTGGGACACCCGTCTTCCTGCTCCCTGGGCTCATCTTCTCTCTCTCTCTCTCTCTCTCTCTCTCTCTCTCTCTCTCTCTCTCTCTCTTTAGCTGAGCAGTTCATTGGCTTTCTAAACTTTGCAGAGTTAGTGACTGATGCTCAAAGGACAAAGATGCAGTCACATAAGTGAACTCTGGAGACTCAGGCCTTATTTCCCAAAACCAATCTTGGGAGCCCTCTCAGCAGCCCGAGGCTTGGCTTCATCCATGGGTTCCCTACTGTGCCCTTTCTCTGACCCAGGACCAAGTCTGGTGTATTAGGAGGCTAGCACTGTGTGTGTGTGTGTGTGTGTGTGTGTGTGTGTGTGTGTGTGTGTGTGTTTGTGTATGTGTGTCTTTGAACCTGTGGCTTTTTAGGTCAGAAGTTCCTTCTCTGCCTCTTACTAAAAGCCCATGAGATAGATGTTCAGAGGACAGGACAGTAGAGAGGGGGTGGAGTGATCTAAGGCTCAGGTCTCATTAAGTGAGGTCTGTGCCTACAACGAGGGCGGTAGTTTTATGGCTTGTACTGTCCAGATGATTCCTGAATCTTGTCCCTGGGGCTGGTGGAGAGGAGCCCACTAGAGCTGGGAGGAGTTTGCAGCTGTCACCTGGTAAATGGGGGATAATGTCCTCCCCATCCGTAGAGCAATGGCTCATGGCAGTTTCTGAAGGCTTCCTTGGGGCAGGAGGAGGTGGGGTTGTGGCCCAGAAGATAGGACTGGGCCCCAGTGTGCAGTGCCCAGAGAAGCAGGCTCCAGAATGGTGAAAGGATGCTGTCTTCCCAGCATGCACCTCAGGACCAAGCAGGCTGAATGGTGAGGCAGAGCTCAGGCACAGCTATAGAAGCTGGGGGTGGGACCCTGGAGAAGGGATGCAAAGGGCCTCAGGCTTGAGTGGGAGCTCAGTTCTGGGACCCACAGGGCCCTTCCCTCCCAGCATGCTCTAGCAGGAGCCCCCCCTCCCTCCTGCTGATTACAAATTGCTCTGTGATTTTCTCCCATTACCATGGTGACGGCAGGCCTAGCATCTTAAGCAGCAGTAGGATGCAGCTGGATCATTTAAGTCCCGGGCTCTTCAGGCTCCCTCTCCTCCTTTGTCTTCCCTGTCTTCTTTCCTCCACTTATTCTCCACTCATTCATTACTTCTTCCAACCCATTCATTCATTCATTCATTCCCTCACTCATTTCATTTTTTCTTCACACATCCTCTGTTCATTCATTCATTTGTTCATCAACCCCCCTTTCTCTATCATCCTCTCACTTCACAGCTCCTGGCAGCCCTCAGACTGCTAATGATGGCCAGTGACTCACCAAAGATTCAGAATGTCCGATGTGTCCCTTGGTGTGACAACCAAGCTTTTCCCCCTCAGCCACATGGCCTCAAAATTCCAACTTTGCTTCATCCTTGGTGGCTGTAAGAAGCAGGTCTCCCAACCCCCCCCCCCTCACCCCCCCCTCCTCCCTGCTGTTCTACTGTGATTGCCCAGAGGCAACTAGGTCCTCCATACCCAGCTTCCTGGTAGCCGAGTGCTATGTAGACCCTGGCCTTTGATGGCTACTGTCCCAACATCTCAAAAGCCACAAGTTCCCGGGAGGGAGCCTCATAGCCTCAGCCCACTCTAGTGTGGAGCTGCCTTGATGTAAATGGCTTTTCAGAGCTGTTCACTTGTGCCCTGGCACAGCTGGTTTTCACAGCCTCTCCCTCCCACCCTGCCCTCTGTCCCTTGCTCTGTACCCAGGAGACTGCCACTCATGAGCACTGGGGCTTCTCCCTAGGTAGAGGCAGCAGGGAGAGGAGCGGACTCCTTTTTCACCTCCCTATTCTATCTGGAGTCACTGCCTTTGCCCCAAGTCCCTTTGCCTGCCTCCAGATTTGAGCTCTGTGACCCCTCTCTGTTCTGTCCCTGTTGCCCAGTGTGGCAATGGCTGTACTCAGCTGTTTCTCAGTTCTGTGGGCTCCCTGCTCTCACACCTTTCCCTGCTTCTTAGTCCAGGCTTCGTTAGTCTCCTGCCCGCCCCAGGCCTGAGCCTGGTCTTGTTCTGGTGAGGCGGAAGTCGGCTTTGTTTATTTGTTTGTTTGTTTTACCAGTTTTCCCAGTGGATCCCAGAGGTAGGAATTCTGCAGCTAGATGACTGGGCTCTCTTCCCCCCTCCAGCAGACCCCAGTCCTCCCTCTCTAAGCTACGTCGCCTTGGGAAATTGTTTTGCCTCTCTGTGGCCCACATGTGGTAACTATAACGCCAGCCACAGGGGCTGCTGTGAGGACTCAGTCCCTTAGCACCACTGAGCACACGAAACCAGCTAGTACTCATAGGCAGTAAGTGTCAAATAGGTACTCATTGCTTCACCCTGCTGCCCTTGCCACGTTCTCATGAGGCGTTCTCACCGTGGAGACCGGCAAGCCTTTCATCTGAGAGCTCTGGTTGCTAACACAAGGCTGAAGGTCCCTCCATCCTTTGCTTTCTCACTGCCTCATCCTCCTCCCTCATCTCATCACCCTCTTTCTGGGCAGGGAGGCACAGGCAACTTTTGACACGGTGTGACTTCACGCACAGGACCCTGTGACTTGCACACTGCTCACTTCTCCACTCCCTGCTGCCTGCCATGGCTGTGCTAGAAGGCTGCAGGCTCCCTTGCCCATCCGGCCTGTAACCGGAGCTGTGGCGGTGTGGCCGATTCCTGGTGGCCAGATCGCACAGGTATCAGTGACTGCCAGTGCCCCGTTTTCCTTCACACAGGGACACAGTTAACAATGGCTGACAGTCCTCACAAGGGCCGGGCTCCCCCAGGGAGAGGCCCTCCGGCATGCTATCAGGCCTCACAATCTCACCCTTTAAAAGGCCTACCCTCCCTGCTGACATATCACACAAATGGGGCCTTCAGCCATTGCCAGGGACCGTCTGCTGCTCTGGGAATGTGGGCCGGAACCTGGGCCCCCGTGCCAGCTAGTCCTGCGCAGCTCGCCCTTTCCCTCCGTGTGAACCTGCCTCTCAGAACACCTGACCATTTTCCCCCTCTCAGCCTGGATTACACCCCGTGAAAGCCCTTTGTTCCCAGGATGCCCAGCTTCTGCCAAAGTAGCCATTTGCCCATGGGTAATTGCTCAGACTCTGGGCCACTCTCAGAGACACTCTCAGTGCTGGTCCAGGAGTTAGGGGACATAGTGGCTGAAGGGATGGGCATGCCATTGTCATGCTGGTAATCCTGACAGTTGCCTTTTGTCTCTGAATGCTGGGCCGTCTTGTTCTAGAAATTTCTCTGAAAAGGCTTTGTTAGCATATGGCTGGAGACGGGGACATTTTCCCTTGCTGATGCTCTTCCTCATCTGTAGGATGATGGCAACACCAGCCTCAGCCACATAGTAGCCCCCATGAATGCTGATCATAGTGGCGGAAGGCCTGGCAGAGCTGGATAGTGAGGCAGGGATGGGACAGAGGTTCGAAACTTGGCGTTGAGACCATTACACATACGTCTAAGGAAAGGGACAGATGGGAGAGGCCAACAAGGTCCCACTTCAGGTGGGGAATCTGGGAGGCTAGAGAGATGATTCTGGGCTAAACACTTATTTTAGTTAGGGGTTCAATGTGATGAAACATCATGACCAAAAAGCAAGTTGGAGAGGAAAGAGTTTATTTGGCTTACGCTTCCATATTTCTGTTTATCACTGAAGGAAGTCCAGGCAGGAACTCAAACAGGCTAGAAACCTGGAGGCAGGAAGTGATGCAGAGGACATGGAGGAATGCTGCTTATTGGCTTGCTTATGGGTTCAGAGGTTTAGTCTGTTATCAGCATTCCCCATGACTGGAAGCATGGCAACACGCAGGTAGACATGGCGCTGGAGAAGCGGCTGAGAGGTCTACAGCCGAGTCAGCAGCAGCAGCAGGTAGAGAGAGTGACACCGGGCCTGGCTCGAGCTTCTGAAATCTAAGAGGCCACTCCCTGTGACACACTTCTCCCAACAAGGTCACAGCTACTCCAACAAGGCCACTCCCTGTGAGCCTACACATGTGCCATTTTCACTCAAGCCACCACACTGCTGAGACAAGGCCTCCATCTGTGAGATCTTGGATATTAACTGTGTTTTATTTAACTTAATATTATTTTTTTAAAGGTTTTTTTTTTTTTTTTTTTTTGGTTTTTTGAGACAGGGTTTCTCTGTGTAGCCTTGCCTGTCCTGGACTCGCTTTGTAGACCAGGCTGGCCTCGAACTCACAGCCATCCGGCTGCCTCTGCCTCCCGAGTGCTGGGATTAAAGGCGTGAGCCACCACGCCCGGCTTTAAAGGTTTTTTTTGAGACAGGGTTTCTTTGTGTAACAGTCTTGGCTGTCCTGGACTTGCTTTTGTAGACCAGGCTGGCCTTGACCTCACAGTGATCCACCTGCTTCTGCCTCCTAAGTGCTGAGATTAAAGATGTGTGCCACCACACCCGGATTTAATTTTATTTTTAAAAAAAGAAGTTAAAAGAGACTCTCTCTCAGTTTGCACAAGCCACCTTTCATTTTTAGCTTCTTAATTTTTTTTAAAGGAACATCTAGGTTGCTTCTAGTTTCTAGAATATTATTATGAATAGAGAAGCAATGAACGTGGTTGAACAAGTGTCCTTGTGGTAGGATGGAGCCGCCTTTGTGTATATGCCTAGCAGAGGAATAGCTGATTCTTGAGATAGATCAATTCCCAATTTTCTGAGGAAATGCTACATTGATTTCCATAGTGGCTATCCAAGTTTGCACTCCTACCAGTACTGGAGGAGTGTTCCCCTTGCTCCACATCCTCACAAGCCGGAGTTGTCACTTGTGTTGTTGACCTTAGCCATTGTAACATGTGTAAGATGGAACATCAGAGTCGTTTTGTTTAGCGTTTTCCTGATGACTAAGGGCATTGAGCAGTTCAAGTGCTTCTCCGCTATTTGAGTTTCCTCTTTTAAGAATTCCGTTTAGCTCTGTATCCCATTTAAAAATTGGGTTATTTTGTTTTTTGATATCTGATTTCTTGAGTTTTTTAAAATATATTTTGTATGTTAGTCCTCTATTTGATGTAGCTTTGGTAAAAAAAATTTTCCCATTTTGTAGGCTGCCACTTTATCCAAATGATGCTGTCTTTTGCCTCATGAGAACTTTTCATTTTCATGAGGTCCCATTTGTTAATTGCCAATCTTAGTGCTTACAATATTGGTTTTCTGTTCAACCTGACACAAGCTACAGTCATCTGCAAGGAAGGACCCTTTCAGTTGAGAAAACACCTCCATCAGATCTGGTTGTAGAGCGTTTTCTTAATTAGTGATCAATAGGGTGGGCTGGTGGCCCTGGGTTCTATAAGAAAGCAGGCTGAACAAGTCACGGGGAGCAAGCCAGTAAGAAGCATTCCTCCATGGCCTCTGACTCAAGGTTCCTGCCTGCTTGAGTTCCTGTGCTGACTTCCTTCAATAATGAACAGTGATTTGGGGGTGTAAGCTGAATAAATTTTTTTTCCTCAAGTTCCTGAGTCATGGCGTTTCAGCACAGTAAGAATAACCCTAACTAGGAGAGAGAAAGAAAAAGAGGAGGGAAGGAGAAAGAAAACAGGCTAATTGTTTTTATAGTTTTAGAGGCTAGACAACCAAGACCAGAGAGCTCTGTCAGCTCAGCCTCTGCTCTGGGCATCTGGTGGATACCCACAGAATGGTGAGAGATTGTACTTCAACAGAGAAGGCCAAAGGGACTTGAGGCCAGATGTGCCTTTTTGTCATAACACCCTGGGGAGTTAACTAAAACTCCAGGAAAACTACCTTAAGCTCTTCCAAGGGCAATTCCCGGGTGACCTATCTACTTCCCTCCAGAGGCTTCCCGGCCACCGCCACCCGAGTGACTTAACCACCTCTCCCCAGAGACCTAACCACTTCCCTCAACATTCCGTCCCTCTACTCACCACAGAGAGGACCAAGCCTCCAGTACATGAACCTTAGAGGGGTATCACTCAGCCCTCCCACAAACGATAACAGCAGCTTAGCTGTGCAGTGCCACTTCAGAAAGTTCCTGAGAGCCTGGTGGGGATTAGCTGTGTGGCATCTGCAGTGTGCCCTGGCTGCAGTGTTCAAGGACATGGCAGCCACACTCTGATTCTGCCACTTGCTCTTCGCAAGCACCTGTATGAGCTATGACTATGAGTCAGTGCTGGAGGGATGTGGGGCTTTCCCCTCAGCTCAAGACAACAGCAAAGCATTGTACACAGCACAGCACAACAATCATGGGTCTTTGAAGGCTTAGTGAAGAAAACAAACCCCTGTCGGGACATGGAGGCTCACATCTCTTCACCTGGAAATGTGCAAGGTAGGACAGGAAAAAATTCCAGGTCTTCAAGGTGTGATCTCAGAGTGGTGAACCAGGGTTTTCGGTGGGTGGACATGGACTCACATGCTGGGTGAGTAGCCCACCCAGTGTGTCCATGTCCTGGCTGCTGGCCAATGGATTAATAGCCTGCCTGGTATGTCCATGCCCTGACCACTGCCACCTGCAATTATGCTGCTTTAAGAGACAAAAGGGTCTTTAGCTATGTGAATAGGGAACCTACAACAGTGGCAGTTAACAACAAATGCTCATGAAGTTATGGGAAAAAGGGAGGGCTATTCACTGCTGATTGGAATGTGAACCAGCCCAGACAGTATAAAAGTCAGTATGTTCTACCCTATGTCCCAGGTGTGCCACCATGAGTATTCATCTGAAGGACAGACTCCTAGTCAGTACCTCAGAGCTGCTGTATTAAAGTTATTTTTATAAAATTGTGTTTGTTTCTAAGTTTCTCTCTTAACCCAGCTATTGCACAAATAATTGAGACTCCTCTATATTTGTTTAATTATAGTTTCATGACACAATAACTGAGCAGTTATTACTCTATTCTTAACCTTCTAAGCTAATCTGGTTTCCTCCCAGCACACATCCTAGAGATACTTGCACTTTGTAGCTTTTCTTGTTTCAGCTCTCTCTCCTGATGTCTCTTGGACCTTTCCCATGGCTGGGCATCCCCTCATTCCTCCTCTAACTCCTCCTTCCCTGGGCTGGCAGGAAGTCCAGCCCTATTGTCTCCCCTGCCCAGTGACTGGCTGTAAGCTGCTTTCTTGGCATATCAGAGGACAATGGGGGGAGCAGTGTTTACACAGAATTAAGACCAGAGATTCTTAAAACAAGGATTGCAGATATGGGGGAGGGGAGGCACAGAAATCAGCATTTAAATTGCACAATAACTTTATGCCTACAACACAGAGCAGTCGTGCTCATTACATGGGTCACAGCCTGCAGCAGAGGTACAGATAGGGAAAATGTGGGCATATGCCCACAACACAGTTCCTTCTTAGCCTAGTGAAGAATGGAATTACGTCATTTGCAGGAACATAGACGCAAATGGGGCTAACCACAGCGTGTGAACTAAGCCAGTCTCAGGAAAACAGACAGCATGTTTTCTTTCATTTGCAGTTCCTGAATGTATAGACACATAAAAAACATGAAAACAAGCCAGCTGACCTGGGTTGTTCATGTGAACCAACGCATCATGGCGGCCCTTGCTGAGGGACCCAAGAGGCCAGCCAGAGTCAGAAGCTGGAGTAATGTACTCAGCAGCTGGAGCGAAGGACCACCAGCCTAGGGGTGCAGGTGGCTTCTGGGAGCCAAAGAGAAAGGGTTTCCTCTCTCAGAGGCTCTGGAAGGAGTCAGCCCTGCCCTCAACCACATTTCAGTGTAGGGGGTCTGATTATAGACTTCTGACCACCAGGCAAGCAGCTGTGTGCTGTGCCAAGCCACCGAGTTGGTCAATTTGTTTCTGCAGCAAGAGGAAACTTATACATTAGCAAAGATGCTAAAATAATGGTTTGGGCACTGGATAGTAGTATCTTTTCCCAACTATTCAACTTTGGACAAGCGGCCTCATTTCTCTTCGCTTCCTTTGACTTATCTGAACATTGAGGCTAATGGAGCTGGAGTGCAGTTTAGGTGGAAGAGGGCTAGCATAAGCCTCATCTGTTTGTGACCCTAGGTTTCATCTCTAGCACTAAAAGAAAACACTCTACCTTCCAGGGTCACAAAGAGACTCAGGGGGAACTGCTGGGCTTAGGTATTCTGCAGATGGCACGAAGAATTGTGCTGGGCCTCCTGGGAGCACTTTGCCAACTCTGGCTATGACTAAGTTTTATTTCTGCGGCCCTTTCCTAATACCACACACAGACAACAAGGCCTGCAGCTCAGTGCGGGCGGGCCATCGGCCATGGGTGGGGGTAGGGGAGTGGTTCCCAGCAGTGCCCTCAGAAGCAGCTGGGAGGCTAGGGCACAAGATGAGGTCTCAGCAGGCACAGGCCTGGATCTACCTCTCCCATTTCTCCACCCACACTCTCCAACAAGCTGTCCAAACACAGGCCAGGCGCCTGAGGAGGTCTCTCAAGAATGGGCCCTGGGAAAGGTTGGCGACAGCAGCATGCAGCAGGAGGAAGCAGCATGTTTGCTTTCTTGCAGCCCGGGAGCTTCCTGCCCTTGGTGTGTTTGCTTTGCTTTCGAGCTGCTGCCTGCTGCGGAGGGTTGGCCACCTGGTGGCCCTGTGCCCTGGAGCCCTGGGTGGTTCTGGATCCCGACCTGAAGAAGCGTCTGGGACATCTCAATGCCAAAATCTGCTCTTGGACACACCAGTGCTGAAGGCAAGGGCAGAGCCACCAAAACCACCATGCATGGTGGCTCATGGCATGCCAGGCCCCTTCTGAGAGTCCATGCAGCTCTGTTCCTTGAATCACATCACTCAAGACCACGGTGCTAGCCCCATATGCCACTCTGGAAATGGAGGCATAGAACATGCTGTCCCTGGTCCATTTTTTCCCCAAGGGAACAGTCTGATTCTACAACAGCCCAAACTGGCAGCGTCCCTGATGAACATCTCAAAGCAGAGATGTGAGGGCCAGCAGCAGATGATTGAGTCTAACTTGCATTATAGGTGATTGCAAACAAACCCTGCCTCTCTGGTCTAACTCTCATCTCAAGTCTGTATCAGAAGAGACTCATGGTTTACAGACCCCTTCACCTGTGCTCCCATTTCTCCATGGCCTTCAGCTCTAGGCTTGTCACCTTGATGCCCCAGTGTGATGGTGCTGCTGTATCCTGGTTGGAACTATCCCCTGCAGCTGGTTCTGGTGGCCCTTCATTTTTTGATCTCTCATGTGTCTCTGCCTTCCTGCTAGCTTGTACACATTAGCACCTTGGCCTCTGATTTTTAGTGCCAAACGGGTGGCACTGATTCTCAAAAGGCACACTTGGGGGAATGTTACTGCAGTCCCTGGGCAGGATAGGGCCATCTGTCTGGTTACTGATTATTTGGAGAATTCAGTGAAGAGCTGTGAAGGCAACTCATGAAGATCGGAGCCGGGCTGCCCTGCCTGAAGGCTTGTATTGAAGCAAGATCTGCTAGTGGGGACAGGCTAAAGAGGTGACAGGACAACCCAGAACTGGAAAAGGGAACCTATCGTGGTACCCTGGTGGATGACATCTGCAACTTCCTCCAGAGACAAGCTCACTCTCCAAGGGTCCTGCAGGGCTATGCATCCCCCGTCTGGCCTCCTATTAGGCCGAGGGTTAGTGTGGGAATTAGCCAAAAATGTCTAGCAACACTTAGCTACAAATCCTCACTTCCGAGACCCAGTCATAGCGCTGTGCTGAACTTCATGCTTGCACAGAAAGACAACACTTAGGGTGTCTTCAGGAGGTGAACGTACAGATGACTCTCACCAGCAGTCACTTAGAGCCCACCGAACCCCATTGGTTGTCTTCACAGCATGAACCACTGTGTGCAACAGGAGATTGAGGTGCCATGCTTGCCAAGGAGAGCAGGACACAGCCTACCTGGGCCACATTCATGTCATCTGCAACATGGTTTCCATTTCCACTGTCAAGTCTGGCAACAGTAGCCATCTCTGGGCATAAGAGTCACAGAGGAATTGTATGTATTTTCTGGGCATGTGCCACTAACAAGTATTAAAGATGCGTACTCCTCCATGTCCCTGAGAGCACAGGGAGGGGAAGCTGCTGTAACCTGCCCTCTGTCCCTTCCTTCCCTGAGATGCTGGCTTAACATTAGCTGCCTCTGGACCCTCCTTCTTCTGTTAGTGAGATGGCTGTGTCTCTGTTTTAGTTGATCATCTCAGTTGCTTGGCTAGCTAAAGCTTGGTTCTTGGTGGCTTGGTACCATCGGCTCCTTGCACTTCAGCACTCAGTGAGGAGCTGAGTGAGGGACCCCCAGGGCCCTGCAGACCCAGGCTTCTGCCACCTGGTATCTCTCTCTCTAAGTGGCTGCTGGAGAGATATAGGTGTTTGCTTCTCATCTGGGCAGGGCATAGATATGACAGGTTTCTGCTCCTACCCAGAATTCCTTGTGGGAGAAGCTCCTGTTGAATCATCTCCATAGGGAAAGGGTGCTAGGGCCCATAGAAAATGGCTTTTGTCTTAAAAAAAAAAAGCATAGTTTCTTTGCCCTCTGCCTGTACAACTCATTTTATATCTTCTCTCGTGCTTGTGAGCAGCCAGTAGGGCTCTGGAAAGAAGTGAGGTGAACTTTAAGAAATGCTAGGGTGCACCAGAGTTAACCACCTTGGAATTTCTTCTAGGAAGGGTTGGGAAGGCGACACATGGTCTCTGCTCTCTCTTCTGGCATCCCATCTGGGTGTTTGGCAATGATCAGCTTCCCCACCTCTAAAAGCTAGTCAACAAGCAGGAACAATCTGCCAATCAGCTTGGTAAGGGCCAGGGAGACAGATGGAACTGGACAGGAAGTGGGGTAGTATGTGGGGGTGGGTAGTGAGCTGGCATTTCAAGTAGTGATGCTGGTGGATGCCTGCTTGGAAAAGCGGAAGGGAAGGTGAGACCGAGTCAAGTTGAATCAAGAAGCTCATATAACCTAAGTAAGGTCCTACTTATGCTAAGCATGGCCACGCCCCCTGAGAGCCTCTGGTCCCTGGAAGAGTCAGAAAACAGTTAAATCCCGTCATGTAAACCAGTGCAGTGGGCAGCTTTGTTCCACCTTTTGCTCTAGCATATGTGTGCTCCTGCCACTTGGTCCATGACGTACTCCATCACGTGCTCTCCTATGTGCTCCCGTCCACATCCTCCCACCATGTGCCCCTACATATGCTCCACCACAGGTTTCACCATACGATCCACCACCTGCTCCCATCACATGCTCCCATGGCGAGGCATTGCCTCACCAAAGGCCCAAAGCAGAGAGGCCACCACCAAATGGCACCTGCCTCCTTTCAAGTCGTGATCTTGGCTGTTGTGTCACAGAGGTGGAGAGAGAGCTGACTCACACCCCAACCTTTCCAGGCCAAGCCCAGCTGTGAGCGCGGGATCTGGGGAAGACAGATGCCAAGCTTCAGAAAGCACTCTTGGCCCTGCCTATCACCTGGGTGTGGCCTCCCGAGGCAGGGAGCTCTGGCTCTCTCTAACTTCACATGAGGACCCTCACATAACCATGTGCACACAATTGAACACTGAGTCTAAGCAGGTACCAGAGACCACAGGGTAGAGGAGAGTCGAAGGCATGGCTCCCAAGGACAGGCGTGCAGTGTTCATCATGTCATGTTTGTGGCCTGTGTCTGGGTGTGCGCATCTGGTTCCCTTGTGAATATGAGTATGGCCTCCTCTGCTTTTAGAGAGAGGAGCTCGTCACCTTCCTGCTGTGGCTTCCCAAATGCTGGGTTTCTGAGCCTCTGCCACCTTGGCAGGCACCCAAGCCTGGCTGAGTTGGTCAGTGTGTGTGTGTGTGTGTGTGTGTGTGTGTGTGTGTGTGTGTGTGTATGTGTGTCTTGTAGCTGCTTGTGAAGGTCTGCCTGGAGCCACACAGTTCTTGAGTGTCTGTCCTCTCCCTTGGCTGTGGGGGCTCTCTGGATCTCTAATTCAGTGAGTGTCTTTGTGTGATTGTACGTGCGCATATGTTGCAGATTCTTTCTCTGATGTCTCCGGGGCGCTGAGCTGGGGTGGCTGCTGAGCTTTCCTGTTGTCTTCAGTTCATTCTTCTGGGTCTAGGAGTGTTGCTGTGGTAACCAGTGCTGCCTGTCAGTCGAGAAGCTGTGGCTGTGGCTGTATCCATTGGCACCAGCCAGCTCCAGTATGCTGCAACCTTCAAACAAGCCATCTTCTCTTCCAGGTCCTCACCTCTGGTGGCCTCCTGAGCCCTCTAGGTCTGACCAGGCATTCATCCTTAGTCACTAAATACTTAGCATCCTAACTATGTGCTGGGCACTGCAGACCAAACAGCATCCTCTCATATCCCTGCTCCATAAGCTTCCTTTCCAGCCTCACAGTAGCCTGAATGTGTTAGTTCTCTGGGTCCCTGTCATCCTGTTGCAGCTTCTGCTTGACCAATAGAGAAAGAAGGGCACAGAGACGTTAAGTGGGCTGCTTTAGAACACACAGCCAGTTTTGCACTTAGGAAAATCAGCTCCATGGTCTATGCTCTCATTTTATTTCCTTATTTCCTTCCTTCCTTATATCTTTCCTTCCTTCTTTATTTCCTGATTCCCTTCATCTATCATCTATCTATCTATCTATATATCTATCTATCTATCTATCATCTCTCTATTTTTTAAGACAAGGTCTCATGTCTCTTAGGCTGGTTTTGAACTCACAGTGAAGCCAAGGATAACCTTAAACCCTTAATCCTCCTGTCTCCACCTCCCAAGTGCTGTGTGTGCTACCACCCCTGGTGACTATTTTTTTTAACAGCACCTAAGATGTAGGAATTATCATTTTAGCTTGTGGTAACTGTCACAAAGGAACAAAAAATAACCAATGAAGGGCATGGGAAATCAGGGCAGAGACATTGCAGTGTTGGTGTGTGAGTTGATTCAAGTTAGGAGGGAGCCGCCTGAAGACTGGAGGAACGGTATACTTGGAAGCCTGGGGCAGGGTGGAGGTGAGCTTACCAAAGGCTAGAAGAGGGCAGGCCGTGGTGGGTGATGCCTAGTGGACCTTGCCAATTCTATGGGAGTTGCAGGTTTCTTCCTGTGTGCTTTTCTAGGTGGCCATTTAGGGACTCTGCAAACTGTGGACTCGTTGGCCTTGGGTAGGAAGCAGTTGGGCTAGCCTACTGCAAGGCGAGTCTGAGAGGAGCTGCTTACCTGATGTGTTCCCACTGTCCTTGGCCATCTGGCTGATGTTTTTGATGGAATTATGACTTAAACTCCAGTCTTTTCAAGTATTAGTTTTGCTGGAAAGCCACTTTGGGGTACAACAGATGGGACAGGGTGTTGCTTTGCCAGCACAGAACCTTAAGCTGGCCTAGAAGACTCCATAATCAACGGACATCCTGATTGTGAGTGACAGGAACATCCTCTGGCCTTCATGTGTTGGTTTGCCACTCTGAATGCCACTTGGTCACTCCTGGGGGGATCCTCCAGTAGTCAGAGAGGACGATGTTAGTTGCCTGATTTTACAGATGGAGAAACTGAGGCCCAGAGCACAGTCACGCTGGGCTTCCTCCAAAGAGAAGATAGGCTCCAAGGTTGGATGCCTGCAGTGCATTCTGGGATCAGCTGTTGTTCTGACAGGGCCAGCTGCCCTCACGCAGGCCCTCCGCTCATTTGGATAATGGAGCAGGGCTTCATCTGTGTCATGTATATGTTCCTAATGTTAAATAGTCACCTGAGGAGGCTAGTTGGAAGCTTCCCCATTTCTAGGTATGAGAGAGACTGGCCGCTGGGAAAGACCATGTTCAGTGGAGATCCTGTACATGTGTGGAGAGAGAGGATGTGACATAGGAATTTGAGAAATGATGGTAAGTTTTCTCATTACTAAATACATACTTATCTACTCATAATTACGTAGGTGTCCATCCATCCATCCATCATTCATCTATCCATCCATCCATCCATTCATCATCCATCCATCCATCCATCCATCTATCCATCCATTTATCCATCCATCCATCCTACTCACCATTCACTTTCACATCTGTCAAAGCTCACTTACTATCTGTCATCTGTCTGTCTGTCCATCTGTCGCCTGCCTATCCACGCCCCCATCCACAGCCACTCTTCTAGTAGCCCACACATCCGTTCATCCCCTCCCTCCTTCCAGTTACATGCCCATACACTCAAACACCTAAGTAAAAGAAAGAAAGATACATTCAAGGGAAGAAATCAGCCATCCAGCCATGTTTATTTGTCATGCTGTAGCCCAGATGGGGAACTGGACATGACCTAGGCACTGCTGGGCTCCCAGCACACAGGCCAGGGCGCTCAGGGCTGTGGTCGCACAGGCATTTGAGTTTCAGCAGCAGCTGTGGAGACACAGTTGAGTTGCAGTCTCTTTGTGGCTCGACACAATCAAAATGGTTCCCTGCTGTCTACCCAGAACCCTGCCCACAAATACAGATACCTGGTAATTGCCCCCTGCTCCCCCCGGGACAAATGCTCAGGCATACAGCTCCATACACATGATCTGATCTCCCAGGCACATAGAGATACATGCAAGCACATGTACATGTGAGCACACTGGAGGTACTTCAAAGTGCCGGCACAGGAGTGTGTGCATGTGCTTACATGTGCTTACATGCACACAGGTGGAAATGCATGTGGACACACATTAAAAAAAAACCCTTCTGGAAGGGTTCCCTGGTTCTGAGACACAGGTGTAGCTGGCTCTACTGCAGAGGGGCCACACCCACCACTTTCACTGTGGTTGGCCAACAATTCTTGGCTTGCCCCTTCTCCCTCCTCTCAGACTCCCTTCTCTTAGGACTACACCTCACCTGCAGGCACACAGGCAGTGGCTGGTCTGTTCTGCTGAGATATCAGCATCCCTGAGCTGGCCTCTGCCTGATGGTGAATGTCAGGTCGCACTGATGACGATAAAATGTGCAGGACACTGGACTCATCCACCGCTGCAGCTCATCCTGAGGCCGCCTCCCAAGATTACCAGCCAGTGACCTCATCCTAAGACCTGAGCTCATCAGGCTAATGCTGGGGAATGATTCCTTCTCCTTTAACACAGAGGATAGCCCAGCCCAGGCATCTGGGAACTGCTGTGGCCCTCTTGGCAAACGGAACTCCAGAACCCAACTGTGTGAGGGTCCCTAGGGGACCTGCCTACACACACCTGGCCTTGTCCTCCTGCCCCTGAGTGAGTACCAGTGTTAAGAAAAAGCAATGGGCCATGGGGCAACACAGGTGGACTCCACATAAATAAAGTATTCATAGAAAAATAGTCTCTTAGAAACCCTCTTATCCAGTGGTTCACTTTCCAGGAGATGGAAACTTCTGGGAATTTATGATTCATGTCCCCTCACACACGCTATTCCCAGTGGAACTTTTCTAATGGTGAGCTTTGAACTGTGGAGGGCAAAAAAAAAAAAAAAAAAAAAAAAAAAGAGGGTGTGTCCTGCAGACAAAGAACTCCAGATCTGGACCAGCTTAGATTCTGGATAGGTAGCAGCAAACAGCAAAAACAAAACGAAAAAGTACAAATGTGTGTGCATATATATCTATATGTGTATAAAGACCATTTTCTCTTTGTACTTAACACCTAGCACTGCAGAAGGGTACTTGAAAAATCAACTAGTAGAAACAGCTGCATAAAGAATGACTATGTACAGTTGTTCTCCGCTCCCGGTCCTCGCGGCAGTCTTCCCACCAGGACCTCAGGCAGTCCACTTTGATTGCAGAAAACGGATCCCGACGAAGTGGAAGAATTCTCTTTAATTAAATAAATTAATATTATTTCTTATCAGAATAAATTGTTAAATATTGCTATGACGAGGCCCGAGGATCCAGGGCTCCTGCTGAAGAAAACTTTGTTCCAGCCGTGGAACAGCTCGGGCAGTATCTGGGGGAGGGAGGCCCAGCAGCATCCGTGTGAGATAGGAGGGGCGAAGCCTCTGAGAGATGCTTCCCACAGGAGTCTGCAGGAAAGCCAGAATGCCCATCCCCCTCAGCAGAAAAGACAAGGACAGTGCTTCTGTGGTTCCCCGTGTGAGTACCCAGGCAGTGGCCTACAGGGAGGTTGTGTCCTGCCTGTGGTCTGACTTGTGACCTCTGTTCACTTGCATGTGTACATCTCCGTGCGCTCGCTGCACGTGTTGCACTTGACATAGCAGCACCAATGGAATTTGCAGTTGCACTGCCATACTCGGGCATACTGGTGCGTGTTGTAGCCACGGCCGCAGCACATGAGGTCACAGCCACTAGCCTGAGGGGCTGTTTTATTGCAAGCACGGCCCTGCGTACCCACGCTGCCTGTCACTGGGTCCTCTTCACAGTAGTTGGGTGACTTCTCGATGTACACCAGGTCAGTGTCCATGGGCTTACGGTAGGACAGGGGCTTCTTGATCTTCAGGAAGGTGGGCCGCTTGTTTCGGCTGGCTCGCACAGGTTCCACGTGGACGGCCTCATTGTATTTGTCCTTGAGCACGTAGCCTAGCTCTCGGAATTGTGGCAGTGTGGTCCAGCACGTCTTAGTGGTACAGGAGCCGGACACACCATGGCACTTACACTCTAGTTTCATGTTCTCCTCCAGGATCTGCAGGGAAGCAGGAAAAAAGAAAAAGAAAAAGAAAAAAAAGAAGAAGAAGAAGAAGAAGAAGAAGAAGAAGAAGAGGAAGAAGAAGAAGAAGAAGAAAGAAAGAAAGAAAGAAAGAAAAGAAAAGAAAAGAAAAAGCACAGAACCCGTCACTGTGGCTCATGGCTAAGTGCAGACCCAGCCCAACCATCCAGGCCCTCTTGACCCATTATGGTTTTCATTCTCTTCTTTGGTACAGGCAGCGTGGCCCTGGACTCCAGTCTCTCTGCCTCCACAGCCTTGATGTAGTGCCCTGCCTGCATGTGTGTGCCCTCTTGACTCTCAGCTCTCCCCATTTGGTGAGAGCAGCCCCGCTGGGTCCAAATACACATTGGTTCTCCTAGGTTTGGTTGGAGTGGGTCTAAGATCAGTTTTAACCCATGCTTACAACACAGGAGGGCTCAGTTTAGAAGATGGGCTTTTTGGATTCCTTGCCAAACCTATGGCATCCGTCAACACTTGGATGAGGACCAAAGACCCGCTGGGCTGGTGTAGAAGCTGGCCCAATGTTGACAAAGCTCTCTATGGTGTCCTGGAGCAACTGTGACTTAGACACTGCCCAGAGTCCTGTGGCAGCGGGTCCCTGAGCTGAAGGCTGGGTCCCAAAGCTCTAGGAGTATAGTGGCCACCCGCCGCCTCATGCAACCTGCCTCTCCCATCAGGGCCTCTCCCCTTCCTCTGCAGTCACTGTTGGGCTGGGGCTGTGGTGACCTTGAATGGGCCCTTTATCAGGTGACAGCCAGCCTAGCTCTGCTAACTGTGCACTCTGCAAGTCTCAGAGATCTCACTGTATTCAGCATAGTCACAACTGTCCTGGCCAGGGCTGGCCACCCATCGGGCAGCCAGCAGCACCGCCCCCCCCCCCCGCCCCACCTCAGGCACAGACAGCAGCAGAGGAAACACAGTCTTTTATCCTAGCTCCCATCCCTCAAGGCCAGACTAGATCCTGGCTTCTGAGCTGCCAGGATTCCTAGGCTTCATGCTTCAGGTCAGACAGTGGAGGTTTTGAAGCCCCTGTGGTGACAGCCACCAGCACCTTTCAAGGTCTAGTCCCCAGCAGGTACTTGGACAATGCCCAGAGGGAGTTCACCAGAGGGACATCTGAACTACTCCCTACCAGGTCACACCTCTGGGTCCCAGGTAAAGGAGGGTTGTACGGGTACACTTGGGTCTGCCACTCTTCCCACCAACCCTTCACAAGGCCAAAGGGAAACCCAGGAGGGAAGAAAGACACATCTGAGTCTGGCCTCAGCAGGCTGGCCCCTGGAAAACGCTAAAGAGTTTTTGTTCCTGCCAGATTCCCACTGGACCCCATGGGAGGTTGTGTCCCCACCATCAAAAGTCGCAGTTCCTGATGGACCCCCTGTCTAGATTCCAGCAGGCCTCCAGTCCCAGGCAAGTGGGCCACCTTTTAGACCCACTAATTTTATTGTATGGATTAAGAAACCTCTTTGAGTGGTTCCACTCTGATACAGCTCATATGCCAAGATATAAAGTAAAATAATGTTGCTTGTTCTAGGAAGTTTCCCCTGATTAACAAAGTAGGGTCCTTCTACCTGTTACTCTCCTGGGCAGTGTGTTGAGCCATCCATATATCAGCGTTCTCCATTAAGGCAGAATTCTTTGGGACATAGGGGAGCTCGGCCCTAGTGGCCTGTCTCAGGGAACTTAGAGACATCCTGGCCACTCCAACTGAGGCAGTGACACACACACACACACACACACACACACACACACACACACACACACACACACGCACGCACCTCAGGGCTTAGTTTCCATCTGTTTCCTGCAGAGCTCAGATCTGAACCTTGCCCAGCCTCCTTTCCCCAAGAACCCCGACTGGGGCAGTCATCAATCCATGACAACTGGCCTGGTGTAGCAACAGTGTTCACTTCTGTTGCTAAGGAGAACGGAGGGCTGTTTGGCCCCAGTGCATTCCATCATTCACTTGTTCATTTTGCAAAGGATATTTGCTCTGTGCTGCTGGTATCACCTGTGCTACGGGCAGGGGCAGGGGTAGGGGCAGGGGCAGGGGCAGGGGCAGGGGCAGGGGCAGGGGGCTTCTTCTGGGAGGCCTGGCAACAGCAGGCCTTTGCCTGCTCTGAGGTGCACCCTCTTCTGTATCTGAGCTTATGGTTCAAGACCCAAGGTGTCCATGGAACTCACAGAAACTGGTGGGCACTGTGGATTGAAGGAGTAGTGGAGGACACTTGGGAAAGGGTTGGGGGTGGGCTCCAGGAAGGCAAGAGCTGTGCAGGATCCAGGGAATAAGGAGGGCTGACTAGAATAGCATTTCCCGTGCCTGTGTGGGTGGGATGCAGGTCCTGGGAGGAAGTCGAAGTAGGCCCTGTGGATGGATGGGTAGACGCTCAGGGTGGCAGAGCCGAGGAGCCAGCAGGAGGGCAGAGAAGCATCTGGGCAGCCACGAGCTCATTCTGGATAAAGTAGAGATGAGGAAGGAGGAGAGAGTGGCAGAAGAGAAGCCTGAGGGACACTGTCCTCGGTGTCCAGGCCAGAGATGACGTAGCTCTAATGCAGGCAGCAGCCATGAGAGGAGAGAAGAAGTGAGATGCAGTGACTGTGAGTGAGGCAGCCATGGGGGCTGGGGGGAAGGGCAGGAATCTGCACCAAGTCAAGAGGCTGGAAGTTGGGTTTGAGGAAAAGTACGTGTACAGAACACAGGGGGCACATTGAGGATGAGGCACTGGCCAGGATGCAGGGCATCTGCAGAGCAGGAGGTCGTTTGGTACAGCTTCCACCACCTGGCATGCCTCGTGTGGGTCGTGTGGAGTCCCAGGAAGAATTCAGCCCCTTCTGCAGACTAACACACCTGTGAGTGCAGCCAGAAGAGAGGCAAACACTCAAGAATTTTTATGTTAAAATCGGCTGCAAACGTACAGAATGGGAGAGACTGAGAAAGACTGAATGCTTTGATGACCACAAACCCAGGATTTGCTATAAAACTGCTAGAAAACCAGCAGTCTGAGGTCACTCTGATGGATGCCTAATGTACACACACACACACACACACACACACACACACACACGAGAGAGAGAGAGAGAGAGAGAGAGAGAGAGAGAGAGAGAGAGAGAGAGAGAGAGAGAGAGAGAGAGACAGACACAGAGACACAGACACAGACCGAGACAGAAAGCAAAGTCTTGTACTGCATTTGGGGAGCTGGGCTAAGAGAACTGCAACATAGTGAGGTCCTATCTGCCAAAGGAAAGGTGAATCAGATGTGACAGAACTAGAAGAGAGGCCAGCATAGCTCAGCCTAGCGAAAGCAACATCCATGGTCCTTGAGCCTGGATCCACGGGCTCTGCATTCTTGTTTGGGATGGGGTACGCAGGAAGGACAGTGTGACTAGATTGGATCCTGGTAGGAGGGGGTCTTCCTTGGCAGCAGAGCCCCGCTCCTTGAGAGGCTAGCCTTCTCTACCAAGCTCACTCTTGCTGGGAGGGGGCTCTTGTGAAGGGGTAAGCTCTCTGTCTTGGAGTATATACAATCAGCAACTGACTCTTTGGAGAGGCTTCCTGCACCCAGTGGGTGTGGTTGCAGCTGAGATGCTTTTGGGTCTCCCAGCAGTGCCCCAAACCTGTCTAAAGCAGCAGGAAGGATTTTCCGCACCGCCGGGAGGGAGGGACATCAATCTCTTTCTGACAAGTCCTCCAGGAAGTGCCGACAATGTACCAGGTGCTGCCCAGAGCCCAGAACTCCTCAGGGTGGGGTGCTCAGGTCTGAGAAGGCCTGGGGAGAAACTTGGCTCCAGAAAATACCTTGACTCATACATAATGCCAAGAAGATACTATCAGAGCCTGCCCGCTGAGGATCTGGAAGACAGGAGGAGTTTTGAGAGGAGAGAGGTTGGACGTCACCTCTTGCTCCCGCTCAGTCTGTGCTCAGGGCACTGGTCACCAAAGCGTGGGCCACGCAATACAGCGTCCAAAGCATCCAAAGGGCCATCCCACCCTACATGCTATTTCCCTGTGTGGAACATCATTGTTTCTGTCCACGACCCCCAGCCTGGAGCTACACTGAAACTATCTGAGCTTCTCAACACAGTCGGGGGACTTCCTGATTCCTGAGAGAGATCACCTCTGCTGAGCCCTCCTCAGGAATGTGCCTCAGTCTAGGAATGTGCCCCCCTCCAGGATCTTGGGTCCCTATTCATCTCCTGCACAGGTCTGGCCTACCCCAGCGGGACGCTCTTTTTTTTTTTTTTTTTTTTTAAATCAAGGCTGATATGGCTGACACTGGGTCCTCAATGAGACTTTCCCTAGTTACCATAATGGAAGTCACCCCACTGGTCACTGATTCCAGCTGCCAACAACCATCTCTCCAGTTCCCCATCAGCCACTTCCCTTTTCCAGTTCCCACCTGTCATTGCATCTGGTTCCCATAGTCACCTCTTGAGTTCTCACTGGTTATCTCCCCAGTTCCCACCAGTCACCTCCCCAGCTCCCACAGTCACCTTCCCACTTCACACCAGTTAGTATTCCCAGTTCCACCCATCACTTCTCCAAGTTCACACTAATCATTGGTAAGGGCTCATGGCTTGACCCAGTCACAGCCAATCAGAGAAAGTCTTGGGAATTAGGTGTGAACTGAAGACATGTTGCTTATTTCTCACCTAAGATGAACAAATGGGACAGCGAAGCCCATAGCTATGGACAAACATCTTGTCAGTTTGGGAAACTGAGTCCAATACCGACTAAGAAAGCGAGCTGGGAAGTAGGGATGTGAGCAGCTGGTTCCTGGGAATATTGTTTATCCCCGGGGTCAAGCTAGGCCTCAATTCACTGCCACGGGACCCTTCAGTTTCAGGAACCAGTGAGTTCTCTGTCCTTGAGCCAGCCTAAGTCATATTAATACATTGTAAAGTATCTAGACTGCTGCAGAAATCCATCCATCTGTGCTGGAGGGGGTTTTGTTGTTGTTGTTGTTGTTGTTGTTGTTGTTGGTGGTAGTGGTGTGTGTGTGTGTGTGTGTCTGTGTGTGTGTGTGTCTGTGTGTGTGTGTCTGTGTGTAAAATAGCCCCCAGCACCATGGTGGCCTGGGTTGCTGAGGACTGGTTTGCATATTAAAAAGGACTTAGGGACAGGTGGGGGAGATGCCAGTGGGTAAAGCCCTTGCTGTAGGATTGGAGGACAAGTTTGGATTCCCAGAATCCACTGGGCACAATCACATGTGCATCTGACTCTGGGTGCTCTTTAGCAAGGTAGGAGGTGGAGACAGGAGGCCCCCCAGCAGCTAGAAGGCCAGATATCCTGGTGTATGTCACAATGAAGAACAAAGAGATCCTGTCTCAAAGACGGTGGAAGGTGAGGAGTGACATCTGAGGTTGTCCTCCACACAAATGCCCCATGGCACATGTGCACCTATAAACACACATACATCAAGCACACATATACACAACACACGCACCACCATCACCGCCACTGCCGCTGCCATTGCCACTGCCACCGCCACCACCACCACCACCACCACCCTAACCTATAAATTCAAAGGGCAAGGGGAGGCCAGGACCTGGGAGCTGATAGCTGAGAATCTGAGTCAGCTGACATTGCTGCTTCCTTCCCTGGTCCCCTCTGAGGCATCAATCCTGGGTCATTTGTACCTCAGGTGGTGAGCAGAGATCCAGGTGTTCAGAGTCTCTGTGATAGCATGCTGTAACAAAACATCCAAAGGCAGGGAGCATTTGCTCCTCCCCACTGCTCCTCTTCCTGCTGCTCCTCCTCCAGCTGCTCCTCCTCCAGCTGCTCCTCCTTCTCCTGCTGCTCCTCTACTTGTTGCTCCTCCCCATTGCTCCTCCTTCCACTGCTCCTCCTCCTCCCACTGCTCCTCCTCTCCTCCTGCTCCTCCTCCCCCCACTGCTCCTCCTGCTGCTCCTCCCCCACTGCTCCTCCTCCTCCCACTGCTCCTCCCCCACTGCTCCTCCTCCTGCTGCTCCTCCACTTGTTGCTCCACCTCCACTGCTCCTCCTGATCCCCATCCTTCACTGATCCTTTTCACCTAACTCCTCCCCTTCTGCTCCCCTCCCCTATCTCTGGACCCATCCATCATGAGCCAAAAGCTTCCTTGCACTTAACTGCAGCTGTATTCCTCTGGGCAACTCAGACAAAAGAGGGAAATAAGTTTTTCTGTAAATACTTGGTGTATTTTCTCTTTGGTTGCATTCTTTAAGCCATATTGAGTGCACTCACTTCAAGCCAGTGTCCCTATCTGGCGCAGGTGGGTGCAGGCACAGCTGCATTCCACAGGCTGGGGCCACTGCAGCCCTTGTGCTGCAGACCCAAGCACAGAAGACATGCCCTGGAAAAGGGGCTTTGGGCACAGTCAGAGAGGCTTTTTTGTATAGACTAGAGGCCTCTGGAAATCATTGTCTATTGGGTCAGAGAGGCTCGGCCTCTATTTGTGACTCTCTGCTGTCCTTGAGTTATGGACTTGTCTGGAACCTGTCCTCTAACACTGGGGTCTTCTAGGAACTTGCACTTCATAAGTGGTCCATCTTGTCTCCTTGGGTACACCAGCACGCCTGGCACTGTTCTGTTGTGGTCAAACAGCAGAAGTAATGCCTTCCCTCCAGTGGAGGAACCCACACAGCTCCACAGGTACACACCCTTGCACTCATTACCACGCAAGCGGTGCCAAGTCTCATCTGCATACACATTGGAACCCTCCCTCAAAATCACACATGCTCACACACCTCCACACAGCACACACAAGACACACTTATGTATCTCTTGGTTTTTTGAGACAGGGTTACTCATGGAGATCTGGCTGTCCTGGAACTTGCTCTGTAGGTCAGGTTGGCCTCAAACTCACAGAGATCCTCCTGTCTCTGGAATTAAAGGCATGCACCCCACCCCCTGCCATACTTGTATACTTTTACATTTATATAATGACATACCTACACTATATCCCCCACTCACACCACACACACACACACACACACATACACACACACACACACACACACACACACACACACACACACACACACACACACACCCCAATCTAGAAGAATGAGGTGGTAGCAGCCTTAGGCCATGGCTCACCTCACTCAGGCTGGGGTTGGGTTCTCAAAAGTCTTTTACTATCACAAAGGGATTATGGGTAGAACAACTGATTTCTCCTCAGCTCTTCAATTGAGGGAGGTGGGGACAAATGCAAAAAAAAAAAAAAAAAAAGATAGCTAGTGTTCATGCCACCCACCAACCTGATGCTCTGACCAGCCCTTGGAGATCTAGGATATGGCTGGCCTATGCAGCCCACTCTAAGACCTGACGTCTGTCAGTCCCTCCTCCTCTTTTGGTCCTAGACTTATGCACTTTTGGAGACAGCTCCAAGGTGGCAGTGCCTAGGCAAATGGACAGCACAGAGGTCAGACCAGAAGGACAAGGTGACATGTGCTCTTTGCAGCAACAACCGTGGTAGTTCAAATGCAACAACTCCCAAAGCCCTCACCAGACAAATAGGGTTTGATAAGTTCCTGCAAATAGAGGCATCTTGTCATATTCCACTAACACACAGTCAAAGGGCCATAAGAAATGAGGTGGGGGGTGACTCCACCAGTCCTTAGGGCCATTTTTACTCAGCAACTAACCACAGAATAGCCACTGTTGACCTGAAAACTAGCTTTACATAGGTAATGCTACCGAGCAACAGTCACAGCTTCTACCAGCGCTCAGGGTGCCATCAGACCTCACCTCAAAACAAGCTATGTAGATCTCTCTCTCCTAAAGTTCCCAACTTCCCTTTGTTTTTCCCCAAACCAGAGTTCTCTAAGGGATGTCTGTATGTGTTTCACATTGCATTCCTATTCTTGGTTAATTTCCCCTAATACAACCTGAACTGGAGATTTAACTCTGCATTTTGTTAGGGTGGTTTTTTTTTCTTTCTTTCCCCATATTACGGAATAGTCTTCTTCCATGAAAAGGAAAGAAATGCTGTTATTCAGATTTATGTCACTGTAACAAAATTCCTGAGATCACTGATGCACAGGGGGGAAAGGCTTAATTTAACCTGTGTTTTTCAGGATCTCTTTCCATACTTGCTTGGCCCTGCTGCTTTGGAGCTGTGATGTCACAGTGCATCATGGTGAGGCACTCAGAGGCAAGCTGCCCTGCAGAGTCAGTGGGGGCTGGATATCCAGAAGCCTGGCCCAGGGTCTCATAGGTTCTGACTTGGTCTCAGCTGTGGACAGGCATGGAAGAGCATTCAAAGCTCTTCTAATGCTGTTAATCAGGGGACATAACCCTTGTCTGTCCTTCTGGTTGAGTGTCTGGTCTTGATCTCATGGAAGTTTCCAGTTGAGTACAATGGACCTCCTCCACCCAGGCACAGAATGGGCATGGCTGAGAGGACTCTGGCTTCCTGGTGCTGCTCTAAGCTCCAGGGTCTGTTTCAGGAGCTGGGACCCAGGGCTTCCCAGGACTTGTGCTGTCTCAACCCTACCAACCAAAGGGCCTTCCTCGTCACAACAGATGTTCCTTTGGCTTCATGGTCCACGTAACCCTGGCATATCTGTAGAAATAATGGGCAGAAGTTCCCCCTGAAGCCCTGTCACGCTAAAAGACATACTCTCTTACTGCAGTGGAGAAAGAGTTTCAATATTTTTGCTTCAAGTCCCAGCTCTGTCACCTCCGGGCTGGGCCACTCTGAGGACACTGCTTAGACTCTCTGAAACTAGTTCTTTGACCACAAAATTGGGGACTGGTAAGAGAAGCCCCCTCAGGGTTATAATGATCCAAATGAGGTAGAGAACAGACCTGCTAGCCCACCAGGGAGGGGAAGGGGCTGCAGGGACCTAGTGCAGCCTCCTTGTTTCTCCAGGAATTGGCCTTGGCAGAAATCTACAGCTGCCTCAGGGACCCAGGGAATGAAGCTGCATTTCTTCAGGCAGTCCTAAGTCAGATTCGGAGCTTATAGGGGGTACAGTGGGCATCCTGGAAGCATGTGACAGTTCTGGATTTAAATGTACCACGAGTATAACACTAGATCGAAGACAATTATTATGGAAAAGTAGCACCCAAGGCCTTAGTATTCATATACTGGTTACATATTGAATGGTAACAGTACATTAGATTAAATAAAATACATTATTCCATTAACAGCATCTTTTTTTTTCTCCTTCAGTGCTGGGGATCAAACCCAGGGCATTATACATGCTAGAGAAATGCTCTCTACCCAAGCCACATCCCCAGGCCTCTAAGACTTCTATTGGATGCTATGGGACCAGATGCCTGCTGCCAAGCTGTAGTCTCAAAGCCAATGTCCCAGCCTGTTTTCTGTGCCTATAATGGAATAATAGAGAGTAGGGAACTTCTAAAGAATACAGAATTATTCAGCTTATATCTGGAGGCTGAAATCCTAAACGCATTGATGCCACTCATATCTGGGAGGACCTTGTGCTGTGACACAACATGGCAGAGGGTGTCACACACGGGAGACAGAACAGTGTTGGGGCTCAGGCCTCTCCTCATCTTCTTATGAAGCCACTGATGCCACCGTGAGGGCTGGCCTCAACGTTATCAATCTATCTATCCCTAAGCACCACCCAAAGGCCTTAACTGCAGATCTCTATTTGGTTGGGAGGGTTAAGTTTCCAGCACCCAAACTTTGGGGACACACAATCCAGCCACAGCACTCAGCAGCAGGGGTACCTGGCGAGGCTGCTGGAGATGCAGAGCCTGAGGCCCTGCCCATACCTGCCATGGAGTCAGAGGGCATTTCCACTCTCCAGGCGGTTTACAGGCAGCAGGCGAAGTCTGGGAGCCTACAGGGTTCTGGGACCTTGGGTCAGCGGAGGCAGAGCCTCAGACAGACTGGGAGCCCACGCCTGTAGATACACTTGATTCGTGGTGGCCTCTGACAGAAAGCACACATCCTATCAGAGCAGAGAAGCAGGGCACTGGATAGCTATGACCCCATGTCCGTGGACAACAGTGATTTCGGGATGGCTGGGGAATCTTGTCTCAGAGGATGACTTTTACAAAAAATGGTTCAATGCACTTAAAATCTCATACTTAACCCCACCCTCACATTCGGCTTTCTTTTTTCTTTCTGAAAACTTGGCCAACAGCACCCAGGGGCACTAAATATAGAAATGGTGAGGGAGTAAATCTCTGAAGTGCCACATGTTGCCCAGGGCCTGTTTCATGGTTGGGCTGCAAACCATTGAGGACTGGGAGCTGTAATTAAAATGCTGATGGCCTCCCAGCTGGGATGCCTTCCAAAGGAGCAGGGAGGGGAACCTCTAAAGCAAACTAGCGCGGGTTCCCTGGTCTCCACTGGCTTCCAGGGCAGCCAGACACAACTGCCCTTGAAAGCCTTCATAGCCAAGAGGCAAGTTGCTCCTCTCTCAGATGTGCCTGCTCCAAGCAGATGCCCTCACCACCCCCTAGTGCAACCCTGCGCCCCACACTGCTATCTGTGACCTTGTTACCCCCTTTCTCACTGCTCACTTGGTGGGGCCACACTGGCCTCTGGGCTATCCAATCCTCTGACTCGCCATCTGTTGGCACCTCACCCCCTCAGGAAGGTCTCTTCCACCTACCCCCAGTAACGTCCCCTTCCTGTCATCTCTACTCTCTCCCTCCGCTTTATTTTTCTGCCATAGCATTCATTACTCTTTGACAATGGGTCTCTCTCCATCTGACTATTTGTTGTCTGACTTCCCCCTGGAATGCCAGCTCTAGAAAGGCAAGTGCCACACCTAATCCCACAGCATAACACAGCACCGGACACACAAATAGGTGCTTTACTGGCATTTGATGAGTGAATGAATGTGTGGATTTGCAACCCTTTCTTTCAGCTGGTCTGGTGATCTCACTGGGAAAGTGTCCAACTTCCCAGCAATGAGCTCAGCTTTTTACTCATTCATTCAGTCAACTAACTATCCTTCCAAATAACTCTCCATCCATCCACCCATCCATGCATCCAGCCATCCTTTCAAATCTTACTTGTCCACATTTCAAATATTCATATATACACATAGCCACATACCTATACATCTATCCACGTAATGTCATACCCATTCATTTGCCCAACTTCCCACTCATTCATTTACATATTTATTCATCCATTCACCCTTCCATCCATCCTCCCATCTACCCACCCTCCCTCCTATCCCTCCCTCCCTCCCTCCCTCCATCCATCCATCCTTTCCAAAATCCTTCTTTTCTATCCACAGTAAATTATCCCTATATCTACCCATTCACCCATCTTTTTATCCACCCACTCACTGATCCATCCACCCATTCCTCTATCTACTCAGCCACCGTCACTCACATACCCATCTTTCCACCCTTCTGTTCCCTTACCCAATCATCTACCCACATACCCTAGCAGTCACACTACCACTTAGCCATCTGCTCCTTTCAACCAACCCCCAAGCAGGGACCTCCTCTTCTGGGTTCCCACAATGCCCTATGGTTCCTCTGTGTCAGACTCAGTTTCTGCTGTCAGGTCTCCAATAATTCACTTTCCCCCTATATTGTCACGGTGGGTGTGCTGTCCTCAAAACCAGCAGCCATGCTTCATCTCTGATGTCCAGGGCTGACACATTGCAGGTGTCAGCACATGTTTACCAAACGGGAACATTTCCCTGTCTGTGTCTTGACTCATTCAATATTTCCTGCTGGACTGTGAGCTCCTTGATGAAGGGCACCATTTTTTTTTTGGTCATCTATTTTTATGTCCATCTCCAAAATTTGTAGTTAACATGAAGTGGACACATATTTAACAAATGAAGGTGTGGGCAGGTATAAAAGACGTGAGCATAGCGAACATAGGCCCTGTGGTCCCTGGATACATGCCCTAGCTCTTTATTTATTAGCTGTGGGATCTTGGGCAAGCCCCTGAACTTGCACCTCACTTTCTCTGTTTATAAAAGAAAATCGTAAGAGTGGTTGCCTCACGGGTTCTTATGAGACGACATGTACAAAGAACTTAGGAGAACGCCTGCCATATGATGCCACTGAACCCTTTTCACTGGTTCAGTGGGACAAGGCGTGGAGGGCACAGACTCTTGTATGTGGTGGGGGGGAAGCTCCAGGCTCGAGCCCTCCCCCAGGAGGCCTTCCACAGCAAGTGCTCTGACTTTTCCCAGTCACGTTGGGATCTCTGGCAAACTCCCAATATTATGTCAGGTGGTCAGAAGTGCTATGTGGGAAAACAAAACATGGGCGGGAACAGGAAGTGGCGAGACAGATGGGAGCAGTTTCCAGCGGGTGGTCAGGAAAACCCTCCTTAGGTGATATTTGAGCAAAGACTTGAGGATGGGAGGTGGGGTGAGTGTTGGGGGTGCAGCAGTCTAGAGAAATTGGCAAGAAATTGGCAAGTGCAAAGGGCCTGCGGCAGGGGACTACCCAGCATATTTGAGACCAGTGAGGAAAGTGGCAGAGGAGGAAGGGAAGAGGCAAGAGGGAAGCAGGGAGTAGGGTCAGAAAAGATGAGGGCCGAGGTCATGGCAAGTCTTGGTGGATATTTTGAAGACTTTGCAAGTCACATTTGGAAAGACTGCAGCCTCAAGCCTAGGGCTGGGCAGGGCCAGATCCTGTTTGCAGAAGATTTAAACTCAGGGTCTGGTGAGTGCCGGGTAGCTGTAGTAGGGCAGAAGTGGGGCGGTAGGTGAAGTCCCACCTGTGGGGTGTGAAAGGAAGCGCCTAGCCAGAGGCAAGGCCAAGGCTCTGTCCTTGGGTGGCACTGAATCCTGAAGCAGGGCAGAGAAGTGAAGCAGGAGGGGACGTTGCAGGCCACCAGCCAGCCTGCAGCCAGGAGGACAGCTGCTGGATGCGGTAGGCAGAGGCATGGACAGGAGGAGGTCTGGGTGTAGACAGGGCTTTGTGGACAAGTTAGCAGGCCCCGGAACATGAGGTGTATGGGAACAGGGCCAGCGGGAGAGGACAAGGGTTCGCCACTCAGATGCTGCTCAAGTATTGACCTAGAGACCCATCCAGGACCTTCACGATGTCACATGATGGCTTGGTCCCCCTATGGCTCTCCCTGTTCAGAAGTGACAAATCTCAATGGCTTCCAGACAGCTTCTTCTCCCCAGATCTTTCCAATATGCTGTATGCACAGGGCTTCAAAGAAGGTGGCTCTCAGAGCTAGCAAGAGGCTCAGACGTAGAACATAGAGTCTTGCCAAGTGTAGGAGTACTTGAGACCTTCACTGCCAGCCCTCGGGGGATACCGCAGGTGGATCTGTATGAGTCCCAGGTCAGCCAGTGAGACCCTTGACTCACTTAGCACCTAGAAAACACTCTGGCTTTCGTGTTGCTTCTGTAGCCCCTGCTGCTAAGTCCCAGGAAGTCCCGGAGCAGCTACTCAGGGCTCCCAGGGTTCCACAGTGGTAGGTTGGCCATCCAGGGCTTTGCAGGCATTCAACTTGCACAGTGGACCCAAGAAGTCTTTTATTGGTGCCTTCCCTGCTTGGGGTGGGGGTGGGGGTGGGGGGACATGGAGGCTCAGAGACAGGCTGTACGTCACAACTACATAGCAAATAAGCAGCATAGTCAGGTCTGGGAGGAAGCTCTTCCCACACCCAGGCTATTTCTACTGCCAGAGCCGAACAAAAGCCCAACTGGAAGTCTTAGGAGTTAGACCAGGGTGTGGCCAGCAACTCTACCTGCCCCAGCCCCCAGCAACGCAACCCTCGTGGTGCACAGAGACCCACCAGTGCCTCAGTAGCCATGCTTACCACAGGGGCCCAGTGACACTGTTCACTCACACAGAGTTACAAGGCTTGGTGGGGGAAATGGTGGTGTAAACAGTGAAGGCCTTGCAGGAATGAGGTAGGTGCAACTTGTTAGTCATTGTGACTTCAACGTTATCAGACCCGCCATCTAAACACCATACATACACACACACAGATGAGGGCTAAGAAGCAGGTATACAGCGGATGGGTGGGCAAGAGGGTAGCTTGCCAATGTGGGTGACTGGGCTACCTCAAGTTTGCTACTCAGCCATTCAGTGCCTCAGTTTCCTCCTGTGGCAGGAGTAACAGCAGGCCCTCTCTTGTGATGTGAGAATAACTGTGAGGCACATGTGGATTGGGACAAGCACACATGCAGTATTTGTAGTCTTGAGAGGGACATTTGGTACCATGTAGCCAGTAACTGAGGTTGGCATTGCCCACAACTAGTGCCCGGGTCATACTGTCCTGGAGGCACTGGTATCGGGAGAACACCCCCTCCCCCGCCCCAGGGGCCTGCTATGCTCCTTTAGCTGCTGCCTGGACCTCGCTGACCATCCATGCAGTGGGCAGGTGACATATCATCCCATGGGGAACAGGGAAAGCCTTCCGACACCATGGCAGACCCTCCCACCCTGAGCTACCTCCCTTGGTTCAGATGCAAACTGAAGGCAGAAAGTCCTCTTTACCGACATGACCACACCTGAATTTTTCTGCAAAGGACACGTGTCCAGGATCAGGGAGAGGTGACAGCTGGGCTCCTAGGAGCCAGGGCCACTTTCCCTCCTGGACCATGCCATGCCTCTCAGGCCCTCGAATCCCCTTCTGCTGCCCACCTTCACTTATTTGACAACACCCTGAGTACCAGTCCCCTTCCTGAGGACACAGAAGGCCATTGTGTGCCCAGTGAGCACATTTTGACTTGGTCTCACTGTGGCGTAACTGAGCCCTGCCTTTGCCTCACCTTGCTGCCCTTCCCCTCTTCTGGTTACTTTCCAGTAAGCTCCTGCCAGGACCAAGGCACATAGGGGATTCTTTACGGAGGAAATCACATGGCTCGTCATGGAGGTCAGGAAGGTGGGCCGCTACCAAGGCCTTCCCAAGTTTCCCTAACAGTGTTAAGTTCTGAGTGCCCTGTGCCCATCAGCTGTATAGGGGACTTCCTGTACCATGGAAGTCATATGTCAACCATGCGCCACATGCAGCCACCAAGCACTAGAAACTGAATTTTCATCACACTTAGTAGCAGTTTGTTCACATAGCCACGTGTGGCTTCTGGAGACTGTTCAACGGTACGACCATAAACACTTCCGGTTCACTTGATCATTTCATTAGCGTTACTCTGTGAGGCAAGCCCTGGCTTCACAGATGGAAAGAGTCCGGCAGAGAGAAGCAGGAGGAGAACCTCAAGGGTACCCAGGATACCCAGGCCAGAAACAAGCAAGGCCAGGTACAGCTGAGTGTGCCGCAGCACACTGTGGACAGCGGTGAGACTGGCACTCCCAACCCCACAGCCCGCACTAGTCCTTGGATTGGGCCACCCCACGACATCGAGAATATGCCAGGCTGGGCTGTGGGAGATGTTGAGTTGAAGTTCATGCTTGCTTAGATGAGCAAGAAGGACTCTGCAGGTTGGGGTTCAGGGCTCCCAGCCTGCCCTCTGCCCAGCACAAGCCCTGGGCTGTGAAGCAACAGAACTCTTCTCCCCAAGTGGCCTGTTCCAGGTGGAAGACCATATCCAGGACCCCATGACTGGATCAAGACAGGACACAGTGTCTGAATGACTCTCGGTGCCCAGGTGAGTAGAGAGTGGGGTTTCGGGGGCTGAGGACCAAGGCTTCTAAGATGCTTCAGAAGGTTCCAGAACTCTTGGATAAGATCGTGGAACCACTTGTGGCATGTCAGGGTTGAGCAAGGACATCCCCAGACACTGCTCAGCCTGGAGCCAGCTTGAGTTCGCGGTCTAGGGCAACCTGTGAGCTGTGTGGCCTCGGGCCACTACACCTCCATTCTCCCATGTGTAAAGTGGGAAAGGCAGACTCATGACCAGGCGGGAGGTTAGCAGCTGTGGGGATTAAACTGGGGTTGTACAGTAGATGCTGGTATTAGACTTGCCTGTGTGCCATCGCCCCCTCCGCCGCAGAGAACAGCATCTGCCTGTATCAACCCTGACAAAGGCCTTGTGACTTCTTCACCTGAACTTCAACCTGTGGGCCTGAGGGACAGTGACAGCTCACTAACGTCACCTTCTTCCTAGAGGAGTGGCCCAAGTTCCTCTGAGCCACTGATGTCCAACCATCCTCTGGGCCAAGCCTAGGCTGTTATGTCTGCCTAGGATTAAAGTGGGAAGTGATCTTGGCAGCCCAGAGCAAAGTGATAGCTGGGGACCCACAGGCCTTGCCAATCGCTTCAGGAAGAGCTGCCGTGTCCTTTCACCGCTTTCCACTCCTCTCTTATCTTATTCCTCTTTCCCTGGACACTGGTCATGGTTATCATTATGGCATCAATGACAGGAGCTGGCTGGGCCCAGTTCCAGCTGTGTCACTGAATGAAGGGGAAACACCCTAGCTCTCATGGGTACCCTCCACCCTGACCTGGCCAGTTCCCTTCTGACCTGGTCTCTCAGTGGCTTCTTTAGACCATTTCTATCTCCCTCAGTATCACCAGCCTGGTTCTGTTCCTGGATGCTCAACTCCATCAGGGTACCAGCCTCTTGCCCCAGTTTCTCATATAGCCTGTTTTACCACAGGGCAGGGGCGGGGTCTAAGCTGGGCCTGGGTGCCAATCCTGCCCTGCTTCTCCACTCATGGGCCCTCAGAAGAAGAGTCCCTAGATCCAGAATAGCCTACAATTCCTTCTCCTGGTCCAACACAGAGGCTGTGCTCCTTGCCTGAGCACCAGGGCTGGGCAGAGGAACCAACTGAGTCACTGTGAAAACCAGGCTGAAATAGGGATGTTGACACACAAGTCACACCTACAGCACGACGGCCTGTAAGACACGAGGCCAGTTCAAGCAAGACACAGAAGAAAAAACACCTCAATCCAGCTTATGCGAAGTCACCAGAATGGTCAAACTTATAGAAGCAGAGAGGAAAATTATGTCACTTGGTTGGGAGAGGAAGTGGGGAGTCTATGTTGTGGTTTGTAGCTTCAGTGGGAGGGAGGGAGGGGATGACTGAAGGCTTGGGCTGTGGTGTTGGGGCAGAGGCCCTGGCACAGGGGTAGGGATGGAGGCCCTGGCACAGGGGTAGTGATGGAGGCCCTGGCACAGGGGTAGTGATGGAGGCCCTGGCACAGGGGTAGAGATGGAGGCCCTGACACAGGGGTAGGGATGGAGGCCCTGGCACAGGGGTAGGGATGGAGGCCCTGGCACAGGGGTAGTGATGGAGGCCCTGGCACAGGGGTAGTGATGGAGGCCCTGACACAGGGGTAGGGATGGAGGCCCTGACACAGGGGTAGTGATGGAGGCCCTGACACAGGGGTAGTGATGGAGGCTCTGACACAGGGGTAGGGATGGAGGCCCTGGCATAGGGGTAGTGATGGAGGCCCTGGCATAGGGGTAGAGATGGAGGCCCTGGCACAGGGGTAGGGATGGAGGCCCTGGCACAGGGGTAGTGATGGAGGCCCTGGCATAGGGGTAGTGACGGAGGCCCTGGCATAGGGGTAGGGATGGAGGCCCTGGCACAGGGGTAGTGATGGAGGCCCTGGCACAGGGGTAGAGATGGAGGCCCTGACACAGGGGTAGTGATAGAGGCCCTGGCATGGGAGTAGTGACGGAGGCCCTGGCACAGGGGTAGTGATGGAGGCCCTGGCACAAGTGTGATGATGTCTCCTGTACAGGTGTGATGGAAGTGGGGAAAAATACGATGGAGACTGTGCACAGATGTGGTCATGTTTCAAGGTGCTAATGGACCTTAAGCCACTTAATCATCAACATGAGCACAGTTCAAGTGGAAAGCTTTATATCTTGTGCTTTTAAGATAAATTAAAACTTTAATCAATTATAAAAACAACTTGTTGCCTTAAAACAACTAGTTATAAAATGAATCATGGGTTTAAATGTCTAATTTTCTTTTTCTTTGAGTCAGGGCTTCCCTGTATACGTCAGGCTGACCTCAAGCTCACAACCTCCCTACCTAGCCCTCTGAAGCCAGGGCTTACGAGCACAAGCCATCACACCAGGGATTTAAACGTGAAACTTTTAGAAATAAAGCACCCGAGGACCCAGGGTAGCAAAGCGTTCTTAGCTAACCCTGAAAGCACTTTCCTCCCACAGGTTCAAGGCCAGCTGAGCTATAGTGACACCATAACAGCAGCAATAAATAGGCCCGCCTTTGCTAGGCGAAAGCCCCTGATGAGGATAACAGACCAGCTGTAGAGTAGAGAAAGACTCATAAGCCTGACAAAAGCACCTGAATAGAAGAATAAAAAACGTCCAACTCCAACAGCAGAAAAGTAAGCAGTCCAAAATGTGAGCCAGAGGATGGACAGGCACATTCCCACTGTACCCACTGGGGTATACAGATGGCAGAGACACAGAGAGATGCTCGCCTTATTAGCCACTAGAGGTGTGGCTAGAACCCCAGTGAGACACGGCACACTCCCATCACAAGGGCAGAAATAAGAACCTGTGTTATCAGCGAGTGTGGCCATGGATATGGAGAAGCCAGGTCACTCACAGATTGCTTATGGGAGTGGAAAAAGGTGACGCCAATGCTGTAGTTCAACCTGGGATGTCCCCAGAAGACCCACGTAGTGAAGGGATGGTTCCCAAGTGACAGTGGAATCGTTAGGAAGTGAGGCTGAAGGGGACGGCGGGGGGGGGGGGTTCAAGTCATTGAAGGTGCCCTCAAAGGGGAAGGTGGGAAATGCTCCATCCCATCCCTGCCTGTCATCGTCCAGACATGCTTTGCTCCGTCATCCATCCTGTTGTGGGACCAACCCACTGTGCGATGAACCCCCGAAACCATGAGCCAAAGCAGCCCTTTCCCCTTACGGTCCAGTGGGCTCAGCAGGTGCCATCTAGCGATGCGAAGCTGACATCCCCTCTGTAGGATGGTTTGGTGCCTTATCATAAAGCTAAAATATCAGCAACAGTAGGCTGGCACTCCTGGTACTTAATGTGGAGAAGTAGACATTTGCATTCATAGAAAAATCTATACACACACATTCGCTGTAGCTTTATTTACGACGGCCCAAACCTGCCAACAACCCAGACGTCCTTCAGCAGGAGAATAGCTAAACCAAGGGTGCTGCCTCTGAGCCGTGGACGATCAGGTGGCCGCCAAGGGGGAAAGAATCATTGTGGCACACAGCGACTTGAATGAGTCTAAGAGATTATATCCAGCAAGAGGAGACTCTATAGGCTGCACATTTTACCACTCCGTTTATACGCACGACACAATTATAAACATAGGGAGTGGATTAGTGGTGTGTGGCCGCTGGACATCCTGAGGAAGGGAAGGCGGCACGTGGTCCTCATGCTCTGAATCTCTATGGTGTCGGTGTCAGTGTCCTGGGGCGACAGCATCCTACAGTTCTACCGGCTGTCACTATGAGGGAGCTAGACAACAGGTCCTCAGAGTCTCTCTGTTCTTTCAACTGCGTGCGAGCCCATAGCACAGCATAGGCTTTATTCAGAATACAAGAAAGAGTTAAATTTGAATTTGATACAGAGAGAGAAAGCGTTTAAGTGTGTGTCTCATAAGACATTTGGGACACACATAAATAGAATTGATTTCTTAGTTATCGCGAAGCCAAACATAAGTGGGAATCTTAAATTACATCTGGCACCCTACTCCCAAGACACTCCCAGGACAGAGTACCACTTGCCATTCACTCATGCTCTCTACAAACCTTCCTTGAACGCTACTGTGTGCCAGGTGCCATTATAGGGATAGGGGATTCAGCAGTCCTGAACCTCCTGATGCTGACTTTGTGCTGGGAGGTCAGGGCAGTAGACAGGAAGGGCTGTGCAAAGACAGTAAGTTCAAATGGTGGGGGTTGCCCTGAAAAAATACAAGCAGAGCAGTGTGCTGAGACTAGGTGGACACGGGAGAGACGTCTTCCTGAGAATGGATCGAGATGAGCAGCATGTGCAAAAGCGCAGGGTGGGAGCAATATGATTGGCCCAGAAGTTCAGAACTAGAGGGTAGCAAGCAGGAGAAGAAATGGTCCTTGGGAGATTTGTGTCTCCTCCTATCCTCACATGTCAGACCTAGAAAAGCCTGTGAGGCCCAGGTCCTGCCCCCCTGCTCCCCCCCACCCCGCTGATCCAGATCCTTTGAGCCCAGATGCAAGCCTTTCCTGCAGTTTGAAGGTGAGATCCTACATCCACTGTAATTGTGGGGCAGGACTTGCCAGCACAGTAGCCTGAGGACTGCCAGCTGGCTTCCGGGGAGGTGGGGCCTGGCCTCTCGGGGGCCCTTGACATGCCACACTGTCCACTCTCTCTAGTCAAGTATGCAAGTGGCTCCCAGAAGCAACAAAGTGGAGCAAGTCTTATCTGGGCCTCGCCCTCGCTGCCAGGGGCTGGGTCTCTGTTGTTCCCCATACCCTGGCCTCCCTGAAGCCATGCCCAGAGTAGAAAAGCCAGCCCCCTGGGGGAGCACCCAGACCAGACAGGGCAGGGCAGGAAGGGACAAGAGCAACACCCCTTGTGAGCAAGAGGTGACTCCACGCTCAGGTGGAATTCCATCCCTCTTAGCTCACCTCCCTGGAGCAAAGGCACATTCCAGTAGGGCTGGCATGCCCCGGTGGGGGGGCCCTGCCCTCCAGCTGCCTGTCCAGTCTGGTCTCACTCCTCACTGTAGACAGGGGCTGCTGACAGCACGTCCTTCCCCGGGACCCTCCAGAGTGCCCCAGCCCACTTCATCCTAAGGGTACAGCAAGGCCTCCACGGCCAGCAGGAAGGTACAATGTCATCGTGGGTACTTGGTTGAGGGATAGCAGAAGCCACTGTAACATTCAGACCAGGGGAATGTTTCCTGTGCAGTCCAGCGTGGGGGGGTGGTGGATGGGGGTGGGTCACAGATTGTCCCTGTTCTTTCTGGTCACCTCCTTGCCAGTCCCTCCCTCCCCAGAGCCCTCCTGCCCTCTGTTTAACTCCGCCTTCCCTGCACCTCTCAGAGGCCTGGTGTCCTTAGCAGTTCCTGTTGCTCCGTGCCTCAGTGGTTCCCGGGCCTGCTGCACACAGGCATCTCCAGAGGCAGTCAGGTGCCACAGTCCTAGTTGTCACCACCCCTACATCTAGGAGCACCCTGCTGTGCTCCCTAAGACCTGTCTCCTCTGTATAACCCAGGCAGGGGCACACCCCCAAACAGCTCAAAGGCTGTTCCCCCAAACTCCCGGATGTCCACATCCACTACCTCTGGGGTCTCTCATTCCTTTCCACTCTGTGCCAGGGAAGGGCGGGGACCTACACGAAGCTCGCCCTGTCAAGCTCCTCCTGGCCATTTCTGACACCGCGGAAGGCCTGTATTTGTCTCTAGCCCCCTCAGCAACCTCACCACCTGTTACCCAGCCTCAGACCAAGGAGCCCCTACTGCTGTTTTAAGATTTAATAAAAGGCACATGCTCATTTTTTTTAATGCTGGATGCTGAGTGCAGGGCATGGTGAATGCGGACACTCCACCACTAAGCCATGCCTGCTCCTGCTAACTGCCCTCCTCCTTGAAAGCTTCTGCTTATTCCCTCTTCCTGCCCCCACCCCCGATCCCATCCCATGGCCCCCCAACCCTATCCTCTGCCCCCCACCCCCCCATCCCTGACCCCCATGCTGAGGCCTGGCTAAAGATTCCTTTTTTCTCTCAGCCACCTCCTGTAGGAAACTGCACTGGCGCTGTGTCTGAGCTCTGCTTTCTCCTACACTGTCAAAAGTTTGGCTCCTCCATCTGACTGACACTAACTGGAGTATCTTGAGGACATGAACCACGGGGCAGTTAGTTCTCCCGTGGCCACCCAAGGGACAGGAAAGAGATCAGTCAGAGACACTAAGATTGGTGTGAGGATTTCAGGACCACACTGCAGCCGTGTCTCCTTCTGCAGTGTCCTGTCATTGGAGCCACCAACAAGAACAAGCGAGTCTAGCACCCTACTAGCCTCCTCGATGGCCTGTGACATCAGTCTAGGGATAATGTAGCCCCAAAAGGCCAACGAGAGAGACTTCAGTTCCCAGCCACCTTCTCCAGAGGCATCTGCAGTCTCCGACCTGCTGTTTTTTTGTGTCCACCCCCATCACGGCAGAGACTAGAAAGCACATCAGCCTGCCATGCCCTGGCCACCATAGCCTGGTCCTGGAGTCTGCTGAGGACAGAAGTCTCACACTTGTCCTTCTCCTTTGTGGGGTACATAGTGGGTACACCTGTAGCAGTGGCCTCTCAGGGGGTACAGAAGGCATGTGTGGCCTTTCTCCTGGCTCTTCTGCCCCTCTTTTCTCTCACAGCAGCTGCTGACAAGCTTGTAGCCTGGCTGAATCTTGTCTCCATAAAGCAGTGAGTGATCAACGAGACGTAATGATCAATAATGCTCCTTCCCAAGCCCCTCTGCCATCTCTGCCCAACTGCTCTGGGCCTTTCCCTGCCAGCCACATGGAGTCCACTGTAGCCTGATACATGCTGGGGAGACCTGGGTGTGGGGGTGTGTGTGCTTTACAATCAGCAATATCCTCTGGGATCCAGACATAAGCCAGGATCCCCAACTAACCTTTGTATTCGGGATAGTAACTGCTTTTGTGGGACAAGGGTCCTGTGGTGGTTTGAGTGGAGCCCCACAGGTTCACATAATTGAATGCTTAATCACTAGGAAGTAGCACTCTTTGAAAGGATTAGAAGGATTGGGAGGGGTGGCCTTGTTGGAGTCATTAGGGGTGGACACTGAAGTTTCAAAAGCCCATGCCAGGCCCTCTCTCTGTCTCTGTCTCTCTCTGTCTCCCTTTCTTTTCTTCTTCTCCTTCTTCTTCTCCTCCTTTCCCCACTCTCTGCCTACAGATCTCAGCTACTGGTCCAGTGTCATGCTTGCCGCCATGCTCTCTGCCATGATGATAGTGGACTAATCCTCTGAAACTGTAAGCAGCTCTCTATTAAATGCTTTCTTTCATAAGAGTTGCCTTGGTCCTGGTGTCTCTTCCCAGCAATAGAACAATGGCTAAGGCAGTGGGGAAAAAATCCCTCCCTCCTGTGCTCCATCCATACCCAAAGGTCTAGCTGGACTTTGCTGTCTCCACAGCTTGTTTCCAGAGCATCTGCCCCTCTCACGTGCCTCCACCTAGCTTCCAAAGGGCCCAGTCAGTGCGTCCGTGCCTCCGTACGTCCGTGCACAGTATGCCCATCTTCAGATGTAAGAGATACCCTTACAGTGAGCTCCATAGTGAGAAAGCTATGGAACAAAGCCACACCCAAGAAGAGGTGAGGAAGGAAGAAGAAGAAAGTTTCTTTGAGAGGGGAGATCACAACTAAGACTTGGACAAGGAGAAGCCACATCAGGACATCCTGTCAGATTTGGGGACTCCCCCTAGGAACCCACAGACCAGCCAGACTGCACTGTGCAACAGCTGCAGGTCTCATCCTTCTGGGCCTTCATGTTGACTAGAACAGTGGAGAGGAAGGAACAGCTGGGATGCCCACGGATGACCTGTCTGGAAGCACGGTCCCCGAGGCCACCCGATTTGCCTGAATGTCATTCTGGCGCAGATCAGGGCTCTTCCACTCACCAGGGCTCCTCAGAGGCTATGACAGACAGCATATAGCCAGGGGCCTATGGTGGGGGAGGGACACGAGAAAGGCGATACCCCGCCTCCTCCTTCTGGAAACAAGCCTGTCTATGCTCTCACAGTATGTAAGCCCCCAGACGCAGTCCTGACTGGCTCCCACTGGGTGCTGCAAATGTGTGCAACACGGACTCATGCCTACCCTGGCTGAACACCGAGGATGGCGGGTCAGGTCCTAGGTGGGCTGCCTTCCTTCCTCACCTTAGCCCTGGCAGTTCAGGAATGAGTGACCGAGCCAGGCTGAGCTCAGGTGATCCTGCTAACCATCTCAGCCACCATGGCAGCCATGTACACATCTGTGCAGAGAACGTGAACACTGGGGCTCCAGACATGCCTGGCTCCACCTGCCTGTGCCTCAGTTTCTTCCCCTATAAAGGCAGGTTCCAATGGCACCACCTCATGGAGATACTGTGAGCTGAACCATCCAGGCCAGAAGACACGTGACCCGGGGCAGGGCCTGCTCCACCAGAACAACACATTGCTTTGCCACTGTCACCAGGCCAAACCGTAGACTCTCGTATCTGAGCCCTTCTGGAAACTGTCTTTTAGTCTTTGCTTCTCCCATGTCAAGAGCAGTTCTACAGATGAAATGATGGCACAGAAAACCAGAGACTTACACTTAGGGTCTGGCTATCTTGCTCCCAGCGTCCACCCAGCTGTCAGGCCTGAGGATGGGCCCCGATCCTCACTTCACCACAGCTCTGTCCGTGTCGTCCCTATCCACCCTCACTGATACCTCACAGAGAAGAGCGCAAACTCGCTCCTATTTCTAATCCTTCACAGACCTTCTGGGACCCATCCCAGCCTCAGGCGTCAACCAGTGACTCAGCTAGCATTGACCTAGGTGTCCCTCGGTGCCCGGTCGGGCTGCCGACGCATGACTACTTCTAGACGGGGTTCCCAGCCTGTACTGGTGCCTTTGTGCATTTCAACAACCATGGCTGGTCCTTACACTGACAGGATCTGCCTCCCTATGCAGCCTCCAGCTCCTGGTTCTTGGTTTGTCTTATGGACTGTCACTCTCTTCAGCTTCTCCTCAGGAACTGGATTGGACCGTCCAATCCAGTTCCCTACCCTTCCCAGTCAGGCTGCTGCACACAGGAGAACTCCTGCCCTACTCTTCTAAGGTACACTTAGATCTTGGTTGAGGAGACAGGAAACGGTAGCTTCTCTTAGAGCTGGTCCATGCAGATGCCTCCGGCAACTGGCAACTGCCTCAGTCCTTCCTTCCTCAGAGTCGGTTTACACAGCTGATGCTGGAGCCCTAAAGAATGCCTCCCAAGCCGCCCGCTTCCCTCCTTGAATGATAAACGCCCGTTTTGTGTTGGTGACGATTCAGCATTCAGCCAAGTAAGCGTCATATCGTACACCCCGTGACACCAGAGTGGAGCAGAAGGGAAACTAAGTGCAGAGCTGGGCTTTCCCAGACCCCGTCCCTGTCACCAAAGAACCTCACTGCAGCGTCCTCCCTGCTGCCTACCTTCCGGCCCGCCTCGTTATTGTGCAAGTTCATTAGGGTCCGGGCATTCTGCTTGATCTCCCGGGCATCCACGAAGACCTTGGCGAAGCCGATGCCGTAGCGGATGTCGGCAGAGCAGCCACCCCACTTCCAGCCCTCGTCCCGGTGGTACTGGCCTTGCTTCTCCTTGTCGCAGCCGCAGTCGCTCAGGTTGCCCTGGGTGCAGGCAGCTGTGATGGCATGGGCCACACCCGCAGCAATAATTGCGTAGGTGAAGGCAGCCTCCCGGCTCCCTGGGGGGCAGAAGAGCGGAGAGAGCTTTGTAAGAGCTGATCTGGGGACACCCTCCTGGTAAGGGCAGCTAGGGACGAGGTGGGGTCTGGCTCAGGTGAGAGGCTGTGCCACAGTGCGGAGGCTTCTCCAAATATCAACCAGTGCAGAGAGCTCCTTAGGGTGATGACAATGCCTGGGACCCCAGTCAAGTACACTCTCGCTCTCTTGCAATCCCTGACCCTCAGGGAAGCTGGATTGGGGTTCGGGGTGGGCTCCTATCCCATTTCTGCCTACCGCCTCTCTCCCAGCACATTTGACAGGGTCATGGCACTTGTACTTGTTTGCATTACGGAAAAGCAACATTTATGAAACACATGTGGGCCGCCTGTCTGAAAGCTGAAGCTGCGGCCGGTAATCCCTGTCCCTGTGACTTGACCAGAGGCAGCCCCTGTCCCGGGCCTTGGTCTCCTCAGCTGTGGCAGTGACTAGAAGGGTTAAGAGTTTGCCTTCAAAGCTCTAGCCAGTGGCCAGGAAGTAGTAGTACCTATGGAAACAGTATCAGTGGCTCTCATGGTCACTGTTGATAGATACTACTGTGTGCCACACTGTTCTTATACATCTGTCCTCTGCGCTCTCCATAGGCTGCTTGTTCCACTGCAAGGAGTAGAGAGGTCTGAGCACCAGGATGCACTCAATAGAATTGCTGAGTAGGTGCAAGTGTCATGTTACTGCTTAGCTTCTCTGGGCCTCAGTCTCCCCTCTGACAGCTAGGTTAAAGAGATGTGTGTGCCAGCCAGACACTGGGCGGAGCACAGGGAGCCTTGTGGAAGAGTGAAAGGAAGCATAGAAAGACCTGGAAGGAACGGGGACACCCCAACAGAGACAACTAACCTGGGTGCACGGGGGCTTGCAGAGACTGAAGCTTCAACCAAGGGCCGTGCATGGACTGGACCTAGGCCCCCTGCACACATGTACCTGATGGGCAGCTTGGTCTTCATGTGGGTCCCCTAGTAAGGGGAACAAGGGCTATCTCTGACAAGGACTCTGTTGCATGCTTTTCTATCACTCTCCCTTGGCAGGACCGCCTTGCCAGGCCACTGAGGGAGAGGGAGAGAGTGTGTCCTGATATGACTTGATGTGCTGGGGTGGGCTGATGAGGGAGGGCTCCTCTACTCTGAAAGGTAGGTGAAGGGGGATGAGGGAAGAAGGAGGGAGAGTGGGACCATGAGGAGAGGAGGGAGGGAGCTACTATTGAGATGCGAAGTGAATAAATAAATAAATAAATAAATAAATTTAAAGAAAAGATGCGTGTGCACTGCAGGTCAAGGAGAACAGGACTTGCCTGTGATGATCACCAAATGAGCACCGGGCTCACAGCTCTTACAGCCTGGGGCACTGAAGAAGAAGCTGGAGCAGATGTATGGGTGGGGACACATACCTCAGAGGGGCGTGTTCTGGGAGCTGAGACAGAGATGGCAAGGGGCTGCTGGGGAGACTGAGGAAGCAGTGAGAAACCTGCAAGCAACCCAGACCTTTTGCCCAAGCATCTTGGCCTCCACCTGGGTCTCCCTCCAGCCTGCTTCGAATACCACCTGTCCTGCCCTCAACTGCGGTCTGGTGCTCATCTTGGCTGGACAGAGCCAGTATCACTCCGGTTTGCATGAAGCCCACCCCTCAGCATCCCTATTAAGACATGCTTATGTCTGGTTTCACGTCTGCCACTTGCTGACTGTTGTGGGATAGTCCTTCTTCTCCAAGACTCTGCTGGTCTCTTTAGCTGTGAGCCTGGGACAATCCCACTGCCTACCTAGGAGGGAATGGAAGGGCCATGCAGACCCAGAGCCTGGTCTAACAAATGTCCAAAATTTGGGTCTTCAGAGTGGAGCCCCTGTCCTTCCTCAAAAGTGTATCTCTACACTGTGGCTTGCTCAAGATGCTTTAAGTACTTATTGAGTTCCCCAGGACCATAGAGAAGCAAGAGGAAAGCCTTGCTACCTAGGCTCACTCCAGAAAAACCAAACACACAAGAAACAAATCCCTAGGAGAGATATTGACATCAATGTCAAGCCCTCAAGGGCTTTGGAGAAAGAGGCAATCAGAGGCAGCTGTGTTCCACTGCTTTCCAGCTGTGTGACCCCTGGTGAGGCAGCTGTCTCTCTGTGCCCAACTTCCCCACTGTTAATGGGGTTGTCACAGCACCTGCTTCCCTATGGAGGCTATGAGGAAGAGAAAAAACTGCCAGCATTGAAGCAGGAGAAAGCATCCCAAACATTAACCATTACAGCATTTCTGCAGACAGTGCTAGCTGGAACTCACAGAACTGAAGGGGAGGGGGTGGCTTTTCCTTTACTTTCACTTACATTTAATGAGGCTGGCAGAACAGTGTGGCACACCAGGGCACCCAGAGTGGAGCTTCCACACTTTCCCTGGGTTGCCGCATATGAAAGAGAGCTGTCCTGGGACTAAATCACTTCAGAACATAGTGATGGCCATTGCTGTCAGACTCCATTACAATATGCAAACTGAGGGTAGACCAGGAGCCCCAGCCCTTCAGCCTCACTCTCCTCAAGCCTTCTCTTTGTGCAGTGGGGGCTCTGTGAGCCCTGGGTATCCTGTGGTGACTTGGCGTGACTTCCTGCCGCCCTGCATGTGATCCTTTCTATTTCTCTTTAGTCTCCTGAGCCACAGAGTGATGTAGGTGATGAGTGACAGTCAGCTACCAGACAGTGGGTATGCCGATGGCCATGCTTCTGCTCACACAGTCCCTGGGACGAGGGAAGGAAGGGCAGCCATGTTTCTAGTTCGAGATGTGCCTTGCCATGGTGGAGTCTGATCCTGGGCCATGCATGGCCTTGACCTCCCTGGCAAGTCAGCTTTTAGCACCCACTGCTCTGAGAAGCAAGGAGGAACAGCTACCCTTGCTTAGCACTGGAGCGCTCAGGGCTGAGTGCTCTGTACCCAGGCCCAGCCGGCTGGGGTTGCTGGGAGCTACTGTTGACAGAATGAGACAGATCCAAGGGCTCCCTCAGCCTCCCTCAAGAAAGTCACTTAAGCCTTGCTGCGGCTTGTCCAGTCCCTTCTCTGTAAATACCTCAAACCGAACCCCAAAAGGGAATGAGGAGTAAGCATCATGTAGGCTATAGCACGCACATCAATAAAGGATCAAGAGCAGCTCAAGATTGTAATTGATGAAATCACAGGCTCTTAGGAAGGTGCCAACACCCTCTCCCCAGCTCTCACCCTAATTTCCTCATAGCCCTTCTCTCATCCCCACTGTCCCTAGAGAATATAATTCCCTTCAGTGTAACACTCTATCACAAATGTCTGCCTGGTGACAGAGGAATGGAGACCAGCTACAACAGCTGCAGCAGCCTCGGGGTGTACAGGATGCTCCTCAGTCACAGAACTTGGGAAGAGGATACCTGCCCGTCCTCAAAACCAGGCTCATCTGGAGAGCTGGGAGTGCTTGTTAAGAAGAGTCAAGAGTGCTTGCTGCTCTTGCAGAGGACCTGGGTCCTGGGTTCAGTTCCCAACACTTGCAACCACTTGTACCTCCAATTCTAGGGGATCTGATGACCTCCACAGGCTAGTGACAGTGCCCCCAGTCTGCAGATGAAGAGACTGAGGTGGAAATGTCTGACCAGGGGTGGATGGAGCCTGTGGTGAACAGGTTGCCTGCTTCTCATCCCAGTCTGTCTACCACAACCAGGGAGCCAGCAGTCAGCCCCAGGCTCTGCACACTCAGAGGGACGAAGGTGGACAAGCAGTAACATTTGTTGTGTACCTAACTGGGTGCCAGACTCACACTTGGGACCCTAGGCCATACTGTTCAACAGCCCCCGATGTAAGACAACGTCCAATTTTACTGACCAAGGTCTCCCACCTAGATAGACTAGGGCCAGAGCTGGGAGTCAAGGCCTTTGTTGGGTAGCATTGTTCCGTAACCGTGCCTCGACATCTGCCTATCACCGCGTCTAAAACTTGTGGTTAGAGAGGGAGGTATCAGCTCTTCACAGAATGCGTTATTTCTGTCAAGAGATGACATCTAGCCATCAGTAAAATAGTTGTCCATGAGTATTTGGTCTGGCCCTGGTGCCCTGAGAAGGAAGTAGGATGACAGCACATCCAGTACAGAAGGGCCCTGGATCCCTACGTCCCACTCTCAAGAATCCACCCAATGCTCTACCCACCCTCGGCCTCTTCTCCTTCCCTAGACTGAGCGTGGGAGACAGAAAAAATACAAATGTCACAGGCACAGGCAGAAGCCAATTGAGAAGTCACATGGTGTCCCCATCTGTGACCTGGGCCATTCCTGAATCCTGATGGTCCACACTCTTCCCAGCACGGTCAGGAGAAGCCGTCGCTGGGACACTCACTGAGAGCATCTCCTTGTGTCTGCAGGATATATCTGCAGAGAAGTTCTGAGTGGTTCTTCAGCTTCCAAAACAAGGGTAGACGGGGCCGGATGGCAGCACATTCATACAGATTGTGCCAAGTCTTCAGAAATGAGCTGCTGGCTAGGTGGGGTCCTGAACACCTTGCTGTGATTGACAAATCGGTCAACCAATCTGTCAGGGGCAGGCTGACCTTGGTCACCCCTGCACAGAGGCAGATTACAAGACCCAAACACAAGACCTCACAGCTGGGCTCCAGAGTATGACCCAGTCTCCTGTAGCTCATGGCTCCTTACTCCAGGCCATCAGTGGATGCCAGCTCGGTTGAAGCTGGCTTTGCCCCTATGATGATGAGACATCTACCCTGAACTACAAGGGGCAGAAGAAGGAGCCTCATCCAAATCTTGGCCCCTGTCACCTGGGCTGAGAATGTGGCCAGTCCTGACCCTTAGTGGACATTTCCTGAGAACCTACTGTGTGGTAGGCACTGTGCAGTAGGCTGGACGAACTAAGATATGGGATTCAGGTGTGGCCCTGAATTGTAGGGAGACAGACAGAAGATTACGTCACTGTGTTAGCTGAGGACCCCAAAGAAACAAAACAGCACAGTGATGGGAGCTGGGGGTGTCAGAGTTTGAAAGATCTGTGGGAAAAGGAGTCTCTAGGACAGGGGCACCCAGATCAATGTCCCTGGCTGGTGTGGGGCAGGTAAGACAGGGATGAGAAGTGGGGACTTAGTAGGGGGACACAGGGGCCTGCTGAGAATCTATCTTGGGCATAGCCTTCTGTCCCTAGAGTCAGAGATGAGATCTCCAGGACCACAGACAGAAGGAAGGCCTGTCTGAGGTCACCAGTGACTCCAGAAACTAGACTTGAACAGTCCCCAGACCCCCAGGGAGGAATCTCCTCCCTCCCCTCCACCTTCCCCTCAAATCTCACTAGCCACATATCAGGGGTTTTGACACAGAAGACTGGGGAACCAACCCCAGGTGTCTTCAGCTCAGGCAGAGTGGCAGGGCACTTGCCACCCATTCCTACTCTGCCTCACTCAGCTGGGTGACAGCCCACACTCCGAGTCCCTGAGCCCTCAGTATTCCCATCTGCAAACAGGAGGCCACCCCAGGCTGCCCTGAAGACTAGTGTGGCTTCTCAGGAGCCTCTAGGGGAATGTCAATAACGGGGTGGGGGTAAGTTAGTGCTGAGGTGAAGCCAGAGCCTGGTTGACGCCCTCTGTGTTCGGCTCCATAGCAGTCCCATGGGGACAGAGGAAATGAGCCCTTGTCCAAGCTGGCCCCAAAGATTCCATCCTCCGCCCTTTGCGAACGCTGCCCGTGGTTTGCACCGGAATATTATCTGGGTGTATTTACGGTATCTGACTGGAAACCACAGAGTGCATTGTAGTTTTTTTTTCTCTTTTGCTATTTAAAGCCAATGGGTCAGAGAATGAGCGGTCTACAGTGACACCAGCAGAACTATCTGATGATTTGGAAAACAGACAGATGGAAAAAGGTTGCTCTCGCCAGGCTGGCGTGGTAGCTCTTCACAGCCCAGTACTCTGCCACACAGGAGGGAGTAAGGAGATGCTCTGTGCATAGCCAGGGGATTTAAGGGTTAGGAATCATGTGGGTGGGGGGCAGGGGCAGGGGTTGAGCCAGCTGAGGAGATAGGACACAGAAATGGGGAAAGACATGTGCCATTCACCCGACTGTAACCTGCTGCTCCAATCCCCAATCTAGGGAAGAGGTCTCAACTCTGTCTGTGGGTCCCTAGTGCCACAGATCCAGGCAAAAGCACACCGCTAAAAGTCCTCCAATAGCCACCATCCATTCATTTTGACTCTTCCCTAAACTTAGGGATGCCCTTTCAAAGCAGAACCCAGAGGCTGGGTAACCTGCGGGTCACAGCCTGGCTCTGCTTCCCAGCATGACAAGATCCCGGGCAAGTTAACATGCCTCTTGGGCTACAAAATCTTCATTTCTAAACTAGGAATCATGAACAATCTTCCTGGAAGGGTTTCCTTTCTGGAAAGGAGGCCTGACCCACACCTGGCAGAGATCAGCAAATAGCCCCTCTAAGCAGAGGCATTGGTGGTTAGCCTGGTATCTACCACGATGTGGCTGCCATGTCCCTACTTCTGAGGCCCTTCATGATATTCCTCTCCCTCCATCTGTGGCCAGCACCTTATACATTTGTTTGTTTGTTTGTTTGTTTGTTTTTCTTTCTTTCTTTCTTTCTTTTTTTTTTTTTTTACTGACTTGAGTTTTCTTTCTCTCCCTTTGAGGTTGTGGGAACCTAGAATATTGACCTATAAGTCTCTGGGTTGAATGAATGACTGTGTGGAAATGATTGCATGTGCACGTGTGTGTGTGTGTGCGCGTGTGTGTGCGCGTGTGTGTGTGTGTGTGTGTGTGTATGTTTGTGCATGCACGCATTGGAGTGTCTACCATGGGTAAGCTGGAAAGACCATGTAACAAAAAGCTCATCTCAAAGAATAGTGTCAGGAGAGCGAAAATCCAGGATGAACTGAGGCTTGCAAAAAAAAAAAAATGCAAACGAGACAAAAAGCCCTTTGTTGGCTGTATTCTAAGCGAGAATGGGGAAAGAAAAGGGCTTTTGCTTGGGCAAGATGGCTTATTGTTAAGAAAGGCAAAGAGAAAGTGGAGCTGGCCGCCCCTCGCTCTATCTCCCTCCCTGGAAAGGACTTCCCATCCATCCTGCCAAGCAGCCAAACACTGCCCCACTTTCACAGGCTGTGGGTAAAAAGACAGGGCATTTTGGGGAGCTGTAGGAGTTCTCAGGCAAGGGATGTGGACCCAGATAGTCCCCTCGAGTAAAGGACGACACGCCTCAAACCACTGCCCTGGGGAGAAAGGATGACACACTTGGTAGCAATGCATCTGAGTTTCCCAGGCGCTGGACAGAGGCGGGTGGACCTAAAGCTGAATCCTAGGTCATGTGTGCCCATCCCTGGAAAAATTCTGCAGGAGGATACTAAACCGGAGGCCGTGAGCATTTGGAAAGGAATGTGGCAACCCCTGAGCACATGATGGGAAATCACCATTTCTTTGTTGATAATGCTGGCGACGTAGCAAATTTCTGTGTGCGCAAAGAAGGTGATTACCACCCAGCATGGTGATCGAATCTCTCGGGCGGCTCCCTGACTGAGCAAAACCTCTGGATGTGATATGCAAAACCTTTCCATAGGAAGTCTGGGAATGACGGAGCATGCCTGTAACCCTAGCCCCGGGGAGCGGGGAGAAGTTTAATGCCATCCTCGGCTACATAGTGTGTTTGAGAACCACTTGGGATTGCTCGTTCTCCCTTTCTTTCTGAAGTCTCCCCGCCATCCCTGTCCATCACCCCAGCATCCTGCTGGCCCATACTCTCTAGAGTCCGGGATCCTGTACAAGTCACAATACCACTGCTGAGCCATCCCTGCTACCTCTTTACATCCTGTCCGTCCTATGGACTAGCCCCTCCTTCAGGTGGTCCTGCACGCAGCCTTGTGTTACAGTCCACGTGGCCCTCCACTTACAGTGCACTTCAACCCCGGCTTTATCTGTTCCCATCAGATGGTGAGAGTGCTGGGGCAGAGTCTGTGGCTGACTAGTGTGTTGCTCACCAGCTCTTATTGCACAGAGATCCTGTCTGTGGGACAGGTGAGTGAGTATGGGGGCAAGCAAATAGGTATGAGGGGATCTTAGCCATAAATTTACCCAAACACTTCTCAGAAGCTGTAAAATGTCCTGGACTTAGGCTTTGGGTCTGAGCTCTTCATCCTGTATGTCATTCTTGCCTGTATGTCAGACATGTCTCTGTGTTTTCACTGCCCTGGTGTGGAAAGTCTGGCATCTGAGTTTCCTGGGTGCCTTCCGGGAATTGCTGGGGAACGCTGGCTGAAACAGATGTCATCAGTCCCGACCACATCAGATGCTAGGAAGTCCCCTGTTCTGGACCCACAGAAAGGATTGTGGGCTCGAGACCGTGTGACATGACAGTGGCCCCAAACCGTGTTCTGAGCTCACTTGCTTATAGCCAATTGCAGAGTAGCCATCCCCACTCTGTGAGTCTCTGCAGCTCTGTATCATGGATACAGCTGAGACATCTATGTGGAGGCTGCTGAAGTTGTTTCTAGTGCTTTTAGTATACTAGTGGACACACTGGCCCTCTCAGAGCAGAGTATTGCATGTTGAGTCTCTGCCCCCACCTGCCACCCATCACCAACCATGAAACCAAACCCCTACTCCAGGGTAGCTGACAGAGAGGGGCCAGGACCAGGCAGTGTCGGTTGGGGACAAGTCTGCTGAACAGAACTGGGGCACAGCTGCTCTTGAATGAGGCTAGAATGGTCTTTTTTGGCTCTCCACCTAGTCAACAGTCACCCCACTGGAAGGCAATGCAAAGGGAAGGGAGAGATCACAAAAGAGTGAGTGCATCGGACAGCTAGTCAAAAGAGCTTGCCTAGGGGCCACAAGGCCCTGGGTCCTCTACTTGACACTGTAAAAACAGAACGGCTGCCATGAGTAGTGCCATGGCTTCTAGGGACCCAGGTAGATAGATATATGTGGCAAGCAATGTTCAGTCTTATTTGGGCTGGAAATGAAATGTGTTACCTTCCCAACAAAGAAAATAGGGCACTTACAAACTATGTGTGGGGCTCCCGGACATGGTGTCAAGAGGATTAAAGGGGCTAGCCTGCCCTCCAGGGCTCTAAGACACTGGGAGCGCAGGGTGGAAAAAAGTGGTCTTCGGGTACTCCATAAAAATCTACTGTATGCCAGGCCTGGAGGTCCTGGGAGAAGAAGACTGTTTGGGAGACCCAAGTTCCATCGAACCTGGGGCTGGACAGGAAGTCTAACTGGAGATGCATTCTTACAAAAGTGAGGAAAGACACATTGACAAGTTGGTCAGTGCCAGAAATATAACAGTGCACAGTGGGTAAGGGTCAATTGTCTCAGAAAGGAGAGCTTCCCGGAGGAGGTGCCTCTTGAGCAGAAATATGCATAATACCAGCAGGGCAGGTTACAACAGCTCAGCTGTTTCTCCCTGTGTGTGCTCTAGGCACATTCCCTGCTCCAGTAGTCTGGGGTGCCCCTATGCCTACTGAGCTCATAGTGGTCACTGGGCCTTCCATGTGCTGGGCCTAAGGCCTCTGCTCCCTACAGAGATCTGGCTGGAGAGGTAGAAATGATCTCAGCAAAAAAGCGGGGGAGGACACTCACAGGCCTCATCCATCCTCTAGCCACCTGGGAGACAGGCACCCTTATCACTGTGGTCAGGGTCCACAGCTAGGATGGAGCAGGCAGCCTTGGGCCTAAGGCAAATCACCTGAGCTGTCTTGAGTAGCGATGATGTCAAGGAAGATGCGGGAAGGGAAAATGTGGATAGGGATGCAGTCTGCACTGCAGTGGGGGTGATGAGGCGTCTCCAAGGGAGTGGAGGAGTGGGGATAAGACAAGCAGATATCTGAGGAGTGGCATGTGGCCAGATGGGGCAGCAGACTGTGGGGACACAGGACTTGGGCAAAAGCAGGGGCCATGTCTTCTGAGAGAAACAGGAAGCACAATAGGGTCTTACATGGGGGCATCCTTCTTAGAGTGACACTGATGGCTACATGGACTGAAGATCCAACCAGGGTGGGAGGTCTCAGGAAAGTGACGCCCAGGCAGTGCCTGTGTGAAGACGGCTTGAACCAGGAGGTGAAATCAATATAAAGAACTCAGATCAGTAACCTGACCAACAAATTCTGCCACGCAAAGAATAGGACTTGGGATATGAGCCACTGACTCCCTCTTAGAATGGCACACAGGCTCCTTGAAGATGGAGAGGAGATTCTCTGAGATCTAAGTCACCAGGTGCCAGGGTCTTACATCCTGTATCATGTACTACTGCTGCCACCTGGCATGGTGGGCCACGCCAGATGGGCACAGAGAGAGGGGAAAGGTCACATGCCCTCCCAAAGCCATCGGCAATGTAAGGGCAGGGCAGAATGGAAACCCGGATGCGTGATTCCATTCCACCGGCACATCCAGCTGCCCGCGCAGCGGAGCAACAAAAAGTTTTAAAATACACAGCTTGACACCGAGATTCTCAAGTCTGACTCATGTGCACAGGCAAATCCCTCCAGTGACGAAAAACCCACGACTGACTCTCAGCCCTGCCACAAAAGCAGCCGCAGGATGCAGGTGACCCTTGCCTCGCTGTGACTGGAAGGGCAGGGCAAGAGAAAGGGCTGTCTCAGTTCCGGGCCATGCTTGAGCCTCGGTGAAGATAGCAGAGAGTGAAGCTTCCCACCTGGGTCCTGCTAAGGCAACCCTTATGTCAGTACGACCAAGCCATCCCAGCCCAATGGGAGAGCCTATAAGACCACAGGGAAAATGGGCAAAATACATAACAGGCAGCTCACAGATGGGTAAAAACAACCTCCTCTCTTTGGTGGGAAACACATATCACAACGGCAGGAGGTGGCAGGGAGCTTATATGTGGCGCCCACTCAACCTGGAAGGAACGTCCAGGACTTGGGAAGTCCTGTTGGGGAGGCAGTGAGTGGCACTATAGATTGACAGAGGTAGAATCTGTCGCAGTCGCTATTAAGCACAACTGAAATGAAATCATTTCATGGGGGAGGTCCATCTGGTTTGATGGATAAAATATTAGCCAGCAGGGACATGGAAACCTCCCCACCCTCTGCTGCATTCACAACAGAGAAAGCTTGGTATGGGAGGGGGAGGGGGCAGGTCGGGAAGGAAGCTCCCATGATGAAGGAAGGGCCATCACTCTTCTATTGGATTTGAGGAAGGGACACAATGTAAGAAAACTAGGGAGCTGGGTGTGGTGGCACACACCTGCAATCCCAATCCCAGCACTCAGAGAGACAGAGGCAGACAGATCTCTGTGAGTTCGAGGCCAGCCTGGTCTACGAAGCAAGTCCAGGACAGCCAAGGATATACAGAGAAACCCTGTCTCTGGGGGGCTGGAAAGAAGAAAGAAAATTGGGGGCATGGGTGGAGGTGCAGCTTAGTGGCAGAACACTTGCCTAGAGTGGTTAAAGCTCTGAGTTCAACCCCTAGCACAGAAGAAAGAGGTGGGGATGGGGTGAGCTGAAGGCCTTCTTAGACCTACAGAGGGTCTTCCTGGGCCGGGTCTCAGCTAACTAAACATATCACGTCATATACCACATAGAAAGAGTCTGCGGCCCTGTCAGGAGAGACTCACTAGCTGGAGCCCAGTTTTACTTGAGCCCTCTCCCTGTCTCCTAGGACTTTATTCTCAGTTCCCTGGGTTTTCTCAATGTCTATGATCCCAGCAAGTGACCAGTGAGTCCCATCCCTTGCTCTTAGACTCAGACCACTCTTCCCATCTTGGGTATACCACCTCTGAGACCTTTCCATCCCTCCAGCACCTCTATCCAGTCATGGACCACGCCACTGCTTGCTGCTATAGGCTCAGTCATGTCCCCCATGACTCACACAGAAGATCTGACCCTAACACGCACCCCCAGAATGTGACCGCAATTAGAGATAAGATCTTTAAAGAGGTGGTTAGGTTAAGACAAGGTCACTGGTGGGCTAAATCCCAGGAGACTGGTATCATTTTAAAAGAACCACAAGGGTTTGCATGAGGAAAAGGAATGACGAAGTGAGGACACATCAACAAAGCAGCTTTAGAGCCAGTGGTAGGTGATCCCTAGAAAGTGCAAAGCCCTGAGTTGGATCCCCAGCATGGGTAGTGGGGGTAGGGAAGCTTGTGGGAGTCCAGGTGAGAGGTCTCAGGAGAGACAACCCTGCCAGAGCTTGATCTTGAACCCCAGCCTCTCATCGGAATAAATGCCAGCTGTTTAAGCCCCCATCCTTGGCATTTTGCTTCTTTTCCATGAGGGATGGATAGAGTGGAGCTCTCATGCTGGCCAGCAAAGCATCTTGCTCTTGAAACGGACACATGACCAGAAGTCCAGCCTCATTAAACTGTAATCAGAGGAGGCAGTGGGGCTTTTACAGTTTGGCTGGAGATAGGCCAAGGCTCTTTCCCCGAAATCTTGAACCTGTTGTGGTCCTGAGGCTACAGTGGCCATCTGTCTCTCCCCCTAGTGTTGCTGGAAAACAATGCAACCTCTGGTCCAGCTGTTCTGAAGCCAGCACCGTCCCTAGCTTTCCAGTTCCTTAGGCATTTCAACAGTCCCCCTTTCACCTGGGTGTGTTGGACTTAGTTTCAATTTCAACTCCAAGAGGCCCTTGTCTGGACATGCTCACAGCTTTCTCAGACACTCAGAAGGAAAGGCAGGGAGAGGAAACTCAGGCAGAGCAGACGACCACAGCTGAGATGAGTGGGATCAGGTGGAGAAAGGAAGTCTTCGGCCTTCAGCGTAGGGAAGTAGAAACTAGCTACCCTACCTCACAATCTACGTGCGCATTTGTAACATCCTGTGCTGATGGCATGACTGCTCTCCATGCATGTCTGCTGATTTTTTTGGAGCTTCACTTGCAGCTAGGTGAAGCCATGTGGCTAAGTTCTAGCCAGTGAGATCTATGAAGATGTGCAGGATGGAGCTTCTGAGAAGTCCCTACAAAGGCAACACCTGTGCCCTGCGGCTCAGAGTACCAGAGAAGCTCCATACGTCAGAGACTTCACCCCTGATCCTCACCCCACGAGCTGGCTCCTCTAATCAGCTGAGGCAATCCTGGAGGTGGGGCTTAGTTGAGGAGCCCACCCCCCAAAATCCTAAACTTAAGAGATAACAGGATACTTGTTAATGTAAGAGAAAGGCTTGACTCATATAAAGTTGCCATGCTTTGTGGGTCAATAACCATTGAATAGTGACAATGTTTAAGACTCAGCCCACACTTTGGTATTCATGGCTATGGTCAGAATCTTCCAACAGATACCAAGCCCTAGAAATTCAACCTCCTTAGACTGGGTTACTTTATCTCCCTGCTCTGCCTCCCTACTTCCTCCCAGGGTACCCCAGCATCACCATGTCATGTGTTCCCTCATAGTTACCTTTACCTGTCTCAACTGGCATGCCTCTAACCCAATCCTTTGTTGCTTCCCAGGATACTGGTGGCATCCCTCCTCTTTAGACTGTTAGGGCTACTCCCACAGTATGTAGCCAGGTGTGTGTGTGTGTGTGTGTGTGTGTGTGTGTGTGTGTGTGTGTGTGTGTGTGTGCTGTGATCTAGGAGTTCCTCCATCCTTGTCCCTTCAGCCACAACCCAATGGGTATCATCACAGTGTGACCATAGGCTGGCTAAACCAATTCTGAAACAGCAAGCTGTACGAGATGAACTTTGTCCTGGGAGACCCTGTTACTCACTTTTGCCAAATCCCTTCTGAGCCACAGTTTACTCATCTGTAGCAAGTTTACTCATCATGTCCCAGGAAGGCCATTAGGTTTAAAACAATGTCAGAGCCCCATCCTGGGTATCAGGAATTGAAAGGGGGATAGGACATTTGAGAAGGACAAAGCTGAAAGGAGGCAAGCAGAAGGCTCGGGAGACTGGGATGTCAGAGGCCTCACCTACAGTCTTGAAGCTGACACCATCCTCTCTCACACACAAGAAAACCAACTCTGAAGTTGAGAAGAAGGAGATGTCGGGAGAGGAGGACTCCGTGTAGCTGAGATCCAGACAGGGAGTGCTGGGAAAGGGCTGTACAGGAGGGGACCTGCCTGTTTCTGTCATACTGACCACAGGGCCCAGCTCTGTAGTCAGTACGGTCTGGTAACCAAAGTAGCCCTTCAGCAAGACTGCCTGGAGGTAGGCAGGGAAGGGTGCAGTCACTGTGATCTGGCCGGGAGCCCCTGCCATCCTGGACTGGGCAGAACCGCACTGAGATGGTGTCAGATGTTGGCTGATGCAGAGTCAAAGGAGCAGGTAATTGGGGGAGGGGCGGTCTCAAGAGACTTGAGAGGGAGCAGAGGATTCTTACTGTGGTACTGATCTCTAGAGAAGCACCAAGGCCTTTAAGAGGAGCCAATAAGGTGTGTTTAGAAAAGAAGATGAGGCTAGGTGGTCATGAAGAGGCCAAGGTCTCAACATCAGGTGAAAAATGATTTCTTGCTGGCTGGAATGAGTGGCCCTTTAAGGGGCCTTTCACAGAATAACACGCGCTCTGGTTTCTACCTTAAAATTGTTCTTGTTCCTTCCTGCTGGGCACAGCAGGGAGGTATGGCAGCCTGGGAGCCCAGAAGGCAGCAGGGAGGCTGGGGAAGCAACCAGAATGTGGAGGATGCTGGACTGGACTGGGGATTTTGAGCATCCCTCTGGAGAGCTAGTGCTAGGGCTAAGGAGAGCATTCAAAGAGGCCTTTGAAGCTGAGCTGTGTGGGTGAACCCAGCCCAGAGAGCCATGTTATTGCCCTGTGCCTTGGGGAAGGTCACGGTGCAGACATGAGTCTGTTACCATCTTGGACCCCGCCCCCTCCAAGTCTGGACACACACAAGAAGGCATCTCCACGCCCTCCCCAAAAGTCCGGCACCTCCTGAAGGTCAGTGACAGTCTCTACTCCCTTCCCTTCACAAGCTTATCATGATTGCTTTGCAAGTGGAATACATGTGTGCACGTGCTCAGGCATACACACATGTCCACACATGCCACTCCCCTGTCCCAAAGCACTGCTGTAGGAATAAGGCGGATTCTGTCACAGGACTGCACATGCTGGACCACAGCGGGGAGTGGTGTGGATTGTGGCAGAGAATGGGTCACCCATACCCTACCCTCAGGAGGTTGTATTCTGAGCTCTATCATAGTGATGCCAGCGTACACTAAGTGACCAATAGATCTGCCCATTTCCCAAGAGGCTGCAGCTCCCTACTGTGGGCAAAACACCCCGCATTTAAGTTTGGGCCTCATACTGAAAACATGTTAGATCTGCCGGAGAGCCTTTGGACCATCAGTTGGTGCGTAGCTCTCCCTGTAACCAGCAAAGGTGGCATGGCTTCCAACTGTGGTCCTGGACTTCAGTGGGAGATCCTAATCCAAGCCATACATGCACAAGATAGTCAGCAAGGGTGTTAGAGCATAGTGCAGGTAAAGGCATCACAGAGGGCTCCTGACTCTCTTCATAGCCCAGAAGGTCCTGCTCAGGGTGTCTCTGACGATTACATACCCACTTTGAGCTCCTTTCCGAAGACAGTGCGCTCTCCCAGCGCGGAGCAGTTCCAGCGGCCATTGCGGAACTGAAACTGACACTCGTCCAGGCCCATTTGGGAGCCTTCTCCTATGACGATGATGGCGTCCGGCCGGCTCTGGCAGATTGCCCGCTGTCTGGGAGCCAGGCCTGGGATCTTGTTACAGATGATGCTCGCACCCAGAGCTACCACCGAGGAGAAGCCACTGGAGGGGACACAGAGACAGAGGGTGAGATCTGGAGGAAGGCTCTGGATGGCAGGTGCTGAAGGGGGCGCCTCTCAGCTACTACAGAGGACCTCCCACAGAGCCACAGTGGGCGGGGCGGGGGTCTGAGGTGGAGCAGGGCAGAAGGATTTTGACTACAAGTCTTCTAAACACCTAGCTGACCACTAGGAAATGTCTGTTTCTGCAGAATAATGACACCATGGGTCCTAATTTCAGAGAGGCAATTTTCTAGTGCCCCAAGGGGGCGGGGCCCTTTTCCATCAACGCCTTCCTGGAGAAAGTTCACGCCCACTCTGTGTAGCTCAGCGCTTGCCTTGCTTAAACAAGAGCTTCTGATAGTCAGTTTACGCCCTGGAAAACCTCTAAGAAGCACATATTGAGCTGCCATTTCCAATATTTTTTGCAACTAATGGCTCCCAGGACTAGGAGTTATTTGAACAACCCAGGTAAAATCAAAATGCCACAACTGTGCCATACACAGTGGGTGACACAGGAACCGGTCTTACCTACCACACTGGGAAACCTCCAGGGACTTGGGGGCCCTTACCCTCAGACCCAGGAGCCAGCAGAGCGGTTCAAAGTCACTGCAACTCATAACTGGGACCTCCCTCCAACTATCCCAGAGAGAAGGCCACGCCCTCATGACCTCCACCTACCCCCACCTGATAGCTGGGTCCCTAGGAGCCTGGAGAGACCAGAGAGGTTTATTCTCTGCTGTTTTTCTGTTCTCCATTCTTGAGTGTCTCCGCTCCCCCTCAGCCCCCCCCCCCCGCGCCGCCTCCGTTTCTAATTAAAAAAGAAGACAATACCTAACGCGGCCAGAGCCAATAAGCTCGACCTCGGCTTCCTGGATGCTGGATGAGTGAGTGGATGAGCGCAGGGCGGTAGTGCGCGGGCCAACACGAAGATTAAAGCAAGTGCGGAAAAAAAAGAAAAGCCATCCAGACGCGGGCGAATCAATAACACTTAAAACACACCCGCAGGCAGGCAGCGCGCGAGCCCAGAAGCCGCCTCTAGATCCGCGGTCGGGCTGGAAGCCGCCTAGTCCACTCAGCGCACACTTGGTTTCGAAATCCCGGTCCAGAGAGGTGGGGTTGGGGAAGTGAGAGGCCTGAGAGTGGCAGTGGAGAAACACAAAGGGTCTGCCACACACTCTCCCCTCTGGCCTTGGGTCCAGTTCTCCTCAAAGCAGCGACAGGAGGTTCACAGGTAGTGGGAGGTGTTTAGAGAGGCAGGTATAAAGCCTAACAAAGGTGGCCCTTTGGCACCAGCACCTCCGTCCGTGACTAAAGCTCCCCCACCGAACCCCACCCCGTCCCCCAACCGCGCTACACACAAGTCACTTCCTAAGTACAAAGGGAGACTGTGTAAGGCAGCACAAGCAGTATATAGAGCCACCTGCTTCCACTTTCCCGTAGAGTGTCGCGTGCCCCACCTCCTGACACGCCTGACCTCCTTGGCGCCCACCCCAGGGACCCCAGCATCAGGCTGTCTGGATTCCCTTTGGTGGTGGCTAGAGAGCATCTCTCTCTGGTGTCTCCGACCATCCATTGACTGTTTCTGGTCTTACTGTTTGGTTCTGACTGCTGAAGGTGCTGTTTTCTTAGCTTGGGAAGGGGGTCTGAGGGTTGCAGGAAATGATGCAGTGCCAGGGCTCTGAGAGGTGGCTTATGCTTTGCCAGGGACCGTGCCCGCTCCTGGGTCCTAGTTTGCTATCTCAGGAGCCTTGCCTGCAACAGGGCTGCTGCCGGGAATTCTGAGATCTCTTAGGGGTGGCTGTGGTCCTGACCGACCTGCTGTGCTTGTGGCTTGTAAGGGGGTGGGTGTCCTTGAGGACCCAATGGAGCAGCTATTCTCCTCCAGAGTCAACGAGATTTCTGTTTCTGGGGGTTCCCGGACTCTGTGATTCTTGAGATGGCCAATCCCCTGCTCTGGTTTGTGGAACCCGGGGTGGGGGGTGGGGGTAATCGGCTCGCGGGGAGCCTTTGTGCCCTCAGGGCTCCAGCACAGCCTCTCTGAGCTAAGTTGGGCAGCACACCTCTTTCCCGGGGCCCAGCCAACTTTGCCTCAGCGGCACCCGCAGAGACGACGCACGCGTCGCTTACCCGATCCGGAGGTAGACTATGCCCAGGCTGAGAAAGAGGTGGCCGAGGCAGCGCCGCGCTTTCCGGGTCATAGTCCCCGCTGGTGGCGGGTGCCGCGGACCGGGCTGTGCTGATCCCGCCGGCCGGGCCCGGCGGGGCAATCCACATAGCCTGCGCAGGGGGCGCGGGCCGAGGCTCCCTAGGCAGTCCGTCGGTGCGTCGGTCCGCGCTGGGCGCTGGAGACTGTCCCAGAGCGCGGGAGCTTCAGAGCAGAAGGAGGGAGGGACCAGCGCTCAATGCTGGGCGACGCTGCGCGCCAGCGATCGCGGCAAGTGTTTGAGGCGCGGGGACTGCGGGGCGCTGTTGCCGCCCGCCCCCGCCCCTCCCTCTCTGCCCTTCCCCCGCCCGCCTCCCGGAGCGCCCGCCCCGCGCCCGAGCGCCCGCGGGTCGAGGACGTCTGCCCCGAGCGCGCTCCCGAGGCACTCCTCCGAGCTCGCGGCGATGGGAGGCGGGGGCTAGGAGCGGAGCGGAGTTGGGGTAGGGGGTGGGGGTGGGGGCGGAGGAATCCCGCTCGCCTGGCATCCTTAGCAAACTCGCAGGTTGAGACCAGCAGGTGCCCAAGGGCCATGCTCTGGGTGAGAGGATTTAGGCTCATTCCAGAACCCTCGCGCCTCGTTAAAGCTCTGTCACAGCGGCCAGAACTTGGGAGGCGACTTCCGCAGAACTACTACCCCTCAAATTCTTTCTTCACCCTCCTCAATGCGGGGGGCTGACTGTACCGAGAGAGAGACTAGGCAGGATACTCCGGAATCTCACTGTCAGTGGATACTTGGAATTGGACTCAAGCCCAAAGACTGGTAGCAGAACCTGAGAGCGAGCACAGGTGAAAAGCTCAGGGCGCTCTCGCGGCGACACCTGCTGGGTGCGGCAGGCGGTGCATTCTGACCCTGGGTCTTTCGGATCAGAGAGGTACTGATCCTTCCTTTGATAAAACATCCCGATCCAGAGAGTTGGGGGCGCGGGGGCTGGGGGTGGGGTGGGGTGGGGCTGGCGGGATAAGACACAAGAAGTTTCCGCTGGAGAATCTGAGCCTCGTGGAGGTGACGCCAAAGTTAGACTCAGCGTCACCAGCTGGTGAATAGTCAAATTGGAACAAGGTAGCCCCGACTCTGGTGAACTCTCTCTCCACTCTACTTTTCTCCACTCCAGGCCTGCGTACCCTCAGAACTGCAGTTTTTCATGCCCACACTCATGTACAGGCTTCTTCCGTGGAAGACCCCTTTATGTATGCATCCATGGCGTACAGACTCCAGCCAGGCACCTTGGTGAGCACGATGGATTCAAGGAACACGGAAGACCTTAGTGAGCATGTGCAGAGCTTCAGATGGCACAGGCTGGTGGGAAGGTCCACAAGACAGGGTTCTAGGTGCTGTAACGTTCATTTTTAGCGCTGAGGAGATCCCTAGCAGGTCATGGGATTTGAGCACCCATTACAGTAGAAGCAGGGAGGTGGGTCAGGGTGGAGTTGGGATTAAGAGAAAGAAAGACGGTGATGTGGGAGAGAGAGAGGGCGCTGCAGACCTGGAAGGCTTAGAGTCCAGGGGTAGACGCTGGAGAATAAAGCAGGTGGCTCCTTTGGTGTGTGTATTCCAAAGTGTTCCCTGGGTGTCCCATGGAGACACTGATGGGATCAGCACTTTCCCAACTGAGCGATAATCCTCAGCCTGTGGGGGAGGTTTCAGAACATGGCCACTACATTGTTCAACCATTGTGCTATTGCAAGGGGTTCTCTGTGTCCTCCTGGCTTGGCTCTGGGCAGGCCTGTGATGGCTTCAATGAGAGGGAAAAGGTAACGGTGCAGGTGGTGGTAAAAGGATGCGTGCAGGAGCCCTGAACCACCCTGCCGGCTGTTGTGCTGAGAGGAAGTCAGGGATATGTAGAGCAGCCCACAGTACCAATTGTGTGCCTGGCTGGAGTCATCCGTCCTGATGGCTATACAGGTAATTGAATGCCCTCCAGATGCCAGCAGCCATCTACTCGGTCTTCCTGGCTCCAGGTTTGCCCTGTTGAGGCATTATGGATAGTGACCCATGTGTCACACTGTGTGCCCTACTACACCCATAGCACATGTGTTTGTATTTCTCCTCTGTCTAGTCATCTTCAGACAAAGCATCAGACCCTTTGTGGTCTCTCTTCCAGAACATCTCTCTGGCGTGTCATTTCCAATATGCACCATTGTCATCTTAGAGCAAAGAGTCATTCATGTCACAGATGTTGGGACACTCATGACCTGGAAGAGTGTGGTAGCTGTAGTGACAGAGCAGGTCAGGCAAATGCCGAGGGCACCTGCTAGGAAAAGGGGGGAAGAGAAGGAAGAGGAAGACTAGATTGGAGAGCATGCCAAGACAGGGGAGTGGGTGGAAAGAACCCAGTCTCTGCCCTTCTGCAGCAAGTAGCCTGGGAATGCAGTGATCAAGCCCAGAGGCAGCACTGCCCAGTGCCTGCACTGCCCTTGGAGCTGCAGCATGTTAACTCAGAGCCCACTGACAGTGCTGTGAGCCCCTGCTCTGATCATCGCACCACTGTGTGTATAAGGGGTGTAATTATGGAGGATTAAATATCCCCATAGTCTCACAGGCAATAGCACATGGGAGAGCTAAGATCTGAACTTGGAGCACTGGCTCCAGCCATAGCTCCTATGCTACCCCTTTATTCTCGTGTGTGTGTGTGTGTGTGTGTGTGTGTGTGTGTGTGTGTGTGTGTGTAAAAGAGCAGGGTCTCGCGTAGTCTAAGCTGGTCTGATCTTATTGTGTAGTTAAAGATGTCTTTGGACTGATCCTCCTGCCTCTACTTCCCAAGCACTAGGACAGTATTTATACTTCCATGGTGGCATTAACTTACAGAGGAAGGAAGACCAAGGCCACCACAGAAGAGACTTTGCTGAGAAATAAGATGGTCGTGTTAGCTTTCTGGCACTGCGGTAAAATACCTGAGCCAAAAATGTTTTGTTTAGCTCACAGTTTCCAATGTCTCAACCCACGGCCACTTGGCTTTACTACCTTTGGACTTGTGGTAGCTGTGTACATCATGAGGGGCCCATTCAGCAAAAGGGCCGGCATTACGGTAGCTGGGAAGCAGAGATGCAGAGAGAGCCAGGAAGAGACTGTGCATCTCCCCTGATAACTTAATTCCCTCCCATTATATGCTATTTCTTAAAGGCTCTGCTACTTTCCAGCACTTGGGAGGCAGAGGTATGTATTTTCCATGAGTTCAAGGCCAGCCTAACCAAATAGTGAGATCCTGTCTGGAAAAAAAAAAAACCACCACAACAGACAGAAACGTTTCTACAACTCCTCAGCGGTGTCACAGGCATTAGTCATTGGGGCATTTACATTTCCCAACTGTGGCATAAGAGTTGGGATGTCAAGAGCAACTGAGGTCTCTATGGCCAAGAGTGGGCCATCAATCAAATCAGAATACGGGTAGGACACTTCAGACCTAAGATCAAGGGGGGGGGGACATGTTGCCCAGAGCCTCAACACCTCAGTCTGATTGACAAACAACTGGGGAAGGAAGCCAGAAAAAGTGGAGAGTTCTGAGGGAGAAACTGAGTGTAATCCATCCAAAAACCAGAGCCACAAGATCAGTTGTCTGGGACCGACTACAGAAGTTCTTCTTCTTCTTCTTCTTCTTCTTCTTCTTCTTCTTCTTCTTCTTCTTCTTCTTCTTCTTCTTCTTCTTCTTCTTCTTCTTTCTGATTCCTGTTAGCCTCGGGTCTCTCTTCCCATCTGCACACCCAACAAACAAACAAATGAAAAATTGTTGTGAATCATAAGTTTACCAAGTAGAAGACCTGGGACCAAACCCAAGCTTAGTGACCCCAAAATGTCTGATTTCTTCTGCAAGCCCTGGTCCTGGTTTGACAAAAGCCACGTGCAGTTGTGTAGTCAGAGTCAAAGGACCTTTGGCATGAGGTCTCTATGCTCTAATGAGAGGCAGATAGTGTGAGCCCAGACATCGTTTAGGATGCGGAAGGGATCTGCCAAGACCAGCACAGGGGCAATGGAAACCCAAGGAAGGATTACAAGAAAATACGCTGTCTTCAGATACAGACCTGATCTTATGTAGGGATGTGTATCTGACTCAAAGATCAGCAGAGAATATATGGCCCTCTATATCCCTAACTGCCACTGACCCAGCACACTCAGCGAGTGAATATTTGACAAAGGGATGAAGAAAAAGCCAAGAACTATGGACAGAAGCCAGGTGGGCCAAGGCAGGCTTTTCAGGCGAGTGGAGACATGGTGGGCCTTGGGAGATGGATTGCAAATTTACCAGGTGGAAAGAGAGCTAAAGGCACTTCAGCTACATGCAGAGGGAGGACAGAGTGCAGCTTGGAGTAAATGACAGCCGTACTCAATGTGCATCTAATACGACACACACACACACACACACACACACACACACACACACACACACACACAGAGTCTGGGGCTTTTGTCCTAGCTCTGCCACTTGTTAAGTTTATGGTACACGACAGTTCTTCATGTGTTTGCTTGTTGGATGTGCTCTGATGCTAGTAACTTCCAGGTCACTTACTCACTAGGGCTGGAGAGTTCTGAGGGAGAAACTGAATCTAATCCATCCCAAGAGCCTAGGACTGACTGCAGATGCTCTTTTTTTTTTCTTCAGATTTCCACTAGTGAGTCTCTCTCCCCATTTGCAACCTCTACTTGGATTATGGAAGGGACATCTCCCTTGACTCAGTGCCTGTTACATCTTCAGGCAAACCATGCATACCTGGGCAGGAGCACACTTGGCTTTGTGCTTTGTCGCCCCCTGCTGGATGCAGAAGTAGAGAGGAACAAAGTAGGACACCTCTTGCCTCTGTGGGCTCACACAAGTGCACAGACTAATATACACTCATGCACACACCACCCCCATAACACACACACACACACACACACACACACACACACACACACACACACACGAAAAGAAGAGAAATAAATTTAAAAAAATCATAGGCTGCGGAAAACCATTTATTAGATAGGGATGTAAAGTGAATATATAACTTAAAATAAATTAAAAATGAAGTAACTGGCCATTCCCCCAAAGCTTGTAACAACCAAGGACAGACAGGTGTGACCTCTATGTGCCAGGTCTCTGCTTGCATTGGGCCTCTGAGCAAGCACAGCATCTGTGAGCTACTCCCTGTTCCCCTTCATGCTCCATCTATTGGACCACACCCCTTTGTGCATTCCCAGAGGCCAGTGGCCCCCAAGGGACCACCAAGTAAGACCCCTCCACCCATAATTCCCAGCTTGCCCTGTCTTCCCAGAAAACCCAACAGTGAAGAACCCTGCCCAGCCTCCTGCTCACTGCATTCCTCACAGTGCAGCCCCCATCTCCAGAGGTCCTGGCCACCAGGGACAGACAGATGAGGTCTCTACTCACCAGACTCCTGACTGCAAGAGGCCTCTGGGCAAGCACTGCAGAAACAGCAGCAACAACAGCAGCAGCAGCAACGGTGGTGGCAGCGGCAGCAGCAGCAGCAGTAAGCTATGCATTACTTCCTGCCTGTTCTATCTCCCATATCACAGCCAAACTTACATCCCCAAAGTCCTGGGGCCATCAGGTATCATCAGGTAAAACTCACTCTAACCCCAGCCAGCCAGTTCCCCTAAAACATTCCCAACAGAGGTAAAGCACACCTTCTCCCCCAAACTCCATTTTCTGGCCCATATTTCAGCCTGCATTATCTGAGGCCTGCCAAGAGCAGAGACAACCAGATGTCCAAAGGCCAGTGGAAGAACATGAATAACAAGAGCCAGCGCTTTATGGCAACTCTAGAATTTAGTTATCATACTAGAAAGCCCAGGACATTTTTCAACAAAGTCACAGATGGAGAAAAAAGATATTTTAAGACAGAACCAAATTTAAACAACATCAATCCATAAATCCAACTCTATAGAAAATAATAGAAGGAAAAATACATCACATGGAGGAGAACTACAACCAAGAAAATACAGGAAATAAATAATTCCATACCAGCAACAACAAAAGAAAGGACACACACACACACACACACACACACACACACACACACACACACTGACACCACCAACAGCAAATAACAGGAAGTAACAGTCATTGGTCATTAATATTGCCCAACATCAATGGACTCAATTTTCATCAGTAAAGACAAAGGCTAACAGAATGGTTGTGAAAAAAAGGATCCATAATTCTTCTTCATACAAGAAACACACCTCATCCCACAAAGATAGGCATTACCTCAAAGTAAAAGGCTGAAAAAAGGTTTTCCAAGCAAACAGACACAGGTACCAAGCTGGAGTAGCCTTCCAATATCTAACAAAACAGACTTTCAACCAGAATTAATCAAAAGAGAGGGGGAAGAACACGTCATACTCTTCAAAGGAAAAATCCACCAAGATGGTCTCTCAATTCTGAACAATGCCAAATGTAAGGGCACCCACACTGGTAAAAGAAACATTATCAAAGCTAACTCATACATTGAACCCCACACATTAATAGTGGGGGATTTCAACATCCCTCTGTCCCCAATGGACAGACCATTGAGATAGAAACCAAAGAAATAATGAAACTAACCTAACCAACAGATATCTACAGAACATTCCATTCTGCATGCAGAAAAAGGCAAATAGATCCATATTTATCATCCTGAACAAAAATCTAGACCAAGTGGATCAAAAACACTCATCAATAAACCAGAAACACTAAATCTATCAGAAGAGAAAATGGGGAAGAGCCTTTAACTCATTGGCACAGGAGACAACTTCCTGAACAGAACACCAACAGCTCAGGCACTAAGATAAAGAATTAATAAATGGGGACCTCATGAAACTGAAAAGCTTCTGCTAGGCAAAGGAAACAGTCAGTAGAACAAAATGGCAGCCTACAGACTGGGGAAAAGATCTTCACCAACCCTACATATGACAGAAGTCTAATATACAAAATACATAAAGATCCCAAGAAATTAAACATCAACAAACCAAGTAGTCCAATTAAAAATGGGCACAGAGCGAAACAAAGAATTCTCAGTAGAAGAATCTTTAATGGCTGAGAAGCGCTTAAAGAAATGTTCAGAGAGAAAATGAGGTTGGACTCAGAGATGTTTCTCTTTTCCTTTATCTTTCTTCATTAGGTTTGGAGATAGGGGTTGAAAAGAAAGAAGGGGAAAAATAGAAATATATAAGGATGATAGGACAAAAAGTAGGTCATTGAATCTACTCCTCAACTTAAGGCCTTGATTGTTACTAACAAGGTTATTTTTAATTCATTGACACATATTTTTGTATATTGATGCAAAATAAGTTTAATTTTTATACATTCGTATAGAATTCAAATTTAAGATTATCCTACACACACACACACACACACACACACACACACACACACACACACATATACATACATACTTTTTTTTTTTACTGTAATATGAGGTATTTTACCCATACAACTCAAGTAGAACACAAGGTTTACCTCCAATACTTTGAAAGTGCTGTTGCAGGCTGTTTAGGATAAATAAGTTATACAAGTTAATTGTTAGCTGATCAAATTAGGGTCATGTCAATTACTAGTCTATTTTTATTACAAGAATATACACCCTAAGTTTAACTATAGACATGGTTCTATAGATTCTATAGATATATAAGGTAAAATAGTTATATAAGGTCTCAAAAAATGTCAGAGACCTACAGAATGTGGCATTTAAAGACGTTTTTACTATATTAAAGATACTTTGACAATAACACAGGTTAACTCTTGGCAACACCCAGCCTACCTCAAAAAAGAAGATGAGCATCAAAGACCCTCCTTATGGAGATGGATTCAAATGTGGCAAACAAGCCACTGGGAAAAATGTCCTTGTTTCAGCCACAGACAGAATTCTGCCCCAAAATGGACAAATTTGGATGCAGGCAGAGTTGATTGCCAAATTCTGCAAAGACAGGGTAAGCAAGTCCTCAAAAGTTCCTGCCTCCCAAATATGTATGTCAGATATACTGAGTCAGAAGGCTGAAGATGATGCTCCAACATTATAGAGAGCTTTGGGTGACTGTTCAGGCATCAAACTGTCTCTGTCATTCTTTTGTTTTGGAAGTTGCTAACCTGTACTTCTCATTTATCCAGGTAATTAATTTTATTCCTTCTCAAGTCTCTGATGGGGTTGAAGACAAGATAGCTTAGTTGTTTAGTGATTATGATGTTTTTAGGTCTAGACAGATGTTTTAAGTTAGTAGAGATGAGATATGATAGATATTGATTTACATTCAGAATTTTAGACTCACCAAGATAGGAAATGGTTTTTCAAGCTTGCCAAATACAAATAGCCAAAACACTATGAATGTAACATTAATATAATTCTTGATTTTTCATGATTCTTCTTTCTGTATGTAGTTTATTTTATATATGTATAATAATATAAATCTGTATATAAAATGTAAAACTTACTAAAATAGAAGAAGTGTTCAATGTTCTTGGTCACCAAGGAAATGCAAATCAAAAGCTCTGAGATTCCACCTTACACCCTCTAGATTGACTAGGATCAAAAACCCAAATTACAGAACATGCTGGCAAGGACATGGAGAAAGGGGAACACTCCTACAGTGCTGGTGGAGTGCAAATTTGTACAACCACTTTGGAATTCAATCTGGAAGTTTCTCAGAAACCTGGGAATAGATCTACCTTAAGTCCCAGCTATACCACTCCTGGGCATATACCCTAAAGGTGCTCTACCTTGCTCAACTATGCTCATAGACGCTTTATTCATAATAGCCAGAAAATGAAACAACCTGGATGTCCCTCAACAAAAGAATGGATTGAAAAAAAATGCAGTACATTCACACAATGGAATATTAATCAGCTACTAAAAACAAGAAAATAGTGTAATTGGCAGGCAAATGGATGGAATTAGGAAAGATCATCCTTAGTGAGGTTCCTAGGCCCAGAAGGACAGTCATGGTATGTACTCACTTATAAGTGTACATTAATCATAATGTACAGGATAAACATGCTACAATCCACTGACCCAAAGAGGCCAAAGGAAGATGCTTGAATTTCTCTCAGAAGAGGAAATAAAATAGACATCTGAATTAAATGGATGGAGAGAGCTGTGTGGGAGAGGGGGTGAGAAGGGTAGCGGGGGTGGAGATCAGGTGTGCGGAGAGCCTGGGAGGGGAGAACAGAGGGAAGGACCAGGATAGAGAATGGGAAATCCAGTGGAAAAGCATCTCTGGGACAGGGGAGGGCCCCAGGAGTCTCTGGTTCCTAATATCCGGGGATATGGGTCCTGAAATTGTCACCTCCTGTAGTCAGGTCTGACTTCCAATGAAGGGAAGGGGACACCAACCCACCTATAAAATCATCCACCCAAAATATGTCCTGCCTACAGGAAATGTAGGGATAAAGATGGAGCAGAGATTGAGGGAATGGCAAACCAATGACTTGTCCAACTTGAGACCTACCTCATGGGTGGGAGCCAAACCCTGACACCATTAATGATACTCTGCTATGCAGGCAGATAGGAGCCTAGCATTTCTATCTTCTAAGAGGCTTCATCCAGCAGCTGATGGAAACAGATGCAGAGTTACACAGCCAAACAATAGGTGGGAGCTTGGGGAGTTCTGTGGAAGGGTGGGAGGAAGGATTGAAAGAGCCAGAGGGGGTAAAGGACACCACAAAATGACCTACATAGTAATGTAACTTGGGCCCATCAGGGCTCACAAGACTGAACCACCAACCAAAGAGCTTGCATCGGCTGGACCTAGACCCCCTACATATATGTAACAGATGTGCAGCATGGTCATCGTGTGGGTCCCCTAACAATGGGGAGTAAGGGCTATCTCTGACTCCGTTGCCGGCCTTTGGGTCCCTCCTCCATAGCTGGGCTGCCTTGTCTGGCCTCAGTGGGAAAGGATATGCATTGTACTCCTGTGACTTGAGGTGCCAGAGTGGGTTGACTCCTTAGGGGACTCCATTATCTGAGAAGGAGTGGAGTAGGGAAGGGGGAAGAGGCATGAGAGTGGGACCAGGAGAGAGGGAGGAAGGGCCTGGGATCAGGCTGTAAAGTGGTTAAATTAAAAAAAAAATCAAAAAGGAAGTAACTGGACCTCCTGGGGTGTGAGGCAGACCACTGTGAAAGAATGAATGAAAGAGGATGGTGCTCATAGGAAAAGCACACAGACGTGACAGAGTGGCTTGTGGAGAACTTCAAGTAGCCACAAACAAGGTCTCTGACAAGGAGTTTGTGCTGGCACAGGGTGATGAAAAGTACACACAGCCCACCCTGAAAACCCCCACCAGGACAGTGGCTGTTGTGTTGCCCTGACTTGGCCTGCATGCTGGCCTGTTGCCTGGCCCAACACAAACATCTACCAAAGAGATGGATATGTCACCCAGGTGATGCTCTCAAGAGCCTTAGCATCCAGCCCATGGGGGAGTGACAGTCAGAAAGAAGCAGTCAGAAGGAAGTGGCAGCAGCCAATCTGGGCTCCATTGCGAGGTGCTGAGGGCTTCCTCCTTCAGAGGACACCCAAGGGTTCTGAGCAGGACTGTGGCCCTTCATGATATGGGACTGTGTAAGTGAGGTGAGTCTCTGCAGTGTGTGGCTATCCTTCACGCCACTGCCTTGTGACCACCTCTGTGTAAACAGCCCTGTTTTGTATCTGGTAGGAGGACACTGGGCCTCTCTCACAAGAGCTTCTGGCTCTCATGCCCTGGAGCTCTTGTCTTACTGTCCTGTCTCCCAGTTTGGGAGCAGGTGGGACAAGATGATGAGGATGGAAGACCCCATTTCCACATCTAGAGAACAGCAGAAATCCAGAAACCCATCACAATCAGCTGCCAGTCACTGTGACACATTATCCCCAGGCCTCTAACTTATAGGAGGAAGGCTTTATTTTGAGGTTTTGGTCCATGGCTACTTAGCCCTGTTGCAAGGCAGCTCGTCATGGCAGGAGGCTGTTGGGAAAAACGTGCTCAACTCATGACATCCAGGAAACAAGAGAGGGACTTGAAGAAGCTGAGGTTCTCATCTTCAAGGCCTTGCCCCAGTGACTTAACATCTTTCCAGTATTCCTTACATCGTGAAGGTCCATTTAACCTCCTAGCAGTTGGGGACCAAGCCCTTCCATGGGCCTTTGCTGACAGCTAAATTCCATCTGGTTAAGGGAGTAAATAGCTCCCCCTTGTACTCTGTGAAACCATGACAGTTGTCAGGGAGAGCAGCCTGCTGCAGTCCATGGTGAACTTCTTGCACAGGGGACACAAGTGGTGTGGGCAGTTTCTCCTCCTATAGGTGACATGAGAAGATGAAAGGAGAGCAGATCCTCAGTTCCCTATTGGTCTTCATCTCCTCAACACAGAAACCCAGCCTGGCATGAGTCTAATCCTCCAGAAAGTGCTGCGTTTTGGAAAAGAAATGCTCAAGTCCCCAAGAGTGAGACATTAAAGCATTCTTGTTTTCAGATGGACACAAGCCAACACACCCTCCAATGCTTCCATGCGTGAGTCTGTGTTTGTACCAGTGGTTGCGAGCTAAGCCAGCTTCATAGTCTGCAGTTCTTGGGAACAAAGCAGACTGACAGGCTGTAACTTACACACTGTCACCCATGCTGTGGAGGAGTCAGGCAAGTGGAGAGGTGGTTCCCATTAGCACACGGGGCTGTACAGGACCAGGAATGAGCTGCCTTTGTCAGAGTAGGTCAACATCGCCATTTGTCAGTATCTGCCAGGTCAAAGCTGAGTTTTGTAGCGCTGATCGTATTTTCTTCTGTTGTTTTGAGAGTAGCACAAGATATCATAATGGCTAATTTTCATTGTCATCTTGCCTGCACCTAGAACCAACAAAAATGAAAGACCTTAGGAATGAGAATAAAGCAAAAATACCCTCCAGTGAAGGAATTTCTCTTGAAGACTCACCCTAAATGTGCGTGGCACCTTCTGGTGGCAGATCAGATAAAGGGCATGGAAGAAGGGGACAACTTTGCCTGCTTGCCTTTAGTCTTACTGACAAGTCCATCCATCCCGTTGCTGCAGTACTTCTCCACTGATATTAGAGCCAAGTTCTCTGAGGTTATACTATAGAGTGAGGACAAGCAGCTATTCAGGAATCCTCCAGAATTCCCATGTCAGATAGGGACTGAGGAGACATCCAGCCTTGTGAACTGAGCAACTGCCAGATTCCTGGCCTTTCATTCTTGAGGCAGCCATTGTTGGACTACCAGGGCCATTTCCTGTAAGTCAGTCTAATAAATCTCCATATACATCAGTTTCGTTCCCTTAGAGAACCCTGACTAAAGCAGCCACATATATGTACTTAACTAGTGATTCCCTGAAAGTGGGTTAAAGCACTACTGGGTGTGACAGGGATTGGTCAAAGCCATTTTCCCATGACAAAGAACATGCTTGGTCTTCTGGTCTGAGAAAGAAGTCCATGTTGACTGCCAAGGACCATAGCACCTGTGCAGTGTAGGAGCCCAACAGTGGGCCACCCAGTGAATAGGGTTTTCTATTGAAAGCATTCTATGACCATTTTATGTTAATTAAGTAGTGTGGGGCTGAGGCTATAGCTTAGTTTGTAGAATGCTGGCTAGCATGTATGAGGCCTTGGGTTTAGTCCCTAGCACCACATAAACCAGGTGTGGTGGCACACACCTGTAATGGAGGCAGGAGGGCCAAGAGTTCAGGATCAGCCCTGGCTATATAGCCTAATGTGGACCTGCTATGTGACTTCAGGCAGGTGAGTGTACTCCTCTGTGTCTTAGCCTTCTGACTTCAACACAGAGGAAGACAGCTCCGTCTCCAGTAGTTGTGAGGGTAAACTACAATGCGGGCACACTGACAGCTGAAACCCATGGCGAGAAGAACTCAGACAATGGATTCTGTAAAGCTTGGCCACAGGGTGTAAACACTACTGTGGTGTACTTACTAATGTCCAGAGCTTTAGAGTGGGTAGGCACAGGTGCAATGACTCCTGTTACCTAATAGTGGAGCCAGGAACAGATCTGTAGCCCGTCAGAGACCCCATTACTCATCTGTCAGATGGGGGGGCGGTGCATACTTCCCAGGGTGTCCTGGGAGTGAGGAAGTAGTAGGTAGGATGTGGTTTTTGCACAGTGAGTGTTCTCTAAGTAGGCCAGTGGAGGTATCTCTTTGTGTATCTGACCAGGGGACACCCTGCGGGAAACTATGTTCCTGGACTATGGCACATTTTAAACTGATGTCTCTAAGTGAATGAGTGTGGCTGTTGTCATTGAAGACAAAGCTGCGATAAGCAGTATGGGTTACTGTGATGACAGAATTGCTCCCTGGCTTTTGACTGAGCATAAAAACTACATTCCCCATTATTGTTTAGATGTTAACATAGCCAAAAGGTTCTTAACTGTGAAGATTCTGTGGGAGACACCAGTTTTGGGTTACCCTCTTTCCCCTGCTCTTTTGAGCATTATTAGTAAGATTACTAGATGGAAATTGAATTGTGGTCCATGATAGCCTAGTAAGCGCCATGGCAGTCTACATTGCTCACGGTGGGATTTATTTTTCCAGGGGAAAGGAAAATCTCTCAGCTTTGGTCTGTTTGTTTCCTAGTGAAAGGACACCAAGCATTGACATCTGATTCTTAGTACTTGGTCTCTGGAAATATTTAAACCCAGAACACCAGCAGCCTGTCTCACTAATTCCTTCCTTAGATCCCTGAGGCTGAGATAGAGACACCACACCTGCCCAGCCTTTTCCTGAGCCGTGTCCAGCATGCTCTGGCCTCCTCAGGAGGCTCACATGCAGAGAATCTCTTCTCTAGGTACCTACCAAATGCCTAAGTCTGGGACCCTGGGATTTTAGGGCTCTCCTGAGCACTGTCTTTAGATCAAGAAAATGCTTCTCAGAATCTCCAAGATGCTCCGACTTGCTAAGGGCAGCAGGACACGGAGCAGAAATTGCATTTCTCATCAATAAAGCTGAGGTGTGCAACTGAGAGATCCAATCAGAGCTCCAATGAGGAAGAGTCAAGGTCAGGATAGTGACAGTGCCTTCAAATATACCAGGACCAAGATAACACCCCCATGGGAAGTATGCCAGAACTCAGCAATGAACCACAGTCCAACAGCAGCATGTTAGGCTTGAATAGACTGTGAGGGACTGGATTTCCACATCTTTCTGAACACAGAGGGTAAGTGCTAAGATCCATCAGAGCATGAAACTTAAGAAACTTAAGAAGAAAGATGACAGTTTCTTAGTGTCCATCATTTTGAGATCTTGTGACAGGTGTGCATTTGGATAAAAATCCCTGTGTAAGTTAGTAACTATTCCAACACACTCAAGTTTGTTTGTCTTGTCTTGGACTCTCGTGAGAATAAGTGCCAGACATTTAACTTAAAAACCAGAACACTCACCGTGATCTCTGAGTGCTATTTTTCTTTTTCTTCCTCCCTTACACCTACCTTTCTTGCCCCCTCCTAGCCTGACTCTCCTTTCGTCCTCATCACCTCTTCATTCCATATTTATGTCTATAGACATATCTAGAGTAATGTTTTCCAATTTCAGGCACGAGGCATTAGGTTTTAAAATAGTTTCCCTTCACTCCCTCAATTTTCCAGTAATCTTGAATTATTTTTTAATCTATTGTTTTTACTTATTGCATCTTATTAGTTTTCTCATATTTAATCGGTTCTTTGAGGTTTTCATATAGTTTGTTTTGATCACATTCATTACTTCTCCAACTCCTCATGATATGCACCCCACACTCCACACACCCTACTTCGTGCTTTCTTCTTCTGTTTTTAAGTCCATCAAGTATAATCAAGTGATACCCATAAATCCTTGGGTGGATACCCTTTTACTAGGGCATGATTGACCTACCAGGGCCCATACTTTTAAAGGAAATTTACTTTCCTTCTTCTAACAGCTACCAGTAGCCAGTATATCCCTAGTTAGAGGTGGGAATCCATGCCATCTTCCCGGGATTTTATCTGACTTGTGTTTGCATATGTTTTGTGCATGCTATCACAACTGGTATGAGTTCATATGTGCAACTGCCTTTCTGTGCCCAGAAACTTGTGCTCTTCTGCTGCCTCTGGATCTTGCAGTCCTTCTGCACCCTCTACCATAATGATCCCTAAACATTAGCAGGAGAGAGTGTGATATAGATACCCCACTTAGGGCTGAGCATTCACCACTTTCTAATGCTCTGTGTCTTTGCCGTTGTGGGTCTCTGAGTTAACCTCTGTCTACTGAGAAAGGAATGAAAGTTTAGAGCTGTGCTTATCTATGAGCATAGTGAGGAGGCTTTAATAACCGGTTTAATACTATGCCTCTTTAGAAAAGTAATAGTAGGTTCTCCCCTAAAGCATATGATATATCTGGGCCACAGATTCTTGTTCCTGACAATGGTACCAGGAATAGTTTTCAACTTGTTGAGTGGGTCTTAAATCTAATCAAAAGGGGTTGGTTACTCCCATGACACTGTCACCACTGCACCAGTAGGCGTGTCTTGCCAGGCCTGAGATTGTTGTACTTTGCAGGATTCACATTTGAGTAAGATTAGTGGCTATTTTTCTCTTCCAAAAAACGTACACAGCTCTTTCTAGTACCATGAAAGCTAGCCAGTAGTAAGGAAGCTCCCAGGTTAGTGTTACATTGGTTTTTCCACATTCTATGACTAAATTATGTGGTGTCCTCAGCAAGAGGGTCTTACCACAAAGTTTAGTCGGGTAACCAAGAGCATTGGCAACAGCCAGTAATGTTTGAGTCTACGGTAGCCCACTTCCCAGTAACTCCAAGAGAGAAAAATCTATTCCTGAGACAGGGTGTTTTTATTCATTACACTGTGGTATCTATTAGGGTTATGGCTGCCTTGTTATAGTAAAACTCCATTTAAGGTGTGTGTGTGTGTGTGTGTGTGTGTGTGTGTGTGTGTGTGTGTGTGTGTGTACAAGTACGCACATGCACAAACATGTGTTAAGAAACTTCTACAATAGTGGGTTTCCATATGTCTGTTTCAAAATGCTTTTTAATATTAGTTATCCCTCCCCATCTTCTCTCATCTACCCTACCCTCCCATCCTCCATTCCACTTAACCTTTCCTGTTATATTTTTCCCCTTTAACCTTTCATACTCCTGAATTCTTTCTACCTCTTCTTGGAATTCCTCCATGTCTCCATTCTCTATGAATATTCCAAGTGGAACACACATATATAAAGATTTAGAGCAAACATCCATATATGAAATAAACCGCATGATATTTGTCTTTTTGTGTCTGGGTAACCTCATTCAAAATGGTTATTTCCAGCTCTATTCCATTCATTGAAATTTTTACAATTTTGTTTTTCTTAGCAGATAATATTCCATTGTGTAAATATGCCATATTTTCATTATTCATTAATCAGTTTAGTGTCATCTAGGCTGTTTCCATGAATAGAGGTAATGCATGGATGTGGATGAGAAAGTATCGTTACAGTGAGATAGTGTGATTTAGTGTCCTTTGTGTATATGCCAAGAAATATATAGTTACATGATGTAGTAGATCTATATCTAGGTGTTTTTGAGACAGGGTTCCTGGATGGACTGAAACTTACTACACAGCCTCAAACTCATAGAGATATGAACCCAGAGTGCTAGGATTAAGCGTGTATGCCACCTTGACCAACTATTTCTAGCTTCTTGAGAAGCCCCTATATTGATTTTCATAGTGATTGTACCAGTTTACACTCCATCATCAGTGAATAAGCGTTCCCCTCGACCCACATCCACAGTTTTCCTCACCAGTAATGATAGACGTCACCTAGGAGTAAAAAAAAAAAAAAAGGATATAAGAAGTTATTCCAAGAAAACGGAACTAATAAACCAACAGGTATAGCTGTACTAATACCTGAAAAAAAATAGGTTTAAAACCAAAATTAGCCAGAAAATATGAGGAAAGAAGATTTCATTGTCATTAAAGGAAAAAGATTACCAATAGAACATTGAAATACTAAAAATGATATATGCACCAAATGTGGGGCAATCAGTTTTATAAAAGGAATACAAGTAGGTCTACAATCACAGACTGATCTCAAGACAGTGACAGCGATCACGTCAATACCGCACTCTTACAAATAGCAAAGAAGAGAAGCTTTGGTGTTAAGTGACACCATACACCAAAGGACCCAAAAGACATTCCACTCAAACACTAAAGGATTCACGTTCTTCCCAGCAGCTCATACAGCGTTCTTCAAATCTGACCATGTAGGAGACAAAGCAAGTCTCTACAGATGTAAAAAAAAAAAAAATGGAAACCACATTCTGAATTTTTCTAACCACAGTTTAATAAACAGGAAATTAGAAACTACAGAAAGTTCAGAAACACACAAAAACTAAACACACTACTGAATGATAATTGGGTCATGGAAAAAATCAAGAAGGAAAAAATTAAATTCCTAAAATTGAATTGAAATGAAAGCACAGCATACCAAAATGTATGGGACAAAATGGAGGTGATGGAAAGAAGAAAGTGACTTTTAGGTGCCTACTTTAGAAATAAAACATTTGAGAGATCTTGAATTAATAACTTAATAGTGCACCTGAAGACCTTGGAAAAAACAACAAGCAAGCATCCTAGGTAAGCCTTCCTACTCAGGTGGGAAGGTGTCCAGAAGGCCAATAACTCCAAAGCCTGGGAAGGTATCCCAGTGGAAGAACATCCTGAGATAAGGAGGGCTGAGGAATCCCATAGCTCTGAGGCGGGACAGTGTCCTAATAGAAGGGCATCCTGAACCTCGGAAGTCCAGGAACCATATAGGTCTGAAGTAGGACAATATTCCTGTGGAAGTATATCCTGAGACAGGGAAGCCCAGGAACCACTCAGCTCTGGGGTGGGACAATATGCCTATATGAGGGTATCCCAACACACGGAAGCCCAGGAACCACTCAGCTCTGAGGTGGGACAGTGTCCCAAGGGTAGAGTATCCTGAGACGTGGGAGTCCAGGGACCACACAGCTCTGAAGGGAGGCGTCCTCATTAGAGGTGTTGTAGCTCCTAAGGGAGGGTTTCCACAGCCCTCCCTGAACTGTGGGGGTTAGAAACCCCAGCTGACCTGAGGAGCTCAGGAGACTCAGTCCCACTCATTTTCCAGCCATTGCAGCTCCCAAGGGAGGCTTTCTCCAACCCCAGATGAACTGAGAAGCTCACATGCTTCATCCTCACTCTTTCTTTGCTTCTTGTCTCCTATGTTTCTTGGCTTTGTTTGGTAAGAGGGTCACACCAGACAGCAAGTCTCTTAAAATACATTTATTGGAGGGACAAATCTAGACGAGGAGGCATGAATCCAGCAGTGGCTGACTCTGATCCAAGGAGAAGACAGCAGGGAACTGAGCAGACACAGCCTTTAGGATTTCTTAGTGGCTTCAGCTTTTTAGGGCAGAGATGTTCAGGGTAAGGATGGATATGGCTTCAATCCTGAGCTTGGGAAACATAGGGTTTGGTAGGTTTTCCAGTTCAGGGATTGGTTGGTTCCTCTGCTCAAGGAGTGGTGCGTTTTTGTGGGAAGTTGAGGGACAGGTGTGTTTGATTCCTCAGGGATGGTGAGTTTTGCTCAGAATTTATACCTAAAATTAGCATAATATGGGAAGTGTTCTACTGATGGACTGGAGAGGCCATTTGACAGTTAGAAAGGTGTGTGTGTGAGGGGCTTATTAACTCATACCTCAAGAGGTTTACACAGAATTGAACTCTAATCTAAACAAAACAACTTTCCTTAACTAAACTATAAACTAAGGGGTTAGATTCCTGGTCCTGGTCCCTGGCTGGCAATGCCAGACCATGTAAAGCTCCCTGTTTCAGAAAAATGATTAGTTTATACATTGCTGCCAGAGACAGTGACAGAGCTCACAGACTAGTACCAGCTGGACATGCCTCCTTCCCCCTGAGTTCCCTGTAAGCAGCAGCCATAGCTGATGTCTCAGGTGCTGCAGTTTTCTCTGCAAATTCAGCTTTCACTTCTCCACATATCTGACCTCAGATCCCAGGACTGTGAAGATTTAGCCCCAGCCACTATAGAGTCCTGAGGTATTGCTGTCCAGAGGTATGGAGAGACCAGCAGCACAGCCTGAAGATCTGAGCACCCCTTTAAAGGATCTCAAGGGGTGACACCCAGGAAAGATGAAGAGCTGAAGAGGGGGCACCCATGCAAAGATTTAGGGGGATCCCAGAGTCAGAACTTGAAGAGGCCCAGTCTGGCTGCTGAAGAGCCTCAGGAAGAGGACTGAAAATGTTTCTGCAAAGTATACAAGGTGCACACCTTTAATCCCAGCACTTGGGAAGCAGAGCTAGATGGGTCTCTGTGAGTTTGAGGCCAGCCTGGTCTACAAAGAAAGTCCAAACGAGCCAAGGCTACAGAGAAACCCAAGGATATGGAAAAACCAAACCAAACAAAAACAAACAAACAAAACCAAAGTATACAACATCTACAAAAGCAGTCCATGGCAGGAAGGCTTTCCCCGTGTCTTGGGTCAGCATGTACAGCAAGCATCCTTCATCCCCCAATATGTAGACAGGAAGAGATAATGAAAATCTGAGCTGCACAACAAAAGCAGCACAAAGAGTCAGTCAAAGAGTTGGTTCTTAGTAAAGATGAACAAGATTGAGAAACAGCCAAATTGACCAAAAGAAAGAGGGAACAAGAGAGATGGCTTAACAGTTAAATCATGAGCTGCTTTTCCATCAGAAGGGAGTTTGCTTCCCAGTACCCACGTGTTGGCTCACAACTGTCTATGACTCCATTTCCATCCTCTCCTGGCCTGAGCAGGTACCTGGCATGCACACACTCATCATACATACATGCAGGCAAGATAGCCATACACACTAAATAATGTTTTATTTAAAATAATTTTAAAAGTTGTATTTCACCAAATTGAAAAATCTAAAAGAAATGAATGTCTAGATCTATCAGGCCTCCCAAAGCCAAACCAAGATGAAACATATAATTTAAATAGGCTCACAACATCTAGTGAAATAGAAGCAGTATCTAAAAGTCTCCTGGTTAAACAAAGCTTAGGGCCAGGGGAATTTGGTGTAGATTTCTACTAGGTCTTTAAAAAACTCACACCAATACACTTCAAATTATTCCAAATATATAAAACAAAGGAACATTTCCAAAATCCTTTTACAAAGCCAGCAATACTACCCTGAACCCCAAACCAGATAAAGGTCCAACAAAAAATTGTAGACTGGTATCTATCATGAACATGGGCACATTTCTCAAAAAATGCTTGCAAACTCAAGTAATCAAGAAATCAAGAAAATATAAATAAAAAAGATTATCCACCATGACCAAGCAAGTCAACTTCATCTCAGAGGCACAGGGTGGCTCAACATATGTAAATCAATAATGATAATCCACTGTGTAATTTGACTCAAGGAGAGAAACCACATTATTATCTCATAAATGCAAAAGGCCTTTGACAGAATTCAACATCCCTTCATGAGAAAAGTCCTGAAGCCTCTAGGGATACAGGGGACACATTTCACAGACCACATCATGCTAAATAGAGAAAAACTTAAACATTTCCACTAAAATCATGAACAAGACAAGAATGCCCACTCTGTCCCCTCCCATTCAAGACTTGAAGTCTTCACTAAAGCAATAAGATAAAGGAAAGAAATCAAGGGGATACAAATATGAAAGGATGATATCAAAATATCCTAATTTGAAGATATTATCCTATATACATAACTTGAATTATTTCTAATTGCATTTGTCATATTTATAAAATAATTCAACAACATTTCCAGAACTTCTGTAATATCCACTTAGTAGGAAGGGAACACTGAATTGCTGGACCAGACAAGCGCCTGGCACAGCATGGCATGCACTGTAGGCAAGCGCCTGGCACAGCATGGCATGCACTGTAGGCAGGTGCCTGGCACAGCATGGCATGCACTGTAGACAAGCGCCTGGCACAGCACGGCACGCACTGTAGACAGGCGCCTGGCACAGCACGGCACGTACTGTAGACAGGCGCCTGGCACAGCACGGCACGCACTGTAGACAGGCGCCTGGCACAGCACGGCACGCACTGTAGACAGGCGCCTGGCACAGCACGGCATGCACTGTAGACAGGCGCCTGGAACAGCATGGCATGCACTATCCTGAGGCAGCCTGGGATTCTGTTCTGCTGAGCACATGCTGTTCCTTTTATCTGCAGTGCCCTCTCCTCCTTGCTTTCCACGTTTCTGCTCCTTTTAGATCTGGCTCAATGTGAAGCATTTCCTGACCTCCACACCAGGCCAATCAGACCTTCTCTGGAGACTGAGAAGCTGAGCAGTGACAATAGGACAGCAGATGGCTTAGTGTTCACTTGCAGGAGGCAGTGTCCTGGGAGAACTGTTAGGCAAGGGGTTGGTACCAAGTCCACGTGGTGCAGTACAGCATCTGCTTATTGACCTTGGCCCTCGGGCTTCTCTACCTCAGGACTCAGGTCAGTTCCTGTGCTTGCTTCAGTACCCACCTGCTGCACTGACCCCCCAGTGTTGAGTCTGTGCTGCAAGAGGATTGCTGGATGGATTGAGATTACCCGAAGATCATTGTGAGAAGCCAGCACTGTCAGCAGGTGAATTTTGCATATGGACAGATTAGTCAGAGCTGAGAGGGTGACCCCAAGTTTTAATGTGGGAGCCCAGGATTTCCCAGAGCCCAGGTTCTCTCAGGCACGGGAAATCCCATGACACCTGCACCTTGTCTTCTTTCTGGACAGCTGAAGAGGAGACAGAAAAGTCCTGGCTGAGGTGAGCTGTGCTTGATATGAATCTACTTGGGCTCAGCAACACTGTGCAAGGAGGCAAATAAGAGATTCCAAAATGGATACTCTGCAAGATGAGTGAGTAGTCAGAGCCACTGACAGGAAGCTAAGTGAAAGAGGTGAGGCAGAGCCCTGTCAGGTGATGAGCTAAAGGGATGGGGATGAAGTACCTGAGGTCATTTAAAGTGAGGAGTTATGGGATAAGTGATGCTGAAGTGCTGACTGAAATGATGGGAGGCACAGGAAGAAGGAATATGCAGAGATGAAGGATGGGCAAGCTTGAGGGAAAAGAGGGGCTAAGAAGTGAGGGAGAAGGGATTCACAGAGTAGAAGAGGAGAGAAGAGAAAAGAATGGGGTGAGAGAAGGATCAGAAGGGCCAGGCGAGCAAGCTAAAGATGGGTGGGTCCTCTTGGGTGAAGTAATGAAATGGGCAGAGCTGAAGGAGTGACTAGAGATGAGGGGAAAAGTTGGAGGCTGAAGGGTGGGAAGGGTGAAGGAGCTGGAAGGGCCGCTGACACTGTCAGAATGTGAGTAGAGTGGGCCAAGGAGAAAAAGGTACAGGGCACTGAGAGGTCCAAGCTACTAAGTCACTTGGGGGAGCAGCTAGGACAGGTGGTTTTGGTGACCTAAAGGAGTAATTGTGATCACTGGTCATGCTGACATCATACGGGAACAGCTGAGATGGAAGGTGCTTTGAGGTAACATGGAGTCCTGAGAAAAGTGAAAGGAGCTGATGATGTCATAGTGTCACCACTGCCAGAGGAGGTAGCTGGATAATGGCTGCCTTGACATCACAACTTTCCCATCCACAGCCTCAGCAGTGAGGAGCTTGTCTTCTCCATGGCTGAGTGTCAGCGCATAACCATCAATGTAAAGGTGGAGGATGACATTAGCTCCTCACCCCAGGCCAATGTTGCCATAGAGATCTGGATCGAAGGCACAGTGTCTGGGTGAATACCTTGAGATGCTAGATTGAAGCACAAAGAGGAGGTGGAGCCTCATCTAACCCAAGAATCCCAGAGTGACAAGGGGTGGATCTCAGACACCAATCAGAAGTCATCACAGTGGCTGTTCCCACAGCAGAGCTATTCCATAAGTTATCTCTTACCTGCCACCTCACTACCAGTCATGCATGGATACTCCAACAGGAGTCGGCCTCCCCCAGTTCCCTATTGTTGGCCTTCCTGCTCAGACAAAAGGGTGTTCTGGGATGCAGGAGCCTAGGGACCACACATCTCTGAGGGGAGAAATTATCCTAATGAGGGGCATCATGAGACACAGGAACCCAGGAGCCACAGAACTCTGAGGTAGGATGGTGCCCCTATGGAAGGACACGCCAAGACATAGGAACCAAGGCACCCCACAGCTCTGAGAGGAAGCCTCCTCAGCAGAGGATCTCTCAGGGGAGAGTATCCCCAGCTGAGCTAAGGAGCTCAAATGCCTCAGCCCCACTCCACTTCTTCACTTCTTTTCATTACTGTAGTCCCTGAGCGGAACAACCAAAGCAGGACACCTCCTCCACCCACACCCACACCCAAGAGCTGTCAGTGTGGCATACTTCAAAGCCTTTAAACCTGTGGGACACCAGAACTGTCAGAGGCCATCCTTGAGCTGCTACAAAGACAGTTAAAATGGCCTGTCCTGTCAGAGCAGCTATGCCTACTCTGTGAGAGCTGTCCATGGTGACCATTCCTACCTCAATCTACTGACGCCAGAGGAGCTGTCCATGGTGGGGACCTTTCCTGGTGAACCTACTGCTCTCATGGGAGCTGTCCACAATGATGACACCTTTTCTGCTTCAGCCTACTGCCATCATGACCATGATGCCCAGGATGGTGGCACCCCCCTCTTCAGTGTCTGTTGGCCAGTCATGCTTCAGGGAAAGGTTTCACTGCTGTGGACTCACTTTGTAAACTTTGTAAACCCTCAAGGTGTGGAAGTGGCCAGATCCCTGCCTGAGGGTCTCCAGCAGGCTGACGCCCTGCCCCAGTCCTCTCTGTCATAATAGTGCTTACAGCTTCTGTAACTGTCACGAGAGTAATCTCCAGCTCCTCAATAGGACTCATCTTAGATTATGCTAATTTTAGGTGAAATGTCTGAGCAAATCCCACCAGTTCCTGAGAAGGAAAGCCCACCATTCTCTGAACAGGAAAGCCCACCAATCTCTGAGATCCTCAAATTCAGGACTTGAAATCTCACCAATCCTCAATCTGGAAATCTCTGCTCTCTAAGAAATCCTGTATAAAGACTGTGTCTATTCAGTTTCCCGCTGCTTTCTCCCAGAAGCAGAGGCAGCCATTCCTGAATTTGTCCCTCTACTCGAGATTAGTCCCTCCTGTCCTGGATTCATCCCTCCAAAAAATCTCTTTTAAGATAGTTACTGCCAATAATCTTCACATTCCAGATCCACCATCCATCCATAAGTATCTATTCTATTTCCACTTCTTAATGAGATCTATCTGTTCCCTCTAGTCCTTTACTGTATACCTACCCTCTGTGGTTGTATGGTTATAGGTTGGTTATCACTGACTTAACAACTAATATCCACATATAAGTGAATACATAGGATTTTTCCAAGATGGCAGTACCAATCGCACACTGCATATGACTAGCAGGAAATACAGAACTTCACAGCAGCCTAAAGACCAAACAAAGAACTACAAAACACCAGTGATTCTGATTCTCAGGTGAGAGACATCCAAATTGTGTGAAGCATGGGAGGGTCTGACCCTTGACCACCCAGCTAACCCACGGAAAAAGCCCTAGGAACAGCCCACATTAGCCGCCATCTTAGGAAGGACTGTGGGAAATTCCTGCAGCATCAGGCCCTCACTGCTGGCTACCACTTGCGGCTGGATCTGGGATAGGGAGCGAACAGGCAGAGCTTAGTCCCAGCATAGGACACAATACACATTAACTCTCTCCCCAAAAAAGAGTGCGGGGCACCCAAGTACCTTTAAGCCCTGAGCTATCTTAGACTCCCAGCTGCTTACCTGTCTAGACTGGCTGGGTCATGGAGCAGATAAATATACCCCTGCCATCCCAAGAGGGCCTGTGGAACTTAGGAACAGCTTGGAGACCTGATCTCTTACAACACCCCCTACTAGCTGGGAACAAACCTTGTGGCTGGTGGAGCTGAACTCAGGCTCCAGCCACAATCCACATTAGCCACCATCCTATGAGCAACTTCAGGCCTTGGTCTGTATACACACACCCGCCTGAAGCACACCACTCAGGTACAGCTAAGACACAAGGCAAGGCCACTGAGCAGAAACAAGCTTGGGCCACATTACTCAGTAACTGCAATCCTTCTAGCAGCATCTGGCACTGATCTCACCCCACCCACCTACAGCCTATTGGCCAGATCAACCTAAGTCACAGACCAGAGATTTGTGCAACCCATACCCCACATTCACTGCTGTTTCATAAAAAGCTTGGATCTCTAATCTCTCTCTGTTGGCCTTACCCAAATGGAGCACAGAGAACATCTGTAACCCAGCAGATAGACAGAGCTCTGGCATCTTGAAAAGGACTGTAGGGTTCCTGAGCAACTTTGGGCTTAGAAATATATCAACTCAATCCTCCCCTGCACGATCCAACTGGAATACAGTCATGGAACTCAGATGAGCTGAGCTGGGTGCAGGCTCTAACACCCAATGCCCAACATCTTAAGGAGGCCTCTGGGGAGCACTAGCAAACAACCTTTGGCATGGAGTTCTCTTTACTTGTTCTCAATCTGCCTGGCCAACCTGGGACACAGATAGTGACCTCATTGGAGGAACCCCTATGCCTGCTAACACCAGAGACAACCAGATGACTAAAGGACAGTGCAAGAAGACTAGCAAACAAACAAACAAACAAAACCAAAAACAAACACTGAGAGCTGTATAACAACACAGGAAACCAGTGGTCCTAACACAACAAGCCCTGGAAGATATGAACATCCAGGAAATGCAAACAGAAGACTTTAAATCTGAAGTGATGAAAATGATAGAAGCTTTGAAAGAGGAAAATAAATCACTCAAAGAAACACAGGAAAATACACTCAATCAGATGAAGGAATTTAATAAATCCTATAAAGAACCAGGAAAATACATCCAAAGAGGTCAAAGAGATGAAGAAATTGAATAAATCCTATAAAGAATTACAGGAAAATACACCCAAAAAGACAAAGGAATCGAATAAATCCTATAAAGAATTACAGGAAAATACATCCAAAGAGATGAAGGAATTGAATAAATCCTACAAAGAATTATAGGAAAATTCAATCAAAATGGGCGAAATAAATGAATAAGACTATTCAAGACCTAATAAGAAAATTAGAAACAACAAAGAAAGCACAAGCTGAGGCAATCTTAGAGTTGGAAAACATCGGGAAGAAAACAGCAATGACAGACACAAGCCATGCCAACCGAATACAAGAAATGGATGAGAGAATCTCAAGTGTGGAAGATATGATTGAAGTTATCGATACATCAGTCAAAGAAAATGTTAAAACTAAAAAGTTCCTGACACAAAACACCCAAGAAATCTGAGACACCATAAAAAGGCCAAATCTAAGAATAATAGGAATAGAAGAAGGAGAAGACTCCAAGCTCCAAGGCCCAGAAAATATTTTCAACAAAGTCAGAGAAGAAAACGTCTGCAACCTAAAGAAAGAAAAGCCCATTAGCATACAAGAAGCCTACAGAACTCCAAATAGACTTGACCAGAAAAGAAAATCCTCCTGCCACATAATAATAAAAACATTAAATGTACTGAACAAAGAAAGAATATTAAAAGCTGCAAGAGAAAAAGGTCAAGTCACATATAAAGGCAAACTCATCAGAATTATATCTGACTTCTCTACAGAGACTACGAAAGCTAGAAGGACCTGGATGGAAGTCATGCAAAAATTAAGAGACCACAGATACCAACCCAGACTACTATACCCAACAAAACTTTAAATCACCATAGATGGTAAAAACAAGATATTCCACAACAAAACCAAGTTTAATCAGTACTTAATGACAAATCCAGCCCTATAGAAGGTACTAGAATGAAAACTCCAACACAAGAAGGCTAACTACACCCAGAAAATAAATAACTCCATATCCACAAATCCAAAACACAGAAACACACACACTCTACCACTAGTAGCACAGTCTCCTTGTGGATCCCACATCTGGAGATTAGGGACTACTTCAGGCATGCACTCTGGCCACCAAATTTAGATCAATTCCCCCTGGCAAGAAGGCCATGCCAGCCTACAGAGGAAGAGACTTGATAGGCTGAGGTCAGATATTAGAGGAAGAGGGCTCCCCTGTCTGAGTACTAAGGGAGGGTAGGAAAGGGGATGAGGGAGGGGGATCAGGAGGAAATGAGGGAGAGGGATATAATCAAGATGTAAAGGATTTAAACTGAAGAACAAGCAGGTAACTTATATTGCTAATCCCACCATATGGGACTAGCTCTGAGACTGGCTGAAACATGAATGTCTAGGCATAGGCAATGCTTCTTGTTGACTACAGAACCCCTATGAATTACTATTAGATGCCATTCTTTATATGGCATGAATGAAGATTTACAGATGTCTTCTTTTCCTGCTCATACAAAGAGCAGAAATTCAGCCTTAATTGCTCCATCCATCATGTACACCTTTTACACATTTATAATTTTAGGACTGTGTAAAGCTTGTGAGAAATTACATGCTTTCAGAACAAAAGAACCAGACACTGACATTGGATCAGACCTGACAGGATTAATTCCTTGCAGCATGCTGGACATTGACATCCTGTTTGGAGAAAGTGGTTGAAAAGAAAGAAGGGGGGGGGATATAGAAATGTACAGGTAAGATAGAACAAAAAGTAGATTAGTGAATCTACTCCTCAATTTAATTCCTCAATTGTCACTCATAAGACATTTTTAATTCACTGATACAGAATTTTGTATATAGATGCAAAATAACTTCTAGAAACAGTGGTATAGAATTTAAATGTAAGATTATTTGTCACACATATTATATATACATATATTCTAATATGAGTAATTGTACCCACATAACTCAATTGTAATACAAAGTTTACTGCCAATGCTTTGAAAGTGCTATAGCAAGCTGTTTAAGGGAAATAAGTTATACAAATTAAATGTTAGTAGATTAAATCATGGTCATGTCAATTGCTGCCCTACTTTTATCACAAGAATATTTATCTTAGTTATAGCAAATATATATGACTATATAGAAAGACAAGGTCTTCAAAAACCCCAGAGATGTGCAAAATATGGCATTTTAAAATGTTTTTTAAAATTAATTTTAAATATTTATTGACAATGAGACAGGTTAATTCCTGCCAACACCCAGCCTACCTCAAAGAAGATGCTGAGCATAAAAAACATCCTTATGGAGATGGCTTCAAATGTGGCAAACTAGCCACTGAGCAAAAGGTCCTCATTTCTATCACAGACAGAATTCTACCTAAAAAAGGGCAAGCTTGGATGCAGGCAGAGTTGATGGCCAAACTCTGCCTAGACAGGGTAAGCAAGTCCTCAATAGTTCCTTCCTCACAAATGTGTCTTTCAGATATTTTGAGCCAGAAGGCTGAAGAAGATGCTTCAACATTATAGAGAGTTTTGGATGACTAGGTAGAAAACTGTCTCTGTCATTTTTTCATTTGGAAAGCTACTAACCTGCACTCCCACATACTCAGATAATCAAGTTTACTTCTCAAGTCTCTGATGGAGTTGAAGACCAGGTAGCTTAGTTTTACAATGAAGCTTAATTGTTTAGGGGTTAAGATTTTTTTTAGGACTAGATAGGTGTTCTAAGTTGATAATGAGAATATGTGATGGAGATTGATTTACATTCAGAAATTTATTTTTTTAAATGTATTTAATTAATTTATTCAAATTACATCTCACTTATTATTATACCATCCCTTGTAGCTTCCCATTTCTCCCTTCCTCCCTCCCACTTTTACCTTATTCCCTTCCCCTATGTCTGTGACCAAGGGGGGACTTTCTCCCCCACTATATGATCATAGGCTATCAAATCACATCTTGGTAGCCTGCTTATCCTGTCTCTGAATGCTACCAGGCCTCCCCACAAAGGGGAAGTGGTCAAATATGGGGCACCAGAGTTTGTCTCAGAGTCAGTCCTCACTCTCCACTCAACTGTGGAGAATGTCCTGTTCATTGTGTAGATCTGAGTAGGGGTTTGATGTTTACTGTATGAATTGTCCTTGGTTGGTCCAGTAGTTTGAGCAGGACCCCTGGGCCCAGATCCGCCAATCCTGATATTCTTCTTGTAGGTTTTTAGGATTCTCTGGATCCTTCTATTTCCCCATCCTCCCATACTTATCTCACCTAGAGTCCCATTAGGATGTTCTCACACTTATCCCAATCTCCTGGTAAGTGAAGACTTTCATGAGACATGGCTCTTATGCTAGTGCCCAATTATAAGTGGGTATATACCATGTGAATCTTTCTGCTTCTGGGTTAACTCACTCAGTATGATTTCTAGTTCCATCCATTTGTCAACAAATTTTGGGATTCCCTTGTTTTTAATATCTGAATAGTATTCCATAGTGTAAATGTACCACAGTTTCTTTATCCATTCTTGTACTGAGGGACAATTAGGTTGTTTCCAGGTTCTGGCTGTTATGAATAAGGCTGTTATGAACATAGTTGAGCATATGTCCTTGTGTGGTGCAACATTTTCTGGGTATATTCCAAGGAGTGGAATACCTGGGTCTTAAGTTTCTTAGTTCTTCCTGATCCAAGTAATCCACACATATTTCATTCTCATAGACTCTCATTTCAGCCATCATGGTAGCTTTATGCCCATCGACATGGGAAAACATGCAGCATCCCTGGCTCTGTTATTTATTTTTAAAATGTATTTACTTTTAATTTATTCACTTTATATCCCAATTGTAGGCCTCTCCCTCATCTCCTCCTAGTCCCATGCTCCATCCCTCCTGACATCTTTGATGAATAAAATTTCTTTTAACTCTCCTATGAATAAAGTCTTCTGTTCTTAATAAACTGGCTCTCATACACTACCTCTCCCTGCGCCTAGTTCTCATTACTGATGGTTCACACTCCTATGGTCATTCTTGTGTTCATAGCAACTTCAGTCAGTAGTAACCACCAGTAAATATCTGTGTGAGCCATCCCATCAGGGACTGGTTTGCCTTGTATGCCCTCTTTCCCTTCTCCCCTCCCCTAGTCATCAGAAATGGGGAGACCTCCTCTTCTACCTTCTTTCTGAACCCAACCTTTCAAGTCTCATCTGGACTGACTAAATCATCCTCCTATGTGGACTGGCAAGACCACCCACCAGGGGGTAATGATCAACCTGTGGGCAAGAGAGTTCATGTCAGAGTCAGTCCCTGCTCCCCATGTTGGGACCTACATGGAAACTATGCTGCCAATTGGCTTTATCTGATCATGGGGTCTAGGTCCTCCCTATGCATGGTCTTTTGTTGGTGAATCAGTCTCTGCAGGTCTCCCTGGCTTTGTTGGATCTATTGGTCTCCTTGCAGAGCTATTGACCCTTCCAGGTCCTTCTGTCCCTGACCTCTTCATAAGACTTCCTGTGCTCCACCTCAAAGATTGGCTGTGAGTCTCAGCATCTTCTTTTATCCCCTGCTGAGTGGAATCTTCCAGAGGACATCTATGGTAGACTCTCATCCTGTTTCCTATCTTCTACCACTTCCCATGTCTATTTTATTTGCCCTTCTGATTGAGAGTTAATCATCATCTTTTGGGTCCTCCTTGTTATTTTAGCTTCATTAGGTCTATGATTTGTAATATGTCTATCTGGTATTATATGACCAATATCTACTTACAAGTGAGTATATACCGTGTCTTCTGGCTCTGGATTACATGACTCAGGATAGTCTTTTCGAGTTCCATTCATTTGCCTGCAATTTCATGATTTCCTTGTTTTTAATAGCTAAGTAGTATTCCATTGCATATATGTACTAATTTTCTTTATCCATTCTTAGGTTGAAGGGCATCTAGGTTGTTTTCAGATTCTGGCTATTACAAATAAAACTGCTATGAATATTCTTTAGCAATTGCCCTTGTTTTATGTTGAGCATCATTCAGGTATATGCCCAGGAGTCTTGAGGTATCACGATTCCCAATTTTCTGAGAAAGTGCCAGATTGATTTCCAAAATGGTTGTACAAGTTGGCACTCCCACCAGCCATGGAGGAGTGTTCTCTCTTCTCCACATCCTCACCAACATGTGCTGTCACTTGCTGAATCCCCTTATCATTTAAAGCTGAGTGTCAGTCCACTGTAGAGAGGCTGCACTTTATTTTAAATCTATTGTGAGGACTGCTTTTTATACATAGACTCTATCTCTGTCTCTCTGTATGTATGTCTCTGTCCCTCCTCTCTTTTTCTCTCTGTGCATGTGTGTGCTTTATGTTTATATGGTGATTATAATAATAAATGTTTATATACCTAGTTTGACAAAACAATGATAGCTGAGGGAATTAAATGATATAAGCCATCAGATATTTTAAAGTATTTTTTAATTGCTGAATTTTATTTTAGTTTTTACATATACATTTATATTATCACACAGAATATATATATATATCTCAAGAAGAACCATGAAACAATCAGGAATTATATTAATGTACATTCATAGTGCTTTGGATGTTTGTATTTGGCAACCTTGAAGAAAACGTCTTTCCTGTCTTGATGAGTCTAAAATTCTGAATGTAAATCAATATCTATCATATCTCATCTCTATCAAATTGAGACCTCTATCTAGACCTAAAAACATCTTAACCCCTAAACAACTAGCTTAATTGTAAAACTAAATTTCTGGACTTCAACCCTATCAAAGACTTGAAAAGGAATAAAATTAGTTACCTGAGTAAACGGGAAGTGCAGGGGGGCAGCTTTCAAAGTAAAAAACAAAACAAAACAAAAACCAAAAAACAATGACAGAGATAGTTTGATGCCTAAACAGTCACCCAAAACTCTCTATAATGTTGGAGCATCATCTTCAGCCTTCTGGCCCAGTATATCTGACTGACATATTTGTGAGGAAGGAACTTTTGAGGACTTGCTTACCCTGTCTTGGAAGAGTTTGGCCGTTGACTCTGCCTATATCCAAGCTTTCCCATTTTAGGCAGAATTCTTTCTGTGACTGAAACAAAGGCATTTTGCCCAGTGGCTGGTTTGCCACATTTGAAGCCATCACCATAAGGAGGTTCACTGATGCTCATCATCTTATTTGAGGTAGGCTGGGTGTTGCCAGGAGGTAACCTGTCTTATTGTTAAAGAACCTTTAAAATAAATAAAATAATAAAATGCCATGTTCTGTATGTTTCTGAGGTTTTTGAAGACCTTAACTAACTATCTTCCCTTATCTATCTAGACTCATATCTGTATATTAAACCTATGATGTATATTCTTGTGATAAAAAAGACTAGTAATTGACATGACTATAATTTCATCAACTAACAATTAAGTTGTGTAACTTACTTATCCTAAACAGCCCGCAATACTTCCAAAGTATTGGAAAAAACCATGAATTCTATTTGAGTTGTATGGGTAAAATACCTCATATTAGAGTATATTTATATATATAATGTTTTTGAAGAATAATCTTAAATTTGAATTCTATTCCAATGTATCAAAATTATGCTTACACAAAATTCTATATCAATGAATTAAAAATAATCTTATACCAATCAATTAAGGCCTTAACTTGAAGAGTAGATTCGATAATCTACTTTTTTTCCTATCATCCCTATATATTTCTATATTCCCACTTCACTTTTCCAATTCCAGTCTCCAAATCAAAGGAAGAAATATAAAGGAAAGGCAAGACATCCCTCTGTCAAACCTCATTTTCACTGTTAATATGATCAGTAGTAACACGTAACCAACTCCCAATGAAAAATAAACATCTTTGCACCAAGAAAGCAACCAAAAACCTAACCAAACCCCCAATATTTTTAAATATTATGGGTAATCCAGGCATGATTTGTGAGGTCTGCTTCCCATTTCTCTCCTGAAGATGCATGGGAGAGTACCAAAGCATAGGTCTCTGGCATGTGCCTTTTGCTTTATCCCTGGGATCCACATAAATCACAATAAATAAGCTTAACAGCAAGAAAAAGAAGCACCTCCGGAATTTTATTTAAAATGAAGATTATGTGGTGCATACCTCTGAGTGCAACAGCCCATTTTAAAGGGACTTACCCATTCCCGAATAATCACATATTTACTCTCCTACCATAACATTTCAAAACAGGAATGACACGTGATTCAGTACTGAGAACCAAAAATGGACTGAGTGCGGCATAGCAATGGCCTATGGAAATTGATATAAAATCCAACATAAGATCATGACTTGGTGTTCTTAAAAAGTTGCTAAGGCTGTCCACCGTGTACATCACCACAAACAAACTCATGAGGCACAGAATGGTTTTCACGGCTCTTTGTTCTGGAGATGATTTATGGGAAAGGCTGCTGCTGTGGAGAAACTGGGACTGTTTCTTATGTCTCCATAGGAAAATCACCATGTACACACTGGAGAGGAACATGAAACATACAAAGATGGCATCTCTGAGGGTTAGTAGTATATAAAATGCATTCCTGACATAGTAACTCATGGACAGAAGACAACAAGATTGAGTGATGTGTATAAAATTAGGTGAAGTCAAATTAGGGGTGGCAGCTATATATGTTACAAGGGGACTGCTAATGAATGTATAAAAGATACTTAGAAAAAGAAGATAACCTAGCATATGGTATGGAGATTTACGTTTGAACTTTGCCAGATAGGAGCTTCTGGGACTGAGGGTGATGGCCTGGAGGATGCTGAGCATGCTGGTGGCACAAAGAGAGAGGGTCCTAAGGCACCTGTACAAGAAGAAAACAAGTTTGCACGTGGGGCTATCCCATCTCTTCCATGGCATAAAAATGTCTGTAGCCACTAAACTCATGACTAGCAGCATCAATATGTGGATTAGGGACAAGAGCCCAATGGGTGGATCCGTGAGTCTGGGCCTCTGGCCACGAATGAACATGAAGATGTGGAAGAGAAGAAGGAAGCTGTTGCCTAAGATCCCAATTGCAGCTTCAGAATAAAGAATGTTTCTTATTTTAGTGTAATGGGGCAGATCGCTGATTTTATTCATTTTAAGGCTGAAAGAAGCAGGTAGGAACTGTGGAGGGAGAACAGCAAGAAGGTTTCTTACCACAAATCTATCTTGCTCATCCACTTCAGATAATGAGAGATCTGCTACTCTCAGGATGATGTGTCCATGTTTCACAGTTCAGCATTACTCCATGTAAGCCATGCTCAATCTCTCTGCTGTTCCAAAGCTCATGTTCCCTATCAGACTATAAGCCTTCTTACATATTAAAGTTGTCATGTGTCATGAAAATATATTTCCTACTGTTTCATATGAGTTTTCTTAGGCACAGACAATGTCTTATTTGTTTTTGATTTGCATCACGTTGATAACCAGGCACAAAAGAGCTCTACAGGCTTTGGTGAAGTTCAATGAGCATTGCAAATAAGTAGAAATGAGACATTAAACAGTGTCCATGGCTTGTGTGGACTGAATCATTTTAGTGCAGTCTCTCTCTTTGTTCTGCTTATTTACTGCAGACTTAGTGCTCTTCATGTGGTTCTGTAGGGAGCACTGAGAAGTGGGAACTCTGAGTCCAGACTCTTCACAGACTATGCACGATCTGCCAATTCTTCTGTGTGTGACCATGAGCAGTCTAGGGCTGAGCTGCTGTCCCCTCTTCTAGAGCATATGACAGCCATGTGCCTGTGTCATGGAGACCCTAGTTGTATAAGAAGGTGAAGTCAACACACCAAGTATGGTAGTGTTTCCTGCACAGTGTTAAGTCTGTGGAAATATATGCTGGTGGCTTTATTCTCATGAGAGTCCTTTTTGTTTGTGAATTGGGAGAATTAATGCAGTTTTTAAAGCAACTGATCTGTTTTTCCTGGCATAGACTGAGAATATTAAATATGAAAGTGGTAGATTACCTGAGCATTTCCTTTCCCGAGCTATCTGGTAGCATTTCAGACATCTGTGAATCTATTTTGTAACTGCATCTGAGTTATGTGCTGATGTTATGGCAGAACAAGAGCTTCTTTGAGAAGTATCCAGTTATCAAAGACTTCCAGGAACATGATTGAAGATTTTTTCTCTTTTAGCATCTGAAAATTATTGAATTGAAATAGAATTATAATTGCAATAGATTTGGAGCCATTCCCATGGTAAGGTATTAATGAAAGAGGAATTTTCCAACCTATACAGAAAGATCTGCTGGACAGCCACCTAGGATTTTGTACCGCCTTGAGGAGGCAGTTATATGGTTCAGACTCAGGTGACCCAAGCTTCTCATGTACACCAGAACATTTGGTGAAGGGTCTTCTGGAAGATTCTTGGTCATTCAACACAAGAACTTATTTTAATACAAATATCATACTCCTGAATTATGTAATAATTTACAAATTATAGTCATGTAGTAAAAATTAAATATCACCTGAAATTCAAAGGTGTGTGTTGGTTTTATCTTGTATAGACCATGGACCTAGTAAGCTACAAGGGAAAAGCAGAAGTGCCCGAGCTCCAGAACATTCAGCACCAGCTAAGTGATCAGAGCAGGAGACCGGTGGGGAGAATTGGTGTGTGAATGCGGGTTTTACCACTGCAATTTACATTCTGAAAGGCAAGAGCCAATTCTGAGGACCCCAAGAGATGTGTTGTGCCATGGAAGCCTCTGCCTCCCCTATAAAATAAATGAAGTAAATCAGAGCTGAGGAAGATAGTCAGTTAGAACAATTAAAAATAGTATCTGGAGAGATAGCTTTATGTTTAAGAGCTCTTGCTGCTCATTCAGAGTACCCAGGATCCTTTTCACTGTCCAAATGGCATCCACAAATCACCAATTCCAAGGGATCCAAAACTGCTTCTGAGGTCTTCAAGTACCAGGCATATATGTGGTGAAAATTCATATATGCATGGAAATACTCATACATATAAAATTTAAAAAAATTATTTAAAAATTGAGATTTCAGAAATAAAAGTTTATAGCATCAGTAAACTTTTATAAGATTAATAGTAGTAATAATGTAAAAGTAATAGTTATAATAGAGTTTTACTGAAGGATTTTCCTCTAGTTACTAGTTTTTATGTACCATGTGTGCTTGGCTGAGCAATCTCACTCTCTGTAATCAAATGTCAGAAACTAAAACAAACATAATTTCTAGGAGACAGAGAGAGGGGGGGGGGAAGAGGAGAGATTCAAACCTTTCACAGCCCATTTCAAATCTGTGCATATGGTGCATTTTCACCATCTGTAACAAGGGTAGCAAACTCTATTATCTTCACTGTAGTTTTCAAGCTGCAGATGCTAACTGCTTTAGAAAAATGAGAAAGGGGAAAAAAAAAGAAAAATGAGACTGTCTCATAAAAAGATGACTTTAGTGGAGGAGGCATTGAAACCATTGGAATACCTTATTTTTCTGGAGGTGAACATCACAGAAGTTGTATTGATTCAGAAGACAGACCATGAATGTGGCATGCTCTCTTGCTATGCCTGGTCGGGAGAGGCAGAGGCAACATTTCTGCAGTCATAATCTTATCTTTTAATGTTTCACCACTCTTTTACCAATCAGAAGTAAATCAGACTTGTGTGGTGTAAAAGACTTTAAATTATATATGATGTGAAGAAATATGTACAAATCTCACTAGACGATATGAAGCATTCTGGTGAAGATGAATCCTTCATAAAAACTACAGGAATCCTCTGGATACACCCCTCCTTGGTGAGCCTTGTCAGCTCATACCAGCCTAGCCGACCATGGCCTCAGAGTCAAGGAAAGAAACTCTCCTCCCGCAGAAGTGTCATTTTAGACACACTCCTCAATCAGGGAACTTAAAAGTGATTTCCCAGTGAGTGTCCTAACATACCCTGTTGTATTGTGAACTCAGATCACCTTTTACTAAAAGAAAACACAGACTGTCTCAGGGACACATGACATTATGTACACACAGAAATAAATGAAAGAAAATGTGACATGAGTTTGGGAAGGTGGTCCCATATGAAGAATATGAAAAAATAAGTCATAGAGTACACACCAGGAATTTAGAATTCTCACGAGAGGATAAATGACTAAGAGAAACCTTAGTCTCCCTTGGTTAGAGCCAGCTGTATGGGTGTCCCATCAGAGAAAACAGAGTTTGCTTTCCCTGCACTGCAAAAGTAAAAAAGCCAGGACTATAGACACTGTGTCACCCTGCAGTAACTGCAATCAGGGAGAGCCTTTACATCACAATGGGCCTCCAACAACTGACAAGTGCTCAGGAGAGTGACCAGAATTTGTGACATGGAGAGAAGTAGAGAGAGGCATGGAGGAGACACCCCTGAGCAGATGCCATGTAGGATGGGAGCTTACTGTTCTCTGAGTGCACTGGTCCAGGAGAAAGTAGGTAGGAAGGACACATCTGTTTCCTCTTCCTCAACATGAAGTCGGCATGCCCATCTCCTGCTGTTGAGGAGATGTATAAAGCACATGGTGTATGTCATACTGAGTAGTACCTGTCCACTCTTACTTTCCTAAAGCAGGGTACTTGTGTTTTCTGTCACTAAAAGCTCCCTTTACCATGCTGTGATCAGTCTGACCCACTCTGTGAGTTCATGTGACCTGGACAGAGCACTTTGGAAGGGAAACTGGCTCTTCCCCCTGCAAGTGCAATTGTGATGAGATGAAACTAGTGTTCTCTCTTTCACAATTCTACCTGGAAAACTAGGGAAACTTGGTGAGGTGCTGGTGTATTCTGATGAAAGCCACCACCAAGAAGATGTCAGCACTGTGTCTAGAAAGTCCTTGAAGTACAAGAACTGTAGTAATGCAATGACAAGTGACTGGAGAACATTTGAGTTAGGAATTGATGGCTAATTCTGAAATCTGACACGTGTTTATACATCTCCCGGTCAGACTTAATGCTTTCATGCCAATCAAAATCTTACATGCACACTCACGTAACAGTAGGATAAAGTGCTTTTTTGACCCAGGTGTCAGGACAGGAGACCCACAGCCTGCATCACTCTCCACTCATCATTTCAAATGAGTGAGGAAACAGGAGAAACCCAGCTCTCTGCTGCACAGCCCTGACCCTCCATCCTTGTCCTAGTCACTATTGTTAGCAGTGAGAAAGACATGTGCTCATGTTTGTCTGTTTTGATGGGTTTATGAAAATATACAGGCTACAAAAATCAGAAAAACAAGCACAGAGCAGGACAGGATGAGCCTTGGTGGACACTTTGAACTCTCTGAAGAGAACACCAGAGAGACTGATGGACACAGACATTGTTCCTCTCAAGATCTTGGATTTTGGATCCTGATTCTTTAGACAGCAGGAGGGGAAATGACCACTGTGCTTACTGTGTTGTTTATGATATGGAGTGGTCCAGCTATCTACTCCCACAGGTTCCCTTAGAAGAAATGTCCGACTGTGTAGTGGATGGAGAGCAAGCCAAGAGCATCAGTGTGCAGCTTCTGATACTAAATGGGAATAAAATCACTTCAGCAGGAAATATTGGCAGGAACCTCAAAGGAACGTGAGGTCATGCTCTACTATATGATGTTGATACAAGGAAGGATATTTCCTTTTGAACACCATGAAAGCATTTTTAATTACTCAATTACAGGAGACACACCATAACTTCTGCAGCAATATGACAGAAGTAAAAGTAATGGTTTTTAAGGAAAATATGGAATGATTTCCTTTTCTACCAGGCGCATCTATAAGTAAGATTAAACCACTCAAACATACTGTGTATGAGGAACATTGGGTATAGTGATTCATTTTGAGTCATTGACTCTATTCAAACGTATAAATATGACACATTGATGTTTGCAATAAAAACCTAACTAATTTTAGGAGTTTCAGGAAAGATCCTAAGAAGAAAGTGTTCTTGTGCCCATGCAGAACAGAGTCCCTTGTGCTGAGGGGCTCTCAGAGCTCAGCAGATGCTGAAAACCTCCCTGCAGCCGAGTGTTCCTCCTCCCACAGCCTGCCTGGGACCCGACCACCTCCTGAATCTGCACTTGGGTGCAGAACACTTACCCAGATGGACGTGGCTGGGGAGGACTCTGCTCCTGAGGTCTTCATAGCCTAGTAAAGGGGTATTTAACACTTCACTTCCTTGCAGCATGTAATTTTCATGTCTGTAGAATTTGAGAAGTTCCCACTGTGGAGCTCAGAAATATGGTGTCCCAAGGGTGTAAGGTGCTTGTCTGTTGATCACACTCACCCTTTCCTGGATATCAGCCACGTGGGGAGGGCTCACCACAATCTCTGTGTTCTCTTTCCATACCTCAGACAGGGATCAGAAAGTTTATGACATGACGACAACCCTAACTTTTCTCACTCTACCACTTAGACTTAATTCAGAGCAATTTTATTCACTGTGATGCTTCTATTCTGGGATGAGGACTCTTGGGCCTCCATGATTTCCCATGGTTCTGAGTGTGCTTCCTCTATGCAGTGTGATAGGCAACGCTCCTCCTGAGGCAATTCCTCCCACAAAGTATGTGGTTTCCATTTAGTGTTGATTCTGTGCTCCATGATTTCTGAAATCTGTTTCAGAATTCAAAGTGTGAGTAAGTTTTAAAAGTGAGTCTAAAAAGAAGTGAAATGAAAAAAAAAAACATTAATAGAGGCAGAGTTCAGGGCTGAGGTGAAAACATCCAGGTACACGATAGCTGAAGGTGTGGCCACATCTGTCAGGACCCCAGTCTGTGAGGAGCACGAATGGTTACAATGACATCAGGAAGAGGCTGTGCTTTGTCTGAGTGGAAATCTATGCACTATCCCTTCAGTGTCTGATGCAGGCATGGTGCACACACATGCACCCAGGACTCAGGAGAGGGAGTCAGGAGCATACATAGTTCAGGAGAAGCCTGGGATACACACAGAGAGTTTGTCAAGAAATGCATTTAATTTAGGGAGACCCTCAAATAGTCAGCTATTAGAATTAGAAAACAAACTTTCATGCAATTAGTTTCTATTTCAAATTACACATATACAATGAGAAAAATTCAAACCTAGAAGAAACAAGATGAAATAGGAAGATCAAAGATTGTTACATTTGCCGTTTAAAATTGTCAATGGATATGCCTGGAGGGTATGGAAACTCTAGAAGAAAGCAACTGAGAATTCAAAAACAAGGTGACAAGTGACCATTATTAGGAAAGGAGAAATAAAAGGAGGCTTTTGAATATGAAGTGAGAGCAAGTCATTGGATAAGCCTTTCAACACATGCACTCATGTGGGGCTCATCCAGGGAGCAGGAAGCCACAGCCTGTTGTGACTGGGAAAACAGGGTCACCACAGTCAAACCTTATCCTGGACTCGGCCCTGACTCTGTGGCATGGTGTGTCACATTGACCACCCATCTACATCTGGTCCTTTGCCCCGACACAGAATCCCCGGGAAGCTGTGAAGATGGGCATGTATGGGTGAGAGGAGATGCTGTTAGGAGGAGGATGCTCTTTGGAGAAGCTGGAGAGATCTGAGCATACATGCCAATTCAGTTATGACTTTCTATGACTGCTGGCAGGAGAGGGCAACTCTCCAGGTCACCTCTTCAAATCTTCATCCCCCCTCTGTCTCCCTCCACCCCTTGTCCCCTTCTGTTTGTGTGCATTTAAGTGTGAGATGTAGGCAAGTGTGGTCTGAGCTCATATGTCTGAGGGCTTCCTCTTGTGTGTAGAGGCCTAGGTCATCTTTTCATGTCACCATTTTTTCTACCTTATTTGTTGAGACAAGGTGTCTCCCTGAGCCTGAGGGTCACTGTTTCCACTTGACTGGAGGAGCAGTGTTGTTTGTCCTTTCTGAGCATGGATTTCAGAGCGGTGCAGGCCTGTAGGCATAAATCTACATGTCTTAATTTAACTTGGATGTTGGGGATATGAACTTCAAACCTCATGCATGTACAACAATCATTTCATCCAGTGAGCCATCTATTAACTCCCCTCCTAATGTTAATACACAAAAATCATTTTATCTCCAAGAACAGTGATGATTAAGTAAGTTGGATGCACAGTCACTGGTGCCTGGACAGCCTTGTCATGTTCCTGATTTCCATGGAATTGATCTAAGTTTCTCTCCATTTAGTTTGATGTTGAATATAGGCTTGCTGTATATTGCCTTTACTATGTCTCAGTGTGTGTCTTGTATCCTCAATCACTCCAAGACTTTTTTTTTTTTTTACCACGAATGGGTCCTGGATTTGTCAGATGCTTTTTCAGCCTCTAAGGTGACTCAAGTTTTGTAATTGGTAGCTATTAAGGTAATTCTTCATTTCATCTTCATCTTCAAATTTTGTGGCATACGGGCTTTTGAAGTAAGACCTAGTGATTCTTTGGATTTTGTGTCTGCAGTTATATCTCCTTTTCCATTTCTAATTTTTTTACTAGAAGACTCCCTTCTGACTTTGAGTTAGTTTGGCTAAGGATTTGTCTACCATGTTGCTTTTCTCAAAGAACCAGCTCCTGGTTACATTGATTCTTTGAATTGTTCTCTTTGTTTCTCATTTATTGATTTCAACCCTGAGGTTGATGATTTCCAGCCATTTACTCTGCTTGGGTGTGTCTGCTCCTTTTTCTTGTTGAGCTTTCAGGTGTGCTGTGAAGTTGGCAGTATGTAATCTCTCCAGTTTCTTTATGAAGGCACTTAGTGATATAAACATTTCTCTTAGCACTGCTTTTATTTTGTCTCATAAGTTTTGGTACATTGTTCCTTCCTTTCCCCTGAATTCTATGTCGTCTTTAATTTCTTTGTTTATTTCATCTCTTACCCTGAGTTCATTGAGTTAAAGGTTCTTCAGTTTCCATGAGTTTGTAGGCTTTCTGTCACTTCTATTGTCATTGAGTTCCAGTCTTAATCCATAATGGTCTGATAGGATGCAAGGGAATATTTGAGTATTTTTGTATCTGTTGAGGTTTGCTTTGCAGCCAAGTACACGGTCATTTTTCGAGAAGGTTCTGTGAGGTGCTGAGAAGAAGGTATATTCTTTTGTGTATGGGTGAAATGTTCTGTCGATACATGTTACGTCTATTGGATTTGTGATGTCCTTTATTTCTCCATTTAGTTTCTATATTGATGACCTATGTATTGGTGAGAGTGGCATGTTGAAATCTCCCACTATTAATGTGTGGGGTGTGATGTATAATTTAAGCTTTAGTAATGTTTCTTTGGTGAATGTGAGTGTTCCTGCATTTGGGGCTTAGATGTCCAGGATTGAGATGTTCTCTTGGTGTATTTTTCCTTTGAAAAGTATGATGTATTCTTCCCCCTATCTCTTTTGATTAGTTTTGGTTGCAAGGTAATTTTATTAGATACTAGAATGACCACTCCAGCTTGGTATGTGTGCTTGGAGTACATTTTACCTGCACTTTACTCCAAGGTGTTGTCTACCTTTATTGCCGAGGTGTGTTTCTTGTATGAAACAGAATAAAGGGTCATGCACTCACATTCAATCTGGTCACCTGTATCTTTTTATTAGGGCAGTTGAGGCCATTGACTCTGAGAGATATTAATGACCAGTGGTTTTTGTTGGTGTTGTTAGTACATGTGTGTGTTTGTGTGCATTTCTTTTCTTTTGGTTTTGTGGATGTGTTTTCATTTACTTTCTGTGTTTTCCTGGGTGCAGTTAGCCTCCTTGGGATGGAGTTTTGCCTCTCAAATCTTCTGTAGTGCTTAATTTGTGGCTAGATAATCATTAAACTTGGTGTATAAAAATAAAAGCATGTACCACTATACACAGTTCATCACTTAAATGATAATGTTGTTTCCTTATCAAAATATGAAAATATGAAATCAAAGTATAATTATGGCTGTCACTAGGTCATAAAAATTAAGTGGTGTTTAGTTTGTAACATATCCTTGAGTGATCTAGTGAAATACTGAATGATGAAAAATTCTATCACTTATATGAGATATATGCTTGGTAGAATAGAATTGGATCTTGTCTTTGGTTTTGTAACTAAACTTATGTGATAATTGTGTTTCTGCCATGACATTGGCTGCTGTCACAGCTGGGTGACTTTCATGTCTAATTTAAACTGAGTTTCAGAGTTTAGCTTCATAAGAAACAGGATCACAAAAGCCACAGCAAAGGATCTAAGAGAAGATTGATAGCATTTTAAAATTAAATATTGTTGCTTTTGAGACAGGCTATCCTGTAGCCCAGGATGGCCTCAGCTTACTGTAGCTAAGGCTAGTAGGCCTCATGACCTTGCAAAGGCTGAGCACAGGTGGTGCTGCCTCCTGGATCTCAAGCAAGAGCTTCCCTATTGCTCTGAGGAGGTGAGACTAAGACAAGAACTGTGAGGCTATGCTCAGTGTTTGGAAAAATCTGTTGTCTTGAAATCCGAAAAAATGCATTTTGATAGTTGAAGAATTCTTTCACATTTTTATTTTGGTGAGAATATACTTAACTGCCAGCTTAAGATAAGTGAGTACATTTTTACTAAGATAAAGCATACACAACACAAGTATTTCCTATAGTAAGCATATTGCTTGGAGAGGTTTACATTTTTACCCACCATTTGCACCACTTCATCCTGCTAATCCAAAATATTCTCCCTTTACCCAGCAAGCTGTCCATGGCCTTCCCTCCCGAGTTGATAAAGACACTCTGCTTTGTTTCTACCCCTTTGAGTCTCTAAATTCTTCCTGATCCAAATATCCACACAGATTTCATTGTCGTAGACTTTCATATCAGTCAGCATAGTAGATTAGTGCCCATCTCTTTGAAAAAATGTGCAAAATACCCCTCTATTTTTTAGTTTTTAATTTTTTACTTGTTATTTATTCACTTTGTATCTCAATTGCATCCCTCTCCCTCATCTCTTCCCAGTCTCCTCCTCCATACCTACACACTTTCCTCTCTTCCCTAGTCATTAGAAAGGGGGAACTCTCTTCCCCTACCCTCTAACACCAGCCTGTGAAGTCTCATCTGTCAGACTACATCCTCTTTCTCTGTGGCATAACAAGGTTGTCCCACCAGGGGGAAGTGATCAACATGTGCGCAAGATGGTTCATGTCAGTGTCAGTCCATTCTCCCCATGGTATGGGACCTACATGGAAACTGTTCTGCCTATTGAGTTCTTCTGAGCAAGTGGCCTAGGCCCTCTCTATGTATGGTCCTTGGTTGTTGCATCAGTATCTACAGGCCCTCCTTGGTTTCGATTTGTTGTATCTATTGGTCTCCTTGTGGCGCTATTGACCTTTCTGGGTTCGTGTACACCCCAACCATTCCATAAGACTCCCTGTTGAGTAAATGTCCTTGTTGTATGTTGAGCAATTTTCAGGTATATGCCCAGGATCTTGAGGTATCACTATTCGCAATTTTCTGAGAAAGTGCCAGACTGATTTCCAAAGTGGTTGTACAGGTTGGCACTTACACAAGCAATGCAGGAGTGTTCCCCTTCCCCCAAATTCTTACCTACATGCACTGTAACTTTCCAAATCCCCTTTCTCATTTAAAACTGAGTACCAGGACAGTGTATAGAGGCTGCACTTTTTTCAATCCATATTGAGGACTCCTTTTTATACATAGACTCCTTGTCTGTCTGTCTGTCTGTCTGTCTGTCTCTGGACATGTGTGTATGTGTGTGTGTTTTATGTTTATATGGTGATTATAACATAAATGTTTACATACCTAGTGTGACAGAACAGAGATAGTTGAGGGAATTGAATGTTGAAGCCTATCATAAGCTTTAAGATATTTTTAAGTTAAGTATTTTAATTGCAGAATTTAAAATTTTTTACATATATATTTATATTATTGCACACACATATATGTGTACCTACATATGTATATATACACACATATAAACATATATATGTGTATATACACACACACACATATACACAGCAAGAAGGACCATGAAACAATTGAAAATTGTATAAATGTTACATTCACAGTTTTTTTTTTAGCTATTTGTATTTGGCTACCTTGAAATACATATCTTTCATATCTTTGTGAGTCTAAAACTCTGATTGTAAATGCATATCTATCATAACTCATTTCTACCAACTTAAAACAAATATCTAGAGCTAATGACATCTTAACCCCTAAACTTCTTTTTAAAAAATATTTTATTTATTTATTCATATTACATCTCAATTGTTATCCAATCCCTTGCATCCCCCCATTCCTTCCCCTTCCATTTTCTCATTGCTTCTCTCCCCTATGACTGTGATTGAGGGGGACCTCCTCCCCCTGTATATGTTCATAGGGTATCAACTCTCTTCTTGGTAGCCTGCCGTCCTTCCTCTGAGTGCCACCAGGCCTCCTCATCCAGGGGACGCGGTCAAATATGGGACACTAGAGTTCGTGTGAAAGTCAGTCCCCACTCTGCACTCAATTGTGGAGAATGTCCTGTCCATTGGCTAGATCTGGGTAGTCGTTCAAAGTTTACTGTTCATGTTGTCCTTGGCTGGTGTCATAGTTTGAGCGGGGCCCCTGGGCCCTGATGTGCCCATTGTAATGATGTACTTGTAGGATTCTAGGACCCTTTGCGTCCTTCTATTTCCCATTTGTCCCTTGATTCTCTCACCTAGAGTCCCAATGGGAAGTTTTCCCCTGTGTCCCAGGTTTCTGGTAGGGAAAGACTTTCTTGGGACATTCCCCTTGGGCTAGTGTCGAGATATAAGTGTGTATATACCATTTGACTCTTTCTGCTTCTGGGTTAACTCACTCATTATGATCATTTGTAGTCCAATCCATTTGTCCACAAATTTTGGGAATTCCTTATTGTTTAAAAGATGAGTAGTATTCCATATTGTAAATGCACCACAGTTTCTTTGGTGGCACACTTAGGCTGTTTCCATGTTCTGGCTATTATGAATAAGGCTGCTATGAACATGGTTGATCAAATGTTCTTGTTGTGTTCTGGAACATCTTCTGGGTATATTCCAAAAAGTGGAATAGCTGGGTCTTGAGGAAACCTTATTCTCAGTTTTCTGAGAAAGCACCAGATAGATTTCCACAGTAGTTGTACTAGTTTGCATTCCTCTATCAACGAAGGAGTATATCTCTCTCTCCACATCCTCGCCAGCATGTGGTGTCACTTGAATTTTTTATCTTAACCATTTTGATGGATGTAAGATGGAATCTCAGAGATGTTTTGATTTGCATTTCCCTGATGAGTAAGGACGTTGATCATTTCTTTAAGTGTTTCTCAGCCATTCGATATTCCTCTGTTAAGAATTCTCTGCTTAGTTCTAAGGCCCATTTCTCTCTCTCTCTCTTTTTTTTTTGTGTTTTGTAGTATATTTTATTGACTGGATAAATCATGTGAATACAATTTTTTATTAAAAATGCAAGTTAATTCCTAAGAAAAAGATGATGAAATATCACACTGGCATTTGGGAAGTTGTTTAACTGATTTTGACAACTTTATCATAGTCTTTATATACCTTAAATACCTCAGTTTATGTGCAAACTGCCATCTATTTTTCAACTAACCAGTAAAAAGAGACTATTCGTGTGTATGTGTGTGTGTGTGTGTGTGTGTGTGTGTGTGTGTGTGTGTGTGTGTGTGCGCGCGCGCGCGCGTTAAGGCCCATTTCTCAATTGGGTTATTTGGTTTGGTGGTGTTTAATTTCTTGAGTTCTTTATATATTTTGGATATGAGACCTTTGTCAGATGTAAGGTTGGTGAAGATCTTTTCCCAGTCTGCAGGCTGTCATTTTGTTCTCTTGACAGTGTCCCCTGCCTTACAGAAGCTTTTCAGCCTCGTGAGGTCCCATTTAGTAATTGTTGACCTTAAGGCCTGGGCTGTTGGCGTACTGTTCAGGAAGTTGTCTCCTGTGCCAGTGTGTCCCAGGCTCTTCCCCACTTTTTCTTCTAACTGATTTAGTGTTTCAGGTTTTATGTTGAATTCTTTAATCCACTTAGACTTGAGTTTTCTGCATGGTGATAAATACTGATCTAATTGCATTTTTCTACATGTAGGCATCCAGTTAGACCAGCACCATTTGCTATCCTTTTTCCACTGAATAGATTTGGCTTCTTTGTCCAAAATCAAGTGACCCTATCTGTAGACTCATTTCTGGGTCTTTGATTCAATTGCATTGATCAACCAGCCTACTGCTGTGCCAGTACCAGGCTGTTTAAATTACTGTAGCTCTATAGTACACCTTGAGATAGAGTATGGAAATTCTTTTTGAGGATCTTTTATTACATAGGATTGGTTTTGCTATTCTTGGTTTTTTTCCATATGAAGTTGAGAATTGATCTTTCAGTGTCTTTAAAATATTGTGTATGTATTTTGATAGGGATTGCATTGAATTTGTAAATAACCTTTGGTAAGAGGGCCATATTTACTATGTTACTTCTCCCGATCCACGAACAAGGGAGATCCTTCCATCTTCTGATATCATGTTAAATTTTTTTCTTCAGAGATTTAAAGTTTTTTTCCTCAAACAAGTCCTTCACTTGCTCGGTTAGAGTTACTCCTACATATTTTATATTTTTCATGGGTATTGTGAAGGGTGTTCTTTTCCTAATTTCTTCCTCTGCATGTTTGTCATTTGTATATAGGAAATCTACCTACTTTTTTGAGTTAATTTTGTATTTAGCCAATTTGATTAAGGTTTCTGTCAGCTGTAGGAGTTCGCTGGTGGAATTTTGGGGTTACTTATGTACACTATCATATCATCTGCAAATAGGGATAATTTGACTTCCTCCTTTCCCATTTGGATCCCCTTGATCTCCTTTTGATGTCTCTTTTCTCTGGCTAGAACTTCAAGAACTATATTGAAGAGATATGGAGAGAGTGGGCAGGCACGTCTGGTCCCTGGTTTTAGAGGAATTTCCTTGAGTATCTCTCCATTTAATTTGATATTGACTGTTGGCTTGCTGTATATAGCCTTTATTATATTTAGGTGTATGTCTTGTATTCCTGAATTCTCCAAAACTTTAAACATGAATGGGTGTTGGATTTTGTCAAATGCTTTTTCTGCATCTAAGGAGATGATCATGTGGATTTTTTCTTTCAGTTTGTTTATATGGTGTATTACATTGATGGATTTTCATATATTACACCATCTCTCCATGCCTGGAATGAAGCCTACCTGGTCATGGTGACTGATATCTTTCATATGTTCTTGTATTTGTTTTGCTAGTATTTTATTGAGCATTTTTGCGACAATGTTCTTAAGAGAAATTGGTCTGAAATTTTCTCTTTTTGTTGGGTCCTTGTGATGTTTAGGTATCAATGTTACCATGGTCTCATAGAATGAATTTGGCAGTGTTGCATCTGTTCTATCTTTTGGAGTACCTTGAAGCGTATTGGTATTAGGTCTTCTTTGAAGGTCTGGTAGAATTCTATGCTGAAACCATATGGCCCTGGGCATCTTTTGGTTGGGAGACTATCAATGATTGTTTCCACTTCTATAGGAGAAATGGGACAATTTAATTTGTTTATGTGATCCAGATTCAATTTTGCCAACTGGAATCGATCAAGAAAATTGTCCATTTCCCTTAGATTATCAAATTTTGTGGCATACATTCCTTTAAAGTAGGATTTGTATTTCCTCAGTGTATGTTGTTATGTCTCCCCTTTCGTTTTTGATTTTGTTGATCTGGATAGTGTCTCTGGCTTTTAGTTAGCTTTGCTAATGGTTTGTCTATCTTGTTGATTTTCTCAAAGAACCAACTCCTGGTCATGTTGAGTCTTTCAATTGTTCTCTTTGTTTTAATTTATTGATTTCAGCCCTGAGTTTGATTATTTGCAGATGTCTACTCCTCTCCGGTGTTTTTGCTCCTTTTTTTCCTACAGATTCCAGATGTGGCATTAAGTTACTTATATGAGATGTTTCTACTTTCTTTCTAAAGGCACTTAGTGCTACGAATTTTCCTCTTAGCTCTGCGTTCAATGTGTCTCACAAATTCGGATATGTTGTTCCTTTATTATCATGGAATTTTAGGCAGTCCTTATTTTCTTTCTTTATTTCTTCTCTGACCCAGGTGTCATTAAGTAGTGAGTTGTTTAGTTTCCATGTGTGTGTAGGCTTTTTGATATTTCTTTTGTTGTTGAAGTGCAGCCTTAGACCATGGTGATCTGATAGGATACAAGGTATTATTTCAATCTTCTTGTATCTGTTGAGGCTTGCTTTGTGACCTACTATGTTAAGGTTCCATGGGTTTAATCCTTTCAGTTTGGGTGAAAAGTTCCATAAAATATCTGTTAGATTCATTTGATTCATGGTGTTGGTTAATGATGTTATTTCTCGGCATAGTTTCTGTTCAGTGAGCTATCCTTCAGTGAAAGTGCGGTGTTGAAGTCTTCCACTAGTAATGTGAGGGGATTGATGTGTGGTTTAAGCTTTTTAATAGTTCTTTTACAAATGTGTGTGCCCTTGTATTTGGAACATAGATGTTCAGAATTGTTATATCCTCTTGGTTGATTTTACCTTTGTTTAGTATAAAGTATCCTTCCTCATCCCTTTTGATTAAATTTGGTTGAAAATCTATTTTATTAGATATTAAAATGGCTATACCAGCTTGCTTCTTTTTTATTTTTTTATTTTTAAATTAATTTATTCATAATACATCTCAGTTATTAGCCCATCCCTTGTATCCTCCCATTCCTCCTTCCTCCCACTTCCCCCCTACTCCCCTCCCCTATGTCTGTGTCTGAGGGGGACCTCCTCCCCCTGTATATGCTCATAGGGTATCAAGTCTCTCTTTGGTGAGATGCCACCAGGCATCTCCATCCAAGGGACATTTTCAAATATGGGGCACCAGAGTTTGTGTGAAAGTTAGATCTCCTTCTCCACTCAACAGTGGAGAATGTCCCGTCCATCGGCTAGTCAGGGTAGGGGTTCGAGGTTTACTGCCTATTTTTTCCTTGGCTGTTGCCATAGTTTGTGGAGGACCCCAGGGCCCAGACTCGCTGGATCCTTCTATTTCCTCTTTCTTCCAGGCTTCTCACACCTAAAGTCTCAATAGGATGTCCTCCCCTCTTACCCACTATCCTGGTAGGTACAGTTTTTCATGGGGACATACACCTTGGACTAGTGTCTCAATATAAGAGCCCCATGTCTTAATTGGGTTATTTGGTTTGGTGATGTTTAATTTCTAGAGCTCTTTATATATTTTGGATGTTAGACCTTTGTCAGGTGTAGGCTTGGTGAAGATCTTTTGCCAGTCTGTAGGCTGTCATCTTGTTCTGATGACAGTATCTTCTGCCTTACAGAAGCTTCTCAGCCTCATGAGGTCCCATTTATTAATTGTTGACCTTAAGGCCTGGGCTGTTGATGTTCTGTTCAGGAAGTTGTCTCCTGTGCCAATGTGTCCCAGGCTCTTCCTCACTTTTTTTCTAACTAATTTAGTGTCTCTGGTTTTATGTTGAGGTCTTTAATTCACTTGGACTTCAGTTTTGTGCATGGTTATAAATATGGGTCCAATTGCATTTTCTACATGTAGACATCCAGTAAGACTAGCACCATTTGTTGAGGATGCTATCCTTTTTTCACTGAATAGATTTGGCTTCTTTCCCAAAAATCAAGTGACCATATATGTGTGGATTCATTTCTGGGACTTCAATTCGATTCCATTGATCCATCAGCCTGTTGCTGTGCCAGTACCATGCTGTTTCAATTGCTGTTGCTCTATAGTACAGCTTGATATCAGGTATGAAGATTCCTCCAGATGATCTTTTATTGTATAGGATTGTTTTAGCTATTCTGGGTTTTTTGTTTTTCCATATGAAGATGAGAATTGATCTTTCAATGTTTTTTTAAAAAATTGTATAGGTATTTTGATAGGGATTTCATTGAATATGTAAATTGCTTTTGGTAAAATGGCCATTTTTACTATGTTAATTTTCCTGATCCATGAACAAGGGAGGTCTTTCCATCTTCTCATGTCAGCTTCAGTCTCTTTCTTCAGAGATTTGAAGTTTTTTTCAAATAAGTCCTTCACTTGCTCCATTAGAGTTACTCCTAAATATTTTATATTTCTTCTGGCTATAGTGAGGGGCATAGGTTTCCTAATTTCTTCCTCTGCATGGTTGTCATTTGTATATAGGAAGTCTACTGACATTTTTTAGTTAATTTTGTATCAAGCCATTTTGCTGAAGGTGCTTATCAGCTGTAGAAGTTCTCTGGTAGAATTTTGGGGGTCATCTGCAAATAGGAATAATTTGATTTCCTCGTTTCCCATTTGGATCCCCTTGATTTCCTTTTGTTGTCTTATTGTTCTGGCTAGAACTTCAATAGCTATATTGAAGAGCTATGGAGAGAGTGGGCAGCCTTGCCTGGTCCCCTATTTTAGAGGAATTTCCTTGACTATCTCTCCATTTAATTTGATTTGGGGTATTGGCTTGCTGTATATAGCCTTTATTATGTTGAGGTGTGTGCCTTTGATCCCTGTTCTCTCCAAAACTTTAAACATGAGTAGGTTTTAGATTTTATCAAATGCTTTTTCTGCATCTAAAGAGATGATCATGTGGTTTTTTTTTCAGTTTGTTTGTAAGGTAGATTACATTGATGGGTTTCTGTATAGCAAACCATCCCTGCATGCCTGGAATGAAGCCTGGTCATAGTGAATGATATATTTGATGTATTCTTGTATTCATTTTGTGAGTATTTAATTGTGTATTTTTGCATCAATGTTCATAAGAGAAGTTTGTCTGTAATTCTCTTTCTTTGCTGGGTCTTTGTGTGGTTTAGGTATCAAAGTGACTGGGTCTCATAGAATGAATTTGGTAATGTTCCATCCATTTCTATGTTTTGAAGTATCTTGAAGAGTATTGGTATTAGCTCTTCTTCGAAGGTCTGGTAGAATTCTTCACTGAAACCATCTGGCCCTGGGCTTTTTTTTTTTTTGATTGGGAGACTATCAATTATTGCTTCTATTTCTGTGGAGGAAATGGGACTATTTAGTTTGTTCATCTGTTCTTGATTCAACTTTGGCAAGTGGAATTGATCAAGAAAATTGTTCATTTCCATTAGATTTTCAAATTTTGGGGCATATATGCCTTTAAGTAGCATCTTATGATTCTTTTATTTCTTCAGTGTCAGCTGTTATGTCTCCCTTTTCATTTCTGATTTTGTTGATTTGGATAGTGTCTCTCTGCCTTTTAGTTAGTTTGGCTAACGGGTTGTCTATCTTGTTGATTTTCACAGAGAACCAGCTCCTGGTTTTGTTGATTCTTTGAATTGTTCTCTTTATTTCTAATTTATTGATTTCATCCCTGAGTTTGAGTATTTCCAGACATCTCCTCCTCTTGGGTGTTTCTGCTTCTTTTTTTCTAGGCCTTCCATAAGTGTCATTAAGTAGCATATGTGGGATGTTTCCAATTTCTTTATAAAGGCACTTAGTGCTATGAATTTTCCTCTTTGCACTGCTTTCAATGTGTCCCACAAATTTCTGTATGTTTTTCCTTCATTTTCATTGAATTTCAGGAAATCCTTAATTTCTTTCTTTAATTCTTCCCTGACCCAGGTGTCATTAAGTAGAGAGTTGTGTAGTTTCCATGTGTGTGTAGGCTTTTTGTTATTTCTTTTGTTGTTCAAGTCCAGCCTTAGACCGTGGTGATCTGATAGGGTACAAGGTATTTCAATCTTCTTGTATCTGTTGAGGCTTGTTTTGTGACCTACTATGTGATCAATTTTGGAGAAGGTTCCATGGGATGCTGAGAAGAAGGTATAATCCTTTGTGTTTGGGTGAAAAGTTCTGTAGATATCTGTTAGACTCATTTGATTCATGACATTGTTTAATATTGTTTCTTGGCTTAGTTTCTGTTTCAATGACCTATCATTCAGTGAAAGTGGGTTGTTGAAGTCTCTCACTATTTATGTGTGGGGATCAATGTGTTGTTTTAACTTTGTTAATAGTTCTTTTAGATATGTGGGTGCCCTTGTATTGGGAGCATAGATGTTCAGAATTGTGATGTCCTCTTGGTTGACTTTCCCTTTGATGAGTATGAAGTGTTCTTCCTCATCCTTTTTGATTAATAAAGTCTGTTTTTTAGATATTTAAATGGCTACACCAGCTTGCTTCCTGTGACTGTTTGCTTGGAATATCTTTCCAACCTATTACCCTGAGGTACTGTGTATCCTTGTGGGTCAGATATGTTTCTTGAATGCAGAAGAATGTTGGATCTTGTTTATGAATCCATTCAATAAGTCTGTGTCTTCTTATTGGAGAATTGACACCATTGATGTTGAAAGATATTAATGACCAGTGACTGTTAAGTCCCTTAATTTTGATGTTGGTTATAGTAGAAAGTTTGTGTGGTTGTGTTTTTGTGGTGGTGTAGTTATCTATTTCCTGTGTAGTTTGGTTGTAGCTTGTTCCTTTGGGGTAGAATTTTCCATCCAGTAAATTCTGTAAAGCCAGATTTGTGGAAAGGAGCTGTTTGAATTTGTTTTTGTCATGGAATATCTTGTTTTCTCCATCAGTGGTTATTGACATTTCAGTGGGTATAGTAGTCTCACCTGGCATCTGTGGTCTCTTAAGGTTTGCATGATCTCTGTCCAGGCCCTTCTAGCTTTTATGATCTTTGCTGAGAAGTCAGGTGTAATTCTGATAGTTTTGCCATTATATGTTACTTGGCATTTTTCTTTTGCCACTTTTTGATTATTGTGTGATGGAAAGTTTTTTCTTTTCTGGTCTTCTCTATTTGGTGTTCTGTAGGCAGGCCCCTTGTATATTTATAAACATCTCCTTCTTTAAATTGGGGAAATTTTCTTCTATGATTTTGTTGAAAATATTTTCTGGTCCAGGCAGTCAGGCATCTTCTCTTTCCTCAATGCCTATTATCCTCAGGTTTTGTCTCTTCATGATGTCCTTGATTTTTTGGATTTTTGTGTCAAGAATTCATCAAATTTAGCATTTTCTTTGATGGTTGCTTCAAGACTTATGATTGTATCTTCTAGTCCCAAGATTCGTTCCTTCATCTCTTGGATTCTGTTAAATAAGCTCGTCTCTGTGTTGTTTGTTTTCTTCTCTAAGCTTTGTCTTTCCAATTTTTCTTTTTTTTTAAAGGAAGCTTACATTCTTTTATTATAAACTATCTTTTAAACTATTCTCTTTTATTATTATTATTATTAATTTATTCTTGTTACATCTCAATGGTTATCCCCTCCCTTGTATCCTCCCATTCTTCCCTCCCTCCCATTTTCCCCTTACTCCCCTCCCCTATGACTGTTCCTGAGGGGGATTACCTCCCCCTCTATATGTTCATAGGGTATCAAGTCTCCTCTTGGTAACCTGCTGTCCTTCCTCTGAGTGCCACCAGGTCTCCCCCTCCAGGGGACATGGTCAAAGGTGAGGCACCAGAGTATGTGAGAAAGTCATATCCCACTCTCCACTCTACTGTGGAGAGTGTTCCGTCCATTGGCTAGATCTGGGTAGGGGTTTAAGGTTTACTGCCTGTATTGTCCTTGGCTGGTGCCTTAGTTTGAGTGGGACCCCTGTGCCCAAATCTGCCTATCATAATGTTCTACTTGTAGGCTTCTAGGACCCTCTGGGTCCTTCTACTTTGCCTTTCTCCCATGATTTTCTCATCTAGAATCCAATTTTTCTTCTGTCTATCATTGTTTCCATTTTCATCTTCAGATCTTGAACTGTTTTATTGATTTCCTTCATATGTTTGTTTGTATTTTCCTGAATTCCTTCCAGTGTCTCTATATAGGTCTCTTTTATGTCTTCTACCTGTTTGGCTGCATCTTCCTGCATTTGTTTATGAGTTTTATTAGTTTCCTTCATTATCATCTTCATTACTAAGGATTTGAGGTCATTTTCTTTTGCTTCAATTCTCTGTGTTGCTCTCTTTGGGATAGCTGGGATCTGGAGGTGCCATATGATTTTGGCTTTTGTTGTTCATGTTTCTATGCTGGCCAACCACCTATACACATTTAAAAGAAAGCTAGTTTCGGGGACCCCTGGGCCAAGATCCTATGGGCAGCCAAGGCATCCACCGCTGTGCAGGGCTGCAACCACTGGGTGTGGGATAAGCCTCACCCAGGGCTTCAAAAAGACAACATGGGAGCTACCCAAGACCTACCTGGTGCCCATGTGCATCAGCAGTGGCCCCACAGTGTGCTTGGTCATTGACAAGCAGGCAGGGGAGAAGGTGGACATCAGGAAGCTGAGCCCTTCCAGTCTGAGGTCTTCGCCAAGCATGCTTACCATGAGATCCTACTGCTGAAGCACATGCACCATGAGAATGTCATCAGGCTCCTGGGTGTCTTCACCCTTGCTTCATCCCTTCAAAACTTCCATGATATCTACCTGGTGATGTCACCCACAGGGACATGAATAAAGTGAATGAAGACTGTGAGCTGATGAATATCTTAGATTTTGGGCTAGCATGGCAGGCAGATCCAGAGATGACTGGCTATGTGATGAACCACTGGTACTGGGCCCAAGATGTAATTCTCAGCTAGATGTATTATAACCAGACACTGGACATCTGGTCTTTTGACTGTATCATGGCAGAAATGCTGATCAGAAAGACAGTATTCAAGGGGAAGAGCTAGAGGGACCGACTGACCCAGATCCTGAAAATGACCGAGGTGCCAGGTGCTGGGTTTTTGCAGAAGCTGAAAGACAAGGCAGCCAAATCCTATATTCAGTCCCTGCCACAGAACCCCAAGAAGGATTTCACCTATATCTTGCCACATGCTGGCTCCCAAGATGCAGACCCGCTGGACAAGATGCTGGCACTGGAAGTGGAAAATCATCTGATTGCTGCTTAGGCACTTGCTCACCCCTTATTTGAACCCTTCTGGGACCCTGAGGAGAAGACTAATGCTCAACAGCCATTTGATGATGCCATAGAACATGAGGAACTCCCTGTGGATGAATGGAAGCAACACATCTACAAAGAGATCTTGAACTTCAGTCCTGTAGCCCAGAAGGACTGTCAGCAACAAAGTGGCATGAAGTTGCAGTGACTGTCCAGTCCCACCCACAGCTGAGCCCAGGAGACAGGACCACACTCTGCCTCAGGACCAATATTTTTGTCACTACTTATGTCTCAGGGCTTACAGGATGTTCCTCCTTTCTCACCACTGGCTTTATTCATGGATAGATTTCTTTTTCTATCAATCCTTTTTCTCTTTTACCTGGTATTAGGAGGCTTAAAGAGTAGAGAAAAGGGCTGGAGATAAAAGGACACACAAAGTAGCAAAAACCAAGCTACAAGTGGCACCCAACATGGGGCTACACAGATTGGGAAAATTGATTTCAAATGCTGAAGATGAAACAACAGGGGACGAAGGAGTGGATGTTTTGTTTCAAGATAACAACAAAATAAATTATTGTGTCTGCTTCCACTGGGCTATCCTTTGCTGTGCTCCCAGAGTGGATTTCTGGTTTCTTTTTCTTCTTCCTATATTGTTTCAAAAAAGGTTGGGAGAATGGGTTAGCAGTTGGAAAATCGCAGATATAAGTAAAAGCACTTGTAAAGTGTGGAACACCAGAAAAGGTAAAACAAAAAGATTCAGTCTTGGTGACTGAACAAGAGAGTGATAGTGTCTCCCAGGAGGAAAGAGGGAAAGAAACTTCACTGGAGGGGTTTGCAGAGACTGAGGCCCGTTCAACCAAGGACCATTCATGGACAGGATCTAGGCACCTTCACAGATGCAGCTGATGGGCAACTCGTGCTTCCTGTAGGTTCCCCAGTAGAGGGAGCAAGGGGTGTCTCTGACATGGACTCTGTTGCCTGCTTTTTGATTACTTCCCCTTGGTAGGGCTGCATTGCCAGCGCAAAGAGGAATAGAACGCATCAGTCCTGATGTAAATTGATATAGAGGGTGGGTTGGTTGGGTGATTCCCTTTTTCTGAGGAGTAGGGGAGGGGAATAGGGGGATGAGGGAGGGAAGGTAGGACCTGGAAGACAGGAGAGAGGGGGCTATGATTGGTATGTAAAGTGAATAAGCAAATTAGATTTAAAAAGAATCTGTACCTGAGAGCAGTTGGGTCAGAGAAAAGCTGAAAAGGTGGGAGAGAAATCTGATGAACCAGCCTGTTCTGAGAGAAAGAATTAATCTTGAACCAACCATGCCAACAGAGTAGAAGGAGATGTGTTCCAGGGTTATGAGATCACCACCATCAGCTTTTCTAGCAGTCTTATAGCACATGCCTACTAATGGTGGAGAACAAGATTATGACAAGATAGGATGGTGTCCTGTAGAAATGATAATCTAAGGAATTTTTAAAAGGCCATGATTCCACATGAGAGGCACTTGCCATATGTGAAACAAATTCTAAATAGCTGGCAACTCAAAATAGAACTATTTCCCAAGACTAAAAAGAATTGATGACAACTGTTCTAGAGGCTGGTCTGCAGTTGCAATGGTTAACATAGTGAAGGGAAGGAACAAATATTGGAGAAAGAGATAGAACAAGGGGAATGAATATGGTAAAAGATCAGTTGCTGAGTGAAGGGTTGCAATTCGATACACAAGAACAGATTAAATCTGATGATAATACCATAGAACAATGTCACTTAGCAGCTTTAAAAGCTTGTGACAAAGTCAAGGATTCTGAGGAAAAGTCCAGCTAGTTTACAAAGATTATACAAGGCTCTGGAGAAACCTTCACTGATTTAAAAAAGTTAGTCACAGCTATGAACAAAGTCATTTGCTACAATACAAATTTATCAGTTAGGCCTAAGAAGTAAATTGACACAGGGAGACAAAAGTATACTTTTAGGCTGTCAGCTCTACCCTGGGCAGAAACTATACTAATACAAATCTATTCCTAAACCATGGTAAACAAACTACTCTAAACTGATATATAATACATATACCCCAAGCATTTGCCACTGTGATGCTCATCTGGCCATCCTCTCCTTCTTCCTCCCCAGTCAACTGTCTCTCTCTCCAACTGCCTCTCCTCTCCTCCCCTTTCTCCTCCTCAGGATCCACCTTCCACTCTCTCCTTCTGCCCAGCTCATTGGCTAAGCAGTGCTTTATTGACAGTTCTTACATCCATTCACAATACCTCCACAATTCCCCTTTTTAGTCTAATTAAAAAAACTTTTATCTATACATTTATATCATTACATCAATATACAATGTACATACACAAGAACCACAAAACAATTGTTATATTTATGTTATACTCATAATGTTTTGCTGTCTTTAACCCCATCAAAGACTTGAGAAGGAATAAAATAAATTAGCTGAGTAAATAAGAAGTGCAGATTAGCAGCTTCCAAAATAAAAAATTACAAAAACACCTTGCTGCCTGAACAGTCAACCAAAACTTTCCAACATGTTGAAGCATCATCTTCAGCCTTCTAGCCCAATATATCTGACAGACATATTTGTAAAGCAGGGACTATTGAGGACTTGCCTACCCTGTCTTGGCAGAGTTTGGCTGTCAACTCTACCAACATCCATGTTTGCCCATTTCAGACAGAATTCTGTCTATGGCAGAAAACAAGGAAATTTTTGCCCAGAGACTGGTTTGCTACATCTGAAGCCATCTCCATAAGAAGGTTCCTCGATGGTCATTACCTTCTTTGAGGCAGGCTGGGTGTTTCCAGGAGTCAATCTGTCTCAATTTCAAAGAATCCTCAAAACAAATAAAATTTCTTTTAATGCCATATGCTGTAGGTCTCTGAGGTTTTTGAAGGCTTTATCTAAATATTTTACCTTATCTATCTATTAAACCTAGGATGTATAGTCTTATGATAAAATTCAATAGTACAATGAATTAAAAATAAACTTAATCTACATCAATATCCAATATTCTATACCAATTAATTAAAAATAGCCTTGTGAGTAACAATTAAGGCCTTAAGTTGAAGAATAGATTCAATAATCTACCTTTTGTCCTATCATTCCTATATATTATATATTCTCAGAGACAAATCCATGAGTCCAACTTTGTTCTCTCTCTGAACAAAACCAATAACAACACAATCAATTCCCAGTGTAGATAAACATCCATAGCCCAAAACCTTATCCAACCTCCCTTTAAGGAAAATGGGATGGCATTTTCTTTTTAAAGCTTCTTCAGGCTGATTTCGGATGGATAATACCTATACAGGGGGGCAAATAAAACTGGGAAAATGGTTAAACAAGCTAGAGATAGCATTTCTGGTCCAGTCTCTAAATGCTGAGAAATTCAGGCTTAATAAAAGTCCTGTGTGGGACAGTCTGAAATGCTGGATCAATTGGAGTCAGGAGTTTTCTCCAAAGCTGTCCTGGGAGATGTTCTGTTCTGATTATGAACATCAACTGATGCACTTGTGGATGGAACACAAAGAATGCATGATGTCAGCATATCAGCATGCTGGAGGATGAATCCTGTCAGGTCTGATCCAGCATTAGTGATTGCTGATGCTGCTCCTGTCCAGCAGGAACGACACCAACACCGGGAATTCTTCTTGCAGCAGTTTTATTCAGGATCCTGGAGTGACCCCAGGAAAAGCTCCCATAGAATCTTTTATAGTGTGCCTGTCCTATCAGAAACTGCCACTTTGCCACTCCTGGTTGGTGCATTCGGATCACACCACCTCACGCCATGCCTTGTCAGATCACACCACCTGATGCTATGGCTTGTTTGAATCACGCCACCTCATGCCATGCCTTCAGGCATGCACATAAGGGGCTTGCTCACTGCGCATGCGCATAGGGATTATGCACTGCGCATGCGCAAAAAGGGGCGCACTGCGCATGCGCAAAGGGACGCATTGCGCATGCGCAAAAGGCTTTCTCACTGTGTATGCGCAAAAGGGGGCGCATTGCGCCAGTGAAGCAGCAGGGGGCGCTGCTATCTGTGGCTCTCCACAGTTCCCCCTTATTCATTAAATTTTGAGCAAGTGGCACAGAGAATGCCTGGTAGGTTGTCCCCCCTGCACTGGAGAAATAGGCTGACAAGATGGTTGACCATTGGCCTTATAGCCCATCCCCAACTTCTTCTTCTTCTCCTCCCTCACTTTATTAGAAAAGGAGGTAGATGGATCCATCATATATAGGTGAGCTTGGGTCCCCGAAGGGAGCGGGCATTAACCAGAGGGGGGAAGCATTGACCTGATCCTCCTGGGGCCACATTGGCCTGTCAAGATGTCTTTTTGAGGAGGAGAGGGGGGTCCTGATCTGCTGTCTGTGGGCATCCCCAACATACATCGAACAAGACAGTTTCCGACATCAACCTCTATGCAATCAGGTTTACTTCTCAGGGGACTCAGAGTCGGACAATTGGGTCCTCCTCCTGTGGTACCTCGTCCTACACCCCTTGCAGGTGCCCATGCCTTATGGCAGGCAGTATCTGAGTATATGCCATTCTCACCATGCCAAGGAAGGGGAAACGGAAGCACATTAGTGTCATGGCCTTGGTCTGCCAAGTGCATGGGGGATCTATACCCGTCATTGACTACTTCTCTATCATGCCAAGCCACATTTGAGGAGATTGCCCAGCCTCCAGTGCAGCAAATGCTTGCATCACAGAGGCCTGCATGCGATGTTGGCAGGCGTGCATCCTGCATATGCACCAGAGTGCTAGGCAACTGACAAGGACCAGACACACTGTCAAAGCTTTTATTCCCGCCCATTCCTGCCAATGAGAGAAGGCGTTCTGGAACCACTGCGACAGCCCAGAGACTATGGAGACGTCAGTTCGTGTAGAATTGATGTGCACCGTGGAGAGACGCAGTTCCTGCAGGGGACTATCCAGGCTTCTGCTCCAGTTACCTGCAAGATACTGGGAGAGACTGCTAGACAAGTTAATAATCTGAAAACATAAGCTTTCTTTAAGGGGAAAGCCCATATTTTCTGTATCAGGTGAAATCTCTTTTGTTAACGAAACATTGGTGGTGAAGATTCTTGGGAAAATTGCGGTTATATGTTTTGGAAAACCCGACAAGATTCCTCCACCTGTTTGATCTTTTGCCGGGAATAAATTATGACAGCTAGGAAGAATGAGCAACTGCGCTAGATGGTCACTGGGCAAAATTGCGCTCATCCCACGAGGAGATGAGATCATAATTTTTACAGTGCCTGTATAATCTGAATCAATTACACCGGGATGAATAATAAGGCCTTGCAATGTAGTAGAACTACGGCCAATTAGTAGTCCCACTGTGTCTTTTGGTAGAGGGCCAGTGAAATCAGTGGCTACTAACTGAGGCCCCATTTGTGGGGTCAGTACGAGTCTGGTGGTGGAACAGAGGTCGAGGCCTGCACTCCCTCTAGTAGCTCTCTGGGGCATTGCCATTCTATGGGAGAACGCAGACTCGGCCACTGTTCTGGAGCTCTGGTCTCCTCCATTGCCCCATATATTTGAGGGCCCTGAGGACGAGGGCCCCGTGTCCCATTTTTTGGCCATGCTCCCCTAAATCCTGCCGCTAGTGGTTGACCATTAATGTCTTTTAATGATCGACATTCCCTCACCCAATGATTTCCTTTCCTGCATTTGGGACAGAGGCTAGGTATACGTGAAGGAGGATTTTGACTAGTCTGATTAATCCCCCTGGGACACTGGTGTCTGAAATGTCCTTCTTTGCCACACTTGAAGCAATTTTGAGGACCAGTAATTCCCTTTCTATTCCTTCCCTGGGCTGCCTGCATCACGGCTGCAGCCAATCCTGTATTTGATAATGGTCCTCCTATCTCTCTGCAGATCTTTAACCACACATCTAAAGATTTATGTTTGTATGGATTTATAGCTTGTCTACACTCCTTGGTACATTGCTCAAAAACAAGTTGTTTTATCAAAGGCATTGCAGTATCTGGGTCGCCAAAGATCTTTCCAGCGGCATCAACTAATCTGGCCACAAAGTCGGCAAATATTTCATTGCCTCCTTGAATAATTTTAGTGAGATTTCCAGATACTTCCCCTCGTTTAGGAAGGGCTTTCCATGCCCTTGTGCTAATAAAATTAATTTGCTCAAAAACTTGCGCCGGATATCCTGTCTGTTGGTTAGTGAAACGTCCCTGCCCCATAAGCATATCCTGGTCCCATGCCGGTTGTCTGTTAGCTGCATTGGCAGTTGCCTGCTCAGCTGAGAACTCAATGTAATAAGCTTTCCAATCTAAATAGGTGCCAGGCGAAAGGCAGGCTCGTGCTAAATTTTGCCAATCTGAGGGTGTCATGCAATATCTCCCTAGGGATTCCAACTGTGCCATAACAAAGGCTGCGGTCGTGCCATAAGCACGAACAGACTCAGCCAGTCTTTGGACAATTTTAAAATCCAAGGGTTCGTGATAACGATTCCCTTGTGCATTCTGAAAAACTGGGTAACAATGAGGGGCATTTTGCAAATGAAATTGCCTCCATACCTCAGGACAGGCAGACCTACCTCCCCCTGGTATATGGGGCGGGGGTCTTATTCCGCCTGGAGATTTAGGTGGCTCTAGTTCAGGAGCTGAACTGCCACTTCGCCACTCCTGGTTGGTGCATTCGGATCACACCACCTCACGCCATGCCTTGTCAGATCACACCACCTGATGCTATGGCTTGTTTGAATCACGCCACCTCATGCCATGCCTTCAGGCATGCGCATAAGGGGCTTGCTCATTGCGCATGCGCATAGGGATTACGCACTGCGCATGCACAAAAGGGACGCATTGCGCATGTGCAAAGGTTTACTCACTGCGCATGCGCAAAGGCTTTCTCACTGTGCATACGCAAAAGGAGGCACATTGCGCCGGTGAAGCAGCAGGGGGAGCTGCTATCTGTGGCTCTCCACAAGTGATTGGTACTTTTGTTCTGAAATTATATAATTTCTCACAAGCATTAAGAAATTAAAAAAACTACAAATGCATGAGGTGTGCAGGATGCACAGAACAATCGAGGCTAGTACTGTAGTTTGAATTCATGTATTTATAGCCTGACTTAAGTTAGTTGTCTCCTTTTCATCCAGGTCTGTTTTATTTTGATCTCTTTCAAAAAAGAAGTATAATATTACCATTACCAAAGAACATTCAATCATCATTTAATAGAAATCAAAACAAAATTGTATAGTTCTTTTCTTTTTTACTTTTTTTTCTCCTTTATTAATTTATTCTTATTACATCTCAATAGTTATCCCATCCCTTGTATCCTCCCATTCTTCCCTCCCTCCCATTTTCCCCTTATTCCCCTCCCCTATGACTGTTCCTGAGGGGGATTACCTCCCCCTGTATATGTTCATAGGGTATCAAGTCTCTTCTTGGTAACCTGCTGTCCTTCCTCTGAGTGCCACCAGGTCTCCCCCTCCAGGGGACATGGTCAAAGGTGAGGCACCAGAGTATGTGAGAAAGTAATATCCCACTCTCCACTCTACTGTGGAGAGTGTTCTGTCCATTGGCTAGATCTGGTTCTTAATGTCCTTCTCTAGGCTCTGTGGCACCTGATGGGTAGGCTAGGCCACTACCTCTCTCTGGAGAAAATGCATGCCATTTTTGAGACAAGTCGATTGCCCTGAGCAAAAGAAGAGACATTAAGCCTTAATTAAACTTATGCATACCCTAGGCATCTTGTACCTGAGTTTTCACATTTTTTGAAGGTGTTTTGTCTCATCCCTTCTTTCCATGGAGTATTTTGTGTTTTGATGTCTCCTGTGGTTTTTTTGACCAATTATAACTGAATCATGATTATTTACTTCTATGTCTGAAGTAATTTTAATCCATTCATGAAGAGGTGCAGATCTTACCCTCAAGGGCCTTTTTACATTCAGCACTTGCATTTTAAAACACTAGAGATGGAAGTAGAATTTCTCTAGCATTTGAATCTGCTATGGTTCTATTCAAAGCTTTAATTATTCTCTGTAAAAATTCAGTGAGGGTTTCATTTGAACCTTAGGTTATTTTTGTAAATGATTCCATTTGTCCTTGTTGTTCAACCTTGTCCCAAGCATTCACAGCTATTGTTTGACATTGTTCTAAGACATTATCATCAAAGGCAACCTGTACTATTAATTCAGAATATGGGTCTTCACCTAGTAACTGATCCTTGACAATATCAATGCCTCTAGTCCCATTACACTGCTCCGTAAATGAGGCCTCATCTTCTCATCATGCCAGCCATTGTAATTGGGGACCTGGCTCTACTTTGGCAGTCATTAAATCTCTCCAATCTTTTGGAATTACACAATTCCATGTGGCTCAATTATTAAGTATCTGTCTAACATACAGTGAGTGTAAACCATAACTGCTTATTGCCTCCTTAAACCCTTTTAATTCTTGTGCCTCTATAGGTTGCCAATCAAAACCTTGATAACCTTGTGGATTTTCCACATCTCCTAGTGGTTCTCTTATGAAGGCTGGGAAAATCATTTTTGTTTTTGTTTTTAACAAATAATGACTTCCTTGTAGTCTTGTTACAAAATTGTGTTGTATCTTCTGACCTTTTTCCTTCAGTTTCTCTCTTAGTTATAATTCTTTCTACCTTTTCTTTTAAGGTTTGTTTCCAAATTTCATATTTTTCATTTTGCTTTGTCTCTCATACTCTAGTATTTTCCTCAGTCCAATCTATAAAGTTTTGTCATTTCTTTTCTAAAGCCGTTCCCTCTCTCTCGGTATTATTATTCTTAATTATAATCCTTTCTAACTTCTCTTCTAAGGTTTGTTTCCAAATTTCATGTTTTTCATTATGCTTTGTTTCCCAAACTCTAGTATTTTCCTTAGTCCAATCCATAAATTTTTGTAATTTCTTCTCTAAAGCCTTTTATTTTGAGAATTATAGAAAGCTAGAATAAGTAAAATAAAAATCGTTGTCATAATCAATAGCATGATTTCTCTTTCTCTTATTTGTAGCATAACATTATGTAAAAGAGCATTTAACAAGGCCCCAAACCTTTGTGTTAGTGTGTCTTCCATCTTTAAACCAACAAAGTATAACTTCTCTTTGGGAGCTGTTTCCCCACCAAATTATAATAAAGTATTCTTTTTCAAGGGTATGGATACACTCCATACCCTGGTCACCACTTTGTTACAATGCAAATATATCAGTTAGGCCCAAGAAGTAAATTGATACAGGGAGACAGAAGCATAGTTTTAGGCTATCAGCTCTACGTTGGACAGAAACTATACTAATACAAATCTATTCCTAAACTACGGTAAACAGACTACTCTAAACAGATATATAATACATATACTCCAAACATTTGCCACTGCAATACTCATCTGGCCATTCTCCCCTCCTTCTTCCTCCCCAGTCAACTGTCTCTCTCTCCAACTGCCTCTCCTCCTCATGCTCTTCCCAAGGTTCCACCTTCCACTCCCTCCTTCTACCCAGCTCATTGGCTAAACAGCACTTTATTGACAGTTCTTACATCCACAATCATACCTCCATAATCATATGAGACCCTGATACAAGGCAGGTGTTGATAGAGACCTTGGTGTATGAAAATGTAAATACTGAATTTAGAAAAGCTATGGGACTTTTAAATGTGCAAGCAGCCACATGGATGAGTGGATAAGGGATACAACTGATGTCAGTTCTAAGATGTGTACCATCCTAATATCACAGGTCAAATTATAACTAGAGATCTCTAAAATAAAAAATTCACAGTGCTTTAATTGTGGGAAACTTGATCATTTCCAACAAAATTGTGAACAAGACATCTCTAAGAGCAATGGCTTTTTGAAATGTAAACCAGAAAGAAGGCCTAGTCTTCCAGGGGATGTGCAGGCAATGTGGCAAGGGTTGCCATTGGACCAGTGAGTATAGGCCCAAGAATAATACACAAGGTAATGTCTTACTATCAGAAAATGGCCTTGGAGACATGGGCTAGAGGCCCTGCAGCAAAAATATAGGCCTTTTCAGCCAAGAGCAGCCAAGAGTCACCAAGTTATAGGGAAGAAAACTGTGTAATTAAATCAGTCTAGATACTATAAAGATGTGTTACTATCATAATAGAAACCAGTGGAAGTTTTGCATTGAGGATGCACATTGTCCAGGAGATGAAAAGGTATGGATTCACCATCAAAACTTGTAAACAGTAAAACTGAGCAAGGGGGGGGGTCTCCTGAAAACCTTGGCACCTTGCCAAAAAAGCACTCAGTTCATTGAAAATGCTTCTGTTTATAATTTCTCACTACACCCTGCATAATTGTTGGCTTACCAAGGGGCATGCAGTGCCAATTTTGGTATTTTGGATTCTTTTAAAAAACAGTAATATTATAAGAATATGTTCTTGTTGTAATTTCAGGAGTGTGTGCATGGAACTGCTTTGCAGCAGCTCACTATGATTTGCCTCATGCTTTACCATAGGCATGGTTTTGCCAGCTGCAGGTAGTCTCTACAATACTGTGACATTTGGAATTCTGAGGACTTTTCAGAGGGTATATAAATGGTAGGTCCCTAAGAGAGTTGGTGGGACATTGGTTACAAAAATAAGAAGAAATTAATATCTTGCAGGGAAGATCAAACATGCCTCAAGGAGCTAGATGCCTCTAATCAGCAGGAAGTAGTCTAACAATAAAGTTGCCCTTTTCCTGACCTTTGACTTTATTCAGGGATTTCTGTCCTTTCCTCTCTATGCCCTTTTCTCTCTTATCTAGTGCTAGGGTTGAAAGGGAAGAAGAAATGGGGTGAAGAAGGGTAGAAGAAAGAAGAACCCACAAATTACCTAACACCTGCTACATAATACAACGGGGATTTTAAACTTCCTTTATTGCTTTTTGTTTTTCCACTCTCCAACAATGAGTTCTCATGTTCCTCTTGCCATCCACCATCTATCTATTATACACCCACAGTGTCAACCTTAGAACATTAATTCCTACCTTTGTAAGAAACTCATTTACTGCTGAGAACCCATGTTGGTATAGAGTCTCACGGTTTACATTAACTATACATTTATAATTCTTAGGAAAAACATAATATCAAAGATTCTTATGTCCATTTCTTTTATTGAAGACTATAATCTTGAGCATCACCCTTTGTAATACAAAATTATATATATTTAAACAAATATATAGTCTTGTTCCCATATCTCCATCAAACGTAGAACAGTCCATCACTCTGAGATTTCTTGACTGCTCCTACTTTGATCTATGCCCCCCCCATCCCTGTCCTGGATCTCACATCACTCATCCTTTGTCTACTGGATAATATACTCCCATAAAAATGTTAAATACATGAAACAAACCTACAATCTTTGCAGTCTGTCTCCTTTTACTTAGTGCACATAAGATGCATTTTGTTTTGTAGGTATTCAATGTTGACTCCATCTGCTTCTGCATTTCTGTGAGGGAGCACCCTGATTCCTCACACTTAACAGTGACTGTGAAGAATGCTGCTGGCAACACTTGCATGCTGGGGGTGTGAATAGGCACATGTGCTCAGAGAGTTTAGGTGCTACCTAGACCATCTGTTTATTTATTGTTTAGCCTCAGGTGCCATTTTAGATTTATTAACTACCACCTATGTAACTACTACCTATGTAACTACTACCTAGAATTATTAACTACTACCCAGGTACACTGGTTCAGGCCTGTAATATTACCACTCAGGAGTTAGAAACAGGAAGGTCATGAGTTCAAGGCCATCTCTGACTACATAGGAAGTCCAATCCCAGTCAGGGCTACTTGAAACACTGTCTAAAAACAAGCTAACAAGTGAGCAAACCAAGAGAACAGAGCATCCTGCTGAGAGTACAGTTGATACAGAGCTTCACAATGTCATTCACCTTTGTCCTTATCATTTCCACAGAAAAAAAATACTTAAAAAAGATTTTTTTAGAGTTTAAAATGCTGATGTTAACTGTTTGGCATTCGAAGTTTTATGGGTTTAGCCAAATATATAGTCATGGACTCATGTCCCTTTCAAATACAGAACAACCCTTCATCTTGAAAGTCCCAGAATGCACACTTTATTCTTCATTCATACACTTCCCTTGCATCAGCCATCAACACTCAATTATCTGTTGCCTGCCCACCAGTGTTCCTTTGGAGGATATTTTTACGAAGTGATCCAGTGAACACTACCTTGTGGTCTCCTTTTATTTAATGTGATGTATCAGTAACCTATTCTTCTCCCTTGCTTCACAGGAAGTCATTGTATGAAGGTCTGTCTGTCTATCCATTGCTGTGTTGGGGCATCATTGCTCTTCACACTTTACAGCAGCTGTAAAGAATGCTGCTGGAAACACAAGGCTGAAGGGCTGTTTGGATGTTGTTTCACACAATTAATATGGAACCAGGAGTGTGATTGCTGGTTTATATGGGGGAGTATGTGATGCAGCAAGATCTACTGCAGTTTTCTCAAAAGATTCTGAGTTTATCCTTCCCTGTGACCATCAGTGGCTGATGCTGATCTGATGACAAGTACCTCACTGTGGCTCTAATGTTATTCACTTAGTTCACCTAATTCTTTCCATGTGCTTATTGCTGCTTATATATCTCACTTTTGTCAGGTCTTTCCCAAGTCTTCTATCTTTTAAGACATAATATCAAATGCTGAAATAGATTGCATTATGTATCCAAAGATGGCCTTGAAATTGTGATCCTTCAGCATCCTGAATGCTAGGACAAGAGACGTACACCCACATATCTCACTCCCTCCTTGAATTTTCTACATGTGTCAGATGTACCATTTCCCCCATTTCTCCTGTATTTTTGACATCTTAATAATTGCAAATAGCTCTTTATGTTAACCAAGTATGTAAAACTTCATTTTTCTTAACATTTGGCTCAAAATGTAGAAAGTCTAATAGGTTTACATTTTTTCAGTTTGTCTACTTTTATTACACAGTTTTTGTTTTGTATCATTTTAATTTTTATTGTCTGTTTCAAGACAGTGTCTCACTCTGTTCTCTGGCAGTCCTGCAACTCACTATATAGACCAAATTGTCTTGAACTCACAGAGAATCCACTTACCTCTGCTTCTCAAGGGCCGGGATTAAAATGTGCACCACTATATCCAGCTCATCAGCCAGTTAAAAAATTATTTCTTTTTAAAAAAAATCCAAAAATAAAAAACCTTGAAATCAAAGTATGATGATGGCTGTCAAAAGTCAGGAAAATTAAGTGGTATTTAGTTTGTCACATATCCTTGAATTGATCTTCTGAAATATTGGATGATGCATAAGCCTATCACATATATAATATATACCTGTGGAAATCTTGATGTTGTACTTGTTTTTGTAACTAAAAACATATGACAAGTGTGTTGTTTCCAAGTCTTTGACTGCTGTCACAGCTGAGTGACTTTCATGTCTGAATTATCTTGAGTTTCAGAGTTTTACTTAATAAGAAAAATAATCCAGAAAGTAACAGAACTGGAGCTAAGGGGAAGCTGAGAGCTTTTTGAAATTAAATAATGTTGCTTTTGATACAGATTATTAAGTAGCCGAGGCTGGCCTCACCTCACTGTAGCCAAGGCTGGCAGGCCTGAAGATCTTTCAAAGGCTGAGCACAGACTTCTCTGCTTGCTCTGAGCACCTGGGACTCAAACAAGGACTATGAGAAAACACTCATTGTTTGGGTAAATCTGGTATCTTTTAAAGCTTGAAAAATTGAGTTTTGACACTTCAAGATTTTTTTTCACTTTTTTTTTAATTTCAGTGAGAATATACTTCACCGCTGGGTTAAGGTAACTGAGCACATTTGTATCATGATAAAGCACCCGGTACACGAGCGTCTCCCATCTTAAGCACACTGCTTCGAGTCCTTTAGATCTTTACCTACTACCTGCACCTCTTCCTCCTCCTCTTGCACAACCCTCTGCCTCCTACTAGCAAGCTACCAATGGCCTTCCCTCCTGAGCTGAGACAGACACTACTTTTGTTCCTACCCTTGAAAGTCTCTAAGCTCTCTTGTCCTGTTACAGATAGTCCACAGAATTTATTCTACAGAGACTCTCATTTCAGTCAGCATGGCAGCTTCATTGCCCATCTGTGTGGTACAAGTGAAGAATCCCCTTGTCTTTTAAAGCTGAGTAACAGTCCACTGTAGAAAGGCTGTACTTTGTTGATCCATCCTGAAGATGCTTTTTATACAGATTCATTGTCTTTCTGTCTCTGTCTGTCTGTCTTTCTGTCTGTCTCTCTTTCTCTCTCTCTATTTTTCTCTATGCATGTGTGTTTTATGTTTATATTGTGATTATAGTAATAAACATTTACATATCTAGTTGGCAAAGCAGAGATAGCTGAGGGAATTGAGTGAGTGAAGTCTATCATAAACTTTCACATTTTAAAAAGTATTATGGGTAATCCAGGCCATGACAAATGAGATCCACTTTCCATGTCTATCTTGAGGACACATGGGAGAGTATAAAAACTTATGTATCTTGAAGGTGGCTTTTCTTTTATGTCTGGAATCCACATATATCACAATAAGTAGATTTAACAACAATAAATAATAATGACTCTGTATTTTTAATTTAAAAAGAAGATCATATGAGCTGCCCCACAATACATAGCTCTGATGCCATACCACCAACTTAGGGGAACTTATCCATCCTCAAACAATCACATGTCTACTGTCCTGCCATAACATTTCAAAATGTGAATTACACGTTTTTCAGTACTGAGGACCAAAAAAGGACTGACTGTGGCATAGCTATGGCCTATGAAAATGGATATACAATGAAACATAAGATCATCCCTTGATGTTCTTATGTAGGAGAAGATGCTGTCCACCGTGTACATCACCATAAAGAAACTCATGAGGTGCAGAATGGTTTTCATGGCTCTTTGTTCTGGAGATGATTTATGGGAAAGGCTGCTGCTGTGGAGAAACTGGGACTGTTTCTTATGTCTGCATAGGAAAGTCATCATGTACACACTGGAGAGGACCATGAAACCTACAAAGATGACGTCTCTGAGGGTTAGTAGTATATAAACTGTATGCTTCAAAGAGTAACTCATGGGCAGAAGACTGCAAGAGTGAGTGATATATGCAAAACTAGGTGAAGTCAAATTAAGGGTGGCAGCTATATATGCTATAAGGTGACTACTAATGGATGAATAGAAGATGCTCAGGAAAAGAAGGTAACCTAGCATATGGTATGGAGATTTACGTTTGAACTTGGCTAGACAGGAGCTTCTGGGACTGAGGGTGATGGCCTGGAGGATGCTGAGCATGCTGGTGGCACACAGAGAGAGGCTCCTAAGGTACCTGTACAAGAAGAAAACAAGTTTGCATGTGGTGTCATCCCATCTCTTCCATGGAATAAAAATGTCTGTAGCTACTAAACTCATGACGAGCAGCATCAGTATGTGGATTAGGGCCAAGAACCCGATGGATGGGTCAGTGAGTCTGGGCTTCTGGCCATGAATGAACATGAAGATGTGGAAGAGAAGAAGGAAGCTATTGCCTGAGATCCCAATTCCAGCTTCAGAATAAAGAGTGTTTCTTATCTTAGTGTAACCAGACAGTTCACTGAATTTATTCATTTTAAGCCTGAAAGAAGCAGGTAGGAACTGTGTGTGGGGGGGGAGAGAACAGCAAGGTTTCTTATCACAAATCGAGCTTGCTCATCCACTTCAGACAATGGTGGCACCACTACTCTCAGGAAGATGTGTCAATGTTTTGCAGTCCAGCCTTAATACAGTTAAGATCTCTTCCACCTCAAAATGCCCAGAAGCCATGCTCGTTCTCTCCCCTGTTCCAACGTTCATTTCCCCATCAGCATATCAGCTTTCTCCAATATTAAATCTTGTCATGTGTTATGGAAATATTTTTCCTACTGTTTCAAACTGGAGGTTTCCTGAGGCAAAAGCAATGTTCTTACTTGTCTTTCATCTGCATCATGTTGATTGACAGGCACATGACAGCCCTACAGGTTTTGGTGAAGTTCAATGAGCATTGCAAATAAGTAGAAATGAGACATCAGACAGTGTCCTTGGCTTGTACAGACCATGTCATTTTATTGCAGTCTCTCTCCATTCTGCTCATTTACTGCAGACCTAGTGCTCTTCATGAGGTTCTGCAGGAGCACTGAGAAGTGGGAACTCTAAGTCCAGGCTCTTCACAGCCTAAGCACAATCTGCCATTTCCCCTGCATGTGACCATAAAAAGTCTGGGTGTGAGCTGCTGTCACCTCTTCTAGAACATATAGACAGTGTGTGCCTGTGTCATGGAGACCCTCGGTGTGTAAGAAGATGAAGTCTACATACCAAGCATGGTGGCGTTTTCTGTACAAGACGAATTCTGTGGAAGTGTAGGCTGGTGGCTTTATTCTGATGATCCCTTTGTTTGTGACTTGGGAGAGTTAATGCAGTTTTAAGAACAACTGTTCAATCTTCCCAGCCTGAAAAGAAAATTAAATATGAAAGCAGTAGACTACCTTAGCAATCCCTTCCCAGAGCATTGGGTAGCATTTTAGGCCTTTTCTGTGAATTTGAGTTTTTAACTACGTCTGATGTATGTACTGACATCATCGCGGAACAAAAGCCTGTGTGAGAAGCATCCAGTTATTAGAGGCTGCTAGGGACATGGTCCAGGATATTTTCTTCTTCAGCAAGTGAAAAAAATAGAAATAGAATTATAGTTGCAATAAATTCAGTAGCTTGCAATACAATTACCATTGTAAGGGTTTAATGAAAAAGAGCTATCCGACCTACACTGAAGAACGGGCTGCACACGTGTCTAGGATTTCATACCTCCTTGAGAAAGCAGTGATATTTCTCAGACTCAGGTGACCCAAGTCTCAGATAACACCAGAAGATTTGGTGAAGATTCTTCTGGGAGATTCTTTCTTATATAATACAAGCATTTACTTTAAGTCAAGTATCATATTCCTGAATTACGTAATAATATAAAAATTCTAGTCATGTAGTAAAAAAAACAAATATCACCCGAAATTCAAGGATGTGTGTTGGTTTTATCTTGTTTAGACCATGTGACTTGTAAGCTATGAAGGGAAAGCAGAAGGGCCCGAGCTCCAGAACATGCAGCACCAGCTAAGTGCTCATAGCAGGAGACCTGTGGGGGGCTTGGTGTGTGGATGAACTAGCTTCCAATTATGATGTTGTGCATTTTATCCTTGGAATTTACATTCTGAAAGGCAAGAGCCAACTCTGAGGACCCAAGAGGTGTGTTGTGCCATGCATAACTCTGCCTTCCCCACAAAATAAATGAAATAAATAAGAGCTGAGCAAGATAGTCAGTTTGAACAATTAGAAATAGTATCTAGAGAGATAGCATTATGGTTAAGAACTCTTGCTGCTCTTTTAGAGTACCCAGGACCCTTTTTACTGTCCACATGGCATACATAAATCACCTGCAGCACCACTTCCAAGGAATCCAAAACAGCTTCTGAGGTCCACAAGTACCAGGCACATATGTGGTAGAAATACATATATTCATGTAAAACACTCATACATACAAAATAAAATAAATTATTTAAAAATGGAGACTTCCAAAACAAATTTTATAACATCAATAAACTTTTTATAAGATTTAATAGTAGTAGTAATAATGTAAAAGTAATAGTTATGATAGAGTTTTAAATAAGCTTTACTGAATGATTTTCCTTGAGTTATTATTCTTTATATAATATGTGGGCTTGATTGCTAGAGAGAGAGAGAGGGAGGGAGAGAGAGAGAGAGAGGATAAAGGAGAGATTCAAACCTTTCATAGCCTATTGCAAAACTGCAAATGATGCATTTTTACCGTCTGAAACAAGGGTATGGAACTCTGTTATCTTCTCTGTAGTTTCCAAGCTGTAGCTTCAAACTGCTTTAGAAAAATGGGATCAATCTTATAAAGCCGTGACTTTAATGGATGAGGCATTGAAACCATTGGAAAACCTTATTTTTCTGGAGGTGAACATCACATGAGTCATATTGATTCAGAAGACAGACCATGGATGTGGCATGCCATCTTTTTATGCCTGGTCAGGAGAGATACAGGCAACATTTCTGAAGACATTCTGGTATCTCTTAATGTTGCAACACACATTTATGAATCAGATACAAATCAGAACTGTGTGGTGGAAAAGTCTTTAAATTATATATGATATTAAGAAATGTGTACAATACTCACTAGTTTTTATGTGGAGCATTCTTGTGAATATGAACCCTTCATAAAATCCACAGGAATTCTCTGGACAGTCCCCTCCCAGGTGAGCCTTGTCAGGTCACACCAGCCTAGCAGACCATCGCCTCAGAGTCAAGGACAGAAACTCTCCACCCCCAGAAGTATCATTTTGACACATTCCTCAATCAGAGAAGTTAAAAGTGATTTACAAATGAGTGTCCTAAAATAACCTGTTATGTTGTGAACACAAATCACCTTTTGCACAATGAAAACAGACTGACTCAGAGATGTGTGACATTCTGTATACAAGAAAGAAAACATGACATGAGTTTGGGAAATTGGTGCCGTGTGAAATGTATGAAAGAAAGTCTTAGTGAACACGCCAGGAAAACAGAATACTCATGAAAAGAAAAGTGACCAAGAGAAATGAGTCTCCCTTTCTCAGAGCCAGCTGTAGGGTTGTCCCCTAAAGGATGACAGAGGTTGCTTTCCCTGCACTGCAAAAGTTAAAAAGCCAGGACTGTAGACACTGTGTCACCCTGCAGTAACTGCAACCAGGGAGAGCCCTGACATCACCAAATGGGCCTCCAACAACTGACAAGTGCTCAGGAGAGTGACCAGAATTTGTGACATGGAGAGAAGTAGAGAGAGGAATGGAGGAGACACCCTCAGCAGATGCCATGTAGGATGGGAGCTTATGGTCCTGTGGGTGCACTGATCCAGGAAGAAGTAGGTAGGAAGGACACATCTTTTTCCTCTTTTTCAACATGAAGTTGGCCTGCCCATCTCCTGCTGTTGAGGGGATGTATAAAGCACATGGTTTATGTCAGATTGAGTTGTACCTGTCCTCCTGTACTTTCATAAAGCAGGGTACTTGTGTTTTCCATCATTAAAAGCTCCCTTTACCATGTTATCATCACTCTTACCCCTCTGTGAGTTCATATAAACTGGACAGAGTGGTTTGGAAGTGGAACTGTCTCTTCCTCCTGCAAGTGGGATTGGGATGTGATGGAACTGAAGAGTGTTCTCTGTTACATAATTCTACCTGGAAAACTAGGGAAACTTGGCGAGGTGCTGGTGCATCAGGAAGAAAGCCACCACCAAGAAGATCTCAGTGCTGTGCCCAGAGAGGCCATGGAGTACAGAAACTGCATGAGTGCCATGGCAAATGCCTGGAGAAATCTGGCCTAGGAAATGATGGCTAATTCATAAAACTATATTGACTATTAATTCCCAGCATCTTTTTAAAAATGGAAATGAATATGGGTACTTCTCGGGGTTGAGACTCGCAGCTAGGATATCAGCCAATATTTTTACATGCATCCTGAAAGAGCAGTAGAGTGAAGTGCTTTTATTTATTTATTTATTTTTGACCCAGCTGTCACCCCGGGACACCCACAGCCTGCAGCAAACTCCACTTGACTTGTCAGTGAAGAAATAGTGGCAGAGCCTGGCTGTCTGCTGCACAGCTCTGACTCTCCCTGATGTTATCAGTAAGAAAGATCATGCTTATCTGTTCTGATGGGTTTATCAAAAGATAGAGATCAAGAGAAACTGAAAGCCAAGCCTAGAGCAGGATACGTGTTGTGCACAGGAAATGAGCCAAGGGCACTAGTGTGCAATTTCTGAAACTGAATTGGGATAAAATGACTTCAGCAGGAAATATTGGCATGGACCTGAAAGTAACGTGAGGTTACACTCTACTGGATGATGTTGATACAAGGAAGGATATTTCCTTTTGAACACCATGAAAGCATTTTTAATTACTCAAATTACAGGAGTCACATCATAAGTATTTCTATATCAGTATATCAGAAGTAACAGTATGGATTTTTAATGAAAATATGAATGAAACAACTTTATACTAGGTATAACAATAAGAAGGTTAAATCGTTAAAATATATTTCATATGAGGAGCATTGGGTATAGTGCTTCATTGTGAGTCATTTAATTCATCAAACATGTAAATATAAAACACTGATGTTTGCAACCTTTAAAAAAACCAACTAATTTTAGGAGATTCAGGAAATATCCTAAGAAGAAAATGTTTTGGTTGCCCATGCAGGACACAGTCCCCTGTGCTGAGGGGCTGTCAGAGCTCAGCAGATGCTGAAAGCCTCCCTGCAGCCCAGTGTTTCTCCTCCCACAGCCTGCCTGGGACCTGGCCACCTTCTGATGATGCACTTGGGTGCAGAGCACTTACCCAGATGGACGTGGCAGGGGAGGACTCTGTGCCTGAGGAGATCCTGCACAGCTTAGTGAAGGGAGTCTTTAATGGATCCCTGCAGCATGTAATTTTCATGTCTGTCAGAGGTGAGAAGTTTCCACTGGGAAGCTCCGAAAATGTGGCATCCCAGGGGAGTATCTTCCCTGCCTGTTGATTACACTCACTCTGTCCTGGATAACAGTCATCTGGGGAGGGCTGAGCACAATGTTTATCTGTGCTCCCTTGCCACACCTACAGGAGATCAGAAAGTTTATGACATACAGACAACCCTAACTTTTCTCACTTGACTCCTTAGACTTAATTAGGACCAATTTTATTCACTGTGATGCTTCTATTCTGGGATGAGGACTCCTGAGCCTCTCATGATTTCCCGTGGTTCTGAGTGTGCTTCCCCACACTGTGTGATAGGCAATACTCCTCCTGAGGCAACTCTCCATGTAAAGCATGTGGTTTCCACTTAGTGTTGATTCTGTCATCCATGGTTTCTGAAATCTGTTTCAGAATTTAAGGTGTGAGTAAATTTTGAAAAAGACTCTAAAAGAAGAGAAATGAAAAAACAGAGATGTAGAAGCAAAGCTCAGAGCTGACGTGGTCACAGTCAGGTGACAGATAGCTGAGGCTGAAGCCATGTCTGTCTGTACCCCAGTCTGTGAGGAGCATGAATGGCTACAATGACATCAGGAAGAGGCTGTGTTGGTCTGAGTGGAACTCTACACACTATCCCTTCAGTCTCTGATTCAGGCATGGTGCACACACATGCACCCAGGACTCAGGAGATGGAGGCAGGAGCATACATAGCTCAAGAGAAGCCTGGGATACACACAGAGTTTATCAAGAAAAGCATTCATCTTAGGGAGACCCTCAAATAGTCAGCTATTAGAATTAGAAAACAAATAATACTTTAATGCAACTAGTTTCCATTTGAATTTATACATATACGAGTGGAAAAATAGTAACTTTCAGAGAAAAATTCAAACCTAGAAGAAACAAGAGGAAATAGGAAGATCAAAGATTGTTACATTTACAGTTTAAAATTGTCCATGGATGTGCCTGGGAGGGATGGAAACTCTAGAAGAAAGCTACTGAGAATTTAAAAACAAGGTGGCAAGTGACCATCATCAGAAAGGAGAATTAAAAGGAGGCTTTTGAATATGAAGTGGGAGTAAGTTGTTGAAAAAGCCTTTAAACACATGTAATCATTTGGGGCTCATGCAGGAAGGAGGAAGCTACAGCCTGTTGTGACTGGGAAAACAGGGTCACCGCAGTCCAACCTTAATCTGGATTCTGCTCTCCGCTGCTTGTCACAGGCCGGACTTCTGCCTTACTTTCTGGAGTGGTGTGTCACATTGACCACCAATTTACATCTGGTCCTCTGTCCCCACACACAGTCACTGAGAAGCTCTGGAGATGGAAATGTGTGGGTGAGAGGAGCTGTTGTTTGTAGGAACCATGAATTCCTCTTCAGAGAAGATAGAGAGAACTGAGCACACATGTCAGTTCAATTATGACTGTCTATGATTGCAACCAGGAGAGTCCACCTCTCCAGCTCTTTCTCCTCCCCCTGCTCTGTATGTGTATGTGTCCTCCATCCCTATGCCTCTCTCTATGTGCGAGAGAGAGAGAGAGAGAGAGAGAGAGAGAGAGAGAGAGAGAGAGAGAGAGAGAGAGAGAGAGAGAGATGTGTGTGCTGTGCTCTTGTGCTTGGGGACACCTTCTTGTGTGTAGAGGTCAGCGGTCATCTTCATGTGTCACTTATTTCTCCTCCATCTTATTTGTTGAGATAGGGTCTCTCACCAAGCCTGAGGGTCACTACTTCAACTAGACTGGAGGAGTAGTGAGGTTCCTCCTCTCTGAGTGAGGATTACAGGCCTGTAAAGACCTGTCATCATAAATCTATATGCCTTGATTTAAGATGGGTATTGGGGATCTGAACTTTGAACTTCATGCATGAACAACAATCATTTCATCTAGTGAGACATCTCCCAACTCCCTTCCTAATGTTAATACACAAAAATGATTTTATCTCCAATAACAGTGAGGACTAAGTGATATGGAAGGGGACAGTCACTGATGCCAGGATCCTAAATCTCTAAATTAATAAGATACTGCAGAAAGTGAGTAGTTCACAGATGATGGGTTTCATGGAAGCTTACAGAGTGGTCCTAGTGTGTAGCCACTGATGCTTATTAACAGGTAGATCTCTGGAGCCAGTCAGCATTTATTTGATATCTCCTCTGTTATGTAATGATGGAGCCAGGAACATATCTGCAACCTTTCAGAGACCCCATTACTTATGTGTCAGATGGGAATGTCTGTGCTTACTTTCCAATATGTTGTGGGATTAAGGAAGTAGTAGAGAGCAGGTACTTTGTTCCCGGTGAGTGCTCTCTAAGTGATCTGGGTAAGGTTTGACTTGGTGTATCCTCATCAGAGGACACGGTCTGTGTTCCTGGCTCATGGTAGGCACTGCAGATGATGTATAGAAGAGAGTACTGTGTCTGTTGTCACAGTTGATAAAGCTGTGATATGAAATATCAGCTACTGTGATGACAGAGCTGATCCTTGGCCTTATACTGAGAATAAAATCTATCTTTCCTTTTGCAGGTCAGAGGAGGCATGAGTGATCTGGCCAATGCTAACTAGGCTGAAGCCACTGGGCCTTAGTTTTTTTTTATATTCCTTCCTTCCCTCAGCGTCACTCTCGACATTTTAGTACTTGTAGTGATTAAAACCCATTCTATTTTGTTGACATGTGATCCAAATGTCAGGCAGATTGACTTATTTAAAATGAAGAAAGCACATGTAACTTAATCTTTTGCCAGCTTGTCTCCTCCCATGACCCAATGGTTGAGTTATTTCCTTCAGTAAAAATCCTAAAAGCTGGTGAAATCAAGTATAAACAGTGACTTTTCCAGGTCTAGAATGTGTGGTTAGAAGTGACATATTTCTATTGGTCTTTCAAAATATTTACTGACACCTATGTGAAAGGCACATGTGATAGCATTTGATATATCATTTCTAATTTAAAAGCATAATTTAAGATCATGTTGTTATGGCCTAAAGAATGCCCTTGCCACATCTTCTGCATATTCCAGAAGGCATAGGACTTCTTTCCCAATTAGTTTGGATCCCTATCACATGATATGACTTTAATGGGAGATGTGATCTCTAAAGGTTTTGAGAAAACTCAGTGTAAAGATAATGTATAATTTTGAGGTTCTTTTCTAATCCCTAGCTCTAGCTCCCAAGAACACTCCTGGTTATACATAAATGACATGAAAGCATATTTCCACATAGGCCTTCAGGCTAGTGTTTCCAGCAGCTTTCTTTATTGTCACTGTAAAGGGTAAAGAGTAATGATACCCCAACACAGGAATGGATAAAGAAATGGACACCCACACAATGACGTTCTATACAGCAAGAGAGAGGACTAGGCTAGTGATAAATCATATTATAGGAAAGGTGGCCACAAAGCAGTGCTTACTGGCTCATTTCATAAGAATATCCTCCAAAGGAACACCGGTGGGCGGGCAACAGATGCCTGAGTGTTGATGGCTGATGCAAGGGCAGTGCCTGCATCCTGGTACTTTCAAGGTAAAGGACTGTTCTGTATTTGAAAGGGAGGTGAGTCTAAAACTATATATTTAGCTAAACCCATAGAATATCATACCCAAAGAGTTAACATCATAATTTATACAATCTAAAAATAGAATATTTAGTAAGTGATTTTTTTCCCTGTGGAAATTGTAAGGACAAAGGTGAATGACAGTATGAATCTCCATGTCAACTGTACTCACAGCAAGATGCTTTGCTCTTGGTGTGCTCACTTGTTTTTTAGCATGTTTTTAGACAGTGTTTCAAGTAGCCCTGACTGGGATTGGACTTCCTATGTAGTCAAGGATGGCCTTAAACTCATGAACTTCCTGTTTCTAACTCCCAAGTAGTAATATTACAGGCTTGGACCAGTGTACCTGGATAGCAAATTACTTTCTTACACAGGTAGTAATTAAGTGAGTTAACCCAGAAGCAGAAAGACTCAAATGGTATATACTCACTTATATCTGCATATTAGCCCAAGGGGCATGTCCCACGAAAGCCTTCACTTACCAGGAAACTGAGACAGAGGGGAGGACATTCTAGTGGGACTCTAGATGAGAGAAGCATGGGAGAATGGCAAAGTAGAAGGATCCAGAGAGTCCTAGAAACCTACAAGTAGAACATTATGATAGGCAGATTTGGGCCTAGGGGTCCCGCTCAAACTAAGGCACCAGCCAAGGACAATACAGGCGGTAAACCTTAAACCCCTACCCAGATCTATCCAATGGACAGAAAACTCTCCACGGTAGAGTGGAGAGTGGGATATTACTTTCTCACGTACTCTGGTGCCTCACCTTTGACCATGTCCCCTGGAGGGGGAGACCTGGTGGCACTCAGAGGAAGGACGGCAGGTTCCCAAGAAGAGACTTGATACCCTATGAACATATACAAGGGGAGGTAATCCCCCTCAGGAACAGTCATAGGGGAGGGGAATAAGGGGAAAATGGGAAGGAGGGAAGAATGGGAGGATACAAGGGATGGGGTAACCATTGAGATGTAACAAGAATAAATTAATAAAGGAGAAAAAAAAGAAAAAAACATTCTAAAATGACGTCTCTGGCCAAACAATAAATAAACAGATGGTCTAGGTTGCACCTAAACTCTGAACACATGTGCCTATTCACACCCATTGCATGCAAGTGTTGCCAGCAGCATTCTTTACAGTCGCTGTCAAGTGTGAGGAATAGGGGTGCTCCATCACAGAAATGCAAAGGCAGATGGAGTCAACGTTGAATGCCTACAAAACAAAATACATCTTACATGTGTACTAAATTAAAGGAGATAAGATTGCAAAGGCTGTGTGTTTAACTGTTTCATGTATTAAACATTTTTATGGGGGCACATTATCCAGTAGACAAAGGATGAGTGATGTGAGAGCAAGGACAGGGACAGGTGGGTAGAACAAAGTAGGTTAAGTCAAGAAATTTCAGGGTGATGGACTGTTCTATATTTGACAGAGATATGGGAAGAAGACTATATATTTGTTAAAATAATTATAATTTTATTGTGGAGGAATATCTTGAGTGGATGTAACAACTGTCAATAAAGCGATATCTAGCCAATAAGCTGGGCAGAATGACAGGAAGTAGAAGGCAGAACTTCCTGGAGAGAGTGAGGATTTGGGAGTTGACAGTTAAGAGTTGAAGATTGACTGTTGACTGGGAGTTGGAGGAGAGAAGCCTCCCCAGAAGTACCAGATTGGCAAGTGCTTCAGATATATGTAGGTTATGAAGATTAGAGTAGTTTATTTTAGTTTATTGCTAGGTTAGTAGCAGTTTAAGATTCTGCCCGGTGTAGTGCTTGCAGCTTTGAATTACATTTCAGTCTCTTTGTGTCAGTTATCAGCTTTCTAGGCTGAACAGATACATTTTATTGTAACAGGTGATGCTCAAGATCCTAATCTTCAATAAAAGAAATAGACATAAAAATCTTTAATATTATGTTTTTGCTGAGAATTATAAAATGTATAGTTAATATATGCTGTGAACTCCATATCAACATGGGTTCTCAGCAGTAAATGAGTTTCTTACAGAGGTAGGAGTTAATGTTCTAAGGTTGACACTGTGGTTGAATAATAGATAGATGGTGGATGGCAAGAGGAACATGAGAACTCATTTTTGGAGAGTGGAAAAACAAAAAGAAACAAAGAAAGTTTAAAAACCCCATTGTATTATGTAGCAGGTGTTAGGTAATTTGTGGGTTCTTCTTTCTTCCACCCTTCTTCACTCCATTTCTTCTTCCCTTTCAACCTTAACACTAGATAAGAGAGAAAAAAGGGATAGAGAGAAAAGGACAGAAATCCCTGAATAAAGTCAAGGGTCAGCAAGTGAGCAACTTTATTGTTAGACTACTTCCTGATAATTAGAGGCATCGAGTTCTTGAGGCAAGTTTGTTCTTCCCTGCAGGATATTAATTTCTTCTTATCGTTTTTTCCTCTGTGTGTAGAACTATTTAACAAACCACAACCAACAACAGCCAACAACCAACCAATATCCCACCAACTCTTTTGGGCCCCTACCATTTATGTACCCAATGTAAAGTCACCAGAATTCCAAATGTCACATCATCATAGAAACTATCTGCAGTTGGCAAAAACATGCCTATGGTAGAGCATGAGGCAAATTGTAGTCAGCTGCTGCAAAGCAGCCCCATGTCCCAACACCTGAGATTATGACAAAAGAAACTGAAATTTCAAATTTCTCAATACATTTCCCCTTCTCTTTTGAGCGATTAATTATGTTTGATATAGTGAAAACTTATAAACAGAGACATTTTTAATGAACAAAGTGCTTTTCAGGTAAGAGGCCAAGGTTTTCAGTAGACTTCTCTTACTCAGTTTTACTGTTTATAAGTTTTGATGGTGAATCCATAGCTTTTCATTTCCTGTGGAAATATAAGAAAACTTGTATTATCAATGCAAAATGTTCACTGTTTTCTATTCTGATGTTAACACATCCTTATAGTATCTAGACTGACTTAATTCCATGGATTTTTCTTCTTATATAACCTGGTGACTTTTGGCTGCTCTTGTTTGAAAAGGCTTACAATTTTTGCTGCAGGGGCTTTAGCCAGGCACTCAAGTCCATTTTCTGATGATAAGAAATTGCCTTGAGTATTTTTTTCATGTGATGATGAAGAAGGAGCAGAGCTTTGGCTCCTGAGCTCCTCAGTCATGATAGGTTTAGGAAACTCTTCTGCCCCCCACCCTGGGATCAGTGTTTAGGCTTCTGTGCACTTCAGCTCACCTGGTGTTGGGGAAAGCCTCCCTTGGGAGCTTCAATAGCAGAAGAGGAAACAGGCCTTAGACTCCTGAGCGCCTCAGCTCAGCTGGGGTTGGAGAAGTACTCCCTTGGGACTGCAACAGCTGAAGAAGGAGAGAGATGAGGCTCCTGAACTCTTCAGCTCAGATGGAGATACCCTTCTCTGGAAGCCAAAACACTCCTACCCAGGAGGTTTCCTCTCAAAACTGTGTGGTTCCTGGGCTCCCATGTCTTAGGTTTCTTTTCTCTTAAGACACGGTCCCACCTCAGAGATGTGTGGTTCCTAGTCTCCCATGTCTCAGGATACACTTGGGACACCTTCTCACCTCAGAGCTGTGTGGTTCCCAGGCTTCAGAGTTGTATGTTTCCCGGACACCTTCCCATCTGAGCAGGAAGGCAAACATTTCAATTCATTTTTCTGGCCTACCATAGGTTCATGTACTAATGTGATATATTCACACATAGACATACACATAAAGAGTGTTGTTATTTTGTTGTCTTGCCTTCTTGATTGGGTGGGAAAGTCTTCAGTGCCTGGGAAGATATCCAAGCTCTGAGGTGGGGCAGTGTGCCAAGGGAAGGGTATCCAAGTTATGGAACCAAATGTTGTTGTTTTTAAAAGAAATCAAAGTTCCAAAATTCTCATTACAGTATTACACTATAACCTGAGATAGAAATATTCAGACACATTAGCTTAATAAAGATCTAGATGAATAAATAGGAAAATTATTCATCTATGGCCAGTACCAGACCTGGGTCAGGAGCAATATACCTCTAAACATTATCCAGGTCCATTTGTTGAGATGTGCTAGAGAAATAGTGGCTAATAATATGCAGATCTCAATTCCTAAATACCAAGACCAGAGTTACTGCCTGCAAAGTGGACTATAGAGAAGGCTCAGTGCTCCTTTTCCCCTACAGAAAAGCTGATGTAGGGTGCAGTGGCACATGACCAAACTCTCAGCAATTAGAAGTCTGAGACAGGAGGCTTGCTTACAAGTTCAAGGCTACATAATGAGTTCAGGATAGCCTGGACTACAACTTGATACTCTGCAGAAATCAATCTCTTAATCTATCTTTCCACTTCCTCCGGTTTGCTGATCAGATAATCAAGACTAATTGGTGAGTTCCAAGCCAATGAAGAAAAAAAATGCTCAAATGAAGTAAACAGAGTTCCTGAGGATGATACCTGAGGTTGTGCTCCAGCTTTCTTATGCATGTCCACATTACCATGAACATGCACACGTGCACACACACACACACACACACACACACACACACACACACACACACACACATACATAAAGGATCAAGAAACTCTAGTGCACAAAAATAAGTTTATTAATTGTAGATCTTAGAGATTGAGCTGTTGGTGTTCTGTTCAGTAAGCTGTGTCTTACATCAATGAGTTCAAGGATCATTTCCACATTCTCTTGTAATAGATTTAGTGTAACACATGTCACGCTGAGGTCTTTGATCCACTTGGGTTTGAGTTTTGTGCAGGTGATATTGATCTATTTGAGTTTTTCTATATGTAGACATTCAGTTAGACCAGCTTCATTTTTTGAAGAAGCTGTCTTTTCCCCATTGTACAGTTTTAGCTCCTCTGTCAAAAATCAAGTATCTATATATGTGTGGGTTTATTTTTAGGCCTTTATTTTGATCCCACTGACCAGCCAGTCTATTTCTATGCCAATACCATGTAATTTATTACTATTTCTCTCTAGTATGGTTTGAAGTTAGGCATGGAACTTCCTTCAGAAATTCTTTTATTATATAGGATTCTTTTTTTTTTAACCACAGGAAGGATATTTATTTATTTATTTATTTTTTATTTATTTATTTTTTTTACTTTATTAATTTATTCTGGTTACATCTCAATGGTTATCCCATCCCTTGTATCCTCCCATTCTTCCCTCCCTCCCATTTCCCCCTTATTCCCCTTCCCTATGACCGTTCCTGAGGGGGATTACCTCCCCCTGTATATGTTCATAGGGTATCAAGTCTCTTCTTGGTAACCTGCTGTCCTTCCTGTGAGTGCCACCAGGTCTCCCCCTCCAGGGGACATGGTCAAAGTTGAGGCACCAGAGTATGTGAGAAAGTAATATCCCACTCTCCACTCTACTGTGGAGAGTGTTCTGTCCATTGTCTAGATCTGGGTAGGGGTTTAAGGTTTACTGCCTGTATTGTCCTTGGCTGGTGCCTTAGTTTGAGAGGGACCCCTGGGCCCAAATCTGCCTATCATAATGTTCTACTTGTAGGCTTCTCTTTTACCTATTCTCAGGCTTTCAGTTTTCAATATGAAGTTGAGAATTTTTTTCAAGGTTTATACAGACTTTTGTTGGTATTTGGTGGGGGTTGCACTGAATTTTTAGATTGCTTTCAGCAAGATGGCCATTTCTACTATGTTAATCCTACTGACCCATGAGCATAGGCTATCCTTCCATCTTCTGATATCTTCTTTAATCTTCTTTTTTAGAGACTTGAAGTTCTTGTCATACAGGTCTCTGACTTGCATGGTTAGAGTTATACCAAAATACTTTATATTATTTGTGGCTACTGTGAAGGATGTAGTTTCCGCAGTTCCTTTCTCAGCCCATTTGTCATTTGTATACTGGAGGGCTACTTATTTTTTTAATTAATCTTGTATTCAGCCACTTTGCTGAAGATGTTTATCAGCTCTAAGATTTCTCTGGTAGAATTTGGGGGTCATTTATGTACACTATCATATCATCTGAGAATAGTCATACTCTGTCTCCTTCCTGTCTTAGTTGTATCCCCTTGATATTCTTCAGTTGTCTTATTGCTGTAGCTAGAACTTCAAGTACTATATTGAAGAGATATACAGAGAGTGAGTAGCCATGTGTTGTCCCTGATTTTTGTTGAAGTGCTTTGAGTTTCTCTCCATTTAATTTGATGTTTGCTATCAGCTTGCTGAATATAGCCTTTACTATGTTTAGTTATTGACCTTGTATCCCTGATCTCTTCAAGACTTTTTATCATAAAGGGGTATTGGATTTTGTCAAAGGATTTTTCTGCATCAAATGAGATGATTAGGTTGGTTTTTTTTCAGTTTGTTTATATGGTGAGTTACATTGGTATATTCTCATATATTATACCATCCCTGCATCCCTAGGATGAAGCCTACTTAATCATAGTATATGATGTAATTGATGTGTTCTTGGATTTGGTTTGCAAGTATTTTATTGAGTATTTTTGCATCAATGTTCAAGAGTGAAATTGGTCTGAAATTCTATTTTTGTTGAGTTTGGTGTGTTTTAAATAACAAGATGAATGAGTTTGGTAATGTTCCTTCTGTCTCTATATTGTGGAATAGTTTGAGGAGTATTGGTACTAGCTTTGCTTTGAATGTCTGGTAAAATTCTGCGCTAAAACCATCTGGCCCTGGGCTATTTTCTTGGCTGGGAGACTTTTGATGACTGCCTCTCTTTCCTTAGGGGTTACAGGACTGCTTAAACTGTTTGCCTGATATTAATTTAACTTTGGTAAGTGAAATCTATCAATAAAATTGTCCATTTATTTTAGATTTTTTCAGTTTTGTGGAATACAAGCTTTTGAAGTAAGACCTAACGATTTTTTGCATTTCCTCAGTGTCTGCTATTTCCTCCTTTTTATTTCTGATGTTCTTAACTTGGATACTATCCTTCTGCCTTTTAGTTAGTTGGACTAAGAGTTTGTCAATATAGTTTATTTTCTCAAAGAACCAGCTCTTGGTTTTGTTCTCTTTTTCAAATTTGCTGATTTCATCTCTGAGTTTAATTATTTCTGTCATCTACTTCTCTTTGGTGTGTTTGCTTCTTTTTGTTCTAGAGCTCCAGATGTACTGTTAGTATGGGATTTCACCAAATCTTTACAATGGCGCTAGGACTTCTTGAAACTGAAAAACTTCTTTAAGACCAAGGACACTGTCAATAGAATGAAACAACAGTCTACACATGGTGAAAAGATCTTCACCAACCCTTTATCTAACAAAAGGCTAACATCCAAAATATACAAAGGGCTCAAGACATTAAACACCAACAATCAAAATAACCCAATTAATAAATGGGGCACAGCACTAAATAGAGAATTTTCACCAGAAGAATCTGGAATGGCTGGACACATTTAAAGAAATGTTCAATGTCCTTAGTCACCAAAGAAATGCAAATCAAAATAACTCTGAGATTTCATCTTACACCTGATAGAATTTTTAAGTTTAAAAACGCACATGGCAGCATATGCTGGCAAGGATGTGGGAAAAGGGGAACACTCTTTCATTGCTGGTGGAAGTGCAAACTTGGAATTCAATCAGGGACTTTCTCAGAAATTGGGAATAGCTCTACCTCAAGACTCACTATATCACTCCTGGGCATATACCCTAAATTGCTGCACTATACCACAAGGACCCTTGCTCAGCTATGTTCATAGCAGTCTTATTCCTAATAGCCAGAATCTGGAAATAAGCTAGATGTCCCTCAACTGAAGAATGAATAAAGAAACTGTGGTACATCTACACAATGGAATTCTACTCAGCTATTAAAAAAAAAGAAATCTTGTAATTTGTGGGCAAATGGATGGGATTAGAAAAGATCATTCTTAATGAGGTAACCAAGGCCCAGAAAGATGCACATGGTATTTGTAAGGATTCTGCCACTGGAATGGCACTGCCAGCAGCAAGATTAAAGGCCATTGCCGATGCTATCACTGATGCCCATTTTAATATCTTCCCCAGAAGCATATACAATTTCACCCTTAGCTTCATCACTGTTTATCCCTATAATTGTAGGAATATTAATCTGATTACCCCGTTGTTGTAATTAGGAGCAACCACAAGCTATACCCATTGTCCAAACTCAGAACTTCTCAGGTATAGAGTATCCAAGTTTATAAGAAGGGGCACTGCTGATGTACCAATGGCCTTGCTCATAAAATGGATTTCAAACATCCCTGTGTGGCAAGAGCAGTGGCCCATAACAAAAGAAATATTGCAGGCACTTCACCATTTAGTACAAGAGCAGCTGGAGGCTCAGCATATTGAAGAGTCTACCAGCCCTTGGAATTTCCCTGTGTTTGTTGTAAAAAAAAGAAGTCAGGCAACTGGAGGATGATAACATATTTGAGAGCAATGAATAAAGTAATTCAGCCAATGGGTCCTTTACAGCCTTTCTTCTTACCTAGGTCATGGCCTATAATAGTAATTGATTTAAAAGTTTAGTTTTTAAAAAATGCCTTTTCATGAGAAGAATGGGGAAAGGTTTGCTTTCCTAGTACCTACTCTGAACAGTAGTGGTGCAATGAAGAGGTGCCATTGGAAGATACTTCCACAGGGAATGTTGAATACCCCCACTTTATGCCAAAACTTTGCTCAACAACCATTAGAAATAATTCATAGGCAGTTTCCCCCATCTATCATTTACCATTACATGGATGGTATTCTGTTGACTGATTCTGATTTGGAGAATTTAGAAAAAATGTTTAAAGAAACACAAAGAATCCTGCCATTCTGGGGATTGCAGATTGCTGTAGAAAAAATACAAAGAGGAGATTCAATTAGCTATTTATAAAATAACTATAGCTATCTATAAAATAACTGAACAAAAAATTCTACCACAAAAGATACAGATTCATAGAGATGAGTCACAAACTCTAAATGACTTTCAAAAATTAATGGGAGATATTAACTGGTTAAGGCCTACAATTGGACTAATTCCCTATGAGGTAAGTAACTTGTTTCAAACATTACAAGGGGATTCAGATTTAAACAGTCCAAGGTGTCTAACAGCTGAAGTGAAAAAGGAGTTAATTCTGGCAGAGAAAAAACTACAAAGGGCATATGTGGATAGAATTGATTCTAAATTTGGTTGCATTCTGGTTATTTTTGCCTTCAAAACATTCTCGTACTGGGCTCCTTGTGCAAAGGAAAGATAGAATCATGGAATGGATTATTTTAGCAAATAAACAAAGTAAAAAATTGAAGACATACATAGAAAAATGTCTGAATTGATTACTAAAGGAAGAATAAGACTGCATCAATGATTAGGGACAGACCCAGCAAAATTGTAGTGACTCTTACTAATTCTGAGGTTATATCATTATGGGTAATTAACAAAGATTGGCAAAGGGTTTGCAGTAACTATTTGGGAGAAATTAATAACAAATACCGAAAAAAGTAAACCTATACAGTTTATCAAAAGAACTAATGAGATCATTCCAAGTATTGTAAAGAGGACACTGATACCAGGGGCACCAACCTTCTATACTGATGCAAATAAGTTGGGTATGGCTGGTTATATGTCTGATAAAACAACTAAGGTGATCAAATGCCCATTTACCTCAGTTCAAAAATCAGAATTATATAAAATCCTTATGGTATTGTTAGATTTTTCTTGAATTGCTTAATATTATCACTGACTCTTAATATATAGAAAGAGTTTTTCTGCAGATAGAAACTGCTGAATTTACTCCTGATAACTCTGAATTAACTACATTGTTTATAGAACTGCAACAGGTCATCAGAAGTAGAAACTATCCCTTGTATATTATTCATATTTGATCCTATACAGGTTTACCAGGTCCATTGACACAAGGAAATGAGGAAATCGACTAATTATTAATAGAAAATGAGCTCAAAGCCTCAAAATTTTATGAAAAACATTGTGTTAATGGTAAGGGTTTGAATAAAAGGTTCCCTATCACTTGGCAACAAGCCAGAGAAATAATTAATAGGTGTCCTATGTGTTCTTTGTATAATCAAAACCCTTTACTTGCTGGAATTAACCTTAGAAGTACCAAAAGGAATGACATCTGGCAGATGAATGTGTTTCATTTTGCAGAATTTGGAAAACTAAGATATGCACATCATACTATCGATACATATTCAGGATTTAGATGGGCAACTGCCTTAAGTTCTGAAAATGCTGATTGTGTAATTACTCATTTATTGGAAATAATGGCAATTATGGGAACACTTGCATAAATTAAGACTGACAATGTTCTGCATATTTGTCCCTTAAGTTGAAGAAATTCTTTATATATTATAAAATTAAGCACATTACTGGTATACCATCCAGTATACAATCCAACAGGGCAGCCAGTTGTAGAAAGAACTAATTGTGCCTTTAAAAGGATGCTTATTAAACAAAAGGGAAGGGTAAAGATCCCCAGGGACAGATTAAATAATGCTTTGTTGACTTTAAGTTTTCTTAAATTTGGTGATGAAGGGACAACAGCTGAGAAATATTGGGTTATAGAAAAAATTGAGGAACTAGGACAACCAAAATACTATAAAGATCTGTTGACAATGCACTGGACATTTGCAATAGTTTTGAGATGGGGCCATGGTTGTGTTTATGTCTCTACAGGGAGTGAAAAAATATAATTGCCAACAAAACTTTTATAAAGATTAGATCTGACCAGGAAAGACCTATTAATATCTAAAACATGAATGTGTTCATATAGCAAGGGACTCTTAAGGACAACATGGTCCTTATAACATGACATTCTTTCATAGAGCTTGGATATTACAGTTCAAATGGATGTATACATGATGGTTTACACCTGCTGAAAACAGGGCAGAAGTTTATCTTTAGATAGTTTGTAACCTTGCATGATATATATATATATGCCTATACTAATACTTTTAAAAGTTTGCTTATTTTCAGATAAAAACCAGGATAATAATGAAGACAAAGCAGGTAGCCCAGGCAATTTAACCTCAAAGACTGCTTCAGCTATTGTTTCCTCAAGAAATTGCATGCACATCAACTTTAAAAAGGCTAACTCAAAGAATCGAACCCCAAAAGAATGGACAAAAACAGATATAGTTAGCTTTTCCAGTGCTTACCCAATATCTTATTTTTCTAAGGGTATCCAAAAGATTTTTTACCCCCAAACAGTAAAAGGTAATTTTGAGAGAATGATGTCCCCATTCCCAATAGGTGTGGTGACTATTTTCAGTGGGTTACCAATGTTCATTTTAGCCTTAGGGGGATTAGTTATAAGTTAGTAAAAGTTTCAGTTAGGGATTTCTTTCTTCCATCTTTCTTTCTCTCTTATCTTTCTATCCTATTTAGCATTAGGGGAAAAGGGGGGAAGGAGGGAAGGATATAAGGGAGGACATAGTTACAGAATAAAAAGCAAATTATTGAATCTACTAGCCTCAAATATTTTACATTGGTATTCAAATATTTCACATTGGTCTTGTAGATTGATGGAAATTTAAGATTATTTTATTGAATTTTTGCTTTATGTATTGCATACTGTATGTTGATAGAAGCTTAAACTGTATATTGTATGTTGGTTGAAACTTAAGGCCACTTTGTTCAACATTTACTTAATGTATTATATATGTACAACTCATTTGAAAAGTGAAAGCTAACTGTTATAACCTGTTCAGGATGATCAGAGATAAAAGTTTGTAGCTAGTCACCTATAAATCTTACTGGATACTAAATTACTTAATTACAGAATAAGCTTTATTTAGTTTCTTATATATATTTTCAAAGGAATAGATATATGATGGATAGATAGATAGATAGATAGATAGATAGATAGATAGATAGATGGTCTTCAAATACTTCAGAGATCCACAGAATATGGCATTTAATAATAAAGGCCTTTTATGACAGAGAGATACATTCACTCCTGGCAGCACCTCCAGTCTAATTATGAGAGCATCAAGAAATGAGTGTGGCAGAATAGTCACTGGACTGAGGAACTGTTCTTATCTCTACTGCTGATGACAGACTGACTGTCCACTATGACCAAGCCTGATGCTGAGATATTGGCTTCCCAACCTTGCAGAGACTAGGTAAGCCAGTCCTTCAGGATTCCCACTTCACAGATCAGTCTGTCAGATGGTTTTGGGCCAGTGGGCTGAAGATTGGATGCCCTGACAATGGAGAGGAATATGTGACTGTCCAGGCAGTCAGCTCTCTCTGTCTTGCCTATGCTTTTGTAAGTTGCTTGCCTGCACCTCCTTTATATTAGATAAGTATTTCCTTCTGGCGTCTCTGATGGGATTGAAAACTAGATAGCCACAGTGTTACTAAAAAGCTTTAGTTTAAGAATTAAAATGTATCACATTTTTCATTATTCATCCATTAGTTGAGTGACATCTAGGTTTTTCCCATGTTCTGGCTACTGTGAATGGAGGTAATGAATGAATGTGGATGAACATGTGTCCTTACAGTGTGATATAGTGCCCTTTTGTGCATATATCTATATCCATATATCTATATACCTATATCTATACATACAGTTGACCTCCTTGATCTAGCTATGAATAACTGAGGAGGCCCATGCTCCCTTGCCCTGACCACCACCATCTCCAACAGGGAGCCTTGGGTAATTATCACAGTATCAGTAACTATCAGTAACAATCTCCTTCCTTCTGGACACAAGAGCCACTTTTTAAGTCCTGAAAAAGTTCTGGTGACCCACCTCTCCTTCATGTTATTCTACTGTCAGAGTATGGGCACAGCCTTACCAGGCTCACCGAACCCCACCACATCCTGTATATTTAGGGATATCCCCCTTCTACTGAGGACATCACACAACTGAGTCACAGAATGTGGAGAAACCAATCTAGTACTCACATGGAAGCTTCCTTACTACTGGGTAGCTTTCATAGTGCTAGAAAAGGCTGTGTTCATCTTTGGAGGAGGAAAGTAAGCACAGATCTTACTCAGCTGTGAATCTTGTGAAGTACAACAATGACAGGCCTGGTAGGACACGCCTACTGGTGCAGTAGTGACAGTGTCATGGGAGTAACCAACCCCTTTTGATTAGATTTAAGACCCACTCCACAAGTTGAAAACTATTTCTGGCACCATTATCAGAAACAAGAACCTGTGGCCCAGATATATCATATGCTTTAGGGGAGAACATACTATTGCTTTTCTAAAGGGGCACAGTATTAAACTGGTTCTTAAAGCCTCCTCACTATACTCATACATAAGCACAGCTCTCAACTCTCATCATTCTTTTCTTGGTAGATAGAGTTTAAAACAGACATACAATGGTAAAGATACAGAGCATTAGAAAGTGGTGAATGCTCAGCCCTAAGTGGGGCATCTATATCACACTCTCTCCTGCTAATGTTTAGGGATCATTATGATAGAGGGTGCAGAAAGACTGCAAGAGCCAGAGGCAGCAGAAGAGCACAAGTTTCTGGGCACAGTTGGGTGGTTGCACATATGAACTCATACCAGTTTTCACAGCATGCACAAAACCTGTGCTTAAACTATACGTCAATCCACATGATTAATATTGTGAGACTTCAACACTCCCCTTTCACCATGGACTAAAGCTGGACCTTGGCAACAACAGAAAAAAAAAAGCCTACACACACATGAAAACCGAACAACTCTCTACTCAATAATAGCTGGCTCAGAGAAGAAATAAAGAAAGAAATTAGGCCCTTCCTAAAATTCACTGTAAATGAAGGTACAACATATCCAAATATATGGGACAAAATGAAAGCAGTATTAAGAAGAAAGTTCATAGTGTTCATCCTGAGTGAGGTAATCCAGACCCAGAAGGACATGCGCGGTATATACTCACTTATATATTAGCCCAACATAGATGTCCTTTGAGAGACTCCGCCCAGTGGGGGATAGGTACAGATGCTAGGACTACCTGCTGGACTCTGGGTGGAGTGCTAAGAGTGGTATGGAAAAATGGGGAGACGGAAAGACCCAGAGACTTCAGTTGTCCCACAAACAGACCCTCAAGGCAGGTGGATCTGAACCTGCACAAACTGGACAATGCATACAGAGAAGCTGGACCCTCCTCTTCAGATATGGGCAGTGCTCACACAGCTCATTTCCCACAGTTGGGCAGAGAGCAGCGACTGCCTCTGATTATGAAGCTGGTTTAGCTCACAACCACTGGCACAAACACAGACCCATACATGGAAGCATTGGAGGGTGTATTGGCTTGTGTCCATCTGAAAACAAGAATGCTTTAATGTCTCACTCTTGGGGACTTGAGCATTTCTTTTCCAAAATGCAGCACTTCCTGAAGAATTAGACTCAGAACTAACATGCCAGGCTGGGTTTCTGTGTTGAGGAGATGAAGACAAATAGGGAATTGAGGGTCTGCTCTCCTTTCATCTTCTCATATCAGCTATATGAGGAGAAGCTGCCCACGCCACTTGTGTCCCCTGTGCAAGAAGTTCACCATGGACTGCAGCAGGTTGCTCTCCCTGACAACTGTCATGATTTCACAGAGCACAAGGGGGAGCTATTTACTCCCTTAACCAGATGGAATTTAGCTGTCACCAAAGGCCCATGGATGGGCTTGGTCCCCAACTGCTAGGAGGTTAAATGGACCTTCATGATGTAAGGAATACTGGAAGAATGTTAAGTCACTGGGTGCAAGGCCTTGAAGATGAGAACAAGACATCAGCTTCTTCAAGTCCCTCTCTTGCTTCCTGGATGTCATGAGTTGAGCACGTTTTTCCGAATAGCCCCCTGCCATGACAAGCTGCCTTGCAACAGGGCTAAGTAACCATGGACCAAAATCTCAAAATAAAGCCTTCCTCCTATAAGTTAGAGGCCTGGGGATAATGTGTCACAGTGACTGGCAGCTGATTGTGATGGGTTTCTGGATTTCTGCTGTTCTCTAGATGTGGAAATGGGGTCTTCCATCCTCATCATCTTGTCCCACCTGCTCCCAAACTGGGAGACAGGACATTAAGGCAAGAGCTCCAGGACAGGAGATCCAGAAGCTTTAGTGAGAGGCCTAGTGCCCTCCTACCAGATACAAAACGGGGCTGTGAAGGATAGCCACAAACTGCAGAGACACACCTCACCTATACAAGCCTATATCTCACAGGGTGGCTGCTGCCACTTCCTTCTCACTGCTTCTTTCTGATTGTCACCCACTTAGCTGGGAGCTAAGGCTTGAGAGCATCACCTGGGTGACAAATCTATCTTTTTGGTGGATTCTTGTGTTGGGTCAGGGAACAATCAGCATGCAGGCCAACCACTGTGATGGGGAGACGTGTTCTGGTAGGAGTCTTCAGGATGGGGCATGGGTCCTTTTTAATCACCATGTGCCTACACAAACCTCCTTGTCAGAGGCCTTCTTTGCAGCTACTTGAGGTTCTTCATAAGCCACTCTGTCACATCTGTTGAGCTTTGTCTCTGAGTACCATCCTATTTCATTCACTCTTTTTTTGTTGTAGCCTTTTAAATTTTAATTTATTCCATTTGTACCTGGATTGGAGCCCCTCCCTCTTTTCTCCCAGTCACAGTTTCCTTCCTTTCCCTCGCCCCCTCCTTTAGTCTTCAGAAAGGGGGATCCCTTTTCTCCTATCCTCTCACCTGAGCCTATCAAGTCACATCTGCACTGCCTGCATCCTCTTCCTCTGTGGCCTGGCAAGGCTGCTGTGCCAGGGGTGTGTGATCACTGAGTGGGCACCAGAGTCCATGTCTGCCCTACTCCCCATATTATGGGACCCACAAAAAGACTGTGCTCCCTATGGACTACATATTAGCAGGGGTCTAGTTCTTCACCATGCACAATCCTTGGTTGGTGTATAAGTCTCTGCAGGGCCCCCACCCCTGGGACAAAATTTCTTGGCTCTATTGGTCTCCTTGTGAAGCTCCTGTCCACTCTAGGTCCTTCTATCCCCCAACTCTTCCAAAAAACTCCCTGCACTCCATCCCAAATTTTGGCTGTGAATCTCAGCATCTTCTTCAGTCTCCTGCTTGGTGGAGTCTTTCAGAGGACCTCTATGGTAGGCTCCCAGCCTGTTCCTTTTTTCCAACCTCTTCTGGTACCCATTTGCCCTTCTGAATGAGAATTACGCATCTTCCCTGGGATCTTCATTGTTCTTTAGCTTCTTTAGGTCTGTGCATTGTAGTGTGGTTATCCTGTATTACATGGCTAATATTCACTTATAAATGAGTATATACCATATCTGTCTTTCTGGCTCTGGGTTATCTTACTCAGGTTGGTCTTTTCTAGTCCTATCCATCTGCCTTCAAGTTTCAAGATCTCCTTGTTTTAAATAGCTGAGTAGTGTTCTGTTGTGTAAATGTGCCAGTTTCTTTATCCATTCTTCAGTTGAGGGACAACTCTTTATCAGTCTTGTGGTTAGCACAAAACCCAGGAGCTCCACTTACTTCCATAATAAAAGGTTTTCAGAAGTATATGGTGTTGTTTTCATTCCTCCTCCTCTTCTTTCTTCTTCTTCCTCTCTCTCTTCTCTCTCTCTCTCTCTCTCTCTCTCTCTCTCTCTCTCTCTCTCTCTCTCTCTCTCTCTCTCTCTGTCTTCTGTGAAGTGTGTATGCATGAGTGTGTATTACTGTGTACACCTATGAGAGCCTGCAGAGGCAAAAGAAGGATGGATGTTGGGTGTCCTATTCTGTTCCTGGGACTTGGGTGGCCATTTCTTCTGCCTCCAGCAGGTGGCGACAAAGCACAGAGTGAAGTGTGCTCCTGCCCAGGTATGCATGGTTTGCCTGAAGATGTAACAAGCATCCCACTGGGTCAAGGGAGATGTCACCTTCAATGATCCAAGTAGAGGTTGCAAATGGGGAGAGAGACCCAAGGTTAACAGGAATCTGCAAAAAAAAAAGAGCTTCTGCAGTCAGTCCCAGGCAACTGATCTTGTGGCTCTGGTTCTTGGGATGGATTAGATTCAGTTTCTCCCTCAGAACTCTCCAGCCCTAGTGAGTAAGTGACCTGGAAGTTACTAGCATCAGAGCACATCCAACAAACAAACAAATGAAGAACTGTCATGGATCATGAATTTCCCAAGTAGAAGACCTTGGAACAAACCCCAAGCTTAGTGACTGCACAATGTCTGATCTCTTCAGCAAGCCATGGTCCTGGTTTGACAAAAGCCATGTGAAGTTGTGTAATCAGAGTCAAATGACCTTTGGCATGAGGAGATTGTGCTCTAATGAGAGGCAGATAGTGTGAGCCCAGACATTCATTATGATGGGAAGGATCTGCTAAAGTAGTGGAAGCCCAAGGAAGAATTACAATAAAATATGCTATCTTCAGATACAGACCTGGTCCTATGTAGGGATGTGTGTCTGACTCAAAGATCAGCAGAGAATATAGGGCTCTTTGTATCTCTGTCACAGAGTCTGGCAGACTTTACACTTTTTTTTACTTTATTAATTTATTCTTGTTACATCTCAATAGTTATCCCATCCCTTGTATCCTCCCATTCTTCCCTCCCTCCCCTTTTCCCCTTATTCCCCTCCCCTATGACAGTTCCTGAGGGGGATTACCTCCCCCTGTATATGTTCATAGGGTATCAAGTCTCTTCTTGGTAACCTGCCGTCCTTCCTCTGAGTGCCACCAGGTCTCCCCCTACAGGGGACATGGTCAAAGTTGAGGCACCAGAGTATGTGAGAAAGTAATATCCCACTCTCCACTCTACTGTGGAGAGTTTTCTGTCCATTGTCTAGATCTGGGTAGGGGTTTAAGGTTTACCACCTGTATTGTCCTTGGCTGGGGCCTTAGTTTGAGAGGGACCCCTGTGCCCAAATCTGCCTATCATAATGTTCTACTTGTAGGCTTCTAGGACCCTCTGGATCCTTCTACTTTGCCATTCTCCCATGCTTCTCTCATCTAGAGTCCCACTAGAATGTCCTCCCCTCTGTCTCAGTTTCCTGGTAAGTGAAGGCTTTCGTGGGACATGCCCCTTGGGCTAATATGCAGATATAAGTGAGTATATACCATTTGAGTCTTTCTGCTTCTGGGTTAACTCACTCATTATGATCATTTCTAGCTCAATCCATTTATCTACAAATTTCGGGAATTCCTTGTTTTTAATAGCTGAATAGTATTCCATAGTGTATATGTACCACATTTTCTTTATCCATTCTTCTACTGATGGACACTTAGGCTGTTTCCATGTTCTGGCTATTATGAATAAGGCTGCTGTGAACATGGTTGAGCAAATTTTCTTGTTGTGTGCTGGAGCATCTTCTGGGTATATTCCAAGGAGTGGAATAGCTGGGTCTTGAGGAAGCCCTATTCCCATTTTTCTGAGATAGCACCAGATAGATTTCCAAAGTGGTTGTACTAGTTTGCATTCCCACCAGCAATGAAGGAGTGTTCCTCTCTCCCCACATCCTCGCCAGCATGTGGTGTTGCTTGAATTTTTGATCTTAGCCATTCTGATGGGTGTAAGACGGAATCTCAGAGTTGTTTTGATTTGCATTTCCCTGATGATTAAGGAGGTTGAGCATTTCTTTAAGTGTTTCTCAGCCATTTGATATTCCTCTGTTGAGAATTCTCTGTTTAGTTCCAAGCCCCATTTCTCAATAGGGTTATTTGATTTGGTGGTGTTTAATTTCTTGAGCTCTTTATATATTTTGGATATTAGACCTTTGTCAGATGTAGGGGTGGTGAAGATCTTTTCCCAGTTTGTAGGCTGTCGCTTTGTTCTCTTGACAGTGTCTCCTGCCTTACAGAAGCTTCTCAGCCTCATGAGGTCCCATTTATTAATTGTTGACATTAAGGCCTGAGCTGTTGGTGTTCTGTTGAGGAATTTGTCTCCTGTGCCAATATGTTCCAGGCTCTTCCCCACTTTTTCTTCTAAGTGACTTAGTGTCTCTAGTTTTATGTTGAGGTCGGACAAAATGTTTCTTTAATTTTATAGCATAATTTAAAAGGATCTCACACCTAAATGTTAAATGCTAAAGGCAGAATCTGTGAAAGATAATAGAGAAACTAGGAGTTTGGCATCTAGCCCGGGATGTTTCTGCACACAAGCCCCTGTTAAAAATACATAGCCTCTATAGTGAAAGTTATTCAGAGCCCATCACCAAGGAGTCCAAGGAGTGACAAGGACTGAAAAAGAACTTATCAGTGGCTTTATCTGATCATTGCTTACCACCCAGTTCCTGGAAAGACCCATCATATTAGCTCTCATCTTTTAGTCACCTAACTTTTTCTGTTGTGGGTCGTGACCTTGCACTTACCATGTTTCAGGCATTCGGGCTGGCTGGATTTTAGAGCACATCATTAGGAGTTCAAGCAGCCCTGGGCTTCCTGCCTGTTTGATCCAGGCAGCCTAGCTCCAAGGACAGAGATAGTTTAACAGTTTTTGTTTCTTTTTTCTTTCTTTCTTTTCTTTCTTTCTTTTTTTTTAGAATCATTGAAATGAGTTAGAACTAATGGCCAGTAAATGAACTTTTGTTCTTTTTTCTCCATCAGAATATAATATATAAAAAAACATTTAAACACCAGACAAAGACAAGAAAGTGACAAGTTTGTCTTTTTTAACTATGAGGGACATATTATGTGCCTTAGTCCATCTGTCCATCCAGTAGTCTAAGACACCAGTCAAGGGGGCTGATTCTTTTTGTTTCATAGTGAGAAAGTCCACACAAATAGACACAAATAAACAAAAACAGAAAACAGTGCCAAAAAGCCACAATAGTCTGTACTACACCAAAACCAGAACCAAGTGAGCAATCGGGCCCAGTGATCAGGCAAGACAAGAGTGCTTCCCAAGTGGAGAGGGATTGACTTCCCCTCCTGGAGGTCAGGAGTGTCTTCCAGCCTCCCCATCAGGAGGTACACTATGTCTTGGCACAGGCAAAGAGCAACCCTGACATTGTGACTAACTTAAATGCTTGAGCTTTAAAGCAAAACTAAAGAACAGAGAGACAGAGAGACAGACAAAGAGGATAGATAAAGAGGAGAGGTGGCCGCCTTACCTAACTCCTTGATTAGAGTCTGGGTCTGGGAGGGGACTCTTCAGGCAGAGGAGATTTACAGCCTTTGGCCTTAATAGGGGTCCTTAAAGAAGGACTGGATAGGCCAACTTTTACATTTCCCCTGACTTTTTCTAAGTTTTCTTTCTTTCTTTTTTTTTAAAGAAAATTTTTACCTTTATCTAGTACATTTTTAATATCCTCATGAAAGTATATAACACATAGGATATCATTAATCAGATTTCAATAGGAAAAGGTAGTGGCAGGGACCTTTTTAGGACCCAAAAGACCTATTATAATCATGAAGGCAATTCCCAACTTGTTGCCAGTGTTTTTTGTCCACAGTACCCTTTTTTGGAAACCAAGGGCAAATTTTTTACTAAGTATTTTTTCTTTACCCACATTCCTTGTGCCTTGAGGGAGGTTTTAAGTCCCTTGATAAATAATTCATGTTTGCTAAGAGATTGTCCCATATGTGCATTGCTGTCACTTACCTTGTTTGATCTGTCTCACGGTTGGGAAGTCATGGCGATCCAAGCTGATCTGTCTCAAGGGCAGGTATTCCATGGTGATCCAAGCTGATCTGTCTCAAGGGCCTGAAGACCGTGGCGATCCAGGGTGACCCACCAGTCCTTGAAGAGCGACAGATAGGTGAGTGCTCCATTCTTCAAGCCTGTTGGTGCCAGTTGACCTGACCTGTGGGGTTCTACTAGAACTCAGGAGGGAGGTCACCAGTTGAGAATGCAAGACACAAAGAAGGAGAGAAAGTCTGATTTATCAAACTCTCAAACTTTATTAGTCAGGTAGCAGCTTTTATAATTCAGAAGGCAGGGAAGCATATAGCTATAGCAATGCAGTTGCAGGCTTTTCTCAAAGCACAGGGAATTACAGGCAGAGTCATAATGTCCTGCCACACAGGGTATCTTCCTTTGTCTTTATCTAGCTTTAGTATAACTGTTGACTCACAACAGGGTTGCTTCATCCCTATCTGTCTTTAGCTGCTGACTCACAACAGGGTCAGCTAGTTTCTGGTGACAGGTAAGCTCTGGGAAAGGCAGAGACTTAAAGGTGTAGACTTGGACAAGATGGCTGAACATTGGCCGTATGGCCTTTTGCCCCCAACAGATGAGCCCCACATGATTACATGTGTTTAAAGGATTATTCAATGACTTACTCCCCCTTCATATTCAAAAGCCTCCTTTTATTTCCCCTTTCCTAATAATGGTCACTTGTCACCTTGTTTTTAAATTTTCAGTAGCGAGAGGATCCAAGATGGCGGCAAGCAGTATGGACAGTGTTTGGATGCTCTAGTGAACAATTCAGGGAATTGCACAGATTTCTGAGCCAGGAAACAACAAGGTCGCCATACCACGGCAGCAGGAGTGCTCCACGGTTCAGAGAGACCAGGGTGCGGAGGACCTGCGTACCTCTGCACATGGAAGGAGCGCGGATTTTTTCGGATCAGAGCAGCAGCAGCAGAGGCAGCAGCAGTGGCACCAGTGTCAGCAGTGGCAGTGGCTGAGGTTTGCAGCTCAGAGCCTTCCGGTGGGAGTTGCTGCGGGAGAGGGGACTCTGGGCAGGATGTAGGTCACGTGGTGCCTTGAGACCCAAACTGGACTTGGTGGACAGTTCAGCCCCAGAGTCCTGGGTTCAGCTCAGTGTGCAGTGCTGTGGAAATGCTGGCTCAGCTCAGCCAGCAATTCTGCCCAAGGCATTAGCTCAGCTCAGCCACAGCTCCCCTGCTGTGACTCAGGCTGGGCAGAGCACTCAATTTCACCTGAGGTGCTAGCTCAGTGCAGCCGCAGTTCTCCTGCTGTGACTCAGGCTGGGCAGAGCACTCAGTTCCACCCAAGGCTCTAGCTCAGCTCAGTCGCAGTTCTCCTGCTGTGACACAGGCTGGGCGGAGTGCTCAGTTCCACCAGAGGCGCTAGCTCAGTGAAGCCGCAGTTCTCCTGCTGTGACTCAGGCTGGGCAGAGCACTCAGTTACATCGAACGTGCTAGCTCAGCTCAGCAAACAGTTCTCCTGCTGTGACACAGGCTGGGCGGAGGGCTCAGTTCCACCAGAGGTGCTAGCTCAGCGCAGCTGCAGTTCTCCGCTGTGACAGAGGCTGGGTGGAGGGCTCAGTTCCACTGGAGGCACTAGCTCAGCGCAGCCGCAGTTCTGCTGTGACGCAGGTTGGGCAGAGTGCTCAGTTCCACCCAAGGTGCTACCTCAGCTCAGTGAGCAGTTCTGAACAAGACACTAGCTCAGCTCAGCATGCAGTTCTGCAGATTCAACCCAGAGTCCCTAGCTGGACTTGCTGGGCAGTTGGGCCCAGAGACTCTAGCTGAGCTTTGTGCACAGGCTTGGCGGCCTTAAGACTCTGGCTGGAATCTCCACGCTGTTTAGGCCCAGAGTCCCGGGCTGAACTCTGCACACAGTATGGGTCCAGAGTCCTTGGCTGAGCTTGGTGCAAAATTCCTCCCTGGAGACTCATGTGGAGCTTGGCGTGCAGTTTGGGGCCAGAGTCCCTAACTGTGCTTGGAAGAGAGGTTGGTTCCAGAGACTCTAGCTGAGCTTTTGGCACAGTCCTGGCTCTAAGACTCTGGTTGGACACAGTGCACAGTTTGAATCCAGAATTCCTGGCTGAGTTGGTGGATGGTTCAGGCCCTGAGTCAATAACTGACCACAGCATGCACTTTGGGCCAAAATCCCCTTGCTGAGCTTGGTGCGCAGTCCCAGCCCAGAAATTCTGACTGGACCCTGTGTGCATTTTGGGCCCAGAATTCCTAGTTGAGCTCGGCAGACAGTTCGGGCCCTGAGAATCTAGCTGAGCTCAGCATGTGGTTGGGGCCTAGTGTCCCTGCCTGGTCTTGGCAGGGGACCTAGAAGGCTGTGGATACCGTGGCCTGACCCAATGTTCATTCAGAGACCCAGAACGATTACAGGACCCACAGTACAGGTGAGCAGAGGATCACTGGCTGTGAGAGTCCAAAACGACAGGGCTAGCCTCCTGCCATACACACCAGTGAAGCATCACAGCTTCCTGCCTAGGGAAATTGTGAGAAAACAAGTGAATCTATCATCAGGCTCCCTCCACCCAAATCTGGAAGCTACCCAACAAAAACAGAGATGTCAAGATGTCTAAAGGCCAGCAGAAAAGCATACGCAAAAAAATCCAAGACAACATGGCATCTCCAGTTTCCAGATATCCCAACGAAAACAACCCAGAGAACTCAAATACAATGGAAATACAAGAAAATGACTTCAAATCCTTAGTAATGAGGATAATAATGGAGGAAACAAATAAAATTCATAATCAAATGCAGGAAGACACAGCCAAGCAGGTAGGAGACATAAAAGAAGCACATAGAGTGGAACTGGGAAATTTTAAGGAAAATGCAAACAACCAGATGAAAGAAATAAGTAAAGCGGTTCAAGCTCTGAAGACCTATAAAAAGACAATGGAAAAAACTCAAGAACATACAAAAAATCAGATGAAAGAAATCAAAAAATCAGTTCAAGATCTGAAGATGAAAATGGATTCAGTGATAAACACACAGACAAAAGAAAAATGAGAACGTGAAACCTCAGAGAAGAAGGCGAGCAACACGGAGGTGAGCTTTTCTAACAGAATCCAAGAGATGGAAGAACGAATCTCAGGTCTAGAAGACACAATCACAGATCTTGAAGCAACTATTAAAGAAAATGCCAAATCTGGAAAACTCCTGACACAAAACATCAAAGATAGTAAGGATACCATGAAAAGAATAAATCTGAGGATAATAGGCAATGAAGAAAGAGAAGATATCAGTCTCCAAGGCCCAGAAACTATTCTCAACAAAATCATAGAAGAAAATTTCCCCAATCTAAAGAAAGAGATGCCTAAAAACATACAAGAGGCCTACAGAACACCGAATAAAATTGACCAGAAAAGAAAAACTGCCTAACACATAATAATCAAAACACAAAACATACAGGACAAAGAAAAATATTAAAAGCTGCAAGGGAAAAGGGCCAAATAACATTTAATGGGAAACCTATCAGAATTACACCCGACTTCTCAGCAGAGACCATCAAAGCCACAAGGGTCTGAACAGAGATCCTGCAAACCCTAAGAGACCACAGATGCCAGGCCAGACTACTTTACCCAGCAAAACTATCAATAACCATTGATAGAGAAAACAAAATATTCCATGACAAAACCAAATTCAAACAGTACCTATCCACAAATCCAGCTTTACAGAAGGAAAACTCCATCCCAAAGGGTCAAGCTACAACCAAAACTACTCAGGAAATAGATAACTATACCATGGCAAAAACACAACTACACAAAGGCTCGCCTGGAACCAACATCAAAATTAAGACTCTTAACAGTCACTGGTCATTAATATCTCTCAACATCAATGGTCTCAATTCTCCAATAAAAAGACACAGACTAACTGAGTGGGTGCATAAACAAGATCCCACATTCTTCTGCATTCAAGAAACACATCTCACCCATAACAATAGGCATTACCTCAGGGTAAAAAGTTGGAAAAAATATTCCAAGCAAATGGTCACAAGAAGCAAGCAGGTGTAGCCATTTTAATATCAAATAAAATAGACTTTAAACCAAAATTAATAAAAAGGGATGTGGAAGGACACTTCATACTCATCAAAGGTAAAGTCAACCAAGAGGATATCACAATTCTGAACATCTATGCTCCCAGTACAAGGGCACCCACATTTGTAAAAGATCTGCTAAAAAACTTAAACTACACATCGATCCCCACACAATAATAGTGGGAGACTCCAACACCCCACTCTCACCGTAGGATAAGTCATTGAAACAGAAACTAAGCTGAGAAATAGCATCATTAACCAATGCCATGGGTCAAATGGATCTAACAGATATCTATAGAACCTTTCACCCAAACAAGAAAGAATATACCTTCTTCTCTGCACCCCATGGAACCTTCTCCAAAATTGATCACATCGTAGTTCACAAAGAAAGCCTCAACAGATACAAGAGGATTGAAATAATACCTTGTATCCTATCAGATCACCATACTCTTAGGCTGCAATTCAACAACAACAGAAATAACAAAAAGCCTACCTGTACGTGGAAACTAAGCAACTCTGCTAAATGACACCTAGGTCAGGGAAGAAATAAAGAAAGAAATCAAGGAGTTTCTGAAATTCAATGAAAATGAAGGAAGAACATACCCAAATTTGTGGGATACATTGAAAGCAGTGCTAAGAGGAAAATTCATAGCACTAAGTGCCTTTAAAAAGAAATTGGAAACATCGCACATAAGCATCTTAAAGACACAACTGGAAGCCCTAGGACAAAAAAAGAAGCAGAAACACCCAAGAGGAGTAGACGTCTGGAAATAATCAAACTCAGGGGTGAAATTAACAAATTAGAAACTAAGAAAACAGTCCAAAGAATCAACAAAACCAAGAGCTGGTTCTTTGAGAAAGTCAACAAGATAGACAGACCATTAGCCAAACTAACTAAAAGGCAGGGAGACGGTATTTATATCAACGAAATCAGAAATGAAAAGGGAGACATAACAACAGACACTGAAGAAATACAAAGAATCATAAGATCCTACTTTGAAGGCATATATGCCACAAAATTTGAAAATCTAAGGGAAATGGATGTTTTCTTGATCAATTTCACTTGCAAAAGTTGAGTGAAAAACAGATAAACAAGCTAAATAGTCCCATTTCCCCTACAGAAATAGAAGCAATCATTGATAGTTTCCCAACAACAACAACAAAAAAGCCCAGGGCCAGATGGTTTCAGTGCAGAATTCTGCCAGATCTTCAAGGACGAGCTAATACCGATACTCTTCAAGGTACTCCAAAAGATAGAAATGGATAGAACATTACCAAATTCATTCTATGAGGCCATAGTCACATTGATACCTAAACCTCACAAAGACTCAACAAAGAAAGAGAATTTCAAACCAATTTCTCCTATGAACATCGATGCAAAAATACTAAATAAAATACTTGCAAAACGAATACAGGAACACAGCAAAGATATCATTCATCAAGACCAAGTAGGCTTCATTCCAGACATGCAGGGATGGTTTAATATATGGAAATCCATCAATGTAATACACCATATAAACAAACTGAAAATAAAAAACCACATGATCATCTCTTTAGATGCAGAGAAAGCATTTGATAAAATCCAACACTCATTCATGTTTAAAGTGTTAGAGAGATCAGGGATACAAGGCACTTTCCACAACAAAATAAAGGCTATATACAGCAAGCCAATAGCCAAAATCAAAGTAAATAGTGAGATACTCAAGGAAATTCCTCTAAAATCGGGAACAGGGCAAGGCTGCCGACTCTCTCCATATCTCTTCAATATAGTACTCGAAGTTCTAGCCAGAGCAAGACGACAACAAAAGGAGATCAAGGGTATCAAAATGGAAAAGGAGGAAATCAAATTATCCCTATTTGCAGATGATATGATAGTGTACATAAGTGACCCTCAGAATTCCACCAGAGAACTCCTACAGCTGATAAACACCTTCAGCAAATTGGCTGGATACAAAATTAACTCCAAAAAGTCTGTAGCCTTCCTATACACAAAGGACAAGCTTGCAGAGGAAGAAATTAGGAAAACCACACCCTTCATGTTAGCCACAAGCAATAAAAAATATTTAGGAGTTACTCTAACTAAGCAAGTGAAGGACTCGTTTGAAAAAGATAAATCAAAACTCTGAAGAAAGAGATTGAAGATGACATGAGTAGATGGAATGATCTTCCTTGCTCATGGATTGGGAGAATTAACATAATAAAAATGGCCATCCTACCAAAAGCAATCTACAGATTCAATGCAATCCCTATCAAAATACCTACACAATTTTTTAAAGACATTGAAAGTTCAATTCTGAACTTCATATGGAAAAACAAAGAACCCAGAATAGCTAAAACAATCTTCTACAATAAAAGGTGCTCCAGAGGAATCTCCATACCTGATCTCAAACTGTACTATAAAGCAATGGTAATTAAAACAGCATGGTACTGGCACAGCAACAGGCTGGTTGGTCAGTGGAATCGAATCAAAGACCCAGATATGAATCCACACACATATGGTCACTTGTTTTTTTACAAAGAAGCCAAATCCATTCAATGGAAAAAGGATAGCATCTTCAACAAATGGTGCTGGTCTAACTGGATGTCTATGTGTAAAAAAATGCAACTGGACCCATATTTGTCACCTTGCACAAAACTCAAATCCAAGTGGATTAAAGACCTCAACATAAAACCAGAGACACTAAATCACTTAGAAGAAAAAGTGTGGAAGAGCCTAGAACATATTGGCACAGGAGACAACTTCCTGAACAGAACACCAACAGCTCAGGCCTTAATGTCAACAATTAATAAATGGGACCTCATGAGGCTGAGAAGCTTCTGTAAGGCAGGAGACACTATCAAGAGAACAAGGCAACAGCCTACAGGCAGGGAAAAGATCTTCACCACCCCTACATCTGACAAAGGTCTAATATCCAGAATATATAAAGAGCTCAAGAAATTAAACACCACCAAACCAAATAACCCAATTGAGAAATGGGGCTTGGAACTAAACATAGAATTCTCAACAGGGGAATATCAAATGGCTGAGAAACACTTAAAGAAATGCTCAACATCCTTAGTCATCAGGGAAATGCAAATCAAAACAACTCTGAGATTCCATCTTACACCCATCAGAATGGCTAAGATCAAAGATTCAAGCAACACCACATGCTGGCGAGGATGTGGGGAGAGAGGAACACTCCTTCATTGCTGGTGGGAATGCAAACTAGTACAGCCACTTTGGAAATCTATCTGGTGCTATCTCAGAAAAATGGGAATAGAGCTTCCTATTCCACTCCTTGGAATATACCCAGAAGTTGCTCCAACACACAGCAAGAAAATTTGCTCAACCATGTTCATAGCAGCCTTTTTCATAATAGCCAGAACATGGAAACAGCCTAAGTGTCCCTCAGTAGAACAATTGATAAAGAAACTGTGGTACATGTACACTATGGAATACCACTCATCTATTAGAAAGAAGGAATTCCTGAAATTTGTGGATAAATGGATTGAGCTAGAAATGGTCATAATGAGTGAGTTAACCCAGAAGCACAAAGACTCAAATGGTATATACTCACTTATATCTGCATTCTAGCCGAAGGGGCATGTCCCATGGAAGCCTTCACCTACCAGGAAACTGGCACAGAGGGTAGGACATCCCATTTGGACTCTAGATGAGAGAAGCATGGGAGAATAGCAAAGTAGAATGATCCAGATTGTCCTAGAAACCTACAAGTAGAACATCATGATAGGCAGATTTGGGCCCAGGGGTCCCGCTCAAACCAAGGCACCAGCTAAAGACAATACAGGTGGTAAACTTTAAACTGCTACCCAATGGGCAGAACATTCTCCACAGTTGAGTGGAGAGTGGGATATGGCTTTCTCATATACTCTGGTGCCTCACATTTGTCCATGTCCCCCGGACGGGGAGACCTGGTGGCACTCAGAGGAAAGATAGCAGGTTACCAAGAAGAGACTTGATACCCTATGAGTATATACAGGGGGAGGATGTTCCCCTTAGGAACAGTCATAGGGGAGGGGAATAAGGAGAAAATGGGAGGGAGGAGGGAAGAATGGGAGGATACAAGGGATGGGATAACCATTGAGATGGAACAAGAATAAATTAATAAAAAAAGATAAATTCTCAGTAGCTTCCTTCTAGAGTTTCCATCCCTCCCAGGCACATCCATGGACAATTTTAAACTGTAAATGTAACAATCTTTGATCTTCCTATTTCCTCTTGTATTTTTAGGTTTGAATTTTCTCTGAAAGTTACTGTTTTTCCACTCATCGTATATGTATAAATTCAAGTTGAAATTAGTTGCATTAAAGTATGGTTTTCTAATTTTAATAGCTAACTATTGGAGGGTCTTCCTAAATTAAATGCTTTTCTTGACAAACTCTCTGTGTGTATCCCAGGCTTCTCTTGAACTACGTATGCTCCTGCCTCCCTCTCCTGAGTCCTGGGTGCATGTGTGTGCACCATGTCTGCATCAGACACTGAAGGGATAGTGCATAGATTTCCACTCAGACAAAGCACAGCCTCTTCCTGATGTCATTGTAGCCATTCATGCTCCTCACAGACTGGGGTCCAGACAGATGTGGCCACAGCGTCAGCTATCTGTCACCTGGATGTTTTCACCTCATCTCTGATCTCTGCCTCCATTTATCTGTTGTTTCATTTCACTTCTTTTTAGATTCACTTTTAAATTTTACTGACACTTTGAATTCTGGAACAGATTTCAGAAATCCTGGAGCACAGAATCAACACTAAATGGAAACCACATACTTTGTGGGAGGAATTGCCTCAGGAGGAGCATTGCCTATCACACTGCATAGGGGAAGCACACTCAGACCATGGGAAATCATGGAGGCCCAGGAGTCCTCATCCCAGAATAGAAGCATCACAGTGAATAAAATTGTTCTGAATTAAGTCTAAGTAGTAGAGTGAGAAAAGCTAGGGTTGTCTGTATGTCATAAACTTTCTGATCCCTCTCTCAGGTGTGGCAAGAGAACACAGAGTTTTTGCTGAACCCTCCCCACATGGTTGTTACCCAGGACAGAGTGATGATTGTGATCAACAGACAGGCACCAAGCTCCTCTGGGATACCATGGTTCTGAGCTCCACAGTGGGAACTTCTCACCTTTTACAGACATGAAAATTACATGCTTCTTGGAAGGGAAGTGTTAAATACCCATTTAATAAGCTATGAGGATCTCCTCAGGAGCAGAGTCCTCCCCTGCCACATCCATCTGGGTAAGTGTTCTCCACCGAAGTGCAGATTCAGAAGGTGGTTGGGACCCAGTCAGGCTGTGGGAGGAGGAACACTGGGCAGCGGTGAGGTTTTCAGGATCTGCTGAGCTCTGACAGCCCCTCAGCACAGGGAACTCTGTTCTGCCTGGGCACAAGAACATTTTCCTCTTGAGATCTTTTGAAACTCCCACAATTAGTTAGATTTTTACTGCAAACATCAAAGTGTTATTATATGATTGAATAGGGTCAGTGACTCAAAATGAAAAATTATTCCCAATGTTCCTCATACACATTATGCTTGAGTGGTTTAACCTTACTTAGGGATATGCCTAGTAGAAAAGTTCATTGTTCATTACAAATTTTCATTAAAAACCATTACTTTTGCTCTTGTCATATTGCTGCAGAAGTTATGGTGTGACTCCTGTAATTGAGTAAATTAAAATGCTTTCATGGTGTTCAAAAGGAAATGTCCTTCCTTGTATCAACATCATCCAGTAGAGCATAACATCACAATACTTTGAGGTTCCTGCCAATATTTCCTGCTGAAGTGATTTTATCCCCATTTAGTATCAGAAACTGCATACTCATGCTCTTGGCTTGTTATCTGTGCACTGCACAGAAGGATATTTCTTCTAAGGGGACCTCTGAGAGTAGATTGCTGGACCACTACATATTATAAACAACACAGTAAACACAATGGTCATTTCCCCTCTTGCTGTCTAAAGAACCAGGATCCAAAATCCAAGATCTTGAGAGGAACAACGTCTGTGTCCATCAGTCTCTCTGGTGTTCTCTTCAGAGAGTTCAAGGTGTCCACCAAGCCTCATCCTGTCCTGCTCTGTGCTTGTTTTTCTGATTTTTGTAGCCTATAAATTTTCATGAACCTGTCAAAACAGACAAACATGAGCACATGTCTTTCTCATTGCTAACAATAGTGACTAGGACAAGGATGGAGGGTCAGGGCTGTGCAGCAGAGAGCTGGGTTTCTCCTGTTTTCTCACCCATCTGAAAAGACAAGTTGAGAGTGATGCAGGCTGTGGGTCTCCTGGCCTGACACCTGGGTCAAAAGAGCACATTATCCCCTGGTCTTTGAGGGTGCATGTAATATTTTTCATTTACATCACAGCTGCAAGTCTGACCTGCAGAGGTACCAACACTCATGGCAGTTTTCAGAAATAGCCACCATTTCCTAGCTTAGATGTTCTCCAGACACTTGCCATGGCATTATTACAGTTCTTGTACATGAAGGACCTTCTGGACACAGTGCTGACATCTTCTTGGTGGTGGCTTTCTTCTGGATGCCCCAGCACCTCACCAAGTTCCCCTAGTTTTCCAGGTAGAATTATGCCACAGAGAGCACTCTTCAGTTCCATCTCATCCCAATCCCACTTGCAGGAGGAAGAGACAGTTCCCCTTCCAAACCACTCTGTCCAGTTTACTTGAACTCACAGAGTGGGTCAGACTGATCACAACATGGTAAAGGGAGCTTTTAACGATGGAAAACACAAGCACCCTGCTTTATGAAAGTAAGAGTGGAAAGGTACCACTCAATCTGATATAAACCATGTGCTTTATATATCTCCTCAACCGAAGGAGATGGGCAGGCTGACTTCATGTTAATGAAGAGGAAACACATGTCTCCTTCCTACCTACTTCTTCCTGGATCAGTGCACCCACAGGGCCATAAGCTCCCATCCTACAGGGCATCTGCTGAGGGGTGTCTCCTCCATTCCTCTCTCTACTTTTCTCCATGTCACAAATTCTGGTCACTCTCCTGAGCACTTGTCAGTTGTTGGAGGCCCATTTGGTGATGTCAGAGCTCTCCCTGATTGCAGTTACTGCAGGGTAACACAGTGTCTGCAGTCTTGGCTTTTTAACTTTTGCAGTGCAGGGAAAGCAACCTCTGTCTTCTCTGATGGGACAGCCATACAGCTGGCTCTAACAGAGGGAGTATGGTTTCTGTCAGTCATTTATACTTTTGTGGGGATTCTGATTTCCTGGTGTGTACTCTAAGTCTTACTTTTCATTTTCTTCACCTTCCCAAACTCATATTACATTTTCTTTCATTTATCTCTGTATGTACATAATGTCATGTGTCTCTGAGACAGTCTGTGTTTTCATTTAGCGAAAGCTGATTTGAGTTCCTCAGTTTATCTTAGGACACTCACTGGGAAATCACTCTCAACTTCCCTGATTGAGAAGTGTGTCTAAAATGATACTGCTGGGGGTGGAGAGTTTTCATCCTTAACTCAGAGGCCCTGGTCGGCTATGCTGGTGTGAGCTGAGAAGGCTCACCTAGAAGGGGAGCATTCAGAGGATTCCTGTGGATTTTATGAAGGGTTCTTCTTCACCAGAATGCTCCACATAAATCTAGTGAGAATTGTACATATTTCTTCATATCATATATAATTTAAAGACTTTTACATTGCACACTCTGATTTATATCTTATTGGTAAAAGAGTGGTACAACATTAAGAGATAAGATTATGACCGCAGAAATGTTGCCTCTGGCTCTCTTGACCATGCATAACAAGATAGCATGCCACATTCATGGTCTATCTTTTGAATCAATACAACTTCTGTGATGTTCACCTCCAGAAAAATAAGATTTTCCAATGGTTTCAATACCTCATCGATTGAAGTAGTGGTTTTATGAGATGTTCTCATTTTTCTAAAGCAGTTTGCATCTGCAGCTTGCAAACTACAGTGAAGATAATGGAGGTCCCTACCCTTGTTATAGATGGTGAAAATGCACCAATTGAACAGTTTTACAATGGGCAGTGAAAGGTTTGATTTGGGCTCTCTCTCTTTCTCCCCCTCGCTCTCTTTCTCTTTCTGTCTCTCTCTCTCTTTTTCTTTCTTTCTATCTCTCCCATATAAATTTTGGGTTTTTTTCTGACCTCTGATTAAATAGAGTGAGATTACACAGTCAAACACACATGTTACATAAAACCTAGTAAATCAAGGAAAATTGTTCTGTAAAACTAATTTAGAACTGTATTAACCACTATTACTTTTACATTTTTGCTAATATTAATATTATAAACGTTTACTGATGCTATAAAATTTTATATCTGAAATCCCCATTTTTAATTAATTTATTTTGTACATATGACTATTTTCCATGCATATATGTATTTTCACCACATACATGCCTGGTACTTGAGGACCTCAGAAGGACTTTTGGGATCCCATGGAATGGTGATTTGTGAATGCCATTTGGACAGTGAAAATGTACCTGGGTACTCTGAATAAGCAGCAAGAGCTCTTAAAAATAAAGCTATATTTCCAGATACTATTTCTAATTTTTCTAACTGACTATCTTTCTTGGCTCTGATTTATTTCATTTATTTTGTAGGGGAGGCAGAGATATGCATGGCACAACACACCTCTTGGGGTCCTCAGAGTTGGCTCTTGCCTTTCAGAATGTAAATTGCAGTGGTAAAACCCACATCCACACACCAAGCCTTCACGCAGGTCTCCTGCACTGATCACTTAGCTGGTGCTGCATGTTCTGGAGCTTGGGAACTTCTGCTTTCCCTTTGTATCTTACTAGTTCCATAGTCTATACAAGATAAAACCAACACACAACTTTGAATTTCAGGTGATATTTAAGTTTTACTACATGACTAGAATTTGTAAATTATTACATAATTCAGGAGTATGATATTTGAATTAAAATGAGTTCTTGTGTTGAATGACCAAGAATATTTCAGAAGGCCCTTCATCGAATGTTCTGGTGTACATGCGAAGATTGGGTCACCTGAGTCTGAACAATATATCTGCCTCCTTAAGGAGGTAGAAAATCCTAGGTGCCTGTGCAGCACATCTTTCTGTATAGGTTGGATAATTCTTCTTTCATTAAAACCTTACCATGGGAATGGCTCCAAATCTATTGTAATTATAATTCTATTTCAATTCAATAATTTTCAGATGCTAAAGGAGAATGAAATCTTGAATCATGTTCCTGGAAGTCTTTGATAACTGGATGCTTCTCACAGAGGCTTTTGTTCTGCCATGACATCAGCACATATCTCAGATGCAGTTACAAAATGGAATCACAGATATTTGAAATGCTACCAGATTGCTCAGGACAGGGCATGCTCAGGTAATCTCCTACTTCCATATTTAATCTTCTCAGTCTAAGCCAGGACAAACAGATCAGTTGTTTTAAAAACTGCATTAACTCTCCCAACTCACAAACAAAAAGGACCCTCATGAGAATAAAGCCACCAGCCTACACTTCCACAGACTTAACACTGTGCAGGAAACACTACCATACATGGTATGTAGACTTCCCCTTCTTATACACCTAGGGTCTCCATGAAACAGGCACATGGCTGTCATACGCTCTAGATGAGATGAACAGAAGATCAGCCCGAGACTGCTCAGGGCCATATGCAGTAGAAATGGTAGATTGTGCGTAGGGTGTGAAGTGCCCGGATTTAGAGTTACCACTTCCTAGTGCACCTACAGAACCACATGAAAAGCATTAAATCTGCATTAAATAACCAGAACTAAGAGAGAGATTGCAATAAAGTGACTCTGCACAAGCCATGGACACTATTTAATGTCTCATTTCTACTTATTTGCAATGCTCATTGAACTTCACCAAAGCCTGTAGAGCTCTTTTGTGCCTGGTTATCAACATGATGCAAATCAAAAACAAATAAGACATTGTCTTTGCCTAAGAAACCTCATATGAAACACTAGGAAAATATTTCCATGACACTTGACAATTTTAATATGTAAGAAGGCATATAGTCTGATGGGGAAGATGAGGCTTTGAAACAGCAGAGAGAATGAGCATGGTTTACATGGAATAATGCTGAACTGTGAAACATGGACACATCATCCTGAGAGTAGCAGATCTCTCATTATCTGAAGTGGATGAGCAAGATAGATTTGTGGTAAGAAACCTTCTTGCTGTTCTCCCTCCACAGTTCCTACCTGCTTCTTACAGCCTTAAAATGAATAAAATCAGCGATCTGCCCCATTACACTAAAATAAGAAACATTCTTTATTCTGAAGCTGCAATTGGGATCTCAGGCAACGGCTTCCTTCTTCTCTTCCACATCTTCATGTTCATTCATGGACAGAGGCCCAGACTCACTGACCCACCCATCGGACTATTGGCCCTAATCCACATACTGATGCTGCTAGTCATGAGTTTAGTAGCTACAGACATTTTTATGCCATGGAAGAGATGGGATGACACCACGTGCAAACTTGTTTTCTTCTTGTACAGGTTTCTTAGGAGCCTCTCTCTTTGTGCCACCAGCATGCTCAGCATCCTCCAGGCCATCACCCTCAGTCCCAGAAGCTCCTGTCTAGCAAAGTTCAAACGTAAATCTCCATACCATATGCTAGGTTATCTTCTTTTCCTGAGCATCGTCTATTCATCCATTAGTAGTCACCTTGTAATATATGTAACTGCCACCCCTAATTTGACTTCACCTAATTTTGCATTCCTCAGTCAATCTTGTTGTCTTCTGCCCATCAGTTACTATGTTAGGATTGCATTTTATATACTACTAACCCTCAGAGATATCATCTTTGTAGGATTCTTGATCCTATCCTGTGTGTACATGGTGACTTTCCTAAGCAGACATAAGAAACAGTCCCAGTTTCTCCACAGCAACAGCCTTTCCCATAAGTCTTCTCCAGAACAAAGAGCTATACAGACCATTCTGTGCCTCATGAGTTTCTTTGTGGTGATATACACTTTGGACAGCATTACCACCTTCTTAAGATCACCAAGTCATGATCTTATGTTTGATTTTATATCAATTCTCATAGGCCATTGCTTTGCCACAGTCAGTCCTTTTTTGTTTCTTAGTACTGAAACACGTGTGGTTCTCATTTTGAAATGTTATGGGAGGACAGTAAACTTATGACTATTCAGGGATGGATATGTTCCTTTAAGATAAGTTGATGCTATGGCATCAGAGCTATGCATTGTGGGGCAGCACATATGAGCTTTGTTTTAAATTTTAAAAAATACAAAGTCACTTTAATTTTTTACTGTTAACCTATTTACTATGATATATGCTTTTATCATACCTAAAAGGAAAAGCAAATGCCACATATATGAGTTTTTATACTCTCCCATTTTTATTTCAGAGAGATGTGAAAAGAGGATTGCACTTGTCACGGCCTGGATCCTCCACAATATTTGAAAATCTCAGGCAGTTGGGTCAGTTTGGGGTTGCTTTTTTGGGATATAGATGTTTATTTTCATTGTTGTTTTGTATTAATGTTAGTATTGGTCATATTCAGGGAGAAAATGACACAGGCATGTCCTCGTTTCCTTTATATTTCCTTCTTATGTTTGGAGATAAGTGTTGAAAAGAGAAATGGGGGATTATAGAAATATGTAGGTATGATAGGAGCAAAAGTAGATTATTGAAACTACTACTCACTTAGGGCCTTAACTGTTAGAAGAGTATTTTAATTCATTGGTATAGAATTTTGTATAACCATAATTTTGATACATTCATATAGTATTTAAATTTAAGATCATCCTTAACAGACATTATATATAATTCTACTCTAATAAGAGATATGTTACCCATATAACTCCAGGGGAATACAAAGTGTACTTCCAATACTTTGACAGTGCTATTGCAGGCTGTTTAGGACAAGTAAGTTATACAAGTTAATTTTTAGTTGATCAAATCATGGTCATGTCAATGACTGGTCTATTTTTATCACAAGAATATACATCCTAGGTTTGATAGATATGAGTTTATAGATAGATAAGGTCTTCAAAAACCCCAGAGACCTACAGAGTAAGGCATTTAAAGGTGCTTTCATTATTTTAAAAGTTCCTTGAGAAAAACACAGTTTAATGGCCTACCGTAAAGAAAATAATGAGCACCAAAGAAGCTCCTTATGAAGAATAGGCGTTCAGGAAAGAGAAGAGACCTGACTCCAAGGCCCATAAAATATCTTCAACAAAATCACAGAAGATAATTTCCCCAATTTAAAGAAGGAGATGCATATAAACTTACAAGAAGCCTACAGAACAACAAACAGAATAGATCAGAAAAGAAGATCTTCCTGACACATAATAATAAAAACACAGAACATACAAAACACAGAAAAAAATAATAAAAGCAGCAAGAGAAAAAGGCAGAGTAACATACAATGCCAATCAGATTAGAATTACACTCGACTTCTCAGCAGAGACCATAAAAGCCAGAAGAGCCTGGACAGAGATCCTGCAAACCCAAAGAGCACAGATGCCAGGCCAGACTACTGTACACAGCTAAACTACCAATAACCATTGATAGAGAAAACAAAATATTCCATGACAATAACAAATCCAAACAGTACTAAACCAAAAATCTGGCTTTACAGAAGTTACTAGAAGGAAAACTTCACCCAAAGGGGCAAGCTACAAGCAAAACTACACAGGAAATAGATATCTACAGCATCACAAAAATGTAACCACACAAACTCTCTACTGTAACAAACATAAAAAATTAAGAGACTTAACAAACAGTCACTTGTCATTAATATCTCTCAACATCAATGGTCTGAACTCTCCAATAAAAAGACACAGACTAACTGAATGGATACATCAACAAGACCTACCCTTCTTTTGCATTTAAGAAGCATATCTCACCCACAAGGACAGACATTATCTCAAAGTAAAAGGCTGGAAAAATATACCAAGCAAATGGTCACAAGAAGCAAGCTGGTATAGCCATTTTAATATTTAATAAAATAGACTTTCAGCCAAATTTAATCAAAAGGAATGAGGAAGGCCACTTCATACTCATCAAAGGTAAAAATCAACCAAGAGGACACCACAATTCTGAATATCTATGCTCCAAATACAAGGGCACACATATTTGTAAAAGAACTATTTAAAAAGCTTAAACCCCATATCAATCCCCTCACATTACTCATAGAGACTTCAACACCCCACTTTCACTGAAGGATAGCTCATTGAACAGAAACTATGGCAAGAAATAACATCATTAACCAACACCATGAATCAAGTGAATCTAACAGATATTTTATAAAACTTTTCACCCAGCATGAAAGGATTAACCCCATGGAACCTTCTCCAAAATTGATCACATAGTAGGTCACAAAGCAAGCCTTGATGCCCCATTCCCAGTAGGTGGGATGAGTGTTTTTGGTGGGTTACCAATGCTCATCTTTGCCTAACGGGGTTAGTTACAATTAATAACAATTCAATTGGGAATTTCTTTCTTCTATCTTTCTCTCTTACTTTCTATCCCTTTTAATATTAAGGAAAAGGGGGGAAGGAAGGGAGGATACAGGTTTGTAGAATAAAATGTAGATTATTGAATCTACTAACTTCAAAAATTCTTCGTTGGTATTGTAGATTGATGAAAATTTAAGACTTTTGATTGATGGAAATTTAAAACTTCAACTTTTGCTTCACATTGATATAAACTTAAATTGTATATTGTCATTCATTTTTGCCTTATGTATCGTATGTTATATGTTGACAAAATATTATATATTGTATGTTAGAAACTCAAGTTCATTTTGTTCAATGTTTATTTAATGTATTATTCTTGTACCACTAATGTCTTATGAAAAACTGTTCGGGAACATCGGGGATAAAAGTTGGTATTTAGTTATGTAGAAATCCTACTAGATACTCACTTACTTTGTTATAGAGCAGGTTTGTTTAATTCCTTTTATATGTCTTCAAAGGAATAGATTGATAACTGTAAGAATAGATAGAGTTACTCTTCAAACTCTTCAGAGATCCACAGAATATGGCATTTAACGATGAGGGGTTTCCTGACAGAGAGAGACATCTGCTCCTGGCCGCTTCTCCATTTGCATCATTGAAGATGGGGGCTTCAAGAGACATGGGTGACAGAATGGTCACTGAACTAAATAACTGCTCTTATCTCTACTGCTGATGACAGGCTGACTGTCTGCAATGATCAACAGTGATGCTGGAAAGTTGACTGTCCAGCTTTGAAGAGACTAGATGGACCAGATGGTCAGATTTCCTGCTTCAAAAAGTAGTTTGTTGGAAGTTTTGGGCCGATAAGGCTGAAGACAGATTGCCCCAATGAAGGAGAGAATCCAGTGATTATCCAGGTGGTCTGTTCTCTCTGTCCTATGCAACTTGGAAATTGCCTGTCAGCACTTCCTTTATTAGATAGATTTTCCTTCTTGAGTCTCTGATGAAATTGAAGACTAGATAGCCACAGTGTTACTAGAAGCTTTAGTTTAAGAATTAAAAACACATTTATAAGGGATTCCAAGATGGCGTCGACCAGTAGGCAACATAGCTGATCTTCTCCGAGGAGACCAGGGACTTGAATGGAACCACAGACTGCTGGATTTTGAGAACTGTAGGTGAGTGGGGCCCCAAACTCCGCAGACCACCAGGGGGTCTAACCCCGGGACAAGCAACAGCCCGGAGGGCTAAACGCACTCCCTAAACTCTGAAACAGAATCCACAATTAAGCTGTAGCCAGCACATAAGACCCAAATTCGCCATTTGGGGAGAAGATTTTCCGGAGCCCCAAGCCTGAGGAGTCTCAGTGAATAGGGTGAAACTACCATTGAACCTCTACATCCACACCACGCCAAACTGTGGAGGCCACCTGCCTAACCCAGGTGGAAACATAGGTGGCATATAGCTCACGGACCACGTCCACATCCTGCGCTCAAGCTGAAGCCAGACACAAAGGATTGACCCTGCAAACAGGGGCAGTTAGAAACCAGCGTGGTCTGCTCCCACAGCCCAGTGGGTTCGCCCACGTTATAGGGAGCCACGGGTCATGCTTGCAGGGACTAACTACTGCCCTAAAGGGAACTGGCAGTATTCTGGCAGGAGATTCCCGCCAGCGGTCTGAACCGCCATTGGTGCCAGCTGTGGGGGCCGGGCTGCCGGCACTGACCCGGCACTCCCCAAACAACTGAACTAACTGGGTCCATTTTTGTGGGCCCGCAACAGATACACCCATGTTATCAGGAGCCGCGGGTCTTGCTGGCAGGGAATAACTGCTGCCCTAAGGCGTCGCACTCTGCCTTTCTCTGGCAGAAAGGGAAGACACAGGAGATTCCCGCCAGCGGTCTGAGCTGTCTTTGTCACCAGCTGTGGGGACGAGCTGCTGGCTCTGACTGGGCACTCCCCGAACAACAGAACTAGCAGGGGTCATTCTTGCGCACCCTCATCAGGACCACCCACATTATCCGGAGCTGTGAGTCTTGCTGGCAGGGAATACTTGATGCCTTAAAGTGTCTGGGAGCGGTCTGAGCAGCCTTTGTCACCAGCCGCGGGGACGAGCTGCTGACTCTGACTGGGCACTCCCCGAACAACAGAACCTAGCTGGATCCCATGATATAGGGAGCTGTGGCTCATGCATGCAGGGTATAACTGCTAATCTAGAGCAAGCTGGGAGTGTCCTGGCATACAGGGGCATGCAAACTGCTACCTCCTCAGATACTGCCAGTGGCCTGAAACCATACGGTTTCAGGTCCACCAGGCACAGATCCTGCAATCTCCAACAGGCAGATCCTAGCTGTGTCAGCTCCTGCAGACCCAGCAAGAACTCCCAAATTCATGGGAAAGGCTGGACGCTCCTATAGAGTGTAGAGGCAGAGCTAAAAGACAGCTACAACCCAGAAGATCTGATCAACCTGGGATCTTGACTACAAAGCAACAGGAAAGACAGACAGCTGGGATCAACCTACACAACCAGAGAGCTTGTGTGCTGACCTTACTCTAGATCGCAATACTGCTGACTTGAGATACAGCAGTAAGGTGAAAACACCCAAACAGAAACCCACTTTGCATGACTCAGCCTGGAGCCTAAGGTGTTGAGAAAAATCTCCGGGAGTAGAATCTGAATCACTGGCCTGGTCCAGGGAAATACTCCCTGTTCCCCACAGGTAAGGGCACCCTACCTATAATCAGACATCAACTATCCACTCCCAAACAGGGAAGGTCACTACAAACCACCTCCCAACACTAGAGTCATCAAAATGACAAGGGGACAATGAAAGAATGCTAACAAAAACCAAAACAGGATGGCATCTCCAGATCCCAGCAATCCTAATGAAAACATCCTGGAGAACCCAACAACAATGGATATACATGAAAACCACCTCAAATCCTTAGTAAGTAAGATGATAATGGAAGAAACAAATAAAATCTGTAAACAAATGCAGGAGGAAGCAAACAAGAGGGCTGATGACTTAAAAGAGTCATATAAAGAGGCATTTGAAGAATTTCACAAAAACACAAATAACCAGATGAAGGAAATTATTAAAACAGTTCAAGACCTGAAGATAAAAATGGAAGCTTTCATAAAAGAACACATGGAAGAAAAACGTGATTGAGAAGCATCAGAAAAGAAAGCAAACATCTCAGAGGTGGCCTTATCTAACAGATTGCAAGAAATGGAAGAACGAATATCAGGACTTGAAGATACAATCGCACAATTGGAAACAACCATCCAGGATAATGCTAAATCTGAAAATTTCCTGACACAAAGCGTTCATGAAATAAAAGACAACATGAAAAGACGAAACTTGAGAATAATAGGGATAGAGGAAAGAGAAGGCAACCAACTCCACAGCCCAGAAAATATCTTTAATCCAATAATAGAAGAAAATTTCCCCAATTTGAAGAAGGAGATGCATATGAGCATACAAGAGGCCTACAGAACACCAAATAGAATAGACCCAAAAAGAAAATCTTTCCGCCACATAATAATAACAACACAAAATATACAGAACAAGGAAAAATATTAAAAGCGGCAAGAAAAAAAGGACGAGTAACATATGAAGGCAAACCTATCAGAATTACTCCTGACTTCTCAGCAGAGACCATGAAAGCCAGAAGGGCCTGGACAGAGGTTCTGCAAACCCTAAGAGAACACAGATACCAGGCAAGACTACTATATCCAGCAAAATTATCAATAACCATTGGCGGAGAAGACAAGATATTCCATGACAAAAACAAATTCACACAGTACCTAGCCACAAATCCGGCTTTACAGAAGTTACTAGAAGGAAAACTCCACCCCAACAGGTCAAACTACAACCAAAAATACATAAGAAATAAGTAACTACACCATTGCAAAATCACAACTTCACAAAAACTCGATTGTTACAAATACCAAAAATTAAGGGACATTAACGTCAATGGTCTCAACTCTCCAATAAAAAGACACAGACTAACAGAGTGGATGCATAAACACGACCCAACATTCTTCTGCATTCAAGAAACACATCTCAACCACAAGGACAGACATTGCCTCAGAGTAAAAGGTTGGGGAAAAATATTCCAAGCAAATGGTCACAAGAAACAAGCTGGGGTAGCTATTCTAGTATCTAATAAAATAGACTTTCAACCAAAATTAGTCAAAAGAGACAAGGATGGACACTTTGTACTCATCCAAGGTAAAGTCAACCAAGAAGACACCACTATATTGAACATCTATGCTCCGAATACAAGGGCTCTCACATTTGTAAAAGAGTTATTAACAAAGCTTGACCCATTCATCAATACCCACACATTAATAGTGGGAGACTTCAACACCCCACTTTCACTCAAGGATAGGACTTTGATTTCAAAACTAAGCTGGGAAATAACCTCATTAACCAATGTCATGAATCAAATGGATCTAACAGATATCTACAGAACTTTCCACCCAAACGCAAAGGAGTATACCTTTTTCTCAGCACCCCATGGAACGTTCTCTAAAATTGATCACATAGTTGGTCACGAAACAAACCTTAACAGATACAAGAAGATTGAAATAATACCTTGTATCTTGTCAGATCACCATGGTCTAAGGCTGGACTTCAACAACAACACAAATAACAAAAAGCATACTAACATGTGGAAACTAAACAACTTTCTACTTAATGACACATGGGTCATGGAAGAAATAAGGGAAGAAATGAAAGACTTCCTGAAATTCAATGAAAATGATGGAACAACATACCCAACTTTGTGGGACACATTGAAAGCAGCGCTAAGAGGAAAATTCATAGCACTAAGTGCCTTTAAAAAGAAAATGGAATCATCCCACATAAACAACTTAACAAAACATCTGGAAGCCCTAGAAAAAAAGAAGCAGAAACACCCAAGAGGAGTAGACGCCTAGAAATAATCAAACTCAGGGCTGAAATCAATAAATTAGAAACAAAGAGAACAATCCAAAGAATCAACAAAACCAAGAGTTGGTTCTTTGAGAAAATTAACAAGACAGACAAACCGTTAGCCAATCTAACTAAAAGACAAAGAAACACTATCCAAATTAACAAAATCAGAAATGAAAAGGGAGACATAACAACAGACACCGAAGAAATACAAAGAATTGTAAGAACCTACTTCAAAGACATTTATGCCACAAAATTTGAAAATTTAAGGGAAATGGACAAATTTCTCGACTGATTCCATTTACCAAAATTGAACCAAGATCAGATAAACAAATTAAATAGCCCTATTTTGCCTATAGAAATAGAAGCAACCATTGATAGTCTTCCAACCAAAAAAAGCCCAGGGCCAGATGGTTTCAGCGCAGAATTCTACCAGTCCATCAAAGAGGAGCTAATACCGATAGTATTCAAGCTATTCCGAAAGATAGAAATGGATGGAATATTACCAAATTCCTTCTATGAGGCCACAGTCACATTGATACCTAAACTCCACAAAGACCCAACAAAAAAAGAGAATTTCAGACCAATTTCTTTTATGAACATTGATGGAAAAATACTCAACAAAATACTCGCAACGCGAATACAACAGCATATCAAAGACATCATTCACTTCATTCCAGGAATGCAGGGATGGTTTAATATATGGAAATCCACCAATGTAATCCACCATATAAACAAACTGAAAGAGAAAAACCACATGATCATCTCTTTAGATGCAGAAAAAGCATTTGACAAAATCCAACACCCATTTATGTTTAAAGTTCTGGAGAGATCGGGAATACAAGGCACTTTTCTAAACATAATAAAGGCTATATACAGCAACCAATAGCCAACATTAAATTAAATGGAGAGATACTCAAGGAAATTCCTCTAAAATCGGGGACTAGACAAGGCTGCCCACTTTCCCCGTATCTCTTCAATATAGTTCTTGAAGTTCTAGCCAGAGCAATAAGACATCAAAAGGAGATCAAGGGGATCCATATGGGAAAGGAAGAAGTAAAATTATCCCTATTTGCAGGTGATATGATAGTGTATATAAGTGACCCCCAAAATTCCACCAGAGAACTTCTACAGCTGATAAACACCTTCAGCAAACTGGCCGGATACAAAATAAACTCAAAAAATCAGTAGCTTTCCTATATACAAAGGACAAACAGGCAGAGGAAGAAATTAGAAAAATTACTCCCTTCACAATAGCCACAAGCAATATAAAATATCTAGGAATAACCCTAACCAAGCAAGTGAAGGATTTATTTGAAAAAAACTTTAAACCTCTGAAGAAAGAGATTGAAAATGACATCAGAAGATGGCGGGATCTACCTTGTTCATCGTAGATGGGAAGAATCAACATAGTAAAAATTGCCATCTTACCAAAAGGAATTTATAGATTCAATGCAATCCCTATCAGAATACCTACAAAATATTTTGAAGATTGAAAGAACAATTCTCAACTTCATATGGAGAAACAAAAAGCCCAGAATAGCAAAAATAATCCTATACAATAAAAGATCCTCTGGAGGGATCTCCATACCTGATCTCAAGTTGTACTATAGAGCAATAGTAATTAAAACAGCATAGTACGGGCAAAGCAATAGGCTAGTGGATCAATGGAATCGAACTGAAGACCCAGAGATGAATCCACACACATTTGCTCACTTGATTTTCGACAAAGAAGCCAAATCCATTCAATGGAAAAATGACAGCATCTTCAACAAATGGTGCTGGTCTAACTCGATGTCTACATGTAGAAAAATGCAATTAGACCCCTATTTGTCACCAAAACTCAAGTCCAATTGGATTAAAGACCTCAACCTAAAACCACAGACATTTACCGAGTTAGAGAAAAAAGTGGGGAAGAGTCTGGAACTCATAGGCACAGGAGACAACTTCCTGAACAGAACACCAACAGCCCAGGCCTTAATGTCAACAATTAATAAATGGGACCTCATGAGGCTGAGAAGCTTCTGTAAGGCAGGTGACACGGTAAAGAGAACAAAGCGACAGTCTACAGACTGGGAAAAGATCTTCACCAACCCCACATCTGACAAAGGTCTAATATCCAAAATATATAAAGAACTCAAGAAATTAAACACCACCAAACCAAATAACCCAATAGAGAAATGGGGCGCAGAACTAAACAGAGAATTCTCAACAGAGGAATATCAAATGGCTGAGAAACAGTTAAAGAAATGCTCGACCTCCTTAGTCATCAGAGAAATGCAAATCAAAACGACACTGAGATTCCATCTTACACCCATCTGAATGGCTAAGATCAATAACTCAACTGACACCTCATGCTGGCGAGGGTGTGGAGAAAGAGGAACACTCCTGCATTGCTGGTGAGAATGCAAACTAGTACAACCACTTTGGAAAGCTATCTGGTGCTTTCTCAGAAAAATGGGAATAGGGCTTCCTCAAGACCCAGCTATTCCACTCCTTGGAATATACCCAGAGGATGCACTACCACACAACAGGGACATATGCTCAACCATGTTCATAGCTGCCTTATTCATAATAGCCAGAACTTGGAAACAACCTACGTGTCCCTCAATAGAAGAATGGATAAAGAAACTGTGGTACATTTACACTATGGAATACTACTCAGCTATTAAAAACAAGGAATTTCCAAAATTTGTGAACAAATGGATTGAACTAGAAATTGTCATAATGAGTGAATTCACACAGAAGCAAAAAGAGCTAATTGGTATATACTCACTTATATCGAGACACTAGTCCAAGGTGTACATCCCCATGAAAAACTGTACCTACCAGGATAGTGGGTAAGAGGGGAGGACATCCTATTGAGACTTTAGGTGTGAGAAGCCTGGGAGAAAGAGGAAATAGAAGGATCCAGTGGGTCCTGGAAAACTACAGGCGAGTCTGGGCCCTGGGGTCCTCAGCAAACTATGGCAACAGCCAAGGAAAAAATAGGCAGTCAACCTTGAACCCCTACCCAGACTAGCCGATGGACAGGACATTCTCCACTGTTGAGTGGAGAAGGAGATCTAACTTTCACACAAACTCTGGTGCCCCATATTTGAACATGTCCCTTGGATGGAGATGCCTGGTGGCACTCAGAGGAAAGATAATAGGTCACCAAGGAGAGACTTGATACCCTATGAGCATATACAGGGGGAGGAGGTCCCCCTCAGACACAGACATAGGGGAGGGGAGGGGAGTAGGGGGAAGTGGGATGAAGGGAGGAATGGGAGGATACATGGGATGGGCTAACAACTTAGATGTAATATGAATAAATTAATTTTAAAAATTAAAAATTAAAAAAATTAATATGCAGAATAGTAAAAAACAAAAAACAAAAAACAAAATAAACCACATTTATAGACTGATAATTGCAATTTCTCATGAAAGGAAAGGACTCTCTTTGGTTGGATAGTGGAATACTTTCTCTCTGGTTAACAAGTATAAAAGGACTTTGTTATGTACTTGATACCTGATGATTATGTATATATGTAGATGTGTGTATATAGTTCTTAATTTTTTTTTAAAGAGAAGGAGGATGTGTGGGAAAGATTAAGCTTTGTCACAGGTGGAAGCAGTCTTGGCGGGCTTTACCCTTGGGGCACCCCATGAATACCTTGTGATAGACTGAATGGAGCCTTCCTGGGCTTGGAATTCAGGAAGCAGACCTGGGAACACCATCTTGGCTATTGTGTTCCTAATTGACCCTCAACGGAAGAAGGAGACTGCCCTTTCCATGTGACTCAGGCAGGTGGGGAGGAGAGAACAACAAGTTCAGCCCAGGCAAGAGCACGTGGGGAGCAGCGACCAGGCCGGACGAGCACGCAGGCCAGAGAGACACCTAAAGACCCGTCCCGTGGAACGGATACCGAAAGGTTCACTCTTTTGTCCCTTCAACCTTTTTTCCTTCTGTGTAAGCTAGTTGGGTTGTATAATAAAGTTTAATTGTTAAGAAACAAAGCCAACACATTGTAGGTCACAAAGCAAGCCTCAACAGATACAAGAAGATTGAAATAATACCTTGTATCCTATCAGATCACCATGGTCTAAGGCTGCACTTCAACAACAAAAGAAATATCAAAAAGCCTACACATACATGTAAACTAAACAACTCTCTACTTAATGACACCTGGGTCAGGGCAGAAATAAAGAAAGAAAATAAGGACTGCCTGAAATTCAATGATAATAAAGGAACAACATACCCAAATTTGTAGGACACATAGAAAGCAGTGCTAAGAGGAAAATTTGTAGCACTAAGTGCCTTTAGAAAGAAAGTAGAAACATCCCATATAAGCAACTTAGTGACAAATCTGGAATCCCTAGAAAAAAGAAGCAGAAACACCCAAGAGGAGAAGACATCTGCAAATAATCAAACTCAGAGCTGAAATCAATAAATTAGAAACAAAGAGAACAATTGAAAGACTCAACATAACCAGGAGTTGGTTCTTTGAGAAAATCAACAAGGTAGACAAACCATTAGGGAAACAAACTAAAAGCCAGAGAGACACTATCCAAACCAACAAAATCAGAAATGAAAAGGTGGACATGACAACAGACACCGAAGAAATACAAATTGTACTTTAAAGGCATATATGCCACAAAATTTGATAATCTAAGAGAAATGGACAAATTTTTTGATCGATTCCACTTGCCAAAATTGAATCAAGATCACATAAACAAATCAAATTGTCCTATTTCTCCCATATGAATGGAAACAATCATTGATAGTCTCCCAACCAAAAAAAGCCCAGGGCCATATGGTTTCAGCAGAGAATTCTACCAGACTGTCAAAGAAGAGCTAATACCAATACACTTCAAGCTACTCTAAAAGATAAAAACAGATGCAACATTACCAAATTCATTCTATGAGGGCATGGTAACATTGATACTTAAACATCAAAATGCCCCAACAAAAAAAAGAAAATTTCAGACCAATTTCTCTTAAGAACATTGACGCAAATATGCTCAATAAAATACTCGCAAAATGAATACAAGATAATATCAAAGATATCACTCACCATGACCAGGCAGGCTTCATCCCAGGCATGCAGAGATGGTGTAATATATGAAAATCCATCAATGTAATACACCATATAAACAAACTGAAAGAAAAAAAACCACATGATCATCTCCTTAGATGCAGAAAAAGCATTTGACAAAATCCAACACCCATTCATGTTTAAAATTTTGGAGAGGTCAGGAATACAAGCATACACCTAAATATAATAAAGGCTATATACAGCAAGCCAACAGTCAATATCAAATTAAATAGTGAGATACTCAAGGAAATCCTCTAAAATCAGGGACCAGACATAGCTGCCCACTTTCTCCATATTGCTTCAATATAGATCCTAAGTTCTAGTCAGAGCAATAAAACATCAAAGAAGATCAAGGGGAGCCAAATGTAAGAAGAGGAAGTCAAATTATCCCTATTTGCAAATGATATGATTGTGTACATAAGAAACTCCAAAATTCCACCAAAGAACTCATACATCTGATAGACACCTTTGGCAAATTGGCTGGATACAAAATTAACTCAAAAAAGTAAGTAGTCTTCCTATATACAAATCACAAACATGCAGAGGAAGAAATTAGGAAAAGAACACCCTTCACGATACCCATGAAAAATATAAAATATCTAGGAGTAACTCTAACCAAGCAAGTGAAGGACTTGTTTAAAAACAAACTTTAAATCTCTGAAGAAAAACATTGAACATGACATCAGAAGATGGAAAGATCTCCCTTGTTCATGGATCAGGAGAATTAACATAGTGAATATGGCCATCTTGCCAAAGGCTATTTACAGATTCTAGGCAATCCCTATCAAAATATCTACACAATATTTTAAAGACACTGAAACAATCCTATATAATAAAAGATTCTCCAGAGGAATTTCCATCCCCAATCTCAAGCTCTACTATAAAGTCACAGTAATTTAAACAGCATGGTACTGGCACAACCATAGGTTGGTTCATCAATGCAATTGAATTGAAGAACCAGAAATGAGTCTACAGATATGGTCACTTGATTTTGGAGAAAGAAACCTAAATCTATTCAATGGAAAAAGGATAGCATCTTCAACAAATGGTGCTGTCTAACTGGATGTCTACATGTAAAAAAAATCCAATTAAATCTGTATATATCACCATGCACAAACTCAAGTCCAAGTGGATTAAAGAATTCAACATAAAACCGGAAACACTACATCAGTTAAAAGAAAAAGAGGGGAAGAGCCTGGAACACATTGGAACAGGAGACAATTTCCTGAACAGAACACCAACATCCCAGGCCTTAAGGTCAACAATTACTAAATGGGACCTCATGAGGCTGAAAAGCTTCTGTAAGGCAGGGGACACTGTTAACAGAACAAAATGACAGCCTACAGACTGGGAAAAGATCTTCACCAACCCTTCATTTGAGTAAGCCCTAATATCCAAAATATATAAAGAACTCAAGAAATTAAACATCACCAAATCAAATAACCCAATTGAGAAATGGGCCTTATAACTAAGCAGAGAATTCTTAACAGAGGAATATCGAATGGCTGAGAAACACTTAAAGAAATGCTCAACATCCTTACTCAACAGGGAACTGCAAATCAAAACATCTCTGAGATTCCACCTTACATCCATCAAAATGGCTAAGATAAAAAATTCAAGTGACACCACAAGCTAGTGAGGATGTGGAGAGAGAGGTTTACTCCTTCGCTGATGGTGGGAATACAAGCTAGTACAACCCACTTTGGAAATCTATCTGGTGCTTTGTCAGAAAACTGGGAATAAGGTTTCTGCAAGACCCAGCTATTCCACTCCTTGGAATATACCCAGAAAAAGCTCTACCACATAACAGGGACATATGCTCAACCATGTCCATAGCTGCCTTATTCATAATAGTCAGAACATGGAAACAGCCTAAGTGTCCCTCAGTAGAAGAATCGATAAAGAAACTGGTACATTTACACTATGGAATACTTCTCATCTTTTAAAATCAAGGAATTCCTGAAATTTGTGGACAAATGGATTGAACTAGAAATTATCATAATGAGTGAGTTCACCCAGAAGCAAAAAGAGACAAACAGGATATACTCAGTTATATTGAGACACTAGTCCAAGGGGTATGTCCAATGAAAAACTTTACTTACTAGGAAAGGGGGCAGAAGGGAGGACATCCTTTGAGACTTTAGGTGAGAGAAGCATGGGAGAATGGGGAAATAGAAGGACCCAGAGGGTCCTAGAATCATACAAGACGATCATTACAATGGGCAGATCTGGGCCCAGGGGTCCTGCACAAACTATGGCACCAACCAAAGACAAAACGAGCAGTAAACTTTGAACCCCTACCGAGATCTAGCCAATGGACAGGAGATTCTCCACAGTTGAGTGGAGAATGGGGACTGACTTTCACACACACTCTAGTGCACCATATTCGATCACATCCCCTGGATGAGGAGGCCAGGTCGCACTCAAAGGAAGGATAGCCGGCTACCAAGAAGAGAGTTGATACCCTATGAGCATACACAGGGGAGGAGGTCCCCATCAGACACAGGCATAGGGGAGAGGCGTAATGGGAAAAGGGAAGGAAGGGAGGAATGGGGGGATGCAAGGGACTGGATAACAATTGAGATGTTATGTAACATGAGACTCATGTAATATGAATAAATTTTAAAATATTTAAAAAAAAAGAAGTTTAGGGCTTAAGATGCCATTAGCTCTAGATATTTGTTTTAAGTTGTTAGAAATGAGTTATGATAGATATATATTTACAATCAGAGTTTTAGACTCACAGAGATATGAAAGATATTTACTTCAAGGTTGCCAAATACAAATAGCTAAAAAAAACTGTGAATGTAACATTTACATAATTTTTAATTGTTTCATAGTCCTTCTTGCTGTATATATGTGTGTGTGTATATATACATATATGTGTATATATATGTGTGTGTATACATATGTATGTATACATATATATGTATACATATGTGTGTGTGCAATAATATAAATGTATATGTAAAATTTTAAAATTCAGTAATTAAAATACTTAAAAATATCTTAAAGCTTGTGATATGCTTCAATCATTCAATTCCCTAAACTATCTCTGTTTTGTCACACTAGGTATGTAAACATTTATTGTTATAATCACCATATAAACATAAAACACACACACACACACACATACACACATGCCCAGAGATGGAGTAAAAGATGGAGAGAGAGAGAGAGAGAGAGAGAGAGAGAGAGAGAGAGAGAGAGAGAGACAGACAGACAGACACACACACACACACACACACACACAGACACACAGACACACAGACTAACAGAGATAGAGTCTATGTATAAAAAAAGAGTCCTCAATATGGATTGAAAAAAAGGGTAGCCTCTACTGGTACTCAGTTTTAAATGAGAAGGAGATTTGGAAAGTGACAGTGCATGCAGGTAAGAATTTGGAGAAAGAGGAACACTCCTGCATTGCTTGTGTGAGTGCCAACCTGTACAACCACTTTGGAAATCAATCTGGCACTTTTCCAGAAAATTGGGAATAGTGATACCTCAAGACCCAGCTATAACACTCCTGGTCATACACCTGAAAGATGCTCAACATACAAAGAGGACATTTGCTCAACAGGGAGTCTTATGGAATGGTTGGGGTATACAAGGACCCAGAAAGGTCAATAGCTCCACAAGGAGAACAATAGATCCAACAAATCAAGACCAAGGAGGGCCTGTAGGTACTGATGCAATAACCAAGGACCGTGTGTAGAGTGGACCTAGACCACTTGCTCAGATGAAGTCAATAGGCAGAACAGTTTCCATGAAGGTCCCATACCATGGGAAGAAGGGACTGACACTGACATGAACCCTCTTGCTCACCGGTTGATCACTTACCCCCGGTGGGACAACCTTGTTGGGCCAAAGAGAAAGAGGGTGTAGTTTGATAGATGAGACTTCATAGGCTGGTGTTAGAGGGTAGGGGAAGAGAGTTCCCCCTTTCTAATGACTAGGGTAGGGAGGAAAGGATGTGGGTATGGAAGAGGGAGCTGGGAGGAGATGAGGGAGAGGGAAGGCACAATGTATCAAAACTTAGGAGTCAAAATGAAAGCAGTGATAAGAGGAATGTTTATAAAACTAATCGCCTTCATAAAGAAACTGGAGAGATCCCATACTGCCAACTTCACAGCACACCTGAAAGCTCAACAATAAAAAGGAGCAGACACACCCAAGCAGAGTAAATGGCTGGAAATCATCAACTTCAGGGTTGAAATCAATAAATTAGAAACAAAGAGACCAATTCAAAGAATCAATGAAACCAAGAGCTGGTTCTTTGAGAAAATAAACATGGTAGACAAATCCTTAGCCAAACTAACTAAAAGTCAGAGGGCGAGTACACTATTCAACAAAATTAGAAGTGGAAAGGGAGATATAACTGCAGACACTGAGGAAATCCAAAGAATCACTAGGTCTTACTTCAAAAGCCTATATGCCACAAAATTTGAAAATCTAAATGAACAGGACAATTTCCTTGATAGCTACCAATTACAAAGTTTGAGTCAAGAATAGGCAAGCAAATTAAATACTCTTATTACACCTAAGAAAAATAGTAGCAATCATCAAAAGTCTCCAAATCCCCCACCAAAAAGAAAAAAGAAAAAAAAAAGAAGATTCTGGAAGGATTCAGTGCAGAGTTCTACCAGACCTTCAATGAAGAAATAATACAAATACTCTCCAAGGTATTCCACAACCAGAAATAGAAGGATTATTATAAAACTCATTATGTAAGGCCACATTCACCTTGATACATAAAGATCACAAACACCCAACAAAGAAAGGGAAGTTCAGACCAATTTTCCTCGTGGATATTGATGCAAAAATAATCAATAAAATACTTGACAAATGAATCAAGGAACATATCAAAAACATCACTCACCATGACTAAGTAAGCTTCAACCCTGGCAAGTAGTGGTTGTTCAATACATGGAAGTCCATCAATGTAATCCAACATATACACAAACAGAAAAAATATGTGATCATCACCTTAGATGCTAAAAAAGCAACTGACAATTCCTAGACCCATTCATGATAAAAGTCTTGTAGAGATTGGGGATACAAGACACACACTGAGACATAGTAAAAGCAATATACAGCAAGTCTATACTCAACATCAAACTAAATAAAGAGAAACTTCGATCAATCCCTCAGAAATCAGGAACATGACAAGGCTGTCCAGGAACCAGTGACTGTGCCATCTAACTTAGTTAATCATCAGTGTTCTTGGAGATAAAATGATTTTTGTGTATTAACATTGGGAGGGGAGTTGGGAGATGGTTCACTGGATTAAATGATTTTTTTTATATGCATGAGGTTTGAAGTTCATACCCCAACATCCATGTAAAATTAAGGCATATAGATTTATGCCTATAGGCCTACACAGCTCTGAAATCCATGCTCAGAAAGGACAAACCTCACTGTTCCTCCAGTCTAGTTGAAACAGTAACCCTCGTCCCAGGTTTGCTCAGTGCCTTGTGCCATGGAGAAACTGGCTCAGCTCAGCAAGCAATTCTGCCCGAGGCACTAACTCAGCGCATCCACAGCTCCCCTGCTGTGATGCAGGCTGAGCCAAGCACTCACTTCCACCCTAGGCACCAGCTCAGAGCAGTCACAGTTCTATTGCTGTGACGCAAGCTGGGTGGAGCACTCAGTTGCACCCTAGGCACTTGCTCAGCGCAGCAGCAGTTCTCCTGCTGTGACATCGGCTGGGTGGAGCGCTCAGTTCCACCCTAGGCACCAGCTCAGGGCAGCCGCAGTTCTCCTGCTGTGACACAGGCTGGGCAGAGAGCTCAATTCCACCCTAGGCGCTAACTCAGTGCAGCACAGTTCTCCTGCGGTGACGCAGGCTGGGTGGAGCACTCAGTCCCACCAGAGGTGCCAGCTCAGCACAGCCAAAGTTCTCCTGCTGTGGAAGATGGTTCAGGCCTTGAGAATCTAGCTGAGCTCGACGCATGGTTGGGCCCAGTATCCATGGCTGGACTTGGCAGGGGACCCAAAAGGCTGTGGATACCTTGGCCTGATCCAACGCTCATTCAGAGACCCAGAACGATTGCAGAACCCACAACAAAAAGGAGCTGAGGATCACTGGCTGTGAGAGCCCAAAACAACAGGGCTAACCTCATGCCATCCACACCAGTGAAGTATCAGAGCTTCCAGCCTATGGAAATCATGAGAAAACAAATGAATATATCATCAGACTCCCTCCACCAAACTCTGGAAGTTACCCAACAAAAACAGATGGCAAGATGTCTAAAGGACAGCGTGAAACATACGCAAAAAAACCTCAAAACAACATGGTATCTCCACTTTCCAGCTATCCCAAAGAAAACAACCCAGCGAACTCAAATACAATGGAACACAAGAAAATGAATTCAAATGCTTGGTAATGAGGATGATAATGGAGGAAACAAATAAAATTCAAAATCAGAAGCAGGAAAACGCAGCCAAGCAGGTGCGAGACATGAAAGAAGCACATAGAGTGGAACTGGAAAATTTTCAGGAAAATGTAAACAACCAGATGAAAGAAATAAATAAAAGAGTTCAAGATCTGACGACCTATAAAGCAACAATGGAAGAAACTCAGGAATATACAAAAAATCAAATGAAAGATATCAAAAAATCTGTTCAAGATATGAAGATGAAAATGGATTCAATGATAAACACACAGACAGAAGAAAAACAAGAACATGAGACCTCAGAGAAGAAGGCGAATGACACAGTGCTGAGCTTTTCTAACAGAATCCAAGAGATGGAAGAATGAATCTCAGGTCTAGAAGATACAATCACAGATCTTGAAGCAACCATTAAAGAAAATGCCAAATCTGGAAAACTCCTGACACAAAACATCCAAGAAATTAAGGACACCATGAAAAGAAGAAATCTGAGGATAATAGGCATTGAAGAAAGAGAAGATATCAGTGTCCAAGACCCAGAAACTATTCTCAACAAAATCATAGAAGAAAATTTCCCCAATCTAAAGAAAGAGATGCCTATAAAAACACAAGAAGCCTACAGAACACCAAATAGGATTCACCAGAAAAGAAAAACTGCCCGTCACATAATAATCAAAACACAAAACATACAGAACAAAGAAAAAATATTAAAAGCTGCAAGGGAAAAGGGCCAAATAACATTTAATGGGAAACCTATCAGTATTACACCTGACTTCTCAAAAGAGACCATAAAAGCCAGAAGGGCCTGGACAGAGATCCAGCAAACCCTAAGAGACCACAGATGCCAGGCCAGACTACTTTACCCAGCAAAACTATCAATAACCATTGATGGAGAAAACAAAATATTCCATGACAAAACCAAATTCAAACAGTACCTATCCACAAATCCAGCTTTACAGAAGGAACTAGAAGGAAAACTCCATCCCAAAGGGTCAAGCTACAACCAAAACTACTCAGGAAATATATAACTATACCATGGCAAAAACACAACTACACAAAGGCTCACCTGGAACCAACATCAAAATTAAGACTCTTAACAGTCACTGGTCATAAATATCTCTCAACATCAATGGTCTCAATTCTCCAATAAAAAGACACAGACTAACTGAGTGGGTGCATAAACAAGATCCCACATTCTTCTGCATTCAAGAAACACATCTCACACATAACAATAGGCATTACCTCAGGAAAAAAGGTTGGAAAAAATATTCCAAGCAAATGGTCACAAGAAGCAAGCAGGTGTAGCCATTTTAATATCGAACAAAATAGATTTCAACAAAAATTAATCAAAAGGGATAAGGAGGGACACTTCATACACATCAAAAGTAAAGTCAACCAAGAGGATATCACAATTCTGAACATCTATGCTCCCAGTACAAGGGCACCCACATTTGTAAAAGATCTGCTAAAAAAACTTAAACCACACATCGATCCCCACACTATAATAGTGGGAGACTTCAACACCCCACTCTCACCGAAGGACAAGTCATTGAAACAGAAACTAAGCCGAGAAATAGCATCATTAACCAACGCCATGGGTCAAATGGATCTAACAGATATCTATAGAACCTTTCACCCAAACAAGAAAGAATATACCTTCTTCTCTGCACCCCATGGAACTTTCTCCAAAATTGATCACATCGTAGGTCACAAAGAAAGCCTCAACAGATACAAGAGGATTGAAATAATATCTTGCATCCTATCAGATCACCATGGGCTTAGGCTGCAATTCAACAACAACAGAAATAAGAAAAAGCCTACATGTATGTGGAAACTATACAACTCTCTGCTAAATGACACCTGGGTCAGGGAAGAAATAAAGAAAGAAATCAAGGAGTTCCTGAATTTCAATGAAAATGAAAGAACAACATACCCAAATTTGTGGGATACATTGAAAGCAGTGCTAAGAGGAAAATTCATAGTACTAAGTGTCTTTAAAAGAAATTGGAAGCATCTCACATAAGCATCTTAAAGACACAACTGAAAACCCTAGAAAAAAAGAGGCAGAAACACCCAAAAGGAGTAGACGTCTGGAAATAATCAAACTCAGGGGTGAAATTAACAAATTAGAAACTAAGAAAACGGTCCAAAGAATCAACAAAACCAAGAGCTGGTTCTTTGAGAAAGTCAACAAGATAGACAGACCATTAGCCAAATTAACTAAAAGGCAGAGAGACAATATTGAAATCAACAAAATCTGAAATGAAAAGGGAGACATGACAACAGACACTGAAGAAATACAAAGAATCATGAGATCCTACTTTGAAGGCATATATGCCACAAAATTTGAAAATCTAAGGGAAATGGATGATTTTCTTGATCAATTTCACTTGCCAAAATTGAGTGAAAAACAGATAAACAAGCTAAATAGTCCCATTTCCCCTACAGAAATAGAAGCAATCATTGATAGTTTCCCAACAACAACAACAAAAAAGCCCAGGGCCAGATGGTTTCAGTGCAGAATTCTATCAGACCTTAAAGGGCGAGCTAATACCAATACTCTTCAAGCTACTCCAAAAGATAGAAAGGGATGGAACATTACCAAATTCATTCTATGAGGCCATAGTCTCATTGATACCTAAACCTCACAAAGACTCAACAAAGAAAGAGAATTTCAAACCAATTTCTCTTATGAACATCTATGTAAAAATACTAAATAAAATACTTGCAAAACAAATACAAGAACACATCAAAGATATCATTCATCATGACCAAGTAGGCTTCATTCCAGACATGCAGGGATGGTTTAATATATGGAAATCCATCAATGTAATTCACCACATAAACAAACTGAAAATAAAAAAAACACATGATCATCTTTTTAGATGCAGAGAAAGCATTTGATAAAATCCAACACTCATTCATGTTTAAAGCGTTAGAGAGATCGGGCATACAAGGCACTTTCCTCAACATAATAAAGGCTATATACAGCAAGCCAATAGCCAATATCAAAGTAAATGCTGAGATACTCAAGGAAATTCCTCTAAAATTGGGAACAAGGCAAGGCTGCCGACTCTCTCCATATCTCTTCAATATAGTACTCGAAGTTCTAGCCAGAGCAAGAAGACAACAAAAGGAGATCAAGGGGATTCAAATGGGAATGGAGGAAGTCAAATTATCCCTATTTGCAGATGATATGATAGTCTACATAAGTGACCCTCAAAATTCCACCAGAGAACTCCTACAGCTGATAAACACCATCAGCAAATTGGCTGGATACAAAATTAACTCCAAAAAGTCTGTAGCCTTCCTATACACAAAGGACAAGCTTGCAGAGGAAGAAATAAGGAAAACAAAACTCTTCACATCAGCCACAAGCAATAAAAAATATTTAGGAGTTACTCTAACTAAGCAAGTGAAGGACTCGTTTGAAAAAAATTCAAAACTCTAAAGAAAGAGATTGAAGATGACATGAGAAGATGGAATGATCTTCCTTGCTCATGGATTGGGAGCATAGTAAAAATGGCCATCCTACCAAAAGCAATCTACAGATTCAATGCGATCCCTATCAAAATACCTACACAATTTTTTAAAGACATTGAAAGTTCAATTCTGAACTTCATATGGAAAAACAAAGAACCCAGAATAGCTAAAACAATCTTCTACAATAAAAGGTGCTCTGGAGGAGTCTCCATACCTGATCTCAAACTGTACTATAAAGCAATGGTAATTAAAAGAGCATGGTACTGGCACAGCAACAGGCTGGTTGATCAGTGGAATCGAATCAAAGACCCAGATATGAATCCACACACATATGGTCACTTGATTTTTGATGAAGAAGCCAAATCCATTCGATGGAAAAGGATAACATCTTCAACAAATGGTGCTGGTCTAACTGGATGTCTATGTGTAAAAAATGCAACTGGACACATATTTGTCACCGTGTACAAATCTCAAATCCAAGTGGATTAAAGACCTCAACATAAAACCAGAGACACTTAGTGACTTAGAAGAAAAAGAGGGGAAGAGCCTGGAACATATTGGCACAGGAGACAACTTCCTGAACAGAACACCAACAGCTCAGGCCTTAATGTCAACAATTAATAAATGGGACCTCATGAGGCTGAGAAGCTTCTGTAAGGCAGGTGACACAGTAAAGAGAACAAAGCGACAGCCTACAGACTGGGAAAAGATCTTCACCAACCCTACATCTGACAAAGGTCTAATATCCAAAATATATAAAGTACTCAAGAAATTAAACTCCACCAAATCAAATAACCCTATTGAGAAATGGGGCTTGGAACTAAACAGAGAATTCTCAACAGGGGAATATCAAATGGCTGAGAAACACTGAAAGAAATGCTCAACCTCCTTAATCATCAGGGAAATGCAAATCAAAACAACTCTGAGATTCCATCTTACACCCATCAGAATGGCTAAGATCAAAAATTCAAGCAACACCACATGCTGGCGAGGATGTGGGGAGAGAGAAACACTCCTTCATTGCTGGTGGGAATGCAAACTAGTACAGCCACTTTGGAAGTCTATCTGGTGCTTTCTCAGAAAAACGGGAATAGGGCTTCCTCAAGACTCAGCTATTCCACTCCTTGGAATATACCCAGAAGATGCTCCAGCACACAACAAGAAAATTTGCTCAATCATGTTCATAGCAGCCTTTTTCATAATAGCCAGAACATGGAAACAGCCTAAGTGTCCATCAGTAGAAGAATGGATAAAAAACTGTGGTACATATACACTATGGAATACTATTCAGCTATTAAAAACAAGGAATTCCCGAAATTTGTGGATAAATGAATTGAGCTAGAAATGATCATAATGAGTGAGTTAACCCAGAAGCAGAAAGACTCAAATGGTATATACTCACTTATATCTGCATATTAGCCCAAGGGGCATGTCCCATGAAAGCCTTCACTTACCAGGAAACTGAGACAGAGGGGAGGACATTCTATTGGTACTCTAGATGAGAGAAGCATGGGAGAATGGCAAAGTAGAAGGATCCAGAGGGTCCTAGAAACCTACAAGTAGAACATTGTGATAGGCAGATTTGGGATCAGGGGTCCTACTCAAACTAAGGCCCCAGCCAAGGACAATACAGGCGGTAAACCTTAAACCCCTACCCAGATCTAGCCAATGGACAGAAAACTCTCCACAGTAGAGTGGAGAGTGGGATATGACTTTCTCACATACTCTGGTGCCTCACCTTTGACCATGTCCCCTGTAGGGGGAGACCAGATGGCACTCAGAGGAAGGACAGCAGGTTCCCAAGAAGAGACTTGATACCCTATGAGCATATAAAGGGTGAGGTAATCCCCCTCAGGAACAGTCATAGGGGAGGGGAATAAGGGGAATATGGGAGGGAGGGAAGAATGGGAGGATACAAGGGATGGGATAACTATTGAGATGTAACAAGAATAAATTAATTTAAAAAAGGAAGAAAAAAAAGAAACAGTAACCCTCAGGCTCAGGGAGAGACCCTGTCTCAAAAAATAAGGTAGAAAAAATGGGTGACATGAAGAGATGAGCTAGACCTCTACACACAAGAGGAAGTCCTCAGACATATGAGCACAGCACACACCTGCCTACATCTCACACTTAAATGCACACAAACAGAAGGTGACAATGGTGGGGGGACAATGGGTGGATGAAGACGTGAAAGGCTGTCCTCTCCTGCCTTCACATAGACCGTCATAATTGATTTAGCATGTATGCTCAGATCTCTCCAGCTTCTCCAAAGAGCAATTTGTGGCTCCTTCTAAAGACATCTTCTCTCACCCATACATGCCCATCTTTACAGCTTCCTGGGGATTCTGTGTGGGGGCAAAGGACCAGATGTAGATGGGTGGTCAATGTGACACACCATGCCACAGAGTAAGGGCCGAATCCAGGATAAAGTTGGACTGTGGTGACCCTGTTTTCCCACTCACAACAGGCTGTGGCTTCCTGCTCCCTGGATGAGCCCCACATGATTGCATGTGTTTAAAGGCTTATCCAATGACTTGCTCTCACTTCATATTCAAAAACCTCCTTTTATTTCTCCTTTCCTAATAATGGTCACTTGTTTCCTTGTTTTTGAATTCTCAGTAGCTTTCTTCTAGAGTTTCCATACCTTCCAGGCATATCCATTGACAATTTTAAACTGTAAATGTAGCAATCTTTGATCTTCCTATTTCTTCTCGTTTCTTATAGGTTTGAATTTTTCTCTGAAAGTTACTATTTTTCCACTCATTGTATATGTGTAAATTCAAATTGAAACTAGTTGCATGAAAGTATTGTTTTCTAATTCTAATAGCTAACTATTTGAGGGTCTCCATAAACTGAATCCTTTTCTTGACAAACTCTCTGTGTGTATCCCAAGATTTTCTTGAACTACGTATGCTCCTGCCTCCCTCTCCTGAGTCCTGGGTGCATGTGTGTGCACCATGCCTGCATCAGAAATGGACAGGATACTGTGTATCGTTTCACTTAGACAAAGCACAGCCTCTTCCTGATGTCATTGTAGCCATTTATGCTCCTCACAGACTGGGGACCAGACAGACGTGGCCACAGCTTCAGCTACTTTGTACCTGGATGTTTTTACCTCAGCCCTGAACTCTCCCTCTATTTATCTTCTTTTTGTTTCACTTCTCTTTAGATTCACTTTTAAAATTTACTCACACTTTGAATTCTGAAACGGATTTCAGAAATCACGGAGCACAGAATCTACACTAAATGGAAACCACACACTTTGTGACTTTGTGGGAGGGATTGCCTCAGGAGGTTTGCCTATCACACTGCATAGGGGAAGCACACTCAGAACCATGGGAAATGATGGAGGCCCAGGAGTCCTCATCCCAGAATAGAAGCATCACAGTGAATAAAATTGCTCTGAATTAAGTCTAAGTGGTAGAGTAAGAAAAGTTAGGGTTGTCTGCTTGTCATAAACTTTCTGATCCCTCTCTGAGGTGTGGCAAGAGAAAAGAGATTGTGGTGAGCCCTCCCCACGTGGCTGTTATCCATGACAGGGTGAGTATGATCAACAGAGAGGCACCATGCTCCCCTGGGACACCATATTTCTGAACTCCACAGTGGGAACTTCTCAAATTCTACAGACATGAAAATTACATGCTGCAAGGAAGTGAAGTGTTAAATACCCCTTTACTAGGCTATGAAGACCTCAGGAGCAGAGTCCTCCCCAGCCACGTCCATCTGGGTAAGTGTTCTGCACCCAAGTGCAGATTCAGGAGGTGGTCGGGTCCCAGGCAGGCTGTGGGAAGAGGAACACTCGGCTGCAGGGAGATTTTCAGCATTTGCTGAGCTCTGAGAGCCCCTCAGCACAGGGGACTCTGTTCTGCATGGGCACAAGAACACTTTCTTCTTAGGATCTTTCCTGATACTCCTAAAATTAGTTAGGTTTTTATTGCAAACATCAATGTGTTATATTTATATGTTTGAATAGAGTCAGTGATTCTAAATGAATCACTATACCCAATGTTCCTCATACACTGTATGTTTGAGTGGCTTAACATTACTTATAGATGCGCCTGGTAGAAAAGTTGGTTGTTCATTCCGTATTTTCCTTAAAAACCATTACTTTTACTTCTGTCATATTGCTGCAGAAGTTATGGTATGTCTCCTGTAATTGAGTAATTAAAAATGCTTTCATGGTGTTCAAAAGGAAATATCCTTCCTTGTATCAACATCATCTGTAGAGCATGACCTCAAGTTCCTTTGAGGTTCCTGCCAATGTTTCCTGCTGAAGTGATTTTATTCCCATTTAGTATCAGAAACTGCACACTGATGCTCTTGGCTTGTTCTCCATCCACTACACAATTGGATATTTCTTCTAAGGGGAACTGTGGGAGTAGATTGCTGGGCCACTACATATCATATACAACTCAATAAGCACAGCAGTCATTTCCCCTCCTGCTGTCTAAAGAATCAGGATACAAACTCTAAAATCGTGATAGGAACAATGTCTGTGTCCATCAGTCTATCTGGTGTTCTTTTCAGAGAGTTCAAAGTGTCCACCAATCCTCATCCTGTCCTGCTCTGTGCTTGTTTTTCTGATTTTTGTAGCCTGTATATTTTCATGAACTCATCAAAACAGACAAATATGAGCCATGTCTTTCTCACTGCTAACAATAGTGATGAGGACAAAGAGGGAGGGTCAGGGCTGTGCAGCAGAGAGCTGGGTTTCTCCTGTTTCCTCACTCATTTGAAATGATGAGTGGAGAGTGACGCAGGCTGTGGGTCTCCAGTCCTGACACCTGGGTCAAAAGAGCACTTCATTCTACTGTTATGTGAGGGTGCATGTAAAAATTTTGATTGGCATGAAAGCATTAATTCTGACCTGGAGATGTACAAACACTTGTGTCAGATTTCAGAATTAGCCATCAATTCCTAACTCAAATGTTCTCCAGTCACGTGTCATTGCATTACTACAGTTCTTGTACTTCAAGGACTTTCTGGACACAGTGCTGACATCTTCTTGGTGGTGGGTTTCTTCCTGATGCACCAGCACCTCACCAAGTTTCCCTAGTTTTCCAGGTAGATTTTTGAAAGAGAGAACACTACAGTTTCATCTCATCACAATTGCACTTGCAGGGGGAAGAGCCAGTTCCCCTTCCAAACTGCTCTGTCCAGTTTACATGAACTCACAGAGTGGGTCAGACTGATCACAGCATGGTAAAGGGAGCTTTTAATGACAGAAAACACAAGTACCCTGCTTTAGGAAAGTAAGAGTGGACAGGTACCACTCAGTATGACATACACCATGTGCTTTATACATCCCCTCAACAGCAGGAGATGGGCTGGCCAACTTCATGTTGAAAAAGAGTAAATAGATGTATCCTTCCTACCTACTTTCTCTTGGACCAGTGCACTCACGGGACAGTAAGCTCCCATCCTACAGGGCACTTGCTGAGGGTGTCTCCTCCATTCCTCTCTCTATGTCTCTCCATGTCACAAATTCTGGTCACTCTCCTGAGCCCTTGTCAGTTGTTGGAGGCCCATTTGGTGATGTAAAGGCTCTCCCTGATTGCAGTTACTGCAGGGTGACACAGTGTCTATAGTCCTGGCTTTTTTACTTTTGCAGTGCAGGGAAAGCAACCTCTGTGTTCTCTGATGGGACTCCATACAACTGGCTCTAACCAAGGGAGACTAAGTTTTCTCTTAGTCATTTATCCTTTAATGGGGATTCTAAATTCCTGGTGTGTACTTTAAGACTTATTTTTCATATTCTTCATGTGGGACCACCTTCCCAAACTCATATCATATTTTCTTTCATTTATTTCTGTGTGTACATAATGTCATGTGTCTCTGAGACAGTCTGTGTTTTCATTTAGTGAAAGGTGATCTGAGTTCACAATACAACAGGGTACGTTAGGACACTCACTGGAATATCACTTTTAAGTTCCTTGCTTGAGGAGTGTGTCTAAAATGACACATCTGCGGGAAGAGAGTTTCTTTCCTTGACTCTGAGGCCATGGTCGGCCTAGGTGATGTGAGCTGACAAGGCTCACCAAGGAGGGGTGTCCAAAGGATTCCTGTAGGTTTTATGAAGGATTCATCTTCACCAGAATGCTTCACATAATCTAGTGAGATTTGTACATATTTCTTCACATCATATATAATTTAAAGACTTTTACACCACACAATTCTGATTTATTTCTGATTGGTAAAAGAGTGGTGAAACGTGAAAAGATAAGATTATGACTGCAGAAATGTTGCCTCTGCCTCTCCCAACCAGGCATAGCAAGATAGCATGCCACATTCATGGTCTGTCTTCTGATTCAATACAAGTTCTGTGCTGTTCACCTCTGGGAAAATAAAGTATTCCAATGGTATCAACACCTCCTCCATTAAAGTCTTCTTTTTATGAGACATTCTCATTTTTCTTTTTTTTTTTCCCTGTTCTCATTTTTCTAAGGCAGTTTGCATCTGCAACTTGCAAACTACAGTGAAGATAATAGAGTTTGCTATCCTTGTTACAGATGGTGAAAATGCACCATATGCACAGATTTGAAATGGGCTGTGAAAGGTTTGAATCTCTCCTCTCTCTCTCTCTCTCTCTCTCTCTCTCTCTCTCTCTCTCTCTTCTCTCTCTCTGTCTCCTAGAGATTATGTTTGGTTTTGTTTCTGACATTTGATTACACAGAGTGGGATTGCTCAGCCAAGCACACATGGTACATGAAAACTAGTAACTAGAGGAAAATCCTTCAGTAAAACTCTGTTATAACTATTACTTTTACATTATTACTACTATTAATCTTATAAAAGTTTACTGATGCTATAAACTTTTATTTCTGTAAACCCCATTTTAAAATAATTTTTAAAATTTTATATGTATGAGTATTTTCCATGCATATATGAATTTTCACCACATATATGCCTGGTACTTGAGGACTTCAGAAGCGGTTTTGGATCCCTTGGAATTGGTGATTTGTGGATGCCATTTGGACAGTGAAACGGATCCTGGGTACTCTGAATGAGCAGTAAGAGCTCTTAAATGTAAAGCTATCTCTCCAGATAATATTTCTAATTGTTCTAACTGACTATCTTCCTCAGCTCTGATTTATTTCATTTATTTTATAGGGGAGGCAGAGGTATTCATGGCACAACACACCTCTTGGGGTCCTCAGAATTGGCTCTTGCCTTTCAGAATGTAAATTCCAGTGGTAAAACCCACATTCACACACCAATTCTCCCCACAGGTCTCCTGCTCTGATCACTTAGCTGGTGCTGCATGTTCTGGAGCTCGGGCACTTCTGCCTTCCCTTTGAAGCTTACTAGATCCATGGTCTATACAAAATAAACCCAAAACACACCTTTGAATTTCAGGTGATATTTAAGTTTTACTACATGACTAGAATTTGTAAATTATTACATAATTCGGAGTATGATATTTGAATTAAAATAAGTTCTTATGTTGAATGACCAAGAATCTTCCAGAAGACCCTTCACCGAATGTTTGGTGTACTCGCGAAGCTTGGGTCACCAGAGTCTGAACAATATAACTGCCTCTTCAAGGAGGTACAAAATCCTAGGTGCCTGTGCAGCACATCTTTCTGTATAGGTTGGATAAATTTTCTTTCATTAAAACCTTACCATGGGAATGGCTCCAAATCTATTGCAATTATAATTCTATTTCAGTTCAATTATTTTCAGATAATAAAGGAGAATGAAATCTTGAATCGTGTTACTGGAAGCCTTTCATAACTGGATGCTTCTCACAGAGGCTTTTGTTCTGCCATGACATCAGCACATATCTCAGAGCAGTTACAACACGGATTCACAGATGTCTGAAATGCTACCAGATTGCTCAGGACAGGGAATGCTCAGGTAATCTCCTACTTTCATATTTAATCTTCTCAATCTAAGCCAGGAAAAACAGATCAGTTGTTTTTAAAACTGCATTAACTCTCCCAACTCACAAACAAAAAGGACCCTCATGAGAATAAAGCCACCAGCCTATATTTCCACAGACTTAACACTGTGCAGGAAACACTAGCATACATGGTATGTAGACTTCACCTTCTTATACACCTAGGGTCTCCATGACACAGGCACATGCCAGTCAGATGCTCTAGATGAGATGACAGCAGCTCAATCCCAGACTGCTCAGGGTCATATGCAGTAAAAATGGTAGATTGTCTGTAGGGTGTGAAGAGTCTAGACATGAAGCTACCATTTCTCAGTGCTGCCTACCAAACCACATGAAGAACACTAGGTCTGCAGCAAATAAGGAGAACAAAGAGAGAGACTGCAATAAAGTGACTCTGCACAAGCCATGGACACTGTTCAATATCTCATTTCTACTTATTTTTAATGCTCATTGAACTTCACCAAAGCTGGTAGAGCTCTTTTGTGCCTGGTTATCAACATGACGCAAAACAAGGACAGATAAGTCTTTGCCTAAAAAACCTCATATGAAACAGTAGGAAATATATTTCCATGACACATGACAATTTTAATATGTAAGAAGGCTTATAGTCTGATGGGCTTATAGTCTAATTGCTGACCTAGAGTGTTAGCAGAGACTCACAGCCCCCACGGGATACCTTGGTGACCGCCAGCTCTCTGAAACCCTATTATATCTGGCTGGCAGCCACAAGGCTCTGACCTTGTACTCCCCAAAGGAGAGGTCCTAGCTGGGGCAACTGGCCCAAGAAAGGCAGGAGCTCTCATGTTATTGGGAGACAAGACGTGGGTTGTGCTTGCAGTGGCTAATTGCTGACCTAGAGTGATCTCGGACCCTCCAGACTTACAGTTCTGGTAGAGGCTGGACACTTCTACAGGGTATAGAGACAGAGCTAGAAGACAGCTACAGCCCAAAAGATCTGATCTACCTGGCATCTTGGCTACAAAGCGACAGGAAGGACAGGCAGCTGGGATCAACCTACACAACCAGAATGTTTGTGTGCTGACCTTATTCTAGGCTTCAAAACTGCTGATCTGAATTACAGCAGTAAAGTGAAAGGGCCCAAACAGAAACATACTTTGGCTGACTCAGTGTGGAGCCTACGGTACAGAGAAAAATCTCCAGGAGTGAAAAGCGGATCACCTGCCTGTTCCAGGGAAATACTCCCTGATACCAACAGGCAAGAGCACCTGACCTATAGTGAGTCATCAACTACCCACTCTCAACTGCGAAGGTCACTACAAACTACCTTCCAACATCAGAGTCACCAAAATGACAAGAGGATAGCAAAAGAATGCTAACCAAAACCAAAAACAGTTTGGCATCTCCAGATCCCAGCAATCCCAATGAAAACAGCATGGAGAACTTAATGGAGATTGATAATCAAGAAAATGACCTCAAGTCCTTAGTAAAGAGGATGATAATGGAAGAAACAAATAAAATCTGCAAACAAATGAAGGAGGAGGCAAACAAGAGGGCTGAAAATTTAAAATAGTCATATAAAGAGGCATTTGATAAATTTCAGAAAAATATAAATAACCAGATGAAGGAAATCATTTAAACAGTTCAATACAGGAAGATAAAAACAGGTGCTATGGTAAAGGAACACACAGAAGAAAAATGTGATCGAGAGGCATTAGAGAAGAAAGCAAGCATCTCAGAGGTGGTGTTATCTAACATATTGCAAGAAATGGAAGAACGAATATCAAGACATGAAGATACTATCGCAGAACTGGAAACAACTATCAAGGGAAATGCTACATCTGGAATGATCTGGACGCTGAACATTCAAGAAATCAAAGACACCATGAAAAGACGAACCCTGAGATTAATAGGGATTGAGGAAAGAGAAGGCAACCAACTCCACAGCACAGAAAATATCTTTAATAGAATAATAGAAGAAAATTTCCCAATTTGAAGAAGGAGATGCATATGAGCATACAAGAGGCCTACAGAACACCAAATAGAATAGACCCGAAAAGAAAATCTTTCCACCACATAATAATAACAACACAAAATCTACAGAACAAAGAAAAATATTAAAAAGCGGCAAGAGAAAAAGGCCGAGTAACATATGAAGTCAAACCTATCAGAATTACTGCTGATTTCTCAGCAGAGACGATGAAAGTCAGAAGGGCCTGGACAGAGGTTCTGCAAACCATGAGAGAAAACGAATACCAGGCAAGATTACTTTATCCAGCGAAACTATCAATAACTATTGATGGAGAAAACAAGATATTCCATGACAAAAACAAATTCAAACATCAACTAGCCACAAATCCGGCTTTACAGAAGTTGTTAGAAGGAAAACTCCACCCCAAAGGTTCAAACTACAACCAAAACTACATAGGAAATAGATAACTATAACATCGCAAAATCACAACCTCACAAAATCTCGACTGTTACAAATAGCAAAAATGAAGGGACTTAGCAATCTCTGGTCATTAATATCCCTCAATGTCAATGGTCTCAATTCTCCAATAAAATGACACAGACTAACTGAGTGGATGCATAAACATGAGCCAACATTCTTCTGCATTCAAGAAACACATCTCAACCACAAGGACAGACATTGTCTCAGAGTGAAAGGTTGGGGAAAAATATTCTAAGTAAATGGTCACAAGAAACAAGCTGGGGTAGCCATTCTAATATCGAATAAAATAGACTTTCAACCAAAATTAATCAAAAGGGATGAGGACAGACACTTCGTACTCGTCCAAGGTAAAGTCAACCAAGAAGACATCACAATTTTGAACATCTATGCTCTGAATACAAGGGCTCCCACATTTGTAAAAGAGTTGTTAACAAAGCTTGAACCACTCATCAATACCCACACATTAATAGTGGGAGACTTCAACACTCCTTTTTCACTCAAGGATATGTCTTTGAATCAAAAACTAAGCCAGGATATAACTTGATTAACCAATGTCATGAATCAAACGGATCTAACAGATATCTACAGAACTTTCCACCCAAGCGCAAAAGATTATACCTTTTTCTCAGCATCCCATGGAATGTTCTCTAAAATTGATCACATAGTTGGTCACAAAGCAAACATCAACAGATACAAGAAGATTGAAATAATACCTTGTCTCTTATCAGATCACCATGCTCTAAGCCTGGACTTCAACAACAACACAAATAACAAAAAGCATACTAACATGTGGAAACTAAACAACTTTCTACTTAATGACACATGGGTCACAGAAGAAATAAGGGAAGAAATGAAAGACTTCCTGAAATTCAATGAAAATGATGGAACAACATACCCAACTTTGTGGGACACATTGAAAGCACTCCTAAGAGGAAAATTCATAGCACTAAGTGCCTTTAAAAAGAAAATGGAAACATCCCACATAAACAACTTAATAACACATCTGGAAGCTCTAGAAAAAAGAGAAGCAGAAACACCCAAAAGGAGTAGATGCCTAGAAATAATCAAACTCAGGGCTGAAATCAATACATTAGAAACAAAGAGAACAATCCAAAGAATCAACAAAACCAAGAGTTGGTCCTTTGAGAAAAATAACAAGATAGACAAACCGTTAGCCAATCTAACTAAAAGACAGAGGAACACTATCCAAATAAACAAAATCAGAAATGAAAAGGGAGACATAACAACGGACACCGAAGAAATACAAAGACTCATAAGAACCTACTTTAAAAGCATTTATGCCACAAGATTTGAAAATCTAAGGGAAATGGACAATTTTCCCGACCGATTCCGCTTGCCAAAATTGAATCAAGACCAGATAAACAAATTAAATAGCCCTATTTTGCCTATAGAAATAAAAGCAACCATTGATAGTCTCCCAACAACAACAACAAAAAAGGTCAGGGCCAGATGGCTTCAGTCTAGAATTCTACCAGTCTTTCAAATAGGAGCAAATACTGATACTATTCAAGGTATTCCAAAAGATAGAAATAGTCAGAAATTTACCAAATTCCTTCTATGAGGCCATAATCACATTGATACCTAAACTCCACAAAGACCCAACAAAAAAAGAGAATTTCAGACCAATTTCTCTTATGAACATTGATGGAAAAATACTCAACAAAATACTCGCAAAGCGAATACAACAGCATATCAAAGACATCATTCACCATGACCAGGTAGGCTTCATTCCAGGCATGCAGGGATGGTTTAACATACAGAAACCCATCAATGTAATCCACCATATAAACAAACTGAAAGAGAAAAACCACATGATCATCTCTTTAGATGCAGAAAAAGCATTTGACAAAATCCAACACCCATTTATGTTTAAAGTTCTGGAGAGATCGGGAATACAAGGCACTTTTCTAAACACAATAAGGATATATACAGCAAACCAATAGCCAACATTAAATTAAATGGAGAGATACTCAAGGAAATCCCTCTAAAATCTGGGACCAGACAAGGCTGCCCACTGTGCCCATATCTCTTCAATATAGTTCTTGAAGTTCTAGCCAGAGCAGTAAGACATCAAAAGGAGATCAAGGGGATCCAAATGGGAAAGGAAAAAGTCAAATTATCCCTATTTGTAGATGATATGATAGTGTACACAAATGACCCCCGAAATTCCACCAGAGAACTTCAACAGCTGATAAACACCTTCAGCAAATTGGCAGGATACAAAATTAACTCAAAAAAGTCAGTAGCTTTCCTATATACAAAGGACAAACAGGCAGAGGAAGAAATTAGGAAAACTACTCCTTTCATGATAGCCACAAGCAATATAAAATATCTAGGAGTAACTCTAACCAAGCAAGAGAATGACTTATTAAAAAAAACTTCAAACCTCTGAAGAGATTGAAGATGACATCAGAAGATGCAGGGATTTACCTTGTTCATGGATAGGGAGAATTAACATTGTAAAAATGGCCATCTTATCAAAAGCAATTTACAGATTCAATGCAATCCCTATCAAAATACCTACAAAATATTTTGAACATATTGAAAGATCAATTCTCAAATTCATATGGAAAAAATAAAAAGCCCTGAATGGCAAAAACAATCCTATACAATAAAAGATCCTCCGGAGTAATCTCCATACCTGATCTCAAGCTGTACTACAGAGGAACAGTAATTAAAACAGCATGGTACTGGCAAAGCAATAGGCTGGTGGATCAATGGAATCGAATTGAAGACCCAGAGATGAATCCACCCACATTTGCTCACTTGAGCCAAATCTGTTCAATGGAAAAATGATAGCATCTTCAACAAATGGTGCTGGTCTAACTGGATGTCTAAATGTAGAAAAATGCAATTAGGCCACTATTTGTCACCATGCACAAAACTCAAGTCCAAGTGGATTAAAGACCTTAACATAAAACCAGAGAAATTAATTCAGTTAGAGGAAAAAGTGGGGAAGAGTCTGGGACACAAAGGCACAGGAGACAACTTCCTGAACAGTACACCAACAGCCCAGGCCTTAATGTCAACAATTAATAAATGAGACCTCATGAGTTGGAGAAGCTTCTGTAAGGCAGGAGACACTGTCAGTAGAACAAAGCAACAGCCTAAAGATTGGGAAAAGATCTTCACCAACCCTTCATCTGACAAAGGTCTCATATCCAAAATATATAAAGAACTCAAGAAATTAAACACCACAAAGCCAAACAACCCATTTGCAAAACGGGGCTTGGAACTTAACAGAGAATTTTCAATAGAGTAATATCAAATGGCGGAGAAACACTTAAAAAAATCTCATCCTCCTGAGACATCAGAGAAATGCACATCAAAATGACACTGAGATTCTACTGTACACCCATCAGAATGGCTAAGATCAATAACTCAAATGACACCACATGTTGGCGAGGATGTGGAGAGAAAAGAACACTCCTTCATTGCTGGTGGGAATGCAAACTAGTACAATCACTTTGGAAAGATCTCTGGCACTTTCTCAGAAAAATGGGAATAGGGCTTCCTCAAGACTCAGCTATCCCACTCCTTGGAATAAACCCAGAAAATGCCCTACCACACAACAGGGACATATGCTCAACCATGTTCATAGCTACTTTATACATAACAGCCAGAACATGGAAATAGCCTAAGTGTCCCTCAGTAGAAGAATGGACTAAGAAACTGTGGTATATTTACACTATGGATCACTACTCATCTATTAACAACAAAGAATTCCCAAAATTTGTGGACAAATGGATTGATCTAGAAATTATTATAATGAGTGAGTTCACCCAGAAGCAAAAAGAGACAAACAGGATATACTCACTTATGTCAAGACACTAGTCCAAGGGATACGTCCCATAGAAAACTTTACTTACCAGGAAAGTGGGTCAGGGGAAAGGACATCCTATTGGGACTTTAGGTGAGAGTAGCATGGAAGAATGGGGAAGTAGGATCTACAGGGTCCTGGTGACTTAGAAGAAGAGCTTTATGACAGGCAGATCTGGATCCTGGGGTCCTCCACACACTAAGGCACCAGCCAAGGAGAATATAAGCAGTAAACCTTGAACCCCTACCAAGACCTAGCCGATGAGGTGACTGGAGAGTGAGATCTGACTCTCACACAAACTCTGGTGCTCCTTTTCTGACCACGTCCCCTGGTTGGGGAAGCTTGGCAGCACTCAGAGGAAGAATAGCAAGTTAGCAAGAAGAGACTCAATATTCTAAGAGCATATATAGGGGGAGGAGGTCTCCCTCAATCACAGACAAAGAGGAGGGGAGAAGGGGGGAAGTGGGAGGGAGGGAGGAATAGGATAAAACCAGGGAAAGGCTAACAATCGAGATGAAATATGAATAAGTTAATAAAAAAGAAATAATGAGCATCAAAGAAGCTCCTTATGAATTAGAGGCATTGAGGAAAGAGAAGACACCTGACTCCAAGACACAAAAAATATCTTCAACAAAATCATAGAAGATAATTTCCCCAATTTAAAGAAGATGCATATAAACAGACAAGAGGCCTACAGAACACCAAATAGAGTAAACCAGATAAGAAAATCTTCCCAACACATAATAAAACCACAAAACATACAAAACAAAGAAAGAAATATTAAAAGTAGCAAGAGAAGAAGGCAAAGTAACATACAATGCCAAACTGATTAGAGTTATGCTCGACTTCTCAGTAGAGACAATAAAAGCCAGAAGAGCATGGACAGAGATCCTGCAAACCCTAAGAGACCACAGATGCCAGGCCAGACTACTGTACCCAGAGAAACTATCAATAACCATTGATAGAGTAAAGAAAATATTCCATGACAAAAGCAAATTGAAACAGTACCTATCCACAAATCTAGCTTTACAGAAGTTCCTAGATGGAAAAAGCCACCCCAAGGGAACAAGCCACAATCAAAATTACACAGGAAATGGATAACTACAGCATCACAAAAACACAACCACATGAACTCTCTACTGTAACAAACATAAAAAATTAAGAGACTTAACAATCACTTGTCATTAATATCTCTCAACATCAATGGTCTCAACTCTGCAATAAAAAGGCACAGACTAACTGAATGGATACATAAACAAGATCCAGCCTTCTTCTGCATTTAAGAAACACATATACCAAGCAAATGGTCACAAGAAGTAAGCTGATGTAGCCATTTTAATATCCAATAAAATAGATTTTTAACCAAATTTAATCAAAAGGGATGAGGAAGGACACTTCATACTAATCAAAGGTAAAATCAACCAAGAGGATATAACAATTCTGAACATCTATGTTCCAAATATAAGGGCACACACATTTGTAAAAGAACTATTAAAAAGCTTAAACCACACATCAATCCCCTCACATTACTAGTGGGAAACTTCAACACCACACTTTCACTGAAGGATAGCTCATTGAACAGAAACTATGCCGAGAAATAACATTATTAACCAACACTATGAATCAAATGAATCTAACAGATATTTTATGGAACTTTTCACCCAAACAGAAAGGATTAACCACATGGAACCTTAACCAAAACTGATGACATAGTAGGTCGCAAAGCAAGCCTCAACAGATACAAGAAGATTGAAATAATACCTTGTATCCTATCAGATCACCATGGTCTAAGGCTGCACTTCAACAACAAAAGAAATATCAAAAAGCCTACACACACATGGAAACTAAACAACTCACTACTTAATGACACCTGGGTCAGGGAAGAAATAAAGAAAGAAAATAAGGGCTGCCTGAAATTCCATGATAATGAAGGAACAATATATCCGAATCTGTGGGACACATTGAAAGCAGAGCTAAGAGGAAAATTCGTAGCACTGAGTGCCTTTAGAAAGAAAGTAGAAACATCCCATATAAGCAACTTAATGACACATATGGAATTAGTAGAAAAAAATAAGCAAAAACACCGGAGAGGAGTAGACATCTGCAAATAATCAAACTCAGGGCTGAAATCAATAAATTAAAACAAAGAGAACAATTGAAAGACGCAACAAAACCAGGAGTTGGTTCTTTGAGAAAATCAGCAAGATAGACAAACCATTAGCAAAGCTAACTAAAAGCCAGAGAGACACTATCCAGATCAACAAAATCAAATATGAAAGGGGAGACATAACAACATACACTGAGGAAATGCAAATCCTACTTTAAAGGAATGTATGACACAAAATTTGGTTAATCTAATGGAAATGGACAATTTTCCATTTCAGTTGGCAAAACTGAATCAAGATCACATAAACAAATTAAATTGTCCCATTTCTCCTATAGAAGTGGAAACAATCATTGATAGTCTCCCATCCAAAAAACACCCAGAGCCATATGATTTCAGCATAGAATTCTACCAGACCTTCAAAGAAAACCTAATACCAATACTCTTCAAGGTACTCCAAAAGATAGAACAGATGCAACATTGCCAAATTCATTCTATGAGGCACTGGTAACATTGATACCTAAACATCACAAGGACCCAACAAAAAGAGAAAATTTCAGACCAATTTCTCTTAAGAACATTGTCACAAAAATGCTCGATAAAATACTAGCAAAACAAATACAAGAACATATGAAAGATATCAGTCACCATGACCAAGTAGGCTTCATTCCAGGCATGCAGAGATGGTGTACTATATGAAAATCCATCAATATAATACACCATGTAAACAAACTGAAAGAAAAAATCCATATGATCATCTCCTTAGATGCAGAAAAAGCATTTGACAAAATCCAACACCCATTCATGTTTAAAGTTTTGGAGAATTCAGAAATACAAGGCATACACCTAAATATAATAAAGGCTATATACAGCAAGCCAACAGTCAATATCAAATTAAATGGAGAGACACTCAAGGAAATTCTTCTAAAACCAGGGACCAGACTAAGCTGCCCACTTTCTCCATATCTCCTCAATATAGTCCTTGAAGTTCTAGCCAGAGCAAAAAGACAGAAAAAGGAGATCAAGGGGATCCAAATGGGAAAGGAGGAAGTCAAATTATCCCTATTTGCAGATGACATGATAGTGTACATAAGTAACCCCAAAATTCCAAAAGCGAATTCCTACAGCTGAGAGAAACCTTAATCAAATTAGCTGAATACAAAATTAGCTCAAAAAAGTAGGTAGATTTCCTATATACAAATGACAAACATGCAGAGGAAGAAATTAGGAAAAGAACACCCTTCACAATACCCATGAAAAATATAAAGTATATAAAAATAACTCTAACCGAACAAGTGAAGAACTTGTTTGAGGGAAAAAACTTTAAATCTCTGAAGAAGAAGATTGAACATGATATCAGAAGATGGAAGGATCTCCTTTGTTCGTGGATCGGGAGAAGTAAAATAGTAAATATGACCCTCTTACCAAAGGTTATTTAAAAATTCAATGCAATCCTTATCAAAATACATACACAATATTTTAAAGACACTGATAGATCAATTCTCAACTTCATACGGAAAAAAACCCAGAATAGCAAAACCAATCCTATATAATAAAAGATCCTCCAGAAGAATTTCCATACTCTATCTCAAGGTGTACTATAGAGCTACAGTAATTTAAACAGCATGGTACTGGCACAGCAATAGGCTGATTGATCAATGCAATTGAATCGAAGACCCAGAAATGAGTCTACAGATATGGTCACTTGATTTTGGACAAATGGTCCTGGTCTAACTCGATTCCTACATGTAGAAAAATGCAATTAGATCAATATTTATCACCATGCAGAAAACTCAAGTCTAAGTGGATTAAAGAATTCAACATAAAACCTGAAACACTAAATCAGTTAGAAGAAAAAGTGGGGAAGAGCCTGGAACAAACTGGCACAGGAGACAACTTCCTGAACAGTACACCACAGCCCAGGCCTTAAGGTCAACAATTACTAAATGGAACCTCATGAGGCTGAGAAGCTTCTGTAAGGCAAAAGACACTGTTAACAGAACAAAGTGACAGCCTACAGACTGGGATAAGATCTTCACCAACCCTTAATTTGACTAAGCTCTAATATCCAAAATATATAAAGAACTCAAGAAATTAAACATCACCAAACCAAATAACCCAATTGAGAAATGGGCCTTATAACTAAGCAGAGAATTCTTAACAGAGGAATATCAAATGGCTGAGAAACACTTAAAGAAATGATCAACGTCCTTACTCATCAGGGAAATGCAAATCAAAACATCTCTGAGATTCCATCTTACATCCATCAAAATGGTAAGATAAAAAATTCAAGTGACACCACATGTTGGTGAGAATGTGGAGAGAGAGATATACTCCTTCATTGATGGAGGAATGCAAACTAGTACAGCTACTGTGGAAATCTATCTGGTGCTTTCTCAGAAAACTGGGAATAAGGTTTCATCATTACCCAGCTATTCCACTCTTTGGAATATACCCAGAAGATGTTCCAGAACACAACAAGAACATTTGACCAACCATGTTCATAGCAGCCTTATTCATAATAGCCAGAACATGGAAACAGACTAAGTGTGCCTCAGTAGAAGAATGGGTAAAGAAACTGTGGTGCATTTACACTATGGAATACTACTCATCTTTTAAACAATAAGGAATTCCCGAAATTTGTGGACAAATGGATTGAACTAGAAATGATCATAATGAGTGAGATAACTCAGAAGCAGAAAAAGTCAAATGGTATATACACACTTATATCTCGACACTAGCCCAAGGGGCATGTCCCAAGAAAGTCTTTCCCTACCAGAAACCTGGGACACAGGGAAAGACTTCCTACTGGGACTCTAGGTGAGAGAATCAAGGGACAATGGGAAAATAGAAGGACGCAAAGGGTCCTAGAATCCTACAAGTACATCATTACAATGGGCAGATCAGGGCCCAGGGGTCCTGCTCAAACTATGGCACCAGCCAAGGACAACATGAACAGTAAACTTTGAACCACTACCCACATCTAGCCAATGGACAGGACATTCTTCACAGTTGAGTGCAGAGTGGGGACTGACTTTCACACGAACTATGGTGTCCCATAATTGACTGTGTCCCCTGGATGAGGAGGCCTGGTGGCACTCAGAGGAAGAACGGCAGGCTACCAAGAAGAGAGTTGATACCCTATGAGCGTATACAGGGGGAGGAGGTCCCCCTCAGTCACAGTCATAGGGGAGAGAAGCAATGGGAAAATGGAAGAGGGGAGGAATGAGAGGATGCAAGGGATTGGATAACAATTGAGATGTAATATGAATAAATAAATAAAATATTAAAAAAAAGAATTTTAGGGGTTAAGATGCCATTAGCTCTAGATATTTGTTTTAAGTTGGTAGAAATGAGTTATGATAGATATGTATTTACAATCAAAATTTTAGACTCACAAAGATATGGAAGATATATATTTCAAGGTAGCCAAATACAAATAGCTAAAAAAAACTGTGAATGTAACATTTATATAATTTTCAATTGTTTCATGGTCCTTCTTGCTGTGTATATATGTGTGTGTATATATACATATGTAGGTACACATATATGTGAGTTCAATAACCTCTATACACTGTCCTGGTACTCAGTTTTAAATGAGAAGGGGATTTGGAAAGTGACAGTGCATGCAGGTAAAATTTGGGGAAGGGTGACACTCCTGCATTGCTTGTATAAATGCCAACCTGTACAACCACTTTGGAAATCAATCTGGCACTTTCCAGAAAATTGGGAATAGTGATACCTCAAGATCCAGCTTTAACACTCCTGGGCATATACCTGAAAGATGCTCAACATACTACAAGGACATTTACTCAACATGGAGTTTTATGGAATGGTTGGGGTATACAAGAACCCAGAAAGGTCAATAGCTCCACAAGGAGACCAATAGATACAACAAATCGAAACCAAGGAGGGCCTGTAGATACTGATGCAACAACCAAGGACCATACATAGAGAGGGCCTAGGCCACTTGCTCAGAAGAACTCAATAGGCAGAACAGTTTCCATGTAGGTCCCTTACCATGGGGAGAATGGACTGACACTGACATGAACCATCTTGCCCACAGGTTAATCACTTCCCCCTGGTGGGACAACCTTGTTGGGCCACAGAGAAAGAGGATGTAGTCTGACAGATGAGACTTCATAGGCTGGGGTTAGTGGGTAGGGGAAGAAAGTTCCCCCTTTCTAATGACTAGGGTAGGGAGGAAAGGGTGTAGGTATGGAGAAGGAGACTGGGATGACATGAGGGAGACGGATGCAATTGAGATATAAAGTGAATAAATAACAAATAAATAAATTAAAAACTAAAAATAGAGGAGTATTTTGCACATTTTTCCAAAGAGATGGGACTTAATCTACCATGCTCACTGATATGAAAGTCTAAGGCAATGGAATCTGTGTGGATATTTGGATCAGGAAGAATTTACAGACTCAACGGGGTAGAAAGAAAGCAGAGAGTCTTTCTCAAGTTGGGAGAGAAGGCCATGGACAGCTTTCTGGGTAAAGGGAGAGTATTTTGGATTAGCAGGATGAAGTGGTGCAAATGGTGGGTAAAAATGTAAACATCTCCAAGCAATATGCTTACAATAGGAAATACCTGTGTTATGTATGCTTTATCTTAGTAAAAATGTACTCAGTTTTCTTTTTTATTAATTTATTCATATTACATCTCAGTTGTTAGCCCATCCTTGTATCCTCCAATTCCTCTCTCCCTCCCGCTTCCCCCCCTACTATCCTCCCCTATGTCTGTTACTTAGGGGAACCTCCTCCCCTGTATATGCTCATAGGATATCGTGTCTCTTCTTGGTGACTGGTTATCCTTCCTCTCAGTGCCACCAGGCGTCCCCATCCAAGGGACATGGTCAAATATGGAGCACCAAAGTTTGTGTGAAAGTTAGATCTCCTTCTCCACTTAACGGTGGAGAAAGTCCTGTCCATCCGTTAGTCTGGGTAGGGGTTCAAAGTTACTGCCTATATTTACTTTGGCTGGTGCCATAGTTTGAGGAGGACCCTAGGGCCCAGACATGCCTGTAGCTTTCCAGAACCCTCTGGATTCTTCTATTTCCTCATTCTCCCAGGCTTCTCTCACCTAAAGCCTCAATAGGATGTCCTCCCCTCTGACCCACTTTTCTGGTTGGTAAAGTTTTTCATGGGGACATACCCCTTGGACTAGTGTCTCGATATAAGTGAGTATATACCATTTGTCTCTTTTTGCTTCTGGGTGAACTCACTCATTATGATAATTTCTAGTTCAATCCATTTGTCCACAAATTTTGGAAATTCCTTGTTTTTAATAGCTGAGTAGTATTCCATAGTGTAAATGGACCACAGTTTCTTAGTCCATTCTTCTTTCTACTGAGGGTCACTTAGGCTGATTCCATGTTCTGGCTATTATGTATAAAGTAGCTATGAACATGGTTGAGCATATGTCCCTGCTGTGTGGTAGGGCATTTTCTGGGTTTATTCCAAGGAGTGGGATAGCTGGGTCTTGACGGAGCCCTATTCCCATTTTTATGAGAAAGTGCCAGATAGATTTCCAAAGTGGTTGTACTAGTTTGCATTCCCACCAGCAATGAAGGAGTGTTCCTCTTTCTCCACATCCTCACCAGCATGTGGTGTCAGTTGAGTTATTGATCTTAGCTATTGAGACGGGTGTAAGATGGAATCTCAATGTCGTTTTGATTTGCATGTCTCTGATGACTAAGGAGATCAAGCATTTCTTTAAGTGTTTCGCAGCCATTTGATATTCCTCTGTTGAGCATTCTCTCTTTAGTTCTGAGCCCCATTTCTCTATTGGTTTATTTGGTTTGGTGGTGTTTAATTTCTTGAGTTCTTTATATATTTTGGATATTAGACCTTTGTCAGATGATGGGTTGGTGAAGATATTTTTTCCAGTCTGTAGGCTGTCACTTTGTTTTCTTGACAGTGTCACCTGCCCTACAGAAGTTTTTCAGCCTCATGATGTCCCATTTATTATTTGTTGATGTTAAGGCCTGGGCTGTTTGTGTACTGTTCAGGAAGATCTCTCCGGTGCCTTTGTGTCCCAGACTCTTCTCCACTCTTTCCTCTAGCTGGATTAATGTCTCTGGTTTTAGATTGAAGTCTTTAATCCACTTGGACTTGAGTTTTGTGCATGGTGACAAATAGTGGTCTAATTGAATTTTTCTACATGTAGACATCCAGTTAGACCAGCACCATTTGTTGAAGATGCTGTCGTTTTTCCATTGAGTGGATTTGGCTTCTTTGTCAAAAATCAAGAGACCAAATGTGTGTGGATTCATCTCTGGGTCTTCAGTTCCTTTCCATTGATCGACTAGCCTAATCCTATGCGAGTACCATGCTGTTTTAATTACTGTTCCTCTGTAGTACAGCTTGAGATCAGGTATGGAGATTCCTCCAGAGGATCTTTTATTGTATAGGATTGTTTTTGCTATTCTGGGCTTTTGTGCCTCCATATGAAGTTGAGTGTTGTTCTTTCAATATCTTCAAAATATTTTGTAGGTATTCTGATAGGGATTGCATTGAATCTATAAATTGCTTTTGGTAAGATGGCCATTTTTACTATGTTAATTCTCCCGATCTACGAACAAGGTAGATCCCACCATCTTCTGATGTCATTTTCAATCTCTTTCTTCAGAGATTTAAAGTTTTTTCAAATAAGTCATTCACTTGCTTAGTTAGGGTTATTCCTAGATATTTTATATTGCTTGTGGCTATCGTGAAGGGAGCAATTTTCCTAATTTCTTCCTCTGCCTGTTTGTCCTTTGTATATAGGAAAGCTACTGATTTTTTTTAGTTTATTTTGTATCCTGCCAATTTGCTGAAGGTGTTTATCAGCTGTAGGAGTTCTCTGGTAGAATTTTGGGGGTCATTTGTGTACACTATCATATCATCTGCAAATAGGGATAATTTCACTTCTTCCTTTCCCATTTGGATACCCTTGATCTCCTTTTGATGTCTTACTGCTCTGGCTAGAACTTCAAGAACTATATTGAAGAGATATGGGCACAGAGGGCAGCCTTGTCTGGTCCCAGATTTTAGAGGGATTTCCTTGAGTATCTCTCCATTTAATTTAATGTTGGCTATCAGTTTGCTGTATATAGCCTTCATTATGCTTAGCTAAGTGCCTTGTATTCCTGATCTCTCCAGAACTTTAAACATAAATGGGTGTTGGATTTTGTCAAATGCTTTTTCTGCATCTAAAGAGATGATCATGTGGTTTTTCTCTTTCAGTTTGTTTATATGGTGGATTACATTGATGGGTTTCTGTATGTTAAACCATCCCTGCATGCCTGGAATGAAGCCTACCTGGTCATGGTGAATGATGTCTTTGATATGCTGTTGTATTTGCTTTGCGAGTATTTTGTTGAGTATTTTTGCATCAATATTCATAAGAGAAATTGGTCTGAAATTCTCTTTTTTTGCTGGGTCTTTGTGGGGTTTAGGTATCAATATGACTTTGGCCTCATAGAATGAATCTGGTAATATTCCATCCGTTTCTATCTTCTGGAATAGCTTGAATAGTATCGGTATTAGCTCTTCTTTGAAGGATTGGTAGAATTCTAGACTGAAGCCATCTGGCCCTGGGCTTTTTTTTGGTTGGGAGATTATCAATGGTTGCTTCTATTTCTATAGGTGAAACAGGGCTATTTAATTTGTTTATCTGGTCTTGATTCAATTTTGGCAAATAGGATCGGATGGGAAAATTGCCCATTTCCCTTAGATTTTCAAATTTTGTGGCATAAATGCTTTTAAAGTAGGTTCTTATGAGTCTTTGTATTTCTTCAGTGTCTGTTGTTATGTCTCCCCTTTCTTTTCTGATTTTGTTAATTTGGATAGTGTTCCTCTGTCTTTTAGTTAGATTGGCTAACGGTTTGTCTATCTTGTTATTTTTCTCAAAGAACCAACTCTTGGTTTTGTTGATTCTTTGGATTGTTCTCTTTGTTTCTAATGTATTGATTTCAGCCCTGAGTTTGATTATTTCTAGGCATCTACTCCTTTTGGGTGTTTCTGCTTCTTTTTTTCCTAGAGCTTCCAGATGTGTTGTTAAGTTGTTTATGTGGGATGTTTCCATTTTCTTTTTAAAGACACTTAGTGCTATGAATTTTCCTCTTAGGAGTGCTTTCAATGTGTCCCACAAAGTTGGGTATGTTGTTCCTTCATTTTCACTGAATTTCAGGAAGTCTTTCATTTCTTCCCTTATTTCTTCCATGACCCATGTGTCATTAAGTAGAAAGTTGTTTAGTTTCCACGTGTTAGTATGCTTTTTGTTATTTGTGTTGTTGTTGAAGTCCAGCCTTAGAGCATGGTGATCTGATAAGAGACAAGGTATTATTTCAATCTTCTTGTATCTGTTGATGTTTGCTTTGTGACCAACTATGTGATCAATTTTAGAGAACGTTCCATGGGGTGCTTAGAAAAACGTATAATCTTTTGCGTTTGGGTAGAAAGTTCTGTAGATATCTGTTAGATCCGTTTGATTCATGACATTGGTTAATGAAGTTATTTCCCGGCTTAGTTTTTGATTCAAAGACCAATCTTTGAGTGAAAGTGGGGTGTTGAAGTCTCCCACTATTAATGTGTGGGTATTGATGAGTTGTTCAAGCTTTGTTAACAACTCTTTTAAAATGTGGGAGCCCATGTATTCAGAGCATAGATGTCCAAAATTGTGATGTCTTCTTGGCTGACTTTACCTTGGACGAGTACAAAGTGTCCATCCTCATCCCTTTTGATTAATTTTGGTTGAAAGTCTATTTTATTCGATATTAGAGTGGCTTCCCCAGCTTGTTTCCTGTGGTCATTTGCTTGGGATATTTTCCCCCAACGTTTTACTCTGAGACAATGTCTATCCTTGTGGTTGAGATGTGTTTCTTGAATGCAGAAGAATGTTGGCTCATGTTTATGCATCCACTTAGTCTGTGTCATTTTTTTGGAGAATTGAGACCATTGACGTTGAGAGATATTAATGACCAGAGATTGCTAAGTCCCTTCATTTTTCGTATTTGTAACAGTTGAGATTTTGTGAGGTTGTGATTTTGCGATGTTATAGTTATCTATTTCCTATGTAGTTTTGGTTGTAATTTGAACCTTGGGGTGGAGTTTTCCTTCTAGTAACTTCTGTAAAGCCGGATTTGTGGTTAGATACTGTTTGAATTTGTTTTTGTCATGGAATATCTTGTTTTCTCCATCAATGGTTATTGATAGTTTCACTGGATAAAGTAATCTTGCCTCATATCTTTGTTCTTTTATGGTTTGCAGAACCTCTATCCAGGCCCTTCTGACTTTCATCATCTCTGCTGAGAAATCAGCAGTAATTCTGATAGGTTTGACTTCATATGTTACTCGGCCTTTTTCTGTTGCTACTTTTAATATTTTTTTTGTTCTGTATATTTTGTGTTGTTATTATTATGTGGCGGAAAGATTTTCTTTTCAGGTCTATTCTATTTGGTGTTCTGTAGGCCTCTTGTATGCTCATATGCATCTCCTGTTTCAAATTAGGGAAATTTTCTTCTATTATTCTATTAAAGATATTTTCTGTGCTGTGGAGTTGGTTGCCTTCTCTTTCCTCAATCCCTATTAATATCAAGTTTCGTCTTTTCATGGTGTCTTTGATTTCTTGGATGTTCTGTGTCTGGAACCTTTCAGATTTAGCTTTTCCCTTGATGGTTGTTTCCAGTTCTGCGATTGTATCTTCAAGTCTCAATATTCGTTCTTCCATTTCTTGCAATCTGTTAGATAAGGCAACCTCTGTGGTGCTTGCTTTCTTCTCTGATGCCTCTCGATCATGTTTTTCTTCGATGTGGTCCTTTATCATAGCTTCTGTTTTTATCCTCAGGTCTAGAACTGTTTTAATGATTTCCTTCATCTGGTTATTTATATTTTTCTGAAATTTTTCAAATGCCTCTTTATATGACTCTTTTAAATCTTCAGCCCTCTTGTTTGCCTCCTCCAGCATTTCTCTGCAGATTTTATGTTTCTTCCATTATCATCCTCTTTACTAAGGACTTGAGGTCATTTTCTTGACTATCAATTGGTGTTACGTTCTCCAGGTTGTTTTCATTGGGATTGCTGGGATCTGGAGATGCCAAACTGTTTTGGTCGTTGTTAGCATTCTTTTGCTGTCCTCTTGTCATTGTGGTGACTCTGGTGTTGGAAGGTCGTTTGTAGTGACCTTCGCTGGTTGAGAGTGGATAGTTGATGACTGATTATAGGTTAGGTGCTCTTGCCTATGGGGATCGGGGAGTATTTCCCTGGAACAGGTAGGTGATCCGGTTTTCACTCCTGGAGATTTTTCTTTGCACTGTAGGCTCATGATGAGTCAGCCAAAGTATGTTTCTGTTTTGGCCCTTTCACATTACTGCTGTAATTCAGATCAGCAGTTTTGGGGCCTAGAATAAGGTCAGCACACAAACATTCTGGTTGTGTAAGTTGATCCCAGCTGCCTGTCCTTCCTCTTGCTTTGTAGCCAAGACGCTAGGTAGATCAGATCTTCTGGGCCATAGCTGTCTTTTAGCTCTGTCTCTATACCCTGTAGAAGTGTCCAGTCTCTCCCAGAACTGTAAGCCTGGAGGGTCTGAGATTGCTCTAGGTCAGCAATTAGCCACTGCAAGCACAACCCTCATCTCATCTCCCTATAACATGAGAGCTCCTGCCTAGCTTTGGCCAGTTGCCCCAGCTAGGATCTCTCCTTTGGGGAGTGCAAGGTCGGTGGCCTGTGGCTGCCAGCTGGAGATAATAGGGTTTCAGAAAGCTGGCCATCACCGAGGTACCCGCTCTTCTCTTGGGGCTGTGAGGCTCTTCTAACACTCTAGGTCAGCAATTAGACACTGCAAGAATGACCCAGGTCTCCCAATAGGCCTGTGGAAGCAGTCCAAGCTGATTTCTAACTGCCACTGTTTGCAGGATCAGTCTGTTGTGTCCAGCATTAGGCTGGGTCGAGGATGGCTCACCAGCTGCAGGCCCACTTTAGCTGTCTCTGGTGAGTCCCTCTGCCTGTGTTTCCACTCGGCCTGGGCAGGTGACCTCTTCAGTTTGGGGTGTTGTGGAAGGAGGGATCCAAGTGCAGATTCACCCTATTCACTGCGACTCCTCTGGCTGGGGGCTCCTGAAAATCCCCTCACCAAACAGTGAGTCTGTGCTTTATATACCAGCTGCAGTTTGCATGTGGATTCTGTTCCAGAGTTTGGAGAGTGCGTTTAGACCACCGGGGGTAGGCCCATTGGTGGTCTGTGGAGTTTATGGCCCCACTCACCTACAGTTCTCAAGATCCAGCAGACTGTGGCTCCAGTCACGTCCCTGGTCTCCTCGGAGTAGATCAGATACGGTGCATACTGGTTGACATCATGTTGGAATCCTCTCGATGCTCATAATTTTCTTTGAGGTAGGCTGTATGGTGCCAGGAGTTAACCTGTGTTTTTCTCAAGGAACTTTTAAAATAATGAAAGCACCTCTAAATGCCTTACTCTGTAGGTCTCTGGGGTTTTTGAAGACCTTATTTATCTATAAACTCATATCTATCAAACCTAGAATGTATATTCTTGTGATAAAAATAGACTAGTAATTGACATCACCATGATTTGATCAACTAACAATTAACTTGTCCTAAATGGCCTGCAATCGCACTGTCAAAGTATTGGAAGTAAACCTTGTATTCCCCTGGAGTTATATGGGTAAAATACCTCTTGTTAGAGTAGAATTATATATAATGTCTGTTAAGGATGATCTTAAATTTAAATACTATATGAATGTGTCAAAATTATGGTTATAAGGAATTCTATACCAATGAATTAAAAATAATCTTCTAACGATTAAGGCCGTAAGTGAGTAGTAGATTCAATAATCTACTTTTTGTCCTATCATCCCTACATATTTGTATATTCTCCCATTTCTCTTTTCAACTCTTATCTCCAAACCTAAGAAGGACATATAAAAGAAATGAAGGAAATCCCTGTGTCATTTTCTCCCTGAATATGACCAGTAATAACATTTATAGCCAACTCACAATGAAAATAAACACCTATATCCCAAGAAAGAAGTTCCAAACCTACCCAACCCCTTGAGATTTTTAAATATTATGGAGAATCCAGGCCATGACAAGTGCAATCCTCTTTCCACATCTCTTTTAAATAAAAATTGGAGCGTATAAAAACTCATATATCTGGCATTTCCTTTTCCTTTTAGGTATGATAAAAAAAAACATATATCATAGTAGATAGGTTAACAGTAAAAAATTAAAATGACTCTGTATTTTTTAATTTAAAACAAAGCTCATATGTGCTGCCCCACAATGCATAGCTCTGATGCCATAGCACCAACAGAAGATAACTTAAGGGAACATATCCATCCTTGAATAATCATGAAGTTACTGTCCTGCCATAACATTTCAAAATGAGAACAACCCGTGTTTCAGTACTGAGAACCAAAAAAGGACTGACTGCAGCATAGCAATGGCATGTGAGAATTGATATAAAATCAAACATAAGATCATGACTTGGTGTTCTTAAAAAGCTGGTAACACTGTCCACAGTGTATATCACCACAAAGAAACTCATGAGGCACAGAATGGTCTGCATAGCTCTTTGTTCTGGAGATGATTTATGGGAAAGGCTGCTGCTGTGGAGAAACTGGGACTGTTTCTTATGTCTGCTTAGGAAAGTCACCATGTACACACATGATAGGACCAAGAAACTTACAAAGATGATATCTCTGAGGGTTAGTAGTATATAAAATGCATTCCTAACATAGTAACTTATGGGCAGAAGACAACAAGATTGAGTGATGTGTATAAAATTAGGTGAAGTCAAATTAGGGGTGGCAGCTATATATGTTACAAGGGGACTGCTAATGGATGAATAAAAGATACTCACAAAAAGAAGATAACCTAGCATATGGTATGGAGATTTATGTTTGAACTTTGCTAGACAGGAGCTTCTAGGACTGAGAGTGATGGCCTGGAGGATGCTGAGCATGCTGGTGGCACAAAGAGAGAGGCTCCTAAGGTACCTGTACAAGAAGAAAACAAGTTTGCATGTGGTGTCATCCCATCTCTTCCATGGCATAAAAATGTCTGTAGCTACTAAACTCATAACTACCAGCATCAGTATGTGGATTAGGGACAAGAGCCCAATGGGTGGATCCGTGAGTCTGGGCCTCTGGCCACGAATGAACATGAAGATGTGGAAGAGAAGAAGGAAGCTGTTGCCTGAGATCCCAATTGCAGCTTCCGCATAAAGAGTGTTTCTTATTTTACTATAATGGGGCAGATCGCTGATTTTATTCATTTTAAGGCTGAAAGAAGCAGGTAAGAACTGTGGAGGGAGAACAGCAAGAAGGTTTCTTATCAAAAATCTATCTTACTCATCCACTTCAGATAATGAGAGATCTGCTACTCTCAGGATGATCTGTCCATGTTTCACAGTTCAGCATTACTCCATGTAAGCCATGCTCAATCTCTCTGCTGTTCCAAAGCCTCATTTTCCCCATCAGACTATAAGCCTTCTTACATATTAAAATTGTCAAGTGTCATGGAAATGTTTTCCTACTGTTTCATATGAGATTTCTTAGGCAAAGGCAATCTCTTGTTTGTTTTTGATTTGCGTAATGTTGATAACCAGGCACAAAAGAGCTCTACTGGCTTTGGTGAAGTTCAATGAGCATTGAAAATGAGTAGAAATGAGACATTAAACAGTGTCTATGGCTTGTGCAGAGTCATTTTATTGCAGTCTCTCTTTTTTGTTCTCCTTATTTCCTGCAGACCTAGTGCTCTTCATGTGGTTCTATAGGCAGCACTGAGAAGTGGTAGCTCCACGTCCAGACTCTTACCACCCTACGAACAATCTACCATTTCCATCGCATATGACCCTGAGCAGTCTGGGATGGATTGGTTGTCATCTCATCTAGAGCATGTGACAGGCATGTGTCTGTGTCATGGAGACCCTAGGTGTATAAGAAGGTGAAGTCTACATACCAAGTATGGTAGTGTTTCCTACACAGTGTTAAGTCTGTGGAAGTGTAGGCTGGTGGCTTTATTCTCATGAGGGTCCCTTTTGTTTGTGAGTTGGGAGAGTTAATGCAGTTTTAAAAACAACTAATCTGTTTGTCCTGGCTTAGACGGAGAGGATTAAATAGGAAAGTAGTAGATTACCCGAGCATTCACTGTCCTGAGCAATCTGGTAGCATTTGAGACATCTGTGAATCCGTTTTGTAACTGCATCTGAGATATGTGCTGATGTCATGGCAGAACAAAAGCCTCTGTGAGAAGCATCCAGTTATGAAAGGCTTCCAGGAACATGAGTCAAGATTTCATTCTCGAAGATCCAAGATGGCGGCGAGCAGTGTGGACTGTGTTTGAAAGCTCCAGTGAACAATTCAGGGAATTGCACAGATTTCTGAGCCAGGAACACCAAGGTCCTCACACCACGGCAGCAGAAGTGCTCCACGGTTTGGAGGGACCAGGGTGCAGAAGACCTGCTTGCCCCTGCACATGGGAGGAGCGTGGACTTTCTCGTATCAGAGCAGCAGCGGCAGAGACAGCAGTGTCACCAGCGGCACCAGCAGCACCAGCGGCACCAGCGGCACCAGCTGCTCCAGCGGCACCAGCGGCGCCAGCGGCGGTGGCTGAGGTTTGCAGCTCAGAGCCTTCCAGTGGAGGAAATTGGTGTGGTGGATGGTGGGAGTTGCTGCGGGAGAAGGGAGTCTGGACAGGATTTGGGTCGCATGGTGCCTTGAGACACAAACTGGACTCAGCAGACAGTTCAGCCCCAGAGACCTGGGTTTGCTCAGTGAGCTGTGCCGTGGAGAAGCTGGCTCAACTCAAAAAGCAATTCTGCCCGAAGCACAGCTCCCCTGCTGTGACACAGGCTGGGCAAAGTACTTACTTCCACCCTAGGCTCCAGCTCAGCGCAGCCAAAGTTTTCCCGCAGTGACACAAGCTGGGTGGAGTGCTCACTTCCACAGTAGGCGCTTGCTCAGCGCAGTCGCAGTTCTGCTGTGACGCAGGCTGGTTGGAACACTCAGTTCCACCCTAGGCGCTTGCTCAGTGCAGTCGCAGTTCTCCTGCTGTGGCAGACGGTCCAAACCCTGAGAAACTAGCTGAGCTCGATGCGTGGTTCAGGGCTAGTATCCCTGGCTAGACTTGGCAGGGGTCCCAAAAGGCTGTGGATACCTTGGCCTGATCCAACGCTCATTCAGAGACCCAGAATGATTGCAGGACCCACAGCAAAGGGGAGCTGAGGATCACTGGCCGTGAGAGCCCAAAACGACAGGGCTAGCCTCCTGCCATCCACACCAGTGAAGTATCAGGGCTTCCCGCCTACAGAAATCGTGAGAAAACAAGTGAATGTATCATCAGACTCCCTCCACCCAACTCTGGAAGTTAACCAACAAAAACAGAGACGGCAAGATGTCTAAAGGACACAGTAAAAGCATACGCAAAAAACCCCAAAACAACATGGCATCTCCAGTTTCCAGCTATCCCAAAGAAAACAACCCGGAGAACTCAAATACAATGGAAACACAAGAAAATGACCTCAAATCCTTGGTAATGAGGATGATAATGGAGGAAACATAAAATTCGAAATCAGATGCAGGAAAACACAGCCAAGCAGGTGCGAGACATAAAAGAGGCACATAGATGGAACTGGAAAATTTTCAGGAAAATGTAAACAACCAGATGAAAGAAATAAAAAAATCTGTTCAAGATATGAAGATGAAAATGGATTCAATGATAAACACACAGACAGAAGAAAAACAAGAATGTGAGGCCTCAGAGAAGAAGGCGAATGACACAGTGCTGAGCTTTTCTAACAGAATCCAAGAGATGGAAGAACGAATCTCAAGTCTAGAAGATACAATCACAGATCTTGAAGCAACCATTAAAGAAAATGCCAAATCTGGAAAACTCCTGACACAAAACATCCAAGAAATTAAGGACACCATGAAAAGAAGAAATCTGAGGATAATAGGCATTGACGAAGGGGAAGATATCAGACTCCAAGGCCCAGAAACTATTCTCAACAAAATCATAGAAGAAAATTTCCCCAATCTAAAGAAAGAGATGCCTATAAACATACAAGAGGCATACAGAACACCAAATAGAATTGACCAGAAAAGAAAAACTGCCCGTCACATAATAATCAAAACAAAAACATACAGAACAAAGAAAAATTATTAAAAGCTGCAAGGGAAAAGGGCCAAATAACATTTAATGGCAAACCTATCAGAATTACACCCGACTTCTCAGCAGAGACCATCAAAGCCAGAAGGGCCTGGACAGAGATCCTGCAAACCCTAAGAGACCACAGATGCCAGGCCAGACTACTTTACCCAGCAAAACTATCAATAACCATTGATGGAGAAAACAAAATATTCCATGACAAAACCAAATTCAAACAGTACCTATCCACAAATCCAGCTTTACAGAAGGTACTAGAAGGAAAACTCCATGCCAAAGGGTCCAGCAACAACCAAAACTACTCAGGAAATAGATAACTATACCATGGCAAAAACACAACTACACAAACGCTCGACTGGAACCAACATCAAAATTAAGACTCTTAATAGTAACTGGTCGTTAATATCTCTCAACATCAATGGTCTCAATTCTCCAATAAAAAGACACAGACTAACTGAATGGGTGCATAAACAGGATCCAACATTCTTCTGCATTCAAGAAACACATCTCACACATAATGATAGGCATTACCTCAGGATAAAAGGTTGGAAAAAATATTCCAAGCAAATGGTCACAAAAAGCAAGCGGGCGTAGCCATTTTAATATCGAACAAAATAGACTTTCAACCAAGATTAATCAAAATGGATAAGGACGGACACTTCATATTCATCAAAGGTAAAGTCAACGAAGAGGACATCACAATTCTGAACATCTATGCTCCCAATACAAGGGCACCCACATTTGTAAAAGATCTGCTAAAAAGGCTTAAACCACACATCGATCCCTACACAATAATAGTGGGAGACTTCAACACCCCACTCTCACTGAAGGACAAGGCATTGAAACAGAAACTAAGCCGAGAAATAACATCATTAACCAATGCCATGGGTCAAATGGATCTAACAGATATCTATAGAACCTTTCACCCAAACAAGAAAGAATATACCTTCTTCTCTGCACCCCATGGAACCTTCTCCAAAATTGATCACATCGTAGTTCACAAAGAAAGCCTCAACAGATACAAGAGGATTGAAATAATACCTTGTATCCTATCAGATCATCATGGGCTTAGGTTGCAATTCAACAACAACAGAAATAACAAAAAGCCTACACGTATGTGGAAACTAAACAACTCTCTGCTAAATGACACCTGGGTCAGGGAAGAAATAAAGAAAGAAATCAAGGAGTTTCTGAAATTTGATGAAAATGAAGAAACAACATACTCAAATTTGTGGGATACATTGAAAGCAGTGCTAAGAGGAAAATTCATAGCACTTTGTAAAGTGCCTTTACAAAGAAATTGGAAGCATCGCACATAAGCACCTTAACGGCACAACTGGAAGCCCTAGAAAAAAAAAGAAGCAGAAACACCCAAAAGGAGTAGACGTCTGGAAATAATCAAACTCAGGGGTGAAATTAACAAATTAGAAACTAAGAAAACAGTCCAAAGAATCAACAAAACCAAGAGCTGGTTCTTTGAGAAAGTCAACAAGATAGACAGACCATTAGCCAAACTAACTAAAAGGCAGAGAGACAATATTGAAATCAACAAAATCTGAAATGAAAAGGGAGACATGACAACAGACACTGAAGAAATACAAAGAATCATAAGATCCTACTTTGAAGGCATATATACCACAAAATTCGAAAATCTAAGGGAAATGGACGATTTTCTTGATCAATTTCACTTGTCAAAGTTGAGTGAAGAACAGATAAACAAGCTAAATAGTCCCATTTCTTCTACAGAAATTGAAGCAATCATTGATAGTCTCCCAACCAAAAAAAGCCCAGGGCCATATGGTTTCAGTGCAGAATTCTACCAGACCTTCAAGGGTGAGCTAATACCGATACTCTTCAAGCTACTCCAAAAGATAGAAAGGGATGGAACATTACCAAATTCATTCTATGAGGCCATAGTTTCATTGATACCTAAACCTCACAAAGACTCAACAAAGAAAGAGAATTTCAGATCAATTTCTCTGATGAACATCGATGCAAAAATACTAAATAAAATAGTTGCAAAACGAATACAAGAGCACATCAAAGATATCATTCATCATGACCAAGTAGGCTTCATTCCAGACATGCAGGGATGGTTCAATGTACGGAAATCCATCAATGTAATCCACCATATAAACAAACTGAAAATAAAAAACCACATGATCATCTCTTTAGATGCAGAGAAAGCATTGGATAAAATCCAACACCCATTCATGTTTAAAGTTTTAGAGGGATCGGGAATACAAGGCACTTTCTTCAACATAATAAAGGCTATATATAGCAAGCCAATAGCCAAAATCAAAGTAAATGGTGAGATACTCATGGAAATTCCTCTAAAATCAGGAACAAGGCAACGCTGCCCACTCTCTCCATATCTCTTCAATATAGTACTCGAAGTTCTAGCCAGAGCAATAAGAAAACAAAAGGAGATCAAGGGTATTCAAATGGGAAAGGAGGAAGTCAAATTATCCCTATTTGCAGATGATATGATAGTCTACATAAGTGACCCTCAAAATTCCACCAGAGAACTCCTACAGCTGATAAACACCTTCAGCAAATTGGCTGGATACAAAATTAACTCCAAAAAGTCTGTAGCCTTCCTATACACAAATGACAAGCTTGCAGAGGAAGAAATTAGGAAAACTACACCCTTCACATTAGCCACAAGCAATATAAAGTACTTAGGAGTTACTCTAACTAAGCAAGTGAAGGACTTGTTTGAAAAAAATTTCAAAACTCTAAAGAAAGAGATTAAAGATGACATGAGAAGATGGAATGATCTTCCTTGCTCATGGATTGGGAGAATTAACATAATAAAAATGGCCATCCTACCAAAAGCAATCTACAGATTCAATGCAATCCCTATCAAAACACCTACACAATTTTTAAAGACATTGAAAGTTCAATTCTGAACTTCATATGGAAAAACAAAAAACCCAGAATAGCTAAAACAATCTTGTACAATAAAAGGTGCTCCGGAGGAGTCTCTATACCTGATCTCAAACTCTACTATAAAGCAATAGTAAATAAAACAGCATGGTACTGGCACAGCAACAGGCTGGTTGATCAGTGGAATCGAATCAAAGACCCAGATATGAATCCACACACATATGGTCACTTGATTTTCAATAAAGAAGCCAATTCCATTCGATGGAAAAGGGATAGCATCTTCAACAAATGGTGCTGGTCTAACTGGATGTCTATGTGTAAAAAAATGCAACTGGACCCATATTTGTCACCGTGTACAAAACTCAAATCCAAGTGGATTAAAGACCTCAACATAAAACCAGAGACACTAAGTCACTTAGAAGAAAAAGTGGGGAAGAACCCGGAACATATTGGCACAGGAGACAACTTCCTGAGCAGAAAACCAACAGCCCAGACATTAATGTCAACAATTAATAAATGGGACCTCATGAGGCTGAGAAGCTTCTGTAAGGCAGGAGACACTGTCAAGAGAACAAAGCGACAACCTACAAACTGGAAAAAGATCTTCACCAACCCTATATCTGACAAAGGTCTAATATCCAGAATATATAAAGAGCTCAAGAAATTAAACACCACCAAACCAAATAACCCAATTGAGAAATGGGGCTTGGAACTAAACAGAGAATTCTCAACAGAAGAATATCAAATGGCTGAGAAACACTTAAAGAAATGCTCAACCTCCTTAATCATCAGGAAAAGCAAATCAAAACAACTCTGAGATTTCATTTTACACCTATCAGAATGGCTAAGATCAAAAATTCAAGCGACACCACATGCTGGCGAGGATGTGGGGAGAGGGAAACACTCCTTCATTGCTGGTGGGAATGTAAATTAGTACAACCACTTTGGAAATCTATCTGGTGCTATCTCAGAAAAATGGGAATAGGGCTTCCTCAAGACCCAGCTATTCCACTCCTTGGAATATACCCAGAAGATGCTCCAGCACACAACAAGAAAATTTGCTCAACCATGTTCATAGCAGCCTTTTTCATAATAGCCAGAACATGGAAACAGCCTAAGTGTCCATCAGTAGAAGAATGGATAAAGAAACTGTGGTACATATACACTATGGAATACTACTTAGCTATTAAAAACAAGGAATTCCCGAAATTTGTGGACAAATGGATTGAGCTAGAAATGATCATAATGAGTGAGTTAACCCAGAAGCAGAAAGACTCAAATGGTATATACTCACTTATATCTGCACATTAGCCCAAGGGGCATGTCCCACGAAAGCCTTCACTTAACAGGAAACTGAGACAGAGGGGAGGACATTCTAGTGGGACTCTAGATGAGAGAAGCATGGGAGAATGGCAAAGTAGAAGGATCCAGAGGTTCCTAGAAGCCTACAAGTAGAACATTATGATAGGCAGATTTGGGCCCAGGGGTCCCGCTCAAACTTAGGCACCAGCCAAGGACAATACAGGCGGTAAACCTTAAACCCCTACTCAGATCTAGACAATGGACAGACTCTCTCCACAGTAGAGTGGAGAGTGGGATATGACTTTCTCACATACTCTGGTGCCTCACCTTTGACCATGTCTCCTGGAGGGGGAGACCTGGTGGCACTCAGAGGAAGGACAGCAGGTTCCCAAGAAAAGACTTGATGCCCTATGATCATATACCGGGGGAGGTAATCCCCCTCAGGAACTGTCATAGGGGAGGGGAATAAGGGGAAAGGGGGAGGGAGAGAAGAATGGGAGGATACAAGGGATGGGATATCCATTGAGATGTAACAAAAATAAATTAATAAAGGAGAAAAAATAATAAAAAATCTAAAAAAAACAAAATAAGGTTTCATTCTCCTTTAGCATCTGAAAATAATTGAGTTGAAATAGAATTGTATTTGCAATAGATTTGGATCCATTCCCATGGTAAGGTATTACTGAAAGAAGAATTATCCAACCTATACAGAAAGATGTGCTGCACAGCCACCTAGGATTTTGTACCGCCCTGAGGAGGCAGTTATATTGTTCAGACTCAGGTGACCCAAGCTTCGCATGTACAACAGACCATTCGGTGAAGAGTCTTCTGGAAGATTCTTGGTCATTCAACAGAAGAACTTATTTTAATACAAATATCATACTATGAATTATGTAATAATTTACAAATTCTAGTCATGTAGTAAAACTTAAATATGACCTGAAATTAAAAGATATGTGTTCCTTTTATCTTGTATAGACCATGGCCCTAGTAAGCTACAAAGGAAATGCAGAAGTACCCGAGCTCCAGAACATGCAGCACCAGCTAAATGATCAGAGCAGGAGACAAGTGGGGAGAATTGGTGTGTGAATGTTAGGGTTTTACCCTGCAATTTACATTCTGAAAGGCAAGAGCAAATTCTGAGGACCCCAAGAGGTGTGTTGTGCCATGAATACCTCTGCCTCCCCTACAAAATAAATGAAATAAATCAGAGCTGAGGTGCATTTTCACCATCTGTAACAAGGATAGCAAACTCTATTATCTTCACTGTAGTTTGCAAGCTGCAGATGCAAACTGCCTTAGAAAAATGAGATCGGGAAAAAAAAGAAAAATGAGAATGTCTCATAAAAAGATGATTTTAATGGAGGAGGTGTTGAAATCTTTGGAATACTTTATTTTTCTGGAGGTGAACAGCACAGAACTTGTATTGATTCAGAAGACAGACCATGAATGTGGCATGCTATCTTGCTATGCCAGGTCTGGAGAGGCAAAGGCAACATTTCTGCAGTAATACTCTTATCTTTTAATGTTTCACCACTCTTTTACCAATCAGAAATAAATCAGACTTGTACGGTGTAAAAGACTTTAAATTATATATGATGTGAAGAAATACGTACAATTCTCACTAGATTTATGTGAAGCATTCTGGTGAAGATGAATCCTTCATAAAAACTACAGGAATCCTCTGGATACACCCCTCCTTGGTGAGCCTTGTCAGCTCACACCAGCCTAGCCGACCATGGCCTCAGAGTCAAGGATAGAAACTCTCCTCCCGCAGAAGTGTCATTTTAGACACACTCCTCAATCAAGGAACTTAAAAATGATTTCCCAGTGAGTGTCCTAACATATCCTGTTGTATTGTGAACTCAGATCACCTTTCACTAAATGAAAACACAGACTGTCTCAGAGACACATGACATTATGTACATACAGAAATAAATGAAAGAAAATGTGACATGAGTTTGGGAAGGTGGTCCCACATAAAGAATGTGAAAAGTAAGTCTTAAAGTACACACCAAGAATTTAGAATCACCATTAAAGGATAAATGACTAAGAGAAGCCTTAGTCTCCCTTGGTTAGAGCCAGTTGTATGGAGTCCCATCAGAGAACACAGAGGTTGCTTTCCCTGCACTGCAAAAGTAAAAAAGCCAGGACTATAGACACTGTGTCACCCTGCAGTAACTGCAATCAGGGAGAGCTCTGACATCACCAAATGGGCCTCCAACAACTGACAAGTGCTCAGGAGAGTGACCAGAATTTGTGACATGGAGAGAAGTAGAGAGAGGAATGGAGGAGACACCCCTCAGCAGATGCCCTGTAGGATGGGAGCTTATGGCCCTGTGGGTGCACTGATCCAGGAAGAAGTAGGTAGGAAGGACACATCTGTTTCCTCTTCTTCAACATGAAGTCAGTCTGCTCATTTCCTGCTGTTGAGGGGATGCATAAAGCACATGGTGTATGTCATACTGAGTGGTGCCTGTCCACTCTTACTTTCCTAAAGCAGGGTACTTGTGTTTTCTGTCATTAAAAGCTCCCTTTACCATGTTGTGATCAGTCTGACCCACTCTGTGAGTTCATATAAACTGGACAGAGCAGTTTGGAAGGGGAACTGGCTCTTCCTCCTGCAAGTGCAATTGTGATGAGATAAAACTGTAATGTTCTGTCTTTCATAATTCTACCTGGAAAACTAGGGAAACTTGGTGAGGTGCTGGTGCATCAGGAAGAAAGCCACCACCAAGGAGATGTCAGCACTGTGTCCAGAAAGTCCTTGAAGTACAAGAACTGTAGTAATGCAATGACACGTGACTGGAGAACATTTGAGTTAGGAAATGATGGCTAATTCTGAAATCTGACACAAGTTTTTGTACATCTCCATGTCAGACTTGATGCTTTCATGCCAATCAAAATCTTACATGCACACTCACATAACAGTAGGATAAAGTGCTTTTTTGACCCAGAGGTCGGGACAGGAGACCCACCGCCTGCATAACTCTCCACTCATCATTTCAAATGAGTGAGGAAACAGGAAAAACACAGCTCTATGCTGCACAGCCCTGATCCTCCCTCCTTTTCCTAGTCACTTTTGTTAGCAGTGAGAAAGACATATGTTCATGTTTGTCAGTTTTGATGGGTTTATGAAAATATACAGGCCACAAAAGTCAGAAAAACAAGCACAGAGCAGGACAGGATGAGGCATGGTGGAGAGCTTGAACTCTCAGAAGAGAACACCAGAGAGAATGATGGACACAGACATTGTTCCTCTCAAGATCTTGGATTTTGGATCCTGGTTTCTTAGACACAGGAGGGGAAATGACCACTGTGTTTACTGAGTTGTATATGATATGTAGTGGTCCAGCAATCTACTCTCACAGGTTCACTTAGAGAAATGTCCGACTGTGTAGGGGATGGAGAACAAGCCAAGAGCTTCAGTGTGCAGTTTCTGGTACTAAATGGGGATAAAATCACTTCAGCAGGAAATATTGTCATGGACCTCAAAGGAACTTGAGGTCATGCTCTACTGGATGATGTTGATACAAGGAAGGACATTTCCTTTTGAACACCATGAAAGCATTTTAATTTACTCAATTATAGGAGTCACACCATAACTTCTGCAGCAATATGACAGAAGTAAAAGTAATTATTTTTAAAGAAAATATGGAATGAACAACCAACTTTTCTGCTAGGCGCATCAATAAGTAAGGTTAAACCACTCAAACATACTGTGTATGAGGAACATTGGGTATAGTGATTCATTTTGAATCATTGACTCTATTCAAACATATAAATATAACACATTGATGTTTGCAATAAAAACCTAACTAATTTTAGGAGTTTCAGGAAAGAACCTAAGAAGAAAGTATTCTTGTGCCCATGCAGAACAGAGTCCCCTGTGCTGAGGGGCTCTCAGAGCTCAGCAGATGCTGAAAACCTCCCTGCAGCCCAGTGTTCCACCTCCCACAGCCTGCCTGGGACCCGACCACCTTCTGAATCTGCACTTGGGTGCAGAACACTTACCCAGATGGATGTGGCTGGGGAGGACTCTGCTCCTGAGGAGATCCTCATAGCTTAGTAAAAGGGTATTTAACATTTCCCTTCCCTGCAGCATGTAATTTTCTTGTCTGTAGAAGGTTAAAAGTTCCCACTGTGGAGCTCAGAAAGATGATATCCCACAGGACCATAGTGCCTATCTGTTGATCACACTCACCCTATCCTGGATAACAACCATGTGGGGAGGGCTCAGCAAAACTCTGTGTTCTCTTGTCACACCCGAGAGAGGGATCAGAAAGTTTATGACATACAGACAACCCTAACTTTTCTCACTTTACTCATTAGACTTAATTCAGAATAATTTTAGTCACCGTGATGCTACTGTTCTGGGACGAGGACTCCTGGACCTCCATGATTTCCCATGGTTCTGAGTGTGCTTCCCCTATGCAGTGTGATAGGCAATGCTCCTCCTGAGGCAATTCCTCCACAAAGTATGTGGTTTCCATTTACTGTTGATCCTGTGCTCCATGATTTGTGAAATCTGTTTCAGAATTCAAAGTGTGAATAAATTTTAAAAGTGAATTTAAAAAGAAATGAAATTAAAAAAAACATAAATAGAGGCAGAGTTCAAGGCTGAGGTGAAAACATCCAGGTACAAGAAAACTGAAGCTGTGGCCGCATCTGTCTGGACCCCAGTCTGTGAGGAGCATGAATGGTTACAATGACATCAGGAAGAGGCTGTGGTTTGTTGGAGTGGAACTCTATGCACCATTCCTTCAGTGTCTGATGCAGACATGGTGCACACACATGCACCCAGGACTCAGGAGAGGGAGGCAGGAGCATACGTAGTTCAAGAGAAGCCTGGGATACACACAGAGAGTTTGTCAAGAAAAGGATTCAGTTTATGGAGACCCTCAAATAGTCAGCTATTAGAATTAGAAAACAACACTTTCATGCAACAAGTTTCAATTTGACTTTACACATATACAATGAGTGGAAAAATAGTAACTTTCAGAGAAAAATTCAAAGCTGGAGAAACAAGAGGAAATAGGAAGATCAAAGATTATTACATTTACAGTTTAAAGTTGTCCGTGAATGTGCCTGGGAGAGATGGATAGTCTAGAAGAAAGCTACTGAGAATTTTAAAACAAGGAGGCAAGTGACCATTATTAGGAAAGGAGAAATAAAAGGAGGCTTTTGAACATAAAGTGAGAGTAAATCACTGAATAAGCCTTTAAGCACATGTAATCATGTGGGGCTCATCCAGGAAGCAGGAAGCCACAGCCTGTTGTGAGTGGGAAAACAGGGTCACCACAGTCCAACCTTATCCTGGACTTGGCCCTGACTCTACGGCATGGTGTGTCACATTGGCCACCCATCTATATCTGGTCCTTTGCCCCCACACAAAATCCCTGGGAGGCTGTGAAGATGAGCATGTATGGGTGAGAGGAGATGCTGTTAGAAGGAGCCACAAATTGCTCTTTGCAGAAGCTGGAGAGATCTGAGCATACATGCCAATTCAGTTATGACTTTCTATGACTGCAGGCAGGAGAGGCCACCTCTTTAAATCTTCATCCCCCCTCTGTCTCCCCCTACTCCTTGTCCCCATCTGCTTGTGTACATTTAAGTGTGAGATGTAGGCAAGTGTGTGGGAAGCTCATATGTCTGAGGGCTTCCTCTTGTGTGTAGAGGCCTAGGTCATCTTTTCATGTCATCTATTTTTTTTAACTTATTTGTTGAGACAGGGTATCTCCCTGAGCCTGAGGGTTACTGTTTCCACTAGACTGGAGAAGCAGTGTGGTTTGTCCTTTCTGAGCATAGATTTCAGAGCAGTGCAGGCCTGTAGGCATAAATCAATATGTCAAAATTTAACATGGATGTTGGGGATATGAATTTCAAACTTCATGCATGTACAACAACCTTTTCATCCAGTGAGCCATCTCTTAACTCCTCTTCTAATGTTAATACACAAAAAGCATTTTATCTCCAAGAGCAGTGATGATTAAATAATTTGGATGGCACAGTCACTGGTGCCTGGACAGCCTTGTCATGTTCCTGATTTCTGTGGAATTGATCGAAGTTTCTCTTTAATTTGATGTTGAGTATAGACTTGCTGAATATTGGCTTCACTAAGTCTCAGTGTGTGTCTTGTATCCCCAATCTCTACAACACTTTTTGTCATGAATGGGTCTTGGATTTGTCATATGCTTTTTCAGCATCAAAGGAGATGATCATGTGTTTTCTTTCTGTTTGTTTATATGTTGGATTACATTGATGGACTTCCGTATACTGAACAACCACTACTTTCTGGTTTGAAGCTTACTTGATCACGGTGAATGATATTTTTGATGTGTTCTTGGATTCATTTGGCAGGTATATTATTGATTATTTTTGCATCAATGTTCATGAGGAAAATTGTTCTGAACATCCCTGTCTTTCTTGGGTGTTTGTGGTCTTTATGTATCAAGGTGAATGTGGCCTCATATAATGAGTTTTATAATAATCCTTCTGTTTCTGGTTGTGGAATACCTTGGAGAGAAATTGTATTATCTCTTCATTGAAGGTCTGGTAGAACTCTGCAGTGAATACTTCCCGACTCTGCTTTTGTTTTGTTAGGAGAGTTTTGATGATTTCTTCTATTTCCTTAGGTGTAATAAGACTATTTAATTTGCTTACCTGTTCTTGACTCAAGTTTTTAAATTATCTCACCATTTAGTTTCTATATTGATGACCTATCTATGGTGAGAGTGGGGTGTTGAAGACTCCCACTATTAGTGTGTGGGGTTTGATGTATAATTTATGCTTTAGTAATGTTTCTTTGATGAATGTAGGTGTTCCTGCATTTGGGGCTTAGATGTTCAGGATTGAGATGTTCTCTTGAAGTATTTTTCCTTTGACAAGTAGGATGTTTCTTCTTTCTATCTCTTTGGATTAGTTTTGATTGCAAGTCTATTTTATTAGATACTAGAATAACCACTCCAACTTGGTCTGTTGTCTTGGAGTACATTTTACCTGCACTTTTCTCCGAGGTGTTTCTACCTTTATTGCTGAAGTGTGTTTTTTGTATGCCACAGAATAAAGGATCCTGTTTTCACATCCATTCTGTTCACTTGTGTCTTTTTATTGGGGCAGTTGAGGCCATGGACTTTGAGAGATATTAATGATCAATTGGTTGTTGGTGTTGGTAGTGTGTGTGTGTGTGTGTGTGTGTGTGTGTGTGTGTGTGTGTGTGTGTGTCTTTTATTTTGGTTTTCTTTGGTTTTGTGGATGTATGGATGTGTTTTCATTTACTTTCTGTGTTTTCCTGGGTGAAGTTAGCCTCCTGGGTTGGAGTTTTGCCTTTTGAATCTTCTGTAGTCTCAATTTCTGGCTAGATACTCTTTAACCTTTGTTTATAAAAATAAAAGCATGTTCCACTATACCCAGTTCATCACTTAAATGATAATGTTGTTTCCTTATAAAAATATGAAATCAAAGTATAATTAAGGCTGTCACTAGGTCATAAAAATTAAGTGGTGTTTAGTTTGTAACATATCCTTGAGTGATCTAGTGAAATATTGAATGATGAAAAGTTTTATCACTTACATAAGATATATGCTTAGCAGAATAGAATTGGATTTTGTCTTTGGTTTTGTTACTAAACTTATGTGATAATTGTGTTTCCGCCATGACATTGACTGCTGTCACATCTGGGTGACTTTTATGTCTAATTTAAACTGAGTTTCAGAGTTTAACTTCATAAGAAACAGGGTCACAAAAGCCACAGCAAAGCATCTAAGAGAAGAATGATAGCATTTTAAAATTAAATATTGTTGCTTTTGAGACAGGCTATCCTGTAGCCCATGATGGCCTCAGCTTACTGTAGCTAAGGCTAGTAGGCCTCATGATCTTGCAAAGGCTGAGCACAGGCAGTGCTGCCTCCTGGATCTCAGGCAAGAACATCCCTATTGCTCTGAGGAGCTGAGACTAAGACAAGAACTGTGAGGATATGCTCATTGTTTGGAAAAATCTGTTGTCTTGAAATCTGAAAAAATGCATTTTGATAATTGAAGCGTTCTTTCACATTTTTATTTTGGTGAGAATATACTCAGCTTAAGAAAACTGAGTACTGGACCAGTATGCACCATAGCTGATCTACTCCGAGGAGACCAGGGATGTGAATGGAGCCACCGACTGCTGGATTTTGAGAACTGTAGGTGAGTGGGGCCCCAAACTCTGCAGCCCACCAGTGGGTCTAACTCCAGGACAAGCAACAACCCAGAGGTGCTAAGCGCACTCCCCAGACTCTGAAACAGAACCCACAACCAAGCTGCAGTCAGCACATAAAACCCAAACTCGCCATTTGTGGAGGGGATTTTCTGGAGCTCCCAGCCTGAGGAGTCTCAGAGAATAGAGTGAAACTACCATTGAACCTCTCCATCCACACCAGACCAAACTGTGGAGGTCAACTGCCTAGTCTGAGTGGAAACACACACAGGTGGTGGGACTCACCAAAAACAGCTAGACCTGGTGTGTAGCTTGCGGACCACATCCTGTGCCCAATATGAAGCTAGACAGAAAGGATTGACCCTGCAAACAGGGGCAGTTAGAAACCAGCGTGGACTGCTCCCACAGCCCAGTAGGACTGTCCATGTTATCGGGAGACATGGGTCTTGCTTGCCGTGTCTAATTGCTGACCTAAAGCGATCTAAGAGTATCCTGCCTTTCACTGGCAGAAAGAGAAGATATGGGATTCTCACCAGCAGTCTGAATCTCCATTTTCGCCAGTTACCCACCCAGGCTGCCAGCACTGACCTGGCACTCCCCAAACAACAGAACCCAGCTGGGTCCATTCTTGCGGGCATGACAGGACCTCCCATGATACAGGGAGCTGTGGGTCATGCTTGCAGGGTTTAACTGCTGACCTAAAGTGATCTGGGAGCATCCTGCTTTTCACTGGCAGAAAGAGAAGATACAGGCGATTCCCACCAACTGTCTGAATCGCCATTGTCACCAACTGCCCGCCCGGGCTGCAGGCACTGACCTGGCACTCCCCAAACAACAGAACCTAGCTGGGTCCATTCTTGTGGGTGCAACAGGACCTCCCATGATACAGGGAGCTGTGGGTCATGCTTGCAGGGTCTAACTACTGATCTAAAGGAATCTAGGAGTATCCTGGCTTACAGGGGTGTGGAAATTGCAGCCTCCTTGGAAAATGCCAGGGGCCTGCAACCATATTGTCTCAGGCCCATCAGCCACTGATCCTGTAATCTCCAACAGGCAGATCTTAGCTGGGTCAGCTCCTGCAGACCCAGCAAGAACTCCCAAATTCATGGGAAAGGCTGGACGCTCCTACAGAGTATAGAGGCTGAGCTAAAAGACAGCTACAGCCCAGAAGATCTGATCCAGCTGGGGTCTTGGCTTCAAAGCAACAGGAAGAACAGGCAGCAGGGATCAACCTACACAACCAGAGAGCTTGTGTATGGACCTTACTCTAGATCCTAAAACTGCTGATCTGAATTACAGCAGTAAGGTAAAAAGACCCAAACAGAAACCTACTTTGCATGACTCAGCCTGAAGACTAAGATGTTGAGAAAAATCTCCGGGAGTAGAATCTGAATCACCTGCCTGGTCCAAGGAAATACTCCCTGATCACCACAGGCAAGGGCACACCACCTATAATCAGGCATCAACTATCCACTCTCAAATAGGGAAGGTCACTACAAACCACCTCCCAATATCATAGTCACCAAAATGACAAGAGGACAGCGAAAGAACGCAAACAAAAACCAAAACAGGTTGGCATCTCCAGATCTAAGCAATCCCAATGAAAACAATCTGGAGAACCCAACAACAATTAATATACAAGAAAATGACCTCAAGTCCTTAGTAAATAAGATGATAATGGAAGAAACAAATAAAATCTGTAAACAAATGCAGGAGGAGGCAAACAAGAGGGCTGAGGATTTAAAAGAGTCATATAAAGAGGCATTTGAAGAATTTCAGGAAAATACAAATAACCAGATGAAGGAAATCATTAAAACAGTTCAAGACCTGAAGATAAAAATGGAAGCTATCATAAAGAAACACACAGAAGAAAAACGTGATTGAGAAGCATCAGAAAAGAAAGCAAGCATCTCAGAGGTGGCCTTACCTAACAGATTGCAAGAAATGGAAGAACGAATATCGGGACTTGAAGATACAATCGCAGAAAGGGAAACGTCCATCAAGGGAAATTCTAAATCTGAAAAGTGCCTGATACAGAGCATACAAGAAATCAAGGACACCATGAAAAGACGAAACTTGAGAATAATAGGGATAGAGGAAAGAGAAGGCAACCAACTCCACAGCACAGAAAATATCTTTAATAGAATAATAGAAGAAAATTTCCCCAATTTGAAGAAGGAGATGCATATGAGCATACAAGAGGTCTACAGAACACCAAATAGAATAGACCCAAGAAAAAAATCTTTCCGCCACATAATAATAACAACACAAAATATACAGAACAAAGAAAAAATATTAAACAGGGGCAAGAGAAAATGGCCGAGTAACATATGAAGTCAAACCTATCAGAATTACTGCTGATTTCTCAGCAGAGACGTTGAAAGTCAGGAGGGCCTGGACAGAGGTTCTGCAAACCATAAGAGAACACAGATACAAGGAAAGATTACTTGATCCAGCAAAACTATCAATAACCATTGACGGAGAAAACAAGATATTCCATGACAAAAACAAATTCAAACAGTATCTAACCACAAATCCGGCTTTACAGAAGTTACTAGAAGGAAAACTCCACCCAAAGGTTCAAACTACAACCAAAACTACATAGGAAATAGATAACTATAACATCTCAAAATCGCAACCTCACAAAATCTCGACTGTTACAAATACGAAAAATGAAGGGACTTAGCAATCTCTGGTCATTAATATCTCTCAACGTCAATGGTCTCAATTCTCCAATAAAAAGACACAGACTAACTAAGTGGATGCATAAACATGAGCCAACATTCTTCTGCATTCAAGAAACACATCTCAACCACAAGGACAGACATTGCCTCAGAGTAAAACATTGAGGAAAAATATTCCAAGCAAATGGCCACAAGAAACAAGCTGGGGAAGCCATTCTAATATCTAATAAAATAGACTTTCAATGAAAATTAATCAAAAAGGATGAGGATAGACACTTTGTACTCGTCCAAGGTAAAGTCAACCAAGAAGACATCACAATTTTGAACATCTATTCTCCTAATACAAGGGCTCCCACATTTGTAAAAGAGTTGTTAACAAAGCGTGAACCACTCATCGATACCCACACATTAATAGTGGGAGACTTCAACACCCCGCTTTCACTCAAAGATAGGTCTTTGAATCAAAAACTAAGCTGGGAAATAACTTCATTAACCAATGTCGTGAATCAAATGGGTCTAACAGATATCTACAGAACTTTCCACCCAAACACAAATAATTATACCTTTTTCTCAGCACCCCATGGAACGTTCTCTAAAATTGATCACATAATTGGTCACAAAGCAAACATCAACAGATACAAGAAGATTGAAATAATACCTTGTCTTTTTTTTTACTTTATTAATTTATTCTTGTTACATCTCAATAGTTATCCCATCCCTTGTATCCTCCCATTCTTCCCTCCCTCCCATTTCCCCCTTATTCCCCTTCCCTATGACCGCTCCTGAGGGGGATTACCTCCCCCTGTATATGTTCATAGGGTATCAAGTCTCTTCTTGGGAACCTGCTGTCCTTCCTCTGAGTGCCACCAGGTCTCCCCCTCCAGGGGACATGGTCAAAGGTGAGGCACCAGAGTATGTGAGAAAGTCATATCCCACTCTCCACTCTACTGTGGAGAGTGTTCTGTCAATTGTCTAGATCTGAGTAGGGGTTTAAGGTTTACCGCCTGTATTGTCCTTGGCTGGTGCCTTAGTTTGAGCGGGACCCCTGGGCCCAAATCTGCCTATCATAATGTTCTACTTGTAGGCTTCTAGGAACCTCTGGATCCTTCTACTTTGCCATTCTCCCATGCTTCTCTCATCTAGAGTCCCACTAGAATGTCCTCCCCTCTGTCTCAGTTTCCTGTTAAGTGAAGGCTTTCGTGGGACATGCCCCTTGGGCTAATGTGCAGATATAAGTGAGTATATACCATTTGAGTCTTTCTGCTTCTGGGTTAACTCACTCATTATGATCATTTCTAGCTCAATCCATTTGTCCACAAATTTCGGGAATTCCTTGTTTTTAATAGCTAAGTAGTATTCCATAGTGTATATGTACCACAGTTTCTTTATCCATTCTTCTACTGATGGACACTTAGGCTGTTTCCATGTTCTGGCTATTATGAAAAAGGCTGCTATGAACATGGTTGAGCAAATTTTCTTGTTGTGTGCTGGAGCATCTTCTGGGTATATTCCAAGGAGTGGAATAGCTGGGTCTTGAGGAAGCCCTATTCCCATTTTTCTGAGATAGCACCAGATAGATTTCCAAAGTGGTTGTACTAATTTACATTCCCACCAGCAATGAAGGAGTGTTTCTCTCTCCCCACATCCTCGCCAGCATGTGGTGTCGCTTGAATTTTTGATCTTAGCCATTCTGATAGGTGTAAAATGAAATCTCAGAGTTGTTTTGATTTGCATTTCCCTGATGATTAAGGATGTTGAGCATTTCTTTAAGTGTTTCTCAGCCATTTGATATTCCTCCGTTGAGAATTCTCTGTTTAGTTCCAAGCCCCATTTCTCAATTGGGTTATTTGGTTTGGTGGTGTTTAATTTCTTGAGCTCTTTATATATTTTGGATATTAGACCTTTGTCAGATGTATGGTTGGTGAAGATATTTTCCCAGCTTGTAGGCTGTCGCTTTGTTCTCTTGACAGTATCTCCTGCCTTATAGAAGCTTCTCAGCCTCATGAGGTCCCATTTATTAATTGTTGACATTAATGTCTGGGCTGTGGGTGTTCTGTTGAGGAAGTTGTCTCCTGTGCCAATATGTTCCGGGCTCTTCCCCACTTTTTCTTCTAAGTGACTTAGTGTCTCTGGTTTTATGTTGAGGTCTTTAATCCACTTGGATTTGAGTTTGTACACGGTGACAAATATGGGTCCAGTTGCATTTTTTTACACATAGACATCCAGTTAGACCAGCACCATTTGTTGAAGATGCTATCCCTTTTCCATCGAATGGAATTGGCTTCTTTGTCGAAAATCAAGTGACCATATGTGTGTGGATTCATATCTGGGTCTTCGATTTGATTCCACTGATCAACCAGCCTGTTGCTGTGCCAGTACCATGCTGTTTTAATTACTATTGCTTTACAGTACAGTTTGAGATCAGGTATAGAGACTCCTCCGGAGCACCTTTTATTGTACAAGATTGTTTTAGCTATTCTGGGTTTTTTGTTTTTCCATATGAAGTTCAGAATTGAACTTTCAATGTCTTTAAAAAATTGTGTAGGTATTTTGATAGGGATTGCATTGAATCTGTAGATTGCTTTTGGTAGGATGGCCATTTTTATTATGTTAATTCTCCCAATCCATGAGCAAGGAAGGTCATTCCATCTTCTCATGTCATCTTTAATCTCTTTCTTTAGAGTTTTGAAATTTTTTTCAAACAAGTCCTTCACTTGCTTAGTTAGAGTAACTCCTAAGTACTTTATATTGCTTGTGGCTAATGTGAAGGGTGTAGTTTTCCTAATTTCTTCCTCTGCAAGCTTGTCATTTGTGTATAGGAAGGCTACAGACTTTTTGGAGTTAATTTTGTATCCAGCCAATTTGCTGAAGGTGTTTATCAGCTGTAGGAGTTCTCTGGTGGAATTTTGAGGGTCACTTATGTAGACTATCATATCATCTGCAAATAGGGATAATATGACTTCTTCCTTTCCCATTTGAATACCCTTGATCTCCTTTTGTTGTCTTCTTGCTCTGGCTAGAACTTCGAGAACTAAATTGAAGAGATATGGAGAGAGTGGGCAGCGTTGCCTTGTTCCTGATTTTAAAGGAATTTCCTTGAGTATCTCACTATTTACTTTGATTTTCATTATTGGTTTCCTATATATAGCCTTTATTATGTTGAGGAAAGTGCTTTGTATTCCCGATCTCTCTAAAACTTTAAACATGAATGGGTTTTGGATTTTATCAAATGCTTTCTCTGCGTCTAAAGAGATGGTCATGTGGTTTTTTTATTTTCAGGTTGTTTATGTGCTGTATCACATTGATGGATTTCTGTATATTAAACCATCCCTGCATGCCTGGAATGAAGCCTACTTGGTCATGATGAATGATATCTTTGATGTGCTCTTGTATTCGTTTTGCAAGTATTTTATTTAGTATTTTTGCATCGATGTTCATCAGAGAAATTGGTCTGAAATTCTCTTTCTTGTTGAGTCTTTGTGAGGTTTAGGTATCAATGAAACTATGGCCTCATAAAATGAATTTGGTAATGTTCCATCCCTTTCTATCTTTTGGAGTAGCTTGAAGAGTATCGGTATTAGCTCACCCTTGAAGGTCTGGTAGAATTCTGCACTGAAACCATATGGCCCTGGGCTTTTTTTGGTTGGGAGACTATCAATGATTACTTCAATTTCTGTAGGGGAAATGGGACTATTTAGCTTGTTTATCTGTTCTTCACTCAACTTTGGCAAGTGAAATTGATCAAGAAAATAGTCCATTTCCCTTAGACTTTCAAATTTTGTGGTATATACGCCTTCAAAGTAGGATTTTATGATTTTTTGTATTTCTTCAGTGTCTGCTGTTATGTCTCCATTTTCATTTCTGATATTGTTGATTTCAATACTGTCTCTCTGCCTTTTAGTTAGTTTGGCTAATGGTCTGTCTATCTTGTTGACTTTCTCAAAGAACCAGCTCTTGGTTTTGTTGATTTTTTGGACCGTTTTCTTAGTTTCTAATTTGTTAATTTCACCCCTGAGTTTGATTATTTCCAGACGTCTACTCCTTTTGGGTGTTTCTGCTTCTTTTTTTTCTAGGGCTTCCAGTTGTGTCGTTAAAGTGTTTATGTGCGATGCTTCCAATTTCTTTGTAAAGGCACTTTACAAAGTGCTATGAATTTTCCTCTTAGCACTGCTTTCAATGTATCCCACAAATTTGAGTATGTTGTTTCTTCATTTTCATCAAATTTCAGAAACTCCTTGATTTCTTTCTTTATTTCTTCCCTGACCCAGGTGTCATTTAGCAGAGAGTTGTTTAGTTTCCACATACGTGTAGGCTTTTTGTTATTTCTGTTGTTGTTGAATTGCAACCTAAGCCCATGATGATCTGATAGGATACAAGGTATTATTTCAATCCTCTTGTATCTGTTGAGGCTTTCTTTGTGAACTACGATGTGATCAATTTTGGAGAAGGTTCCATGGGGTGCAGAGAAGAAGGTATATTCTTTCTTGTTTGGGTGAAAGGTTCTATAGATATCTGTTAGATCCATTTGACCCATGGCATTGGTTAATGATGTTATTTCTCGGCTTAGTTTCTGTTTCAATGCCTTGTCCTTCAGTGAGAGTGGGGTGTTGAAGTCTCCCACTATTATTGTGTAGGGATCGATGTGTGGCATAAGCCTTTTTAGCAGATCTTTTACAAATGTGGGTGCCCTTGTATTGGTGGCATAGATGTTCAGGATTGTGATGTCATCTTGATTGACTTTACCTCTGATGAGTATGAAGTGTCCATCCACATCCATTTTGATTAATCTTGGTTGAAAGTCTATTTTGTTCGATATTAAAATGGCTACGCCCGCTTGCTTATTGTGACCATTTGCTTGGAATATTTTTTCCAACCTTTTATCCTGAGGTAATGCCTATCATTATGGGTGAGATGTGTTTCTTGAATGCAGAAGAATGTTGGATCCCGTTTATGCACTTATTCAGTTAGTCTGTGTCTTTTTACTGGAGAATTGAGACCATTGATGTTGAAAGATATTAATGACCAGTTACTATCAAGAGTCTTAATTTTGATGTTGGTTCCAGTCGAGCGTTTGTGTAGTTGTGTTTTTGCCATGGTATAGTTATCTATTTCCTGAGTAGTTTTGGTTGTTGCTGGACCCTTTGGCATGGAGTTTTCCTTCTAGTACCTTCTGTAAAGCTGGATTTGTGGATAGGTACTGTTTGAATTTGGTTTTGTCATGGAATATTTTGTTTTCTCCATCAATGGTTATTGATAGTTTTGCTGGGTAAAGTAGTCTGGCCTGGCATCTGTGGTCTCTTAGGGTTTGCAGGATCTCTGTCCAGGCCCTTCTGGCTTTGATGGTCTCTGCTGAGAAGTCAGGTGTAATTCTGATAGGTTTCCCATTAAATGTTATTTGGCCCTTTTCCCTTGTAGCTTTTAATATTTTTTCTTTGTTCTGTATGTTTTGTGTTTTGATTATTATGTGATAGGCAGTTTTTCTTTTCTGGTCAATTCTATTTGGTGTTCTGTAGGCCTCTTGTATGTTTACAGGCATCTCTTTCTTTAGATTGGGGAAATTTTCTTCTATGATTTTGTTGAGAATAGTTTCTGGGCCTTGGAGTCTGATATCTTCCCCTTCGTCAATGCCTATTATCCTCAGATTTCTTCTTTTCATGGTGTCCTTAATTTCTTGGATGTTTTGTGTCAGGAGTTTTCCAGATTTGGCATTTTCTTTAATGGTTGCTTCAAGATCTGTGATTGTATCTTCTAGACTTGAGATTCGTTCTTCCATTTCTTGGATTCTGTTAGAAAAGCTCAGCACTGTGTCATTCGCCTTCTTCTCTGAGGCCTCACGTTCTCGTTTTTCTTCTGTCTGTGTGTTTATCATTGAATCCATTTTCATCTTCATATCTTGAACAGATTTTTTTATTTCTTTCATCTGGTTGTTTACATTTTCCTGAAAATTTTCCAGTTCCACTCTATGTGCTTCTTTTATTTCTCGCACCTGCTTCGCTGGGTCTTCCTGCATCTGATTTTGAATTTTATTTGTTTCCTCCATTATCATCCTCATTACCAAGGATTTGAGGTCATTTTCTTGTGTTTCCGTTGTATTTGAGTTCTCCGGGTTGTTTTCTTTGGGATAGCTGGGAACTGGAGACGCCATATTGTTTTGGGTTTTTTTGCGTATGCTTTTATGCTGTCCCTTAGATATCTTGCCATCTCTGTTTTTGTTGGGTAACTTCCAGAATTGGGTGGGGGGAGTCTGATGATAGATTCACTTGTTTACTCACAATTTCCGTAGGCTGTAAGCCCTGATACTTCACTGGTGTGGATGGCAGGAGGTTAGCCCTGTCGTTTTGGGCTCTCACAGCCAGAGATCCTCAGCTCCCCTTTGCTGTGGGTCCTGCAATTGTTCTGGGTCTCTTAATGACCATTGGATCAGGCCAAGGTATCCACAGCCTTTTGGGTTCCCTGCCAAGTCTAGCCAGGGATACTGGGCCCGAACCACGCGTCGAACTCAGCTAGTTTCTCAGGGCCTGAACCGTCTGCCACAGCAGACAAACTGTGACTGCGCTGAGCAAGCACCTGGTGGAACTGAGCTCTCTGCCCAGCCTGCACCACAACAGGAACACTGCGACTGCACTGAGCAAGCACTCAGGGTGGAAGTGAGCACCTGCCCAGTCTGCATCACAGCAGGAAAACTGCAGGCTGCGCTGAGCTGGAGCCTAGCCTGTGTCACAGCAGGGGAGCTGTGCCTTGGGCAAAATTGCTTGCTGAGCTGAGCCCGCTTCTCCATGGCACCGCCCACTGAGCAAACCCAGGACTCTGGGGCCCAACCATCCACTAAGTCCAGCCTGGGTCTCAAGGCACCACGTGACCCAAATCCCACCCAGAGTCCCCTCTCCCGCAGCAACTCCCACCGTCCACCACCCCAATTGCCTCCACTGGAAGGCTCCGAGCTGCAAACCTCAGCCACCGCCGCTGGTGCCACTGGAGCCGCTGGAGCCGCCGGTGGCACCTCTGTCTCTGCCGCTGCTGCTCTGATACGAGAAAGTCCACGCTCCTCCCATGTGCAGGGCAAGCAAGTCCTCCACACCCTGGTCCCTCCGAACTGCGGAGCACCTCTGCTGCCATGGTGTGGGGACCCTGGTGTTCCTGGCTCAGAAATCTGCGCAATTCCCTGAATTGTTCACTGGAGCTTTCAAACACGGTCCACACTGCTTGCTGCTATCTTGGGTCAATACCTTGTCTCTTGTCAGATCACCATGCTCTAAGGCTGGACTTCAACAACAACACAAATAACAAAAAGCATACTAACATGTGGAAACTAAACAACTTTCTACTTAATGACACATGGGTCATGGAAGAAATAAGGGAAGAGATAAAAGACTTCCTGAAATTCAACGAAAATGATGGAACAACATACCAAAATTTGTGGGACACATTAAAAGCACTCCTAAGGGGAAAATTCATAGCACTAAGTGCCTTTAAAAAGAAAATGGAAACATCCCACATAAACAACTTAACAACACATCTGGAAGCTCTAGGAAAAAAAGAAGCAGAAACACCCAAAAGGAGTAGATGCCTAGAAATAATCAAACTCAGGGCTGAAATCAATACATTAGAAACAAAGAGAACAGTCCAAAGAATCAACAAAACCAAGAGTTGGTTCTTTGAGAAAAATAACAAGATAGACAAACCGTTAGCCAATCTAACTAAAAGACAGAGGAACACTATCCAAATTAACAAAATCAGAAAAGAAAGGGGAGACATAACAACAGACACTGAAGAAATACAAAGACTCATAAGAACCTACTTTAAAAGCATTTATGCCACAAAATTTGAAAATCTAAGGGAAATGGGCAATTTTCCCATCCGATCCTATTTGCCAAAATTGAATCAAGACCAGATAAACAAATTAAATAGCCCTGTTTCACCTATAGAAATAGAAGCAACCATTGATAATCTCCCAACCAAAAAAAAGCCCAGGGCCAGATGGCTTCAGTCTAGAATTCTACCAGTCCTTCAAAGAGGAGCTAATACCGATACTATTCAAGCTATTCCAGAAGATAGAAACGGATGGAATATTACCAGATTCATTCTATGAGGCCAAAGTCATATTGATACCTAAACCCCACAAAGACCCAACAAAAAAAGAGAATTTCAGACCAATTTCTCTTATGAATATTGATGCAAAAATACTCAACAAAATACTCGCAAAGCAAATACAACAGCATATCAAAGACATCATTCACCATGACCAGGTAGGCTTCATTCCAGGCATGCAGGGATGGTTTAACATACAGAAACCCATCAATGTAATCCACCATATAAACAAACTGAAAGAGAAAAACCACATGATCATCTCTTTAGATGCAGAAAAAGCATTTGACAAAATCCAACACCCATTTATGTTTAAAGTTCTGGAGAGATCAGGAATACAAGGCACTTAGCTAAGCATAATGAAGGCTATATACAGCAAACCGATAGCCAACATTAAATTAAATGGAGAGATACTCAAGGAAATCCCTCTAAAATCTGGGACCAGACAAGGCTGCCCTCTGTGCCCATATCTCTTCAATATAGTTCTTGAAGTTCTAGCCAGAGCGGTAAGACATCAAAAGAGGATCAAGGGTATCCAAATAAGAAAGGAAGAAGTCAAATTATCCCCATTTTCAGATGATATGATAGTGTACACAAGTGACCCCAAAAATTCCACCAGAGAACTCCTACAGCTGATAAACACCTTCAGCAAATTGGCAGGATACAAAATAAACTAAAAAAATTAGTAGCTTTCCTATATACAAAGGACAAACAGGCAGAGGAAGAAATTAGGAAAATTGCTCCCTTCACGATAGCCACAAGCAATATAAAATATCTAGGAATAACCATAACTAAGCAAGTGAAGGACTTATTTGAAAAAAAACTTTAAATCTCTGAAGAAAGAGATTGAAAATGACATCAGTAGATGGTGGGATCTACCTTGTTCATGGATCGGGAGAATTAACATAGTAAAAATGGCCATCTTACCAAAAGCAATTTACAGATTCAATGCAATCTCTATCAGAATACCTACAAAATATTTTGAAGATACTGAAAGAACAATACTCAACTTCATATGGAGGCACAAAAAGCCCAGAATAGCAAAAACAATCCTATACAATAAAAGATCCTCTGGAAGAATCTCCATACCTGATCTCAGGCTGTACTACAGAGGAACAGTAATTAAAACAGCATGTTACTCACACAGGATTAGGCTAGTGTATCAATGGAATAGAACTGAAGACCCAGAGATGAATCCACACACATTTGGTCTCTTGATTTTTGACAAAGAAGCCAAATCCACTCAATGGAAAAACAACAGCATCTTCAACAAATGGTGCTGGTCTAACTGGATGTCTACATGTAGAAAAATTCAATTAGACCACTATTTGTCACCATGCACAAAACTCAAGTCCAAGTGGATTAAAGACCTCAATCTAAAACCAGAGACATTAATCCAGCTAGAGGAAAAAGTGGGGAAGAGTCTGGAATACATAGGCACAGGAGAGAACTTCCTGAACAGTACACCAACAGCCCAGGCCTTAACATCAACAAATAATAAATGGGACCTCATCAGGCTGAGAAACTTCTGTAGGGCAGGTGACACTGTCAAGAAAACAAAGTGACAGCCTCCAGACTGGAAAAAGATCTTCACCAACCCATCATCTGACAAAGGTCTAATATCCAAAATATATAAAGAACTCAAGAAATTAAACACCACAAAACCAAATAACCCAGTAGAGAAATGGGGCTCAGAACTAAAGAGAGAATTCTCAAGAAAGGAATATCAAATGGCTGAGAGACGCTTAAAGAAATGCTTGACCTCCTTGGTCATCAGAGACATGCAAATCAAAACGACACTGAGATTCCATCTTACACCCATCAGAATGGCTAAGATCTAACACTCAAATGACACCACATGTTGGTGAGGATGTGGAGAGAGAGGAACACTCCTTAATTGCTGGTGGGAATGCAAACTAGCACAATCACTTTGGAAAGCTATCTGTCGCTTTCTCAGAAAACTGGGAATAGGGCTTCCTCAAGACCCAGCTATCCCACTCCTTGGAATAAACCCAGAAAATGCCCTACCACACAAAAGGGACATATGCTCAACCATGTTCATAGCTACTTTATACATAACAGCCAGAACATGGAAACAGCCTAAGTGTTTCTCAGTAGAAGAATGGACTAAGAAACTGTGGTATATTTACACTATGGAATACTACTCATCTATAAAAAACAAGGAATTCCCAAAATTTGTGGACAAATGGATTGATTTAGAAATTATTATAATGAGTGAGTTCACCCAGAAGCAAAAAGAGACAAACAGGATATACTCACTTATATCAAGACACTAGTCCAAGGGTTACATCCCATAAAAAACTTTACTTACCAGGAAAGTGGGTCAGGAGAGAGGACATCCTATTGGGACTTTAGGTGAGAGTAGCATGGAAGAATGGGGAAACAGTAGGATCCGCAGAGTCCTGGAAACCTACAAGAAGAACTTTATGACAGGCAGATCTGGGTCCTGGGGTCCTCCGCACACTAAGGCACCAGATCAATGGGATCCAAATGGGAAAGGAGGAAGTCAAATTATCCCTATTTGCAGATGATATGATAGTGTACATAAGTAACCCCAAAATTCCACCAGCGAATTCCTACAGCTGAGAGAAACCTTAATCAAATTGGCTGAATACAAAATTAACTCAAGAAAGTAAGTAGCTTTCCACTATACTAATGACAAACATGCAGTGGAATAAATTAGGAAAAGAACACCCTTCACGATAGCCTTGAAAAATATAAAATATCTAGGAGTAACTCTAACCGAGCAGGTGAAGGACTTGTTTCAGGAAAAAAACATTAAATCTCTGAAGGAAAAGATTGAACATGACATCAGAAGATGGAAGGATCTCCCTTGTTCGTGGATCAGGAGAATTAACATAGTAAATATGGCCCTCTTACCAAAGGTTATTTACAAATTCAGTGCATCCCTATCAAAATACATACACAATATTTTAAAGACACTGATAGATCAATTCTCAACTTCATATGGAAAAAATCCAGAATAGCAAAACCAATCCTATATAATAAAAGATCCTCCAGAAGAATTTCCATACTCTATCTCAAGGTGTAGTAGAGAGCTACAGTAATTTAAACAACATGGTACTGGCACAGCAATAGGCTGATTGATCAATGCAATTGAATCAAAGACCCAGAAATGAGTCTATAGATATGGTCACTTGATTTTGGACAAAGAAGCCAAATCTATTCAGTGGAAAAAGGATAGCAAATGGTGCTGGTCTAACTCGATTCCTACATGTAGAAAAATGCAATTAGATCAGTATTTATCACCATGCAGAAAACTCAAGTCTAAGTGGATTAAAGAATTCAACATAAAACCTGAAACACTAAATCAGTTAGAAGAAAAAGTGGGGAAGAGCCTGGAACAAACTGGCACAGGAGACAACTTCCTGAACAGTACACCAACAGCCCAGGCCTTAAGGTCAATAGTTACTAAATGGGACTTCATGAGGCTGACAAGCTTCTATAAGGCTGGGGACACTGTTAACAGAACAAAATGACAGCCTGCAGACTGGGAAAAGATCTTCACTAACCCTTCATTTGACTAAGCTCTAATATCCAAAATATATAAAGAACTCAAGAAATTAAACATCACCAAACCAAATAACCCAATTGAGAAACGGGCCTTATAACTAAGCAGAGAATTCTTAACAGAGGAATATCAAATGGCTGAGAAACACTTAAAGAAATGATCAACGTCCTTACTCATCAGGGAAATGCAAATCAAAACATCTCTGAGATTCCATCTTACATCCATCAAAATGGCTAAGATAAAAAAATCAAGTGACACCACATGTTGGTGAGAATGTGGAGAGAGAGATATACTCCTTCGTTGATGGAGGAATGCAAACTATTACAGCTACTGTGGAAATCTATCTGGTGCTTTCTCAGAAAACTGGGAATAAGGTTTCCTCATTACCTAGCTATTCCACTCCTTGGAATATACCCAGAAGATGTTCCAGAACACAACAAGAACATTTGACCAACCATGTTCATAGCAGCCTTATTCGTAATAGCCAGAACATGGAAACAGCCTAAGTGTGCCTCAGTAGAAGAATGGGTAAAGAAACTGTGGTGCATTTACACTATGGAATACTACTCATCTTTTAAACAATAAGGAATTCCCGAAATTTGTGGACAAATGGATTGAACTAGAAATGATCATAATGAGTGAGATAACTCAGAAGCAGAAAGAGTCAAATGGTATATACACACTTATATCTCGACACTAGCCCAAGGGGCATGTCCCAAGAAAGTCTTTCCCTACCAGAAACCTGGGTCACAGGGAAAGACTTCCCACTGGGACTCTAGGTGAGAGAATCAAGGGACAATGGGAAAATAGAAGGACGCAGAGGGTTCTAGAATCCTACAAGTACATCATTACAATGGGCAGATCAAGGCCCAGGGGTCCTGCTCAAACTATGGCACCAGCCAAGAACAATATGAACAGTAAACTTTGAACCACTACCCAGATCTAGCCAATGGACAGGACATTCTCCACAGCTGAGTGCAGAGTGGGGACTGACTTTCACACGAACTCTGGTGTCCCATATTTGCCCACGTCCCCTGGATGAGGAGGTCTGGTGACACTCAGAGGAAGAACGGCAGGCTACCAAGAAGAGAGTTGATACCCTATGAGCATATACAGGGGGAGGAGGTCCCCCTCAGTCACAGTCATAGGGGAGAGAAGCAATGGGAAAATGGAAGGGAGGGAGGAATGAGAGGATGCAAGGGATTGGATAACAATTGAGATGTAATATGAATAAATAAGTAAAATATTTAAAAAAAGAATTTTAGGGGTTAAGATGCCATTAGCTCTAGACATTTGTTTTAAATGGTAGAAATGACTTATGATAGATATGTATTTACAATCAGAGTTTTAGAGTCACAAAGATATGAAAGATATTTATTTCAAGGTAGCCAAATACAAATAGATTTTAAAAAACTGTGAATGTAACATTTATATAATTTTCAATTGTTTCATGGTCTTTCTTGCTGTGTATATGTGTATATATATGTGTGTGTGTGTGTGTGTGTGTGTGTGTGTGTGTGTACATATGTAGGTACACATATATGTGTGTGTAATAATATAAATGTATATGCAAAAAATTTTAAATTCTGCAATTAAAATACTTAAAAATATCTTAAAGCTTATGATAGGCTTCAATATTCAATTCCCTCAACTATCTCTGTTTGTCACACTAGATATGTAAACATTTATGTTATAATCATTATATAAGCATAAAACACCCACACATACACACATGCACATATATATATATATATATATATATATATATATAGAGAGAGAGAGAGAGAGAGAGAGAGAGAGAGAGAGAGAGAAAGGGAGAGAGTCAGACAGACAGACAGACAGACAAAGAAGGAGTCTATGTATAAAAAGGAATCCTCAAGATGGATTGAAAAAATACAACCTCTATACACTGTCCTGGTACTCAGTTTTAAATGAGAAAGGGATTTGGAAAGTTACAGTACGTACAGGTAAGAATTTGGGGGAAGGGGAACACTCCTGCATTGCTTGTGTAAATGCCAACCTGTACAACCACTTTGGAAATCAGTCTGGCACTTTCTCAGAAAATTGGGAATAGTGATACCTCAAGATCCTGGGCATATACCTGAAAGATGCTCAACATACAACAAGGACATTTACTCAACAGGGAGTCTTATGGAATGGTTGGGGTGTACACGAACCCAGAAAGGTCAATAGCTCCACAAAGAGACCAATAGATACAACAAATTGAAACCAAGGAGGGCCTGTAGATACTGATGCAACAACCAAGGACCATACATAGAGAGAGCCTAGGCAACTTGCTCAGAAGAACTCAATAGGCAGAACAGTTTCCATGTAGGTCCCTTACCATGGGGAGAATGGACTGACACTGACATGAACCATCTTGCCCACATGTTGATCACTTCCCCCTGGTGGGACAACCTTGTTATGCCACAGAGAAAGAGGATGTAGTCTGACAGATGAGACTTCACAGGCTGGGTTTGAGGGTAGGGGAAGAGAGTTCCCCCTTTCTAATGACTAGGGGAGAGAGGAAAGTGTGTAGGTATGGAGGAGGAGACTGGAAGGAGATGAGGGAGAGGGATGCAATTGAGATACAAAGTGAACAAATTGCAAGTAAAAAATTAAAAGCTAAAAAATAGAGGGGTATTTTGCACATTTTTTCAAAGACATGGGCATTAATCTACCATGCTGACTGATATGAAAGTCTATGACAATGAAATCTGTGTGGATATTTGGATCAGGAAGAATTTAGAGACTCAAAGATGTAGAAGCAAAGCAGAGTGTCTTTCTCAACTCAGGAGGGAAGGTCATGGACAGCTTGCTGGGTGAAGGGAGAATATTTTGGATTAGCAGGATGAAGTGGTGCAAATGGTGGGCAAAAATGTAATCCTCTCCAAGCAACATGCTTACGATAGGAAATACTTGTGTTGTGTATGCTTTATCTTAGTAAAAATGTACTCACTTCTCTTAAGCTGGCAGTTAAGTATATTCTCACCAAAATAAAAACGTGAAAGAACACTTCAATTATCAAAATGCATTTTTTTCAGATTTCACGGTAACAGATTTTTCCAAAAAATGAGCATATCCTCACAGTTCTTGTCTTAGTCTCAGCTCCTCAGAGCAATAGGGAAGTTCTTGCTTGAGATCCAGGAGGCAGTACTGCCTGTTCTCAGCCTTTGTAAGATCATCAGGCCTACTAGCCTTAGCTACAGTAAGGTGAGGCCATCCTGGGCTACAGGACAGCCAGTCTCAAAAGCAACAATATTATCATTCTTCTCTTAGATGCTTTGCTGTGGCTTTTGTGATCCTGTTTCTTATGAAGTTAAACTCTGAAACTCAGTTTAAATTAGACATAAAAGTCACCCAGATGTGACAGCAGTCAATGTCATGGCAGAAACACAATTATCACATAAGTTTAGTAACAAAACCAAAGACAAAATCCAATTCTATTCTGCTAAGCATATATCTTATGTAAGTGATAAAACTTTTTGTCATTCAATATTTCACTAGATCACTCAAGGATATGCTACAAACTAAACACCACTTAATTTTTATGACTTAGTGACGGCCATAATTATACTTTGATTTCATATTTTCATATTTTTATAAGGAAACAACATTATCATTTTAGTGATGAACTGGGTATAGGGGTACATGCTTTTATTTATATAAACCAAGTTTAATGAATATCTAGCCACAAATTGAGCACTACAGAAGATTTGAGAGGCAAACCTCCAACCCAAGGAGGCTAACTGCACCCAGGAAAACACAGAAAGTAAATGAAAACACATCCACAAAATCAAAAAAAAAGAAACACACACACACACATACTACCAACACCAGCAACCACTGGTCATTAATATCTCTCAAAGTCCATGGCCTCAACTGCCGCAATAAAAAGACACAGGTGAACAGAATGGATGTGAAAACAGGACCCTTTATTCTGTGGCATACAAGAAACACACCTCAGCAATAAAGGTAGACAACACCTTGGAGTAAAGGGCAGGTAAAATGTACTCCAAGCCAACAGACCAAGTTGGAGTGGTTATTCTAGTATCTAATAAAATAGACTTGCAATCAAAACTAATCCAAAGAGATAGAAAGAAGAAACATCCTACTTGTCAAAGGAAAAATACTTCAAGAGAACATCTCAATCCTGAACATCTAAGCCCCAAATGCAGGAACACCTACATTCATCAAAGAAACATTACTAAAGCGTAAATTATACATCAAACCCCACACACTAATAGTGGGAGTCTTCAACACCCCACTCTCACCATAGATAGGTCATCAATATAGAAACTAAATGGTGAGATAATTTAAAAACTTGAGTCAAGAATAGGTAAGCAAATTAAATAGTCTTATTACACCTAAGGAAATAGAAGAAATCATCAAAACTCTCCTAACAAAACAAAAGTAGAGCCTGGAAGGATTCACTGCAGAGTTCTACCAGACCGTCAATGAAGAGATAATACAATTTCTCTCCAAGGTATTCCACAACCAGAAACAGAAGGATTATTATAAAACTCATTATATGAGGCCACATTCACCTTGATACATAAAGACCACAAACACCCAACAAAGAAAGGGAAGTTCAGAACAATTTTCCTCATGAATATTGATGCATAAATAATCAATAAAATACCAGCCAAATGAATCCAGGAATACAACAAAAATATCATTCACCATCATCAAGTAAACTTCAAACCAGAAAGTAGTGGTTGTTCTGTATACGGAAGTCCATCAATGTAATCCAACATATAAACAAACAGAAAGAAAACACATGATCATCTCCTTAGATGCTGAAAAAGCATCTGACAAATCCAAGACCCATTCATGATAAAAGTCTTGTAGAGATTGAGGATACAAGGCACACACTGAGACTTAGTGAAGCCAATATTCAGCAAGTCTATACTCAACATCAAATTAAAGAGAAACTTCAATCAATTCCATGGAAATCAGGAACATGACAAGGCTGTCCAGGCACCAGTGACTGTGCCATCCAAATTATTTAATCATCACTGCTCTTGGAGATAAAATGCTTTTTGTGTATTAACATTAGGAGGGGAGTTAAGAGATGGCTCACTAGATGAAAAGATTGTTGTACATGCATGAAGTTTGAAGTTCATATCCCCAACATCCATGTTAAATTAAGACATGTAGATTTATGCCTACAGGCCTGCACTGCTCTGAAATCCATGCTCAGAAAGGACAAACAACACTGCTCCTCCAGTCTAGTGGAAACAGTGACCCTCAGGCTCAGGGAGAGACCCTGCCTCAACAAATAAAGTATAAAAAATGAATGACATGAAAAGATGACCTAGGCCTCTACACACAAGAGGAAGCCCTCAGACACATGAGCTCACCACACACTTGCCTACATCTCACACTTAAATGTACACAAACAGAAGTGGACAAGGAGTAGGGGGAGACAGAGGGGGGATGACAATTTGAAGAGGTGGCCTCTCCTGCCTGCAATCATAGAAAGTCATAACTGAATTGGCATGTATGCTCAGATCTCTCCAGCTTCTCCAAAGATCAATTTGTGGCTCCTTCTAACAACATCTCCTCTCACCCATACGTGCCCATCTTCACAGCTTCCCAGGGATTCTGTGTAAGGACAAAGGACCAGATGTAGATGGGTGGTCAATGTGACACACCATGCCACAGAGTCAGGGCCAAGTCCAGGATAAGGTTGGACTGTGGGGTCCCTGTTTTTCCAGTCACAACAGGCTGTGGCTTCCTGCTCCCTGGATGAGCCCCACATGATTGCATGTGTTTAAAGGTTTATTCAGCGACTTGCTCTCACTTCATATTCAAAAGCCTCCTTTTATTTCTCCTTTCCTAATAATGGTCACTTGTCACCTTGTTTTTGAATTCTCAGTAGCTTTCTTCTAGAGTTTCCATACATTCCAGGCATATCCATTGACAATTTTAAACTGTAAATGTAACAATATTTAATCTTCCTATTTGATCTTGTTTCTTCTAGGTTTGACTTTTTCTCTGAAAGTTACTATTTTTCCACTCATTGTATATGTGTAAATTCAAATTGAAACTAGTTGCATGAAAGTATTGTTTTCTAATTCTAATAGCTGACTATTTGAGGGTCTCTATAAACTGAATCCTTTTCTTGACAAACTCTCTGTGTGTATCCCAGGCTTCTCTTGAACTACGTATGCTCCTGCCTCCTTCTCCTGAGTCCTGGGTGCATGTGTGTGCACCATGCCTGCATCAGACACTGAAGGAATGATGCATAGAGTTCCACTCCGACAAAGCACAGCCTCTTCCTTGTGTCATTGTAGCCATTCATGCTCCTCACAGACTGGGGTTCTGACAGATGTGGCCACACCTTCAGCTATCGTGTACCTGGATGTTTTCACCTCAGCCCTGAACTCTGCCTCTATTGATGTTTTTTTTCCATTTCACTTCTTTTTAGACTCACTTTTAAAATTTACTCACACTTTGAATTCTGAAACAGATTTCAGAAATCATGGGGCACAGAATCAACACTAAATGGAAACCACACACTTTGTGTGAGGAATTGCCTCAGAAGGAGCGTTGCCTATCACACTGCATAGGGGGAAGCACACTCAGAACCATGGGAAATCATGGAGGCCCAAGAGTCCTCATCCCAGAATAGAAGCATCACAGTGAATAAAATTGCTCTGAATTAAGTCTAAGTGGTAGAGTGAGAAAAGTTAGGGTTGTCGTCATGTCATAAAATTTCTGATCCCTCTCTCGGGTGTCGCAAGAGAACACAGAGATTGTGGTGAGCCCTCCCCACGTGGCTGATATCCAGAAAAGGGTGAGTATGATCAACAGACAGGCACCTAGCTCCCCTGGGACACCATATTTCTGAGCTCCACAGTGGGAACTTCTCAAATTCTACAGACATGAAAATTACATGCTGCAAGGAAGTGAAGTGTTAAATACCCCTTTACTAGGCTATGAAGACCTCAGGAGCAGAGTCCTCCCCAGCCACGTCCATCTGGGTAAGTGTTCTGCACCCAAGTGCAGATTCAGGAGGTGGTCGGGTCCCAGGCAGGCTGTGGGAGGAGGAACACTCGGCTGCAGGGAGGTTTTCAGCATCTGCTGAGCTCTGAGAGCCCCTCAGCACAAGGGACTCTGTTCTGCATGGGCACAAGAACACTTTCTTCTTAGGATCTTTCCTGAAACTCCTAAAATTAGTTAGGTTTTTATTGCAAACATCAATGTGTTATATTTATATGTTTGAATAGAGTCAATGACTCAAAATGAATCACTATACCCAATGTTCCTCATACACAGTATGTTTGAGTGGTTTAATCTTACTTATAGACGCGCCTGGTAGAAAAGGAAATCATTCCTTATTTTCCTTAAAAATCATTACTTTTACTTCTGTCATATTGCTGAAGAAGTTATGGTATGTCTCCTGTAATTGAGTAATTAAAAATGCTTTCATGGTGTTCAAAAGGAAATATCCTTCCTTGTATCAACATCATATAGTAGAGCATGACCTCACGTTCCTTTGAGGTTCCTGCCAATATTTCCTGCTGAAGTGATTTTATTCCCATTTAGTATCAGAAATTTCACACTGATGCTCTTGGCTTGTTCTCCATCCACTACACAGTTGGACATTTCTTCTAAGGGAACCTGTGGGAATAGATAGCTGGACCGCTCCATATCATAAACAACACAGTAAGCACAGTGGTCATTTCCCCTCCTGTGTCTAAAGAATCAGGATCCAAAATCCAAGATCTTGAGAGGAACAATGTCTGTGTCCATCAGTCTCTCTGGTGTTCTCTTCAGAGAGTTCAAAGTGTCCACCAAGCCTCATCCTGTCCTGCTCTGTGCTTGTTTTTCTGATTTTTGTAGCCTGTATATTTTCATAAACCCATCCAAACAGACAAACATGAGCACATGTCTTTCTCACTGCTAACAATAGTGACTAGGACAAGGATGGAGGGTCAGGGTTGTGCAGCAGAGAGCTGGGTTTCTCCTGCTTCCTCACTCATTTGAAATGATGAGTGGAGAGTGACGCAGGCTGTGGGTCTCCTGTCCTGACACCTGGGTCAAAAAAGCACTTTATCCTACTGTTTCGTGAGTGTGCATGTAAGATTTTGATTGGCATGAAAGCATCAAGCCTGACATGGAGATGTATAAACACTTGTGTCAGATTTCAGAATTAGCCATCAATTCCTAACTCAAATGTTCTCCAGTCACGTGTCATTGCATTACTACAGTTCTTGTACTTCAAGGACTTTCTGGACACAGTGCTGACATCTTCTTAGTGGTGGGTTTCTTCCTGATGCACCAGCACCTCACCAAGTTTCCCTAGTTTTCCAGGTAGAATTGTGAAAGTGAGAACACTACAGTTTCATCTCATCACAATTGCACTTGCAGGGGGAAGAGCCAGTTCCCCTTCCAAAGTGCTCTGTCCAGTTTACATGAACTCACAGAGTGGGTCAGACTGATCACAACATGGTAAAGGGAGCTTTTAATGACAGAAAACACAAGTACCCTGCTTTAGGAAAGTAAGAGTGGACAGGCACCACTCAGTATGACATACACCATGTGCTTTATACATCCCCTCAACAGCAGGAAATGAGCAGACTGACTTCATGTAGAAGAAGAGGAAACAGATGTGTCCTTCCTACCTACTTTCTCCTGGACCAGTGCACTCAGAGAACAGTAAGCTCCCATCCTACATGGCATCTGCTGAGGGTGTCTCCTCCATGCCTCTCTCTACTTCTCTCCATGTCACAAATTCTGGTCACTCTCCTGAGCACTTGTGAGTTGTTGGAGGCCCATTTGGTGATGTAAAGGCTCTCCCTGGTTGCAGTTACTGCAGGGTGACACAGTGTCTATAGTCCTGCCTTTTTTACTTTTGCAGTGCAGGGAAAGCAACCTCTGTCTTCTCTGATGGGACACCCATACAGCTGGCTCTAACCAAGGGAGACTAAGGTTTCTCTTAGTCATTTATCCTCTCATGAAAATTCTAAATTCCTGGTGTGTACTCTTTGACATATTTTTCATATTCTTCATGTGGGACCACCTTCCCAAACTCATGTCACATTTTCTTTTATTTATTTCTGTGTGTACATAATGTCATGTGTCTCTGAGACAGTCTGTGTTTTCTTTTAGTGAATGGTGATCTGAGTTCACAATACAACAGGGTATGTTAGGACACTCACTGGGAAATCACTTTTAAGTTCCCTGATTGAGGAGTGTGTCTAAAATGACACTTCTGCGGGAGGAGAGTTTCTATCCTTGACTCTGAGGCCATGGTCGGCTAGGCTGGTGTGAGCTGACAAGGCTCACCAAGGAGGGGTGTATCCAGAGGATTCCTGTAGTTTTTATGAAGGATTCATCTTCACCAGAATGCTTCATATAGTCTAGTGAGATTTGTACATATTTCTTCACATCATATATAATTTAAAGTCTTTTACACCACACAAGTCTGATTTACTTCTGATTGGTAAAAGAGTGGTGAAACATTAAAAGATAAGATTATGACTGCAGAAATGTTGCCTCTGCCTCTCCCGACCAGGCATAGCAAGATAGCATGCCACATTCATGGTCTGTCTTCTGAATCAACACAACTTCTGTGCTGTTCACCTCCAGAAAAATAAGGTATTTCAATGGTTTCAATGCCTCCTCCACTAAAGTCATCTTTTTATGAGACATTCTCATTTTTCTTTTTTTTCCCGATCTCATTTTTCTAAGGCAGTTAGCATCTGCAGCTTGCAAACTACAGTGAAGATAATAGAGTTTGCTACCCTTGTTACAGATGGTGAAAATGCACCATATGCACAGATTTGAAATGGGCTGTGAAAGGTTTGAATCTCTCCTCTTCCTCTCTCTCTCTCTCTCTCTCTCTCTCTCTCTCTCTCTCTCTCTCTCTCTCTCTCTCTCTCTCTCTGTCTGTCTGTCTCCTAGAGATTATGTTTGCTTTAGTTTCTGACATTGATTACAGAGAGTGAGATTGCTCAGCCAAGCACACATGGTATATAAAAACTAGTAACTAGAGGAAAATCCTTCAGTAAAACTCTATTATAACTATTACTTTTACATTATTACTACTATTAATCTTATAAAAGTTTACTGATGCTATAAACTTTTATTTCTGAAATCTCAATTTTTAAATAATTTTTTAAATTTTATACGTATGAGTATTTCCATGCATATATGAATTTTCACCACATATATGCCTGGTACTTGAAGAACTCAGAAACGGTTTTGGATCCCTTGGAATTGGTGATTTGTGGATGCCATTTGGACAGTGAAAAGGATCCTAGGTACTCTGAATGAGCAGCAAGAGCTCTTAAACATAAAGCTATCTCTCCAGATACTATTTTTAATTGTTCTAACTGACTATCTTCCTCAGCTCTGATTTATTTCATTTATTTTATAGGGGAGGCAGAGGTTTCCATGGCACAACACATCTCTTGGGGTCCTCAGAATTGGCTCTTGCCTTTCAGAATGTAAATTCCAGTGGTAAAACCCGCATTCACACACCAATTCTCCCCACAGGTCTCCTGCTCTGATCACTTAGCTGGTGCTGAATGTTCTGGAGCTCAGGCACTTCTGCTTTTCCTTTGTAGCTTACTAGGTCCGTGGTCTACACAAGATAAAACCAACACACACCTTTGAATTTCAGGTGATATTTAATTTTTACTACATGACTATAATTTGTAAATTATTACATAATTCAGGAGTATGATATTTGTATTAAAATAAGTTCTTGTGTTGAATGACCAAGAATCTTCCAGAAGACCCTTTCCCAAATGTTCTGGTATACATGAGAAGCTTGGGTCACCTGAGTCTGAACCATATAACTGCCTCCTCAAGGCGGTACAAAATCCTAGGTGGCTGTGCAGCACATCTTTCTGTATAGGTTGGATAATTCTTCTTTCATTAATACCTTACCATGGGAATGGCTCCAAATCTATTGCAATTATAATTCTATTTCAATTCAATAATTTTCAGATGCTAAAAGAGAAAAAATATTCAATCATGTTCCTGGAAGTCTTTGATAACTGGATACTTCTCACAGAAGCTCTTGTTCTGCCATAACATCAGCACGTAACTCAGATGCAGTTACAAAACAGATTCACAGATGTCTGAAATGCTACCCGATAGCTCGGGAAAGGAAATGCTCAGGTAATCTACCACTTTCATATTTAATCTTCTCAGTCTATGCCAGGAAAAACAGATCAGTTGCTTTAAAAACTGCATTAATTCTCCGAATTCACAAACAAAAAGGACTCTCATGAGATTAAAGCCACCAGCGTATATTTCCACAGACTTAACACTGTGCAGGAAACACTACCATACTTGGTGTGTTGACTTCACCTTCTTATACACCTAGGGTCTCCATGACACAGGCACATGGCTGTCATATGCTCTAGAAGAGGGGACAGCAGCTCAGCCCTAGACTGCTCATGGTCACACACAGAAGAATTGGCAGATCGTGCATAGTCTGTGAAGAGTCTGGACTCAGAGTTCCCACTTCTCAGTGCTCCCTACAGAACCACATGAAGAGCACTAAGTCTGCAGTAAATAAGCAGAACAAAGAGAGAGACTGCACTAAAATGATTCAGTCCACACAAGCCATGGACACTGTTTAATGTCTCATTTCTACTTATTTGCAATGCTCATTGAACTTCACCAAAGCCTGTAGAGCTCTTTTGTGCCTGGTTATCAATGTGATGCAAATCAAAAACAAATAAGACATTGTCCTTGACTCAGAAAACTCATATGAAACAGTAGGAAATATATTTTCATGACACATGACAATTTTAATATGTAAGAAGGCTTATAGTCTGATAGGGAAAATGAGCTTTGGAACAGCAGAGAGATTGAGCATGGCTTACATGGAGTAATGCTGAACTGTGAAACATGAACACATCATCCTGAGAGTAGTAGATCTCTCATTATCTGAAGTGGATGAGCAAGATAGATTTGTGGTAAGAAACCTTCTTGCTGTTCTCCCTCCACAGTTCCTACCTGCTTCTTTCAGCCTTAAAATGAATAAAATCAGCGATCTGCCCCATTACACTAAAATAAGAAACATTCTTTATTCTGAAGCTGCAATTGGGATCTCAGGCAACAGCTTCCTTCTTCTCTTCCACATCTTCATGTTCATTCGTGGACAGAGGCCCAGACTCACGGATCCACCCATTGGGCTCTTGTCCCTAATCCACATATTGATGCTGCTAGTCATGAGTTTAGTGGCTACAGACATTTTTATGCCATGGAAGAGATGGGATAGCCCCACGTGCAAACTTGTTTTCTTCTTGTACAGGTGCCTTAGGACCCTCTCTCTTTGTGCCACCAGCATGCTCAGCATCCTCCAGGCCATCACCCTCAGTCCCAGAAGCTCCTATCTGGCAAAGTTCAAACGTAAATCTCCATACCATATGCTAGGTTATCTTCTTTTTCTAAGTATCTTTTATACATTCATTAGCAGTCCCCTTGTAACATATATAGCTGCCACCCCTAATTTGACTTCACCTAATTTTATACACATCACTCAATCTTGTTGTCTTCTGTCCATGAGTTACTATGTCAGGAATGCATTTTATATACTACTAACCCTCAGAGATGCCATCTTTGTATGTTTCATGTTCCTCTCCAGTGTGTACATGGTGATTTTCCTATGGAGACATAAGAAACAGTCCCAGTTTCTCCACAGCAGCAGCCTTTCCCATAAATCATCTCCAGAACAAAGAGCCGTGAAAACCATTCTGTGCCTCATGAGTTTGTTTGTGGTGATGTACACGGTGGACAGCCTTAGCAACTTTTTAAGAACACCAAGTCATGATCTTATGTTGGATTTTATATCAATTTCCATAGGCCATTGCTATGCCGCACTCAGTCCATTTTTGGTTCTCAGTACTGAATCACGTGTCATTCCTGTTTTGAAATGTTATGGCAGGACAGTAAATATGTGATTATTTGGGAATGGATAAGTCCCTTTAAAATGGGCTGTTGCACTCAGAGGTATGCACCACATAATCTTCATTTTAAATAAAATTCCGGAGGTGCTTCTTTTTCTTGCTGTTAAGCTTATTTATTGTGATTTATGTGGATCCCAGGGATAAAGCAAAAGGCACATGCCAGAGACTTATGCTTTGGTACTCTCCCATGCATCTTCAGGAGAGAAATGGAAAGCAGACCTCACATATCATGCCTGGATTACCCATAATATTTAAAAATATTGGGGGTTTGGGTAGGTTTTTGGTTGTTTTCTTGGTGCAAAGATGTTTATTTTTCATTGGGAGTTGGTTACATGTTACTACTGATCATATTAACAGTGAAAATGAGGTTTGACAGAGGGATGTCTTGCCTTTCCTTTATATTTCTTCCTTTGATTTGGAGACTGGAATTGGAAAAGTCAAGTGGGAATATAGAAATATATAGGGATGATAGGGAAAAAAGTAGATTATCGAATCTACTCTTCAAGTTAAGGCCTTAATTGATTGGTATAAGATTATTTTTAATTCATTGATATAGAATTTTGTGTAAGCATAATTTTGATACATTGGAATAGAATTCAAATTTAAGATTATTCTTCAAAAACATTATATATATAAATATACTCTAATATGAGGTATTTTACCCATACAACTCAAATAGAATTCATGGTTTTTTCCAATACTTTGGAAGTATTGCGGGCTGTTTAGGATAAGTAAGTTACACAACTTAATTGTTAGTTGATGAAATTATAGTCATGTCAATTACTAGTCTTTTTTATCACAAGAATATACATCGTAGGTTTAATATACAGATATGAGACTAGATAGATAAGGTGAGATAGTTAGTTAAGGTCTTCAAAAACCTCAGAAACATACAGAACATGGCATTTTATTATTTTATTTATTTTAAAGGTTCTTTAACAATAAGACAGGTTACCTCCTGGCAACACCCAGCCTACCTCAAATAAGATGATGAGCATCAGTGAACCTCCTTATGGTGATGGCTTCAAATGTGGCAAACCAGCCACTGGGCAAAATGCCTTTGTTTCAGTCACAGAAAGAATTCTGCCTAAAATGGGAAAGCTTGGATATAGGCAGAGTCAACGGCCAAACTCTTCCAAGACAGGGTAAGCAAGTCTTCAAAAGTTCCTTCCTCACAAATATGTCAGTCAGATATACTGGACCAGAAGGCTGAAGATGATGCTCCAACATTATAGAGAGTTTTGGGTGACTGTTTAGGCATCAAACTATCTCTGTCATTGTTTTTTGGTTTTTGTTTTGTTTTGTTTTTTACTTTGAAAGCTGCCCCCCTGCACTTCCCGTTTACTCAGGTAACTAATTTTATTCCTTTTCAAGTCTTTGATAGGGTTGAAGTCCAGAAATTTAGTTTTACAATTAAGCTAGTTGTTTAGGGGTTAAGATGTTTTTAGGTCTAGACAGAGGTCTCAATTTCATAGAGGTGAGATATGATAGATATTGATTTACATTCAGAATTTTAGACTCATCAAGACAGGAAAGATGTTTTCTTCAAGGTTGCCAAATGCAAACATCCAAAGCACTATGAATGTACATTAATATAATTCCTGATTGTTTCATGGTTCTTCTTGATATATATATATATATATATATATATATATATATATATATATATATATATATATTCTGTGTGATAATATAAATGTATATGTAAAAACTAAAATAAAATTCAGCAATTAAAAAATACTTTAAAATATCTGATGGCTTATATCATTTAATTCCCTCAGCTATCATTGTTTTGTCAAACTAGGTATATAAACATTTATTATTATAATCACCATATAAACATAAAGCACACACATGCACAGAGAGAAAAAGAGAGGGGGGACAGAGACATACATACAGAGAGACAGAGATAGAGTCTATGTATAAAAAGCAGTCCTCACAATAGATTTTTTAAAAAGTGCAGCCTCTCTACAGTGGACTGACACTCAGCTTTAAATAATAAGGGGATTCAGCAAGTGACAGCACATGTTGGTGAGGATGTGGAGAAGAGGGAACACTCCTCCATGGCTGGTGAGAGTGTCAACTTGTACAACCATTTTGGAAATCAATCTGGCACTTTCTCAGAAAATTGGGAATCGTGATACCTCAAGACTCCTGGGCATATACCTGAATGATGCCCAACATAAAACAAGGGCAATTGCTAAAGAATATTCATAGCAGTTTTATTTGTAATAGCCAGAATCTGAAAACAACCTAGATGCCCTTCAACCTAAGAATGGATAAAGAAAATTAGTACATATATGCAATGGAATACTACTTAGCTATTAAAAACAAGGAAATCATGAAATTGCAGGCAAATGAATGGAACTCGAAAAGACTATCCTGAGTCATGGAATCCAGAGCCAGAAGACATGCACGGTATATACTCAGTTGTAAGTAGATATTGGTCATATAATACCAGATAGACATATTACAAATCATAGACCTAATGAAGCTAAAATAACAAGGAGGACCCAAAAGATGATGATTAACTCTCAATCAGAAGGGCAAATAAAATAGACATGGGAAGTGGTAGAAGATAGGAAACAGGATGAGAGTCTACCATAGATGTCCTCTGGAAGATTCCACTCAGCAGGGGATAAAAGAAGATGCTGAGACTCACAGCCAATCTTTGAGGTGGAGCACTCGGAGTCTTATGAAGAGGTCAGGGACAGAAGGACCTGGAAGGGTCAATAGCTCTGCAAGGAGACCAATAGATCCAACAAAGCCAGGGAGACCTGCAGAGACTGATTCACCAACAAAGGACCATGCATAGGGAAGACCTAGACCCCATGATCAGATGAAGCCAATTGGCAGCATAGTTTCCATGTAGGTCCCAACATGGGGAGCAGGGACTGACTCTGACATGAACTCTATTGCCCACAGGTTGATCATTACCCCCTGGTGGGTGGTCTTGCCAGTCCACATAGGAGGATGATTTAGTCAGTCCAGATGAGACTTGAAAGGTTGGGTTCAGAAAGAAGGTAGAAGAGGAGGTCTCCCCATTTCTGATGACTAGGGGAGGGGAGAAGGGAAAGAGGGCATACAAGGCAAACCAGTCCCTGATGGGATGGCTCACACAGATATTTACTGGTGGTTACTACTGACTGAAGTTGCTATGAACACACGAATGACCATAGGAGTGTGAACCATCAGTAATGAGAACTAGGCGCAGGGAGAGGTAGTGTATGAGAGCCAGTTTATTAAGAACAGAAGACTTTATTCATAGGAGAGTTAAAAGAAATTTTATTCATCAAAGATGTCAGGAGGGATGGAGCATGGGACTAGGAGGAGATGAGGGAGAGGCCTACAATTGGGATATAAAGTGAATAAATTAAAAGTAAATACATTTTAAAAATAAATAACAGAGCCAGGGATGCTGCATGTTTTCCCACGTTGATGGGCATAAAGCTACCATGCTGGCTGAAATGAGAGTCTGTGAGAATGAAATATGTGTGGATTACTTGGATCAGGAAGAACTTAGAAACTTAAAGGGGTAGAAACAAAAGCAAAATGTCTGTTTTTGTCTTAGGAGGGAAGGCCAGGGGCAGCTTGCTGGGTAGAGGCAGAATATTGTCCATGAGGAAGAAGGGGTGCAGATGGTGGGCAAAAATGTAAATGTCTCAAAGCAATACACTTAAGACGTGAAACACTTGCTTTTTGTATGTTCTTTATTATAATAAAAATGTGCTCAGTTACCTTAACCCAAAAGTGAAGTATAGTCTCAAAATAAAAATCAAATAAAAAGTGAAAGAACTCTTGAAGTATCAAAGTGCAAGTTTTCAAAATTTAAAAGATAGCAGATTTTCCCCAAACTATGAGCATTCTCTCATAGTCCTTGTCTTAGCCTCAGCTCCTTAGAGCAAACAAAGAAGTTCTTCCTTGAGATCCAGGAGGCATCACTGCCTGTGCTCAGCCTTTGCAAGATCAAAAGGCCCGCCAGCCATGGCTACAGTGAGGTGAGGCCAGCATAAGCTACACGTTAACATGTCTCAAAAGCAACAATATTTAATTTAAAAAAGATATCAATCTCCCCTTAGCTCCTCTGCTGTGGCTTTCTTGATCATGTTTCTTATGAAGTTAAACTCTGAAACTCAGTTTAAATCAGACATGAAAGTCACCCAGCTGTTACACCAGTCAATGCCATGGCAGAAACACACTTGGCACATATGTTTAGTTACAAAACCAAAGACAAGGTTCCAAGATGGCAGTGCCTACCATGCACTGTATCTGATCTACCTGCCTGTGGACTGCAGCCAGCCTCTATAGCCCAAACTTGGTGTGTGGGATGGTGGAACACTGGAGCTCCTGGCCTGGGGAAGTCTCAGGGAAACAGGTGAATCTGTCCTCAGATGCCCGCACCTGCCACTGGCCTGTATATGGAGGGCCCTGGAGCTGCGAGGAAGCCCAGGTGGCTGTGAACACATTGCCCAGCCACAGCATGCACTCTCTGAATGGAACCAGACTGGAGCCAGGCTGCTGGCCATGGCAGACCAAGCCTGTAAAGTTGGGCAGATAGAAGCTGGCCTGACCAGTCTCCACAGCCCAATAGGGTCTCCAATACTCTTGGGAGAAGCTGGACACCCCTAAGGGGTCTGGACAAGGGTCTGAACAGCATCCACAACTTAGTGGGACTGGTCTTGGCAGGAACCTGACTGTGGGACTATAGGGAAGCCCAGGTGGCTGTGAACACCTTGCCTACCACAGCGTATGCTCATTCTGAATGCAATATATAAAGAATTCAAGAAAGTAAACACCATCAAATCAAATAACCCAATTAAGAAATGGGAATCAGAACTAAACAGAGAATTCTCAACAGAGGAATATTGAATGGCTAAGAAACAAAGAAATGCTCAATGTCTTCAGTCATCAGAGAAATGCAAATCAAAACAACTCTGAGATTCCATCTTACACCCATCAGAATGGCTAAGATAAAAACCTCAAGTGATACCACATGCTGGGTGAGGATGTGGAGAAAGAGGAACACTCCTTTATTGTCAATGGGAATGCAAACTTGTACAATCACTTTGGAAATCTATCTGGTGCTTTCTCAGAAAACTGGGAATAGGGCTTCCTCAAGACCCAGCTATTCCACACCTTGAAATATACCTAGAAGATGCTCCACCACACAACAAGGACATATGCTCAACCAATGTTCATAGCAGCCTTATTCATAATAGCTAGATCATGGAAGCAGCCTAAATGTCCCTCAGTAGAAGAATGGATAAAGAAACTGTGGTACCTTTACACTATGGAATACTACTCAGCTATTAAAAATAAGGAAACCCCTAAATCTGTGAACAAATGGATGGAACTAGAAATCATCATACTGAGTGAGTTAACCCAGAAGCAGAAAGACTCACAGGGTATATATCCACTCATAATAGGCCATAGCCCAAAAGACATGTCCCATGAAAGTCTTCACTTACCAGGAGATTGGGACAGATGTGAGGACATCCCATTGGGACCCAAGGTGAGAGCAATATAGAGAATGGGGAAATAAAAGGATCCAGAGAGTCCTAGAAACCTACAAGAAGAATATCATGATGGGTGGATCTGGACCCAGGGCAGTCTGCTCAAACTACTGCACCAACCAAGGACAACATAAGTAGTAAACATCAAATCCCTACTCAGATCTAGCCAATGGACAGGACATTCACCACAGTTGTATGGTGAGTGAGGACTGACTCTGACATGAACTCTGGTGCCCCATATTTGACCACTTTCCCTCGGTGGGGAGGCCTGGTGGCACTCAGAGAAAGAATAAGCAGGCTACCAGGATGAGACTTGATAGCCTATGACCATATTGTAGGGGAAGAGGTCCCCCTCCATCATAGAGCTAGGGGAGGGGAATAGGGTGAAAGTGGGAGGGAGTGAAGAACAGGAAGATACAAGTGATGAGATAACCATTGAGTTGTAATCTGAATAAATTAGTTAAATAATAAAAAAGAAAGAAAAAACAAAACAAGAAAAACAAAAACAAAGACAAATTCAAATTCTGTCAAGGGTATATCTTATGTATGTGATAGAATTTTTTAACATTCAATATTTCAGTAGATCAACTCAAGGATATGTTACAAACTAAACACCACTTAATTTTTATGACCCAGTGACAGCTATAATTATACGTTGATTTTATATTTTTATTTTCATATTTTATAAGGAAACATTAAAACTGGGTAATGAATTGGGTATAGTGGTACATGCTTTTATGTTTATTTTTACAAAGCCAAGTTTAATCAGTATCTAGCTACAAATCCAGGCCTACAGAAGATACTAGAATGAAAATTCCAACCCATGGAGGCTAACTAAACCTAGGAAAAAACAAAAAGTAAATGAACCCACATCCACAAAACCAACAGAAAGGAACACACATTTTACCAACACCAACATCAAAAAACAGAAATTAAAAACCGCTGGTCATTAATATCTCTCAACATCAATGGCTTCAATTCCCCAATAAAAAGACACATGAGAACAGAATGTATGTGAAAATAGGACCCATCAGGCTGCTGCATACAAGAAACACACTTCAGCAATAAAGATAGACATTACCTCAGTAAAAGGTATTCCAAGAAAACAGGCCTAAGAAGCAAGCTGGAGTAGCCATTCTAGTATCTAACGAAATAGACTTGCAACCAAAACTAATCAAAAGAGATGGGGAGGGGCACTTCATACATATCAAAGGAAAGCTACACCAAGAGGACATCTCAATCCTGAAAATATCTATGCCCCAAATGCAGGAACACCCACATTCATCAAAGAAATATTACTAAAGCTTAAATCACAATCAAGCCCCACACATTAACAGTGGGAGACTTCAACATCCCACTCTTACCAATAAATAGATCATCAATATAGAAACTAAATGGAGAAATAATGAAACTAATGGGCATCATGAATCAAATGGACATAACAGATATTTACAGAACATTTCACCCAAACACAAAGGAATATACCTTTTTCTCACCATGTCACAGAACCTTCTCAAAAATTGACCATGTACTTGGACACAAAGCAAACCTCAACAGATACAAGATTGAAATATCCCTTTGCATCTTATCAGACCACCATGGATTAAAACTGGAACTCAATGACAACAGAAATGACAGAAAGCCTACAAACTCATGGAAACTGAACAACCTTCTACCCAATGACCTAAGGGTAAGAGATGAAATTAAAAACAAAGTAATTAAAGACTTCATAGAATTCAGAAAAAATGAAGGCACAATTACCAAAACTTAGGATACATAATGAAAGCAATGAAAAAAGAAAGTTTATATCACTAAGTGCCTTCATAAGGCACAGCACACCTGAAAGCTCAAGAAGAAAAAGGGACAGACACACCCAAGCAGAGTAGATGGCTGGAAATCATCAAACTCATGGTTTAAATGAATAAATTAGAAACAAATAGAACAACTCAAAGAAACAATGAAACCAAGAGCTGGTTCTTTGAGAAAATCAACAAGATAGACAAATCCTTAGCCAAACAAACTAAAAGGCAGAGGGCAAGTACTCTAGTCAACAAAATCAGAAATGGAAAGGGAGACATAACTTCAGACACTGAAGAAATCCAAAGAATCATTAGGTCTTACTTCAAAAGCCCTTATGCCACAAAATTTGAACATCCAAATGAAGTGGACAATTTTCTTGAAAGCTACCAATTACAAAATTGAGTCAAGAACAGGTAAACAAATTAAATAGTCCTATTACTCCTAAGAAAATAGAAGCAGTCATCAAAAGTCTCCCAATAAAAAAATCCCAGGGCCTGATATATTCAGTACAGAATTCTACCAGACTTTCAAAGAGGAGCTGGTATCGATTCTCTCAAAAGTATTCTATGAACAAGAAACAGAAGGATTATTACTAACCTCATTCTATGAGGCCACATTCACCTTGATACCTAAACCTCACTAAGACCCAACAAAGAAAGAGAATTTCAGACAAATTTCCATTCTAAACATTGATGCAAAAAACACTCAATAAAATACTTGCCAACCAAATCTAAGAACACATCAAAAATATCATTCACCATGAACAAGTATAATTCATCTCAGGCAAGCAAAGGTGGTTTAATATACAGAAATCCATCCATATAATCCATCATATAAGCAAACTGAAAGAAAAAACCAACATGACCATCTCCTTAGATGCTGAAAAATCATTTGACAAAATCCAACCCCCATTCATGATAAAATTCTTGGAGAGATTAAGGAATACAAGTCACATAACTATACATAGTAAAGGTGATATATAGCCTATAGCTAATATCAAACTAAGGTGAGAAAAACTTAAATCAATTCCACTGAAATTAGGGACACAACAAGGCTGTTCCCTCTGACTATATCTCTCCAGTGTAATACTTGAAGTCATAGCTAGGGCAATAAGACAACTAAAGGAGATCAAAGGGATATATTTGGAAAGGAAGAAGTCAAAGTATCACTATCCACAGATGATATGATAGTATACATAAGTGAACCCAAAAATTCTGCCAAGGTAGTTCTATAGCTGATAAACACCTTCAGCAAAGTAGCAGGGCATAAAATTAACTCAAAAAATCAGTAGTCCTTGTTTATACCTGAAAGATGCTTCATCATACAACAAGGACATTTGCTCAACTATATTCATAGAAGCTTTATTCATAATAGCTAGGATCTGGAAACAACCTACATGTTCCTTAACCAAAGAGTGGCTAAAGAACTTGTGGTACATATACACAATGGAATAGTACTCAGCTATTAAAAATAAGGAAATCTTGAAATTTGCAGGCAAATGGATGGAACTAGAATGGTAGTCCTCATTGAGGTAACCCAGACCCAGAAAGACATGCATAGTATATATTGTATGTATTCACTTAATACAGGATAACCAAACCACAATACACAGAACTAAAGAACTAAATAACAACAAGGACCCTAGGAAAAATACCTAATTCTCATTCAGAAGGGCAAATTGAATAAACACTGGAAGAGGTTGAAGAGAAAGAAGAAGGTGGGAGCCTACTACAGAGGTCCTCTGAAAGAATTCCCCAGCAGGGGATTGAAGCAGATACTGAGATCCACTTCCAAACTTCGGGATGGAGTGCAGGAAGTCATAAGGAATAGTTGAGAGATAGAAGGATCTGTAGGGGACAGGAGCTCCACAAAGAGAGCAATAGAGCCAACGTATCTGGGGGAGGGCTGCTACACAGATTGATGCACCAACCAAGTGCCATGCATGGTGAGAACCTAGACCCTGTGTTCATATGTAGAGATAGGCAGCAGTGTTCTTGTGGGTCCCATAGTATGGGCTACTTCTGACATTGACTCTGGTGCCCACTCTGATCACTTCCTCCTGGCTGGATGAAATTGTCAGGCCACAGAGGAAAAGGACAGAGTCAGTTCAGATGGGACTTTATAAGCTGAGGTCAGATGATAGGAGAGGAAGGCTCCCCCTTTTAGAGGACTATGGGAGAAGGGAGGGGAATAAGGGAGGGAGGCTAGGACCTGGAGGAGACAAGGGACAGGATTACAATTGGGATGTAAATTGAACAAATTAAAAGAAACACAAAAAAGAAAAATGTTGATTCTTTATATTTTGACCTTAATAAAAGAAATGCAATGTACAGATTCAATGCAACTCTCATCAAAATACCCACACAATTCTTTACTGACCTTGAAAGATCAATTCTCAACTTTATATGGAAAAACAAAAAAACCAGAATAGAGAAAACGATCCTGTACCATAAAAGATCTTCTGGAGGAATCTCCATCCCAGATCTCAAGCTGTACTATAGAGCAACAGTCATAAAAACAGCATGGCACTGGCATAGAAATAGGCTGGTTGATCAATGGAATTAAATTAAAAACCCAGAAATAAACCCATACACCTATGGACGCTTGATTTTTTACAAAGAAGCCAGATCCATACTATGGAAAAAAAGATAGCATCTTCAACAAATGGTACTGGTCTAACTGGATGGCTACATGTAGAAAAAGTGAAAATAGATCCATATCTATCAAGCTGCACAAAACTGAAGTTCAAATGGGTTAAAGACCTCAATATAAAGACAGACACACTAAATCCGTTAGAAGAAAAAGTGGGGAAGAGCCTTGAGCTCATTGGCACAGGAGACAACTTCCTGAACAGAACATCTACAGCTCAGGCCATAAGATCAACCACTAATAAATGGGACCTTATGAAACTGCAAAGTTTCTTTAAGGTGAAGGACTCTGTTGACAGAACAAAACAACAGCCTACAGACTGGGGAAAGATCTTTACCAATCCACATCTGACAAAGGGCTAATATCTCAAATATATAAAGAACCCAAGAAATTAAACACCACCAAACTAAATAATCCAACTTTAAAAATGGAGAACAGATCTAAACAGAGAATTCTCAACAGAGGAATATTGAATGGCTGAAAAATACTTTTAAAATGCTCAACACGCCTAGCTATCAGGGAAATGCAACTCAAAATGGCTCTGAAATTCCATCTTACACTTATCTGAATAGCTAAGATAAAAAACTCAGGTGACAGCACATGCTGGCAAGGATATGGAGAAAAGGGAACACTCCTTCATTGCTGGTGGGAGTGCAAATTTGTATAATTGCCTTGGAAATCAATCTGGTACTTTCTCAGGAAATTGGGAATAATTCTACCTCAGGACCCAGCCATACCACTCCTGGAAATATACACAAAAGATGCTCCACCATACAACAAGGACATTTGTTCAACTATGTTCATAGCAGCTTTATTTATAAGAACCAGAATCTGGAAACAACCTTGATGTCCCTCATCTGAAGAATGGATAAAGAAACTTTGGTACATTTACACCATGGGATACTATTTAGCTATTAGAAACAAGGAAATCTTGACATTTTCAGGCAAATGGATGGAACTGGAAAAGATCATCTTGAGTGAGGTACCCAGACCCAGAAAGACACACATGGTATATATTCACTCATAAGTGGATATTAGCCACATAATACAGGATAACTACAGTAGAACACAGAGATTGAAACATCAACCAAGGACCATGTATGATGTGGACATAGATCCTCTGCTCAGATGTAGAAGCACAGTCTCCTTGTGGATCCCACATATGGAGAGTAGAGACTACTTCAGATATGCACTCTGGCCACTGAACTTAGATCACTTCCCCTGGCAAGACGGCCTTGCCAAGCTATGGGGGAAGAGGTTACAGGTAGTACAGATGAGACTTGATAGGCTGAGATCAGATGTTAGGGGAAGAGGGCTCCCCTTTCTAAGGACTAAGGGAGGGAATGAGAGGGGATGGGAGATGGAGGGGATAGGGATGGAATGATAGAGGAGGATACAACCAGGATGTGAAGAATTTAAACTGCAGAACAAACAGGTAACTTATACTGATAATCCCACTGCATGGGAATAGCTCTGAGACTGATTGAGACATGAATGTCTAGGAATAGACAATACTTCTCATTGGCTACTGAACCCAGTGAGTTTCTTTTAAATGTCATTCTTCATATGACATGAATGAAGATTTACAGATTTTTTTTTTCTGCTCAAAGAGCAGAAAACCAGCCTTAATTGTTCTGTGCATCACATACACCTTATATGCTTATAATTTTAGGACTGTATTATGCTTGTGAGAAATTATATGCTTTCAGAACAAAAGAACCAGACACTGACCTTAGGTCAGACCTGACAGGATACATTCCTCTCAGCATGCTAGACACTGACATCCTGTATCCTTCATGTTCCACCACCAAGTGCTTCAATTGTTGTTCCTCACCAGAACAACACAGCTCCCAGCACACTTTCAAAGAATGCTTCCAATCCCAATTGGTCCAGCATTTTAGACTGTCCCACACAGGACTCTAATTAAGCCTGGAATTTCTCAACATTTAGAAACTGAACCACAAATGTGATTGCTAGCTTGTTTAACCATTTCCCCAATTATATTTGGGCCCCTATTAGGTAGTATTCATCCCAAATCAATTGGAAGAAACCTTTAATTCCATTTCCTTTAAAGGGGATCAGGTAGGTTTCTTGGTTGCTTTCTTGGGCTATGGAGGGTTATTATCAATGTGAGTTAGTTACAAATTATTATTGGTCTTATTTAGAAAGAAAACAAGGTTAGACTCAGAGATGTCATTCTTTTCCCTTATCTTACATTCTTAGGATTGGAGATAGGGGTTGAAAAGAAAGAAAGGGGAATATAGAAATATATAGGGAATATAGAACAAAAAGTAGATTAGTGAATCTACTCCTCAACTTAATGCCTCAATTGTCACTCACAGGGTTATTTTTAATTCAATGGTATAAAACATTGTATATAGATGAAAAATAAGTTTAATTCTAGATACAGTGGTATAGAATTCAAATACAAATTTATTATTCTTCACACATTATATATACATATACATACATACATATATTTCTATTCTAATATAAGGTATTGTGCCCATATAACTCAATTATAAGATAAGATTTATTTCCAATACTTTGAAGTGCTATTACAGGCTGTTTAGGATAAATAAGTTATACAAGTTGGTTATTAGCTGATCAGATCATGGGCATATCAATTGCTGGTCTACTTTTATCACAAGAATATGCATCTTAGGTATGGCAGATAGATATGATTCTATAGAAAGTTAAGGTAGGATAGTTAGATAACATCTTTAAAAACCTCAGAGACATGAAGAATATGGAATTTAAAAGTGTTTTTATTATTTTAAAGATTCACTGACAATGAAACAGGTTAACTTCTGGCAATACCCAGCCTACCTCAAAGAGTATGATGAGCATCAAAGAACCTCCTTATAGAGATGGCTTCAACTGTGGCAAACAAGTAACTGGGAAAATGTCTTCACTTCTACCACAGACGGAGTTCTGCCTAAAAAATGGCAAACTTGGATGCAGGCAGAGTCGATGGCCAAACTCTGCCTAGACAGGGTAAGCAAGTCCTCAATAGTTCCTGCCTCACAAATATGTCTGTCAGATATATTGGGCCAGAAGGCTGAAGAAGATGCTTCAACATAATAGAGAGTTTTGGGTGACTAGTCAGGTAGAAAATTGTCTCTGTCATCTTCTCATTTGGAAAGCTACTAACCTGCACTCACAGAATACTCAGGTAATGAAGTTTATTCCTTCTCAAGTCCCTGATGAAGTTGAACACCAGGTAGCTTAGTTTTACAATGACTCTTAGTTGTTTAGGGATTAGATGTTTTTAGGTCTGGATATATGTTTGAAGTTGATAATAACAAGATGTGATGGAGATTGATTTACATTCAGAATTTTAGATGCACCAAGATAGGAAAGATGTTTTCTTCAAGGCTATTAAATACAAATAGCCAAAACACTAAGAACGTAACATCTATATAACTCCTAATTGTGTCATGGTTCTTCTTGCTATAGGTAGTTTAATGTGTATGTGTGTAATAATATAAATATATATGTAAAAATTAAAACATGTTCAAAAAGAAGAAATGGACATAAGAATCTTTGATACTTTATTTTTTCATTAAAATTATAAAGGTATAGTTAATATAAACTGGAATAGTTGATATTAACATGGGTTCTCAGCAGTAAATGAGTTTCTTACAGAGGTAGGAGTTAATGTTCTAAAGTTGCCACTGTGGGTTAATAATAGATGACGGTGCATGGCAAGAACATGAGAACTCATTGTTGGAGGGTGGGAAAAAAGTTTAAATCCCAATTGTATTAATAGCCAGCATTAGCTACTTCAGAGGTTCTTTTTTTTTCTTCCCCTCTTCTTCACCCCTTTTCTTCTTCCCTTTCAACCACCTAGATAAGAAAGAAAAAAGGACAAAGAGGAAAGGAAAAATATCCCTGAAGAATGTCAAGGGACAAAAAGGGGACAATGTTATCACTAGGCTGCTTTGTACTGGTCAGAGGCATAGAGTTCCTTGAGGCAAGTTGGACCTTTGCTGTCAAGATATCTAATTCCTTCTTATTGTTGTTTCTTCTTTGTGTTCCACTACTTAACAAACCACAGCCAACAACAGCAAATAACCAACAACCAACAAACAATCTCAGGGTCCTAGCATTTATATACCTTCTGAAAAGTCTCCAGAACTCCGAAGGTAATAGACTCAGAAACAATCAGCAGTTGACAAAAACACACTTCTGCTAGAGCATGAGGCAAATCATAGTCAACTGCTGTGGAGCAGCACCACATCCACACACCTGAAATAACAATGAAAACATGTTCTTTTTTATTTTATTAATTTATTCAGATTACAACTCAATTGTTATCCCCTCACTTTTATCCTCCCAAACTTCCCACCCTCCTGCTCTGCTTTCACCTTATTCACTTTCCCTAGGTCTATGACTGAGGAGGACCTCCTCCCCCATTATATGGTCATAGGCTTTCAAGTCTCATCTTGGTTGCCTGCTTATTCTTTCTTTGAATTCCATCAGGCCTCACCACCAAGAAGAGGTGATCAAATATGGGGCACCAGAGTTCATGTCAGAGTCAGTCCCCACTCTCCACATAACTGTGGAGAATATACTGTCCATTGGCTAGATCAGGGTAGGGGCTTGATGTTTACTACTTGTATTGTCCTTGGTTATAGTGCAATAGTTTGAGCAGACACCCCTGGACTCAGATCCACCCATCATGATGTTCTTCTTGTAGGTTTCTAGGACCTTCTGGGTCCTTCTATTTCCCCATCTCCTGTATTTGTCTTACCTAGAGTCCCAGTGGGATGTCCTCCCATATATCCCAATCTCCTGGTAGGTGATGACTTTCATGGGACATGCCTTTTGGGCTAGTGTCTGATTATAAGTGAGTATATACCATGTGAGTCTTTCTGCTTCTGGGTTAACTCACTCAGTATGATGATTTCTAGTTCCATCCATTTGTCCACAAATTTCAGGGTTTCCTTATTTTTAATAGTTGTGTAGTATTCCATAGTGTAAAGGTACCACAGTTTCTTTATCCATTCTTTGTCTGAGGGACATTTAGGCTGCTTCCATGATCTAGCTATTATGAATAAGGCTGCTATGAACATTGGTTGAGCATATGTCCTTGTTGTGTGGTGGAGCATCTACTGGGTACATTCCAAGGAGTGGAATAGTGGGTCTTGAGGAAGCCCTGTTCCCAGTTTTCTGAGAAAGTGCCAGATAGATTTCCAAAGTGATTGTACAAGTTTGCATTCCCACCAGCAATGAAGGAATGTTTCTCTTTCTCCAGATCCTTGCCAACATGTGATGTCATTTGAAATTTTTATCTTAGCCATTCTGATGAGTGTAAGATGGAATCTCAGAGTTGTTTTGATTTGCATTTCTCTGATGACTGAAGACATTGAGCATTTCTTTAAGTGTTTCTTAGCCATTTGTATTCCTCTGTTGAGAATTCTCTGCTTAGTTCTGAGCCCCACTTCTCAATTGGGTTATTTGGTTTAGTGGTGTTTAATTTCTTGAGTTCTTTATATAATTTGGATATTAGACCTTTGTCAAATGTAGAGTTGATGAAGATCTTTTCCCAGTCTATAGGCTGTTGTTTTGTTCTATTGACAGTGTCTCCTACCTTACAGAAGCTTCTCAGCCACATGAGGTCCCATTTATTGATTGTTGATCTTAAGGCCTGGGCTGTTGGTGTTCTGTTCAGGAAGTTGTCTCCTGTGCCAATGTGTTCCAGGCTCTTCTCCGCTTTTTCTTCTAACTGATTTAGTGTCTCTGGTTTTATGTTGAGTTCTTTAATCCACTTGGACTTGAGTTTTGTGCATGGTGACAAATGTGGGTCCAGTTGCATTTTTCTACATGTAGATATTCATTTAGACCAGCACCGTTTGTTGAAGATGCTATTTTTTTCCATTGAATAGATTTGGCTTCTTTGTCAAAAATCAAGTGACTATATGTATGTGGATTCATTTCTGGGTGTTTGATTCAATTCCATTGATCAACCAGCCTGTCGGTGTCCCAGTACCATGCTGTTTTAATTACTGTTGCTCTATAGTACAGCTTGAGATAAGGTATGGAGATTCCTCCTGAGGATCTTTTATTGTATAGGACTGTTTTAGCTATTCTGGTGAAATTGTTTAGTTTCCATGTATGTGTAGGCTTTTTTATATTTCTCTTGTTGTTGAGTCCAAATTTAGGCTGTGATGATCTGATAGGATACAAAGTATTTTTCAATCCCCTTGAATCTGTTGAAGCTTGCTTTGTGACCTACTATACAATCAATTTTGGAGAAAGTTGCAAGGGGTGCTGAGAAGAAGGTATAATCCTTTCTGTTTGGGTGAAAAGTTCTGTAGATATCAGTTAGATCCATTGGATTCACGACATTGGTCAGTGTCCTTATTTCTCAGTTTAGTTTCTGTTTTGCTGACCTATCCTTTGGGGAAAGTGGGATATTGAGGTCTCCCACTATTAATGTGTGGGGATCGATGTGTGGTTTAAGCTTTGTTAATAGTTCTTTTACAAATGTGGGGAGAATTGAGACCATTGATGTTGAGAGGTATTAATGACAAGTGACTGTTAAGTCTCTTAATTTTTGATGTTGGTTACAGTAGCAGTTTTTGTGGTTGTGTTTTTGTGATGGTGTAGTTATCTATTTCCTGTGTAGTTTTGCTTGTAGCTTGTCCCTTTGGGTGAAGTTTTCCTTCTAGTAACTTCTGTAAAGCCAGATTTGTGGAAAGGAACTGTTTGAATTTGTTTTTGTCATGGAATATTTTGTTTTCTCCATCAATAGTTATTGATAGTTTCGCTGGGTATAGTAGTCTATCCTGACATCTGTGGTCTCTTCGGGTTTTCAGGACTTCTGTCCTGGCCCTTCTGGCTTTTATAGTCTCTGCTGAGAAGTCAAGTGCAATTCTGATAGGTTTGCCATTGTACATTACTTTGCCTTTTTCTCTTGCTGCTTTTAATGTTTTTCTTTGTTCTGTATATTTTGTGTTTTTATTATTATGTGACAAGACGATTTTCTTTTCTGGTCTAATCTAATTGGTGTTCTCTAGACCTTATGTATGTTTATATGCATCTCCTTCATCAAATTGGGGAAATTTTCTTCTATGATTTTGTTGAAGATATTTTCTGGGCCTTGGAGTTGGGAATCTTCTCTTTCTTTGATGCCTATTCTTCTCAGGTTTCATCTTTTTAATGGTGTACTTGGTTTCTTGGACATTTTGTGTAAGGAAAATTTCAGATTCAGCATTTTCTTTGATGGTTGCTTTGAGTTGTATTTTCTAGTCCCAAGATTCGTACTTCCATTTCTTGAATTCTGCTAGAGAAGCTTACCTCTGTGTTGCTTACTTTCTTCTCTAAGGTCTCTCGTTCCCGTTTTTCTTCTGTCAGTGCTTTTATCACTGTTCCCACTTTCATCCTCAGATCTTGAACTGTTTTATTTATTTCCTTCATCTGTTTGTTTGTATTTTCCTGAATTTTTTCCAGCACCTCTCTATAGGCCTCTTTTATGTCTTCCATCTGTTTGCCTGTGTCTTCCTACATTTGATTATGGATTTTATTTGTTTCCTCCATTATCATCTTCATTATTAAGGATTTGAGGTCATTTTCTTGTATTTTGATTGTGTTTGAGTTCTCAGAGTTGCTTTCTTTGGGATAGCTGTGATCTGGAGTTGCCAAATTGTTTTGGGTTTTGTTGTAGGCATTCTTACACTATCCTTTAGTCATCTTGCTATCTCTGATGTTTGGTAGTAGCTTCTGGTGTCTTTCACTGGTCGGTGAGAGTGGATAATTGGTGAGTGATTATAGGTCACATGCGTTTGCCTATAGGGATCAGGAAGTTCTTCCCTGGAACTGGTAGGTGGCCTGGTTGGTGTTCCACGAGACTTTCGGCTACACCTTCGGCTCATGGCTGGCTCAGAAGAGATAGGCTTCTGCCTGATCCCATTCACACCACTGAGGGGATTCAGACCAGCTGTATTGGAGGCCAGTGTTTAATTTTCTGACCTGACCCCCTCAGGGCAGTCCAGCCTCTCCCAAGCATGTGGGAGACTCTGCCTGGTCATGGGGTTTTAACTGCCCAATTGTCCAGGCCTGGACTGCTGTGGCCCACAGTCAGGTTTCTGCCTAGACCAATCTAGATAGTGGAGCAGTCTACATTTCATACCTTTGGTGGTTCAGTCCCACTGGGTTGTAGCCACAATTCAGACCTGCTTCCAGACCCCTCAGGGAAGTCCAGCTTCTCCCAACAATTATTGGAGTCCCTGCTGAGCTGTGGGGACTGTGTCTTTATATGCCCAATTATCCAAACTCAGACCACTGTGGCCCACAGTCAGGTTCCTGCCCTGAACAGTCTAGATACCAGACCAGTTTAGATTGTGTACTTTTGGTGATTTAGCCCCACTTAGTTGTGGCCATAATTCAGACCCCCTTCCAGACCTCTCAGGGTAGTCCAGCTTCTCCCATTAGTGTGGGAGTCCCTACCGGGCCATGGGGACTGTCCTGGCCAGATTCTATCAGTCCAATTTTGCAGGATCCAGCTGCCTGGCCCTGGCTGGACCTGCCCAGACTGCACACACTGTTGCTGGGCACTGTGGGCTTTACTGCAGCCTCTGGGGCTCTCTGTGGATTTGCATGGGGTTGGTGGGGGTATCCAAGGACAGATTCACTTGTTTCCTTGAGACTTCCCCAGGCCAGGAGCTCTGGTGTTCCACTGTTGCACACACTGCACCTGGACTATAGAGTCTGGCTGCAGTCCGCAGCTGGGTTCCGTTCCTAAGTCTGGGGAGTGGGTTCAGGTCCTCCGTGGGCTGTTGCTTGACACGAGGCCAAGCCTGCCTGTGGTCTGCACTGTGCAGGACCCCACTCACCCAGTGTTCTCCAGTTCTTGCAGTCTGTGCCTCCCAGTCCAGACCCTGGTCTCTGTGTTGTAGATCAGATACAGTGCATGATAGGTGCCACCATCTTGAAACCTTCAAAAACTTATTCTTACAATATTTCTGTGATTTTGTATTTCTTTACTCACATTTCATCCTAGTCATAGCCCCATCCCTCCTCTCCTAGTCCCTCCCTTCCTCCCTTTTCCCTATTTCCCCTCTCTTATTCTTCAGATCATCAGTCCCATCAGGACTGAGCTTGTCCTCTTCCCTTGTGGTCTGACAAGGCAGTCATGCCAGGGGGAAGTGATCAAAAAGCTGGCAGCACAGTCTATGTCAAAGACAGACCCTGCTCCCATTATTAGAGGAGCCACATGGAATTTGAGCTGTTCATCGGCTACATCTGTATTAGGGCCCTAGGGCCATTCTATGCATGAATGGCCCTTGGTTGATGCTTCAGTCTCAGAAAGCCCTTCTGGGCCCTGGTTAGCTGGCTCAGTTGGTCTTCTTATAGAGCTCCTGTCACCTCCAGGCCCTTTCTCCTTCCCCAAGTTTTCCACAGGACTCCTTTTGCATCTACTAATGTTTGGCATTAAGTCTCAGCATTTGTTTTGAAGCACTGCTGGGTGGATCCTATCTTTAAGCATAGCTGAGTATCTTTAATAGTGTCATGGATTGGCTCCTTCCATGGGGTGGGTCTTAGGTTGGGCCAGGCATTGGTTGGATCTTCCCTCAATCTCTCTTCTGTCTGTTCTATCTTTGTTCCTAGATATTTTGCAGGAAGGGCAAACTTTGAATAGAAGTTTTTGTGGGTTGGTTGGTGTTTCCTTCCCCCTACTAGGAGCTTGTCAAGTTAGGGAAGGCCCTCTCTAGTCTCTGTGGCCCCTGATAGTAGGATCCTCTGCTATAGTCCTCCTCATTTCCTCCCAGGAACCTACCTTGACTTAGATCTCCAGCTTGTCATAGAGATGGTCCCTCCCACAGTTTCTCTTTTCTCTACAGGCCTTCTGTCCTCCTGCCCCTGCTCTTCCAAAGTTTGGTCTCCACTCTCATATCTCTCCACATTCCCTCCCCTGTTTTGTTCCCTCTCTTCAACCACTGCTTCTGTCTAATCTATTTCCCCTTCTGAGTGAGATTTAAGCATGTACCTTGGATCCTCCTTGTGACTTATCTTCTTTGTGTCTCTGCAATGTAGTATGTTACTCCTATACTATATGACTAAAATCCACTTATAAGTGAGTACATATCATGTGTCTTTCTAGAACTGGGTTACCTCACTCAAGTTGATCTTTCCTAGATCCATCCATTTTCCTGGAAATTTCATGATTTCTTTGTTTTTGATAGGTGATTAGTATTACAATGTGTAGATGTACTAGTTTCTTTATCAAATCTTTGGTTTAGGGACATCTAGGTCGTTTCCAGATTCTGGATATTTTGAGTGAGGTTGTTATAAACATAGTTGAGCAAGTGTCCTTGTTGTATGGTGGAGCATCTTTTGGGTATATTCCCAGGAGTGGTATAGCTGGGTCTTGAGTTATCACTATTCTCAATCTCCTGAGAAAGTGAGACTGATTTCCAAAGTGGCTGTACAAATTTGCACTCCCAGCAGCAATGAAAGAGTGTTCCCCTTTCTCCACATTCTCTCTACCATGTGCAGTCACTTAAGTTTTTTATCTTAGCCATTCTGACCAGTGCAAGATGGAATCTCAGAGTCATTTTGATTTGCATTTCCCTGATGACTAAAGATGTTGAGCATTTCTTTAAATGTTTCTCCACCATTTGAGAGTCCTCTGCTGAGAAACCTCTGCTTTCTTGGTTCAGTGCCCCATTTTTAGTTGTGTTATTTTGTTTGTTAGTGTATAATGTTTTGAGTTCTTTATACATATTGGATATTAGCCCTTTGTTGGATATAGGATTGGTGAAGATCTTTTCCCAATCTATAGGCTGTAGTTTTGTTCTATTAACAGTATCCTTTGCCTTAAGAAGCTTTTCAGCTTTAAGAGCTCCCATTTGTTAATTATTGATCATGGGGCCTGAGCATTTGTTGTTCTTTTCAGGAATTTGTCTCCTATACCATGAGTTCTAGGATCTTCCCCACTTTCTCTTCTAATACATTTAGTGTATCTGATTCTATGTTGAGGTCTTTGATCCACTTGGATTTAAGTTTTGTGCAGCATGAAAACTATGAATCTATTTGCATTTTTCTACAAGTAGTCATTCAATTATACCAGCACCATTTGTTGAAGATGCTATCTTTGTTCCATTGTACAGTTTTTACTCCTTTGTCAAAAATCAAGCGTCTATAGATGTGTGGGTTAATTTTTTGGGTCTTCAGTTTAATTCCATTGATCATTCAGTCTATTTCTATGCAGATACCATGAAATTTTTATTACTATTGCTCTGTAGTATAGCTTTAAGACAGGGATGAAGCTGTCTCCAGAAGTTTTTTATGGTGTAGGATTGTTTTAGTGATTCTGGGATTTTTGCTTTTCCATATGAAGTTAGAATCATTCTTTCAAGGTCTGTAAAAAATGTGTTGGTATTCTGATTGGAATTGCATTGAATCTGCAGATTGCATTTGGTAAGATGGCCATATTACTCCTACCAATCCATGATCATGGGAGAACTTTCTGATATCTTCTTCAATTTCTTTCTTCAATTTTCTTTCTTTCTTGTCAGACTGGTCTTTGACTTGCTTGGTTAGAGTTACACCAAGATACTTTATATTCTTTTTGGCTATTGTGAAGGGTGTAGTTGCACTAATTTCCTTCTCGGCCTGTTTGTCATTTGTGTACAAGTAGGGCTACTAAAAAATGTTTAATTAATCTTCTATCCAACCACTTTGCTGGAGGTGTTTATAAGCAGTAGTAGTTCTCTGGTGGAATTTTTGGGATTACTTATGTATACTATAATATCACCTATAAATAGTGATAGTTTGACTTCTTCCTTTCCGATTTGTATCCAGTTGTTCTCCTTTAGTTGTCTTATTGCTTTAGCTAAAACTTCTATTACTATGTTGAAGAGATATGAAGACAGTGGGCAGCCTTGTCTTGCTCCTGATTTTAGTAGGATTGCTTTTAGTTTCTCTCCATTTGATTTGATGTTGGCTATTGGCTTTCTGTATATAGCCTTTACTATGTTTAGCAATTGGCCTTGTACTTCTGATTTCTCCAGGACTTTTATCATGAAAAGGTATTTGATTTTTTCAAAGGCTTTTTATGTATCTAATGAGATTATCGTGTGATATTTTCCTTTCAGTTTATTTATATGATGGCTTACATTGCCAGATTTTCATGTGTTGAACCATCCCTGCATCCCTGGGATGAAGCTTACTTGATTGTGGTGAATGTCATGAATTTGATGTGTTCTTGGATTTGATTTGTGAGTATTTTATAGAATATTTATGCATAAATGATCATGAGTGAAATTGATCTGAAATTCTATTTCTCTGTTGATTATTTGTGTTGTTTGGGTATCAGGATAACAGTAGCTTCATAGAATGAGTTTGGCAATATTCCTTCTGTTTCTATTTTCTGGAATAGTTTGAAGACTATTGTTGATGTTAGCTATTCTTTGAATGTCTGGTAGAATTCTGCTCTAAAGCCATCTGCCTTGGGCTTTTTGGGGGATGGCAGACTTTTGATGACTGCTTCCATTTCCTTAGGAGATAAGACTATTTAAATTGTTTATCTGATCTTCATTTAACTATGGTATGTGAAATCTATCAAAAAATTCTTCCATTTCCTTTAGATTTTCCAAATTTTATGGAGTGCAGTCTTTTGAAGTAAGACCTAATGAGTCTTAGGATTACCCCAGTGTCTGTTCCTAGGTCCCCATTTCATTTTTTATTTAGTTTGTGTACTATATTTCTGCCTTTTAGTTAATTTGGCTAGGGGCTTGTCAATCTTGTTCATTTTCTCAAAGAATCAGATCTTGGTTTTGTTCATTCTTTGGATTGTTCTCTTTGTTCCCAATTCATTGATTTCAGCCCTGAGTTTGATTGTTTCCTACCATCTACTCCTCTTGGATGTGTTTGATTATTTTCTTCTAAAGCTTTCATGTGAGCTGTTAAGTGCTAGTATGGGATCTCTCCACTTTCATGAAGGCATTTTGTGCTATGAATTTTCCTCTTAGCACTGCTTTCATGGTGTCCATAAGTTTGGGTATGCTGTGACTTCATTTTCTTTGAATTTGGGGAAGTCTTTAATTTATTTATTTATTTCTTCCTTGACCCATTGGTCATTGAACAAGGAGGTGTTCAATCTCCTTGTGCATGTAGGCTTTTTGTTATTTGTGTTGCTGTTGAGGTATAGCTTTAATCCATGGTAATCTAATAAATAACAATGGGTTAATTCAATTTCCTTGTATCAGTTGAGGTTTGCTTTGTTATTGACTATATGGCCAATTTTGGAGAATGTTCTGTTCAGCGCTGAGAAGAACACTCTTTTATTTCAGTGAAAAGTTCTGTAGTCATTGATTAGGTCCATTTGATTAATGACCTCTGTTAATTTCATTATTTCTCTATTTATTTCTGCTTCAATGATCTGTCTACTGATGAGGGAGAGGTGTTGAAATCTCCCACTATTAGTCTGTGGAGATTGATGTGTGGTTTAAGCTTTAATGGTGTTTCTTTTACAAATGCAGGTGCACTTCTATTTGGGCATTTATGTTCGGAATTTAGATGTCCTCTTGTTGGAATTTTTGTTTGATTAGTATAATGTGTCCTTCATCTCTTTTGACCAATTTTGGTTGAAAGACTGTTTAATTAGATACTAGAATGGCTACTTTAGAAAGTTTCTTGGGTCTGTTTGCTTGGTTAACATTTTTCCAGCCCTTTATTCTGAGGTAATGTGTATCTTTGTCTCTGAGGTGTATTTCTCATGTGCAGCAGAATGTTGGATCCTATTTACACATCCATTCTGTTAGGCTGTGTCTTTTTATTGGACAGTTGAGTCCATTGATATTGGTCAATATTACTGACCAACGATTGTTAGTTCCTTTTATTGTGGTGTAGTTAGTGATAGTGTGTTTGTGGGCTTGTCTTCTTTTGATTTTGTTGTTGTGAAGTTATCTATACCTTGTGTTTTCTTGGGTATAGTTGACCTCCTCATTGGGTTGGAGTTTTCCTTCTAGTATCCTCTGAAGAGCTGGGTTGGTATATAGATATTGTTTAAATTTGATTTTGTCTTAGAATGTCTTGTTTTCTCCCTCTTTTGTGATTGAAAGTTTTGCTAGATATAGTAGTCTGCACTGGCAACTGTGGTCTCTTAGTGTCTGCATGACATCTGGCCAGGCCCTTCTGGCTTTAATAGTTGAGAAGTCACAGTCTTATATGTCTGCCTTTATAAGTTACTTGGCCTATTTGCCTTGTTGCTTTTAATATTTTTCTTTGCTCTGTAGGTTTTGTGTTTTAATTATTACTAGTAGTACAGCTGTCACCAATCCCTTTCAGTACTAGAGAATAATCCTATTTCTAGTATCCCAGTTATTTATAATTTGTTTCACAGAAGGCAAATGCATCTAATATGAAATCATGACCTCTTTAAAACTCCTTAGATCTATCATTTCTACAAGATGCCATGCTATCTTATCATAGCCTTCTTCCCAACATTAATAGGTATATGCTATGAGACTGCTAAGTAATCACGGTTGGTTTGAGAGTAACCCTTTCTCTCAAAACTGTCTGCTTCATCAGACTACCCTCCTGCCTTTTCAGCTTTTCTCTGACTTGATTACCCTCCAGTACAGTTTCTTTTCTTAGTTAATTAATACATTTATTCAGTTTACATCCTGATCATAGCTTTCTCCTCTTTTCTTGTTCCCACTGTCCCTCATTCTTTCCCCTACCCCTTACCCTATTCCTCAGAAAAGGGGATCCAACCCCACCAACTCACCACAGCACATCAAGTAGCATCAGGACTGAGCACATTCTCTTCCCCTGTGGCATGGCAAGCAGCCCCACCTGAGGGAAGTGAGCAAAAATCAGAAAACAGAGTCCACATCAGAGACCACTCCCACTCCCCTTACTAAGGGACTCACATGAATCCCAACTTGCTCATCAGCTATAGGTCCAGCCCACGCAGGGTTCTTAGTTGATTCTTCAGTCTCCACAAAGACCACCAGTCCAGTTTCTTTCCTTCTTCCTCCTTGCAAGACAATCCTTACTAAGCTAGATAATCTAGACTAATTGGTGAGTCTCAGGCCAATAAGAGACCATGACTCAAAGGAAGTAAACAGAATTCCTGAGCATGACATACCTGAGGTTGTGTTCTAACTTCTGTAATGTGTACATGCACATGAACACACACACACACACAGAGAGAGAGAGAGAGAGAGAGAGAGAGAGAGAGAGAGAGAGAGCGCACTAGTCTCCAAGAAATATGTTTAACCACCAAAAACATGGATGGGAAAGGCAGCCTAAATGGTTAAGAGCAGTCAGATCTTGCCCTTCCACAGTTCCAAGACCCCACAGGAAGTGTCTTACAGCTGCCATTAACTCCAGCTGTAGGAATTCTGTTAGATATTCAAGCTGACTGGAGCAACAGGGAAAGCCTTCTCTGCCAGACTCCCTTTGTTATCTTTGTAAGCATTATAAACTTTGTATATAGGAAAGTGTCTAGGACCCTGCCTGGGAACTCTAGCAGTGAGTCTAGGCTGCTTCAAGTTTTGCCTCTGAGACCCTGCCACATCTTCCCCTGGGTGCCCCCTCTTCAGCTATTCAGCTCTCCTAGGTGCTACCCTCTGTGGTCCCTGAAAGAGATGTTTGGATTTTCAGGCTGTGCTGCTGGCCTCTGTACACCTTCAGATGGCAACACCTGAGGACTTCAGAGCAGCTGAGGTCAAGTCTTGACAACCTTAGGACCTGAGATCAGATTCCTAGAATAAATGAGCAGTTGAAGTCCCAGAATAAGTAACAGTACATGAGGCCTCAGTTATGGCTGTTGCAGACAGAGTACTCAGTGGTAGGGAGGCCTGTTCTACTGGAGCTAGTCTATGAGCTCCATGCCATCTCTGTGGCAACAATGTATAAACTAGCCATTCTCCTGAAGCAGAGAGGTTTATGTCATGTGGAACTGCCAGCCAGGGACCAGGACCAGGAATCTGACCCCTTAGTATAAGTTTATTGTTTAGTTAAGGAAAGTTTTTGTTATTGTTGTTGTTTAGCTTAGAATTCAAGTCTATGTAAACCCCTTGAGGCATGAGTTAATAGATCCCCTCCCGCACATATCTTTAACTGTCATAGTTACATCTCCATCCTCTAACTGTCACAACGGCCATCCCTAGCTCCTCAGTGGGACCATACCAGATTTATGCTAATTATTTGGTGAAAAGGCTGAACAAAACCCCACAAATCCTTAATCTCCCACAAGCTCAGGACTTGAAATCCCTCTGTCCTAAAAAGCTTCACTGCCTAAAAGTCCTATGTAAAGGTTGTTTGCTCAGTCTGCTGCTGTCTTCTCCTGGAAGCAGAGGCAGCCACTGTAGATCTGTCCCTCTACTGCCTGATGTGACTCTTTTATCAGAAGAAGCCAAGCAGCCCAGAAGAGAAGAAGCAAAGAAGGAGTAGGCTTGGGCTTCTGAGATCCTCAGTCTAGCTGGAGTTGGGGAAAATCTCCCTTGGCAGCTGCAATGGCTGGAAAAGGAGTGGGGCTAAGGCCCCTGAGTACCTCAGCTCAGCTGGAGATATTCTCCCTTGGGAGATGCAATGTCTCTGCTGAGGAAGGCTCCTCTCAGAGCTGTGTGGTTCCCAGGCTTCACATATTGGGTTTCTTGGGTATCTTTCCACCCAAGCAGGAAGGCAAACATTCCAACCTTCTTTCTTGGCCTCCCATATGCACCTGTACTAATGTGGTATATTTTCACACAGACATACACATCAATAATATTAAATCTTGATTAAAAAGTCATACAGGGACTGAGAGTCAAATGATAGAAGTCAATCTATAAAGAAAATAGAAGATGAAAATCAACTGGTGTCCTTATTCTGCTATCTGATAAAGCAGACTTGAAAATTAGAAGAGATAGAGGCCACTACATACTGTCATGGTGACTAGAGTTGGGGTTTGGTCTGGTGCTCTGTGTATTCATATGATAAATTCTGACCCCCAAGATTTCTGCTGTGTAAACTTTGCTCATCATTTATCTCTGGTTAGCTAAAAAAAAAAGGGGGGCTGGACAGCCTGTAACTGGGCAGAAAAAATAGATGGGACTTTGATTCCTGGGCTTGTGGTCTCAGCTAGAAAGCATGAAGCAGGAAAATGGAGGAGAAGAAAGGAAGAAGATGGGTAGAGTAGACATGCTCTATGTGTTGTTGTTTGTATTGTTTTCTTGTGGTGTGGAGACACAGGGCTGTTAGAGGGCTACCCTGTAGGGTAAAGCTCACCATCTGATCCATGATGATCCCCAAAAAGAACATACAAAGACAACCCAAGAACCAACAGAACACAGACACACAGAGACACTACTAGGTTCCCCTGGGATTGAGAGAAGGGAAATCTAAACCAGTGGCAGCTTATCCTTAATCAGGCTCTGCCTAGTGGAAGCAACCTGTTCTCAGGCACAAAAACCAGAAACAGAGTGGAGCTTTCCTGCTCTACCAGGTAGTGGTCTGGAGCATTTTCAGAACCCCCTGATTTGGAGGGATTTTGTGAGTCTGCTCTACCTCCTTCAGCCTCCAGATTGTGCTCAAGCACCAGAATTCCAACCAGCCCAACACAAAGACAAGACAGAGGCATGCCCCAACTCATTGATTGGTGGAGAACAGCACACACTCTTCCTGGAAGAGTGTCTCCAGAAATCCCAGACAAGTCCCCAACTGTAAAGTTCTGAGAATTACCAAAGGAAGATCCCAGTCTCAAATAGTATATAAAAACAAAGGGTGTTTATTCTGTAGAAACAGCATGTAATACAGGGTCAACCATCCATACAAAATGTTGATGAACCAGAGGGAAATATCTCAGGTACCTTTAAAAGTCTCTAGGGGAATACTATCTGTGACTGGTGCCTGTGGAAGCTGCTTGGGTCCAGCCACAGGCCTTTTAGCAAGTCCAATCTCCTCATTCCTCCCTTGAGTACTATTCCATCTCAAATCCTTGAATGGGATTTAAAGCCTAGTACTAGAATTTCAATATCGTAAGTTAAACAGTAGGGATCCAATTGGGCTCTCTGACCCTATACAATTGTGGAGATCAAAGAGCTGTTATCTGCACTCACCCAGTAGCTGACACAGTTTTCCATTTTAGTACAGTCCCACAGTCATCACTCAGATGTCACACAGCACCTTTAGTTTCCTGCACAGAGAGAGAAAACATAAGAGCTGATGGATCTGTGGATAGCCTCAAAATTAATAGCAAGCAGCAAGAGCTAGACCTAGTAGGGTATATGTGAATCCCACCACATGCTGCTGAAAAGGAAACTTAAGAAGACCTGGAGCCAAGCCTGGGAAAAGATCTTCACCAACCCTTCATCTGACAAAGGTCTCATATCCAAAATATATAAAGAACTCAAGAAATTAAACACCACCAAACCAAATAACCCAATAGAGAAATGGGGCACAGAACTAAACAGAGAATTCTCATCAGAGGATTATCAAATGGCTGAGAAACACTTAAAGAAATGCTCGACCTTCTTAGTCATCAGAGAAATGCAAATCAAAACGACACTGAGATTCCATCTTACACCCATCAGAATGGCTAAGATCAATAACTCAACTGACACCACATGCTAGCGAGGGTGTGGAGAAAGAGGAACACTCCTTCATTGCTGGTGGGAATACAAACTAGTACAACCACTTTGGAAAGCTATCTGGCACTTTCTCAGAAAAATGGGAATAGGACTTCCTCAAGACCCAGCTATTCCACTCCTTGGAATATACCCAGAGGATGTACTACTATACAACAGGGACATATGCTCAACCATGTTCATAGCTGCCTTATTCATAATAGCCAGAACTTGGAAACAACCTACGTGTCCCTCAGTAGAAGAATGGAAGAAACTGTGGGACATCTACACTATGGAATACTACTCAGCTATTAAAAACAAGGAATTTCCAAAATTTGTGGACAAATGGATTGAACTAGAAATGGTCATAATGAGTGAGTTCACACAGAAGCAAAAAGAGCTAAATTGTATATACTCACTTATATCGAGACACTAGTCCAAGGTGTACGTCCCCGTGAAAAACTGTACCTACCAGGAAAGTGGGTAAGAGGGGAGGACATCCTATTGAGACTTTAGGTGTGAGAAGCCTGGGAGAATGAGGAAATAGAAGGATCCAGTGGGTCCTGGAAAATTACAGGCGAGTCTGGGCCCTGGGGTCCTCTGCAAACTATGGCAACAGCCAAGGAAAATATAGGCAGTAAACCTCGAACCCCTACCCAGACTAGCCAATGGACAGGACATTCTCCACTGTTGAGTGGAGAAGAAGATCTGACTTTCACACAAACTCTGGTGCCCCATATTTGAACATGTCCCTTGGATGGAGATGCCTGGTAGCACTCAGAGGAAGGATAATAGGTCACCAAGGAAAGACTTGATACCCTATGAACATATACAGGGGGAGGAGGTCCCCCTCAGACACAGACATAGGGGAGGGGAGGGGAGTAGGGGGGAAGTGGGAGGAAGGGAGGAATGGGAGGATACAAGGGATGGGCTAACAACTGAGATGTAATATGAATAAATTAATAAAAAATACATTTAAAAAAATAAAGATGTTTCATTATTAAAAGGATCTCTTGACAGTGAGACATGTCAGCTCCTGGCAGCACGTCCAACCTATTTCAAAGATGATGATAGGAATTGAAAACCCTTCATATGGAGTTTGCTTCAAAAGTGTCAAACTAACCACTGGATTAAAAAAGTGGACTTGATTCAGCTGCAGCCAGCAATATTGTCTAAACTGTGAACAAAGTGGAGATGCATGGAAGTTGACTGCTGAGTTTTGCCAACACAAAGTAGGTAGCCAGTCCTTCATAATTCCTGGTTCTCAAAAAAGTATGTCATATACTGGCAAGAAGGCCGAAGGTGATGCCCCAATGTAACTGAGGAATCTTGAAGCCATGAATAGCTGTCAATTCTGTAATTTTGGGAGCTGCTTCTTATGCACTTTCTGCATACTCAGGTAATATCTATTCCTTTTCAAGTCTCTAATGATGTTGAATACTAGATAGTTTTAGTCTCTCTATTAAATTTAAGTTGTTTGGGGATTTAAGAAAATTGGGTGTTTTCAAGACAGGATTTCTCTGTGGAGCTTTGGCTGTCATGGACTAACTTTGTAGTCCAGGCTGGCCTCGAACTCACAGAGACCCACTTGTCTCTGCCTCCCAAGTTCTGGGATTATAGGCATATTACATTGCCCCAAGCAGGAAAATGTCTTTAAAGATATTTTTAAGTTTAAATAGGTTTTTAAGGATAATACATGAAGGAGAGATAAACATGTTTTTTGTTTAGATCACAAGTGGGGGATGAGAAAAAGACTTGTGAGAGAGCTGGTGATGTTTATCTCCTTAGAAGTTGAACCACTACGTGAGGGAGATTGATTGTTACCCAGCTGAAAAACACCCTTAAACAAATTCTAAGAGGAGATATAAATGAGAGCCAAACACAGGACGCAGGGCCTTTGGAGACTTGACATAGTTTTGCTTGTTCATCACTCCACCTTGAGATGCTCCTAGAGAGAACCACTGGAGGGAAGGCTTAGGGGTTCCAGGCTCCAGCTGGGCCTCCTTGTCCCAGTTGCTCCAGGTTCCAGCAGAATAAGTCCTGCTGATTATGCCAAGAGAATCGTTCCTCAGAACTGATATCCTTGCGCTTTCATTATTGTATTCTTTAATCTCCTTTTCTATTGTTTAGGTTAGTCAGGTTATAAGTGAGGTACTCTGTTAATAAGTTCATAATAAAATATATTTGTTTTAAAAAATTGAGCCTACAAATACATGCAAGCTTCATAGAAAATAATTTAAAACAGAACTCTGAATGAACTCACCAAGATAGAAGAAAATGTTTTTTGAATATATTTTTAGGTTTAAGTAGGTTTTTAGGTTGATACATGCAAGCTTCTTAAAAAAATAATTTAAGACATAACTCTAAACTCACCAAGATAGAATAGATAGTAGAGTACTTTCTTTTAAGTTTCCAAATACAAATGTAACAGACACTGCAAATGCAATTCTTACATGATAGTTTTGATAATTGTTTCATAACTGTTCATATTGTATATATCTTATTGTTGAGGGGGAGATGTTGGGGGATGGTCTTGTGCAGTGTTTTCAGATGCTGATTTTTGTGCCCCAAGATCTGGTTGCAGTATGGACATGGGTATTGCCCTTTCTATGATGAATCTCTTGTATCAATGTTATTTAAAGGTTGCTTCCCAAACACTCCTTCATTGCTGGTAGGAATGCAAACTAGTACACCCACTTTGGAAATCTACTGGCGCTTTCTCAGAAAAATGGGAATAGGGCTTCCTCAAGACCCAGCTATTCCACTCCTTGGAATATACCCAGAAAATGCTCTACCACACAACAGGGACCATGTTCATAGCTGCCTTATTCACAATGACCAGAACATGGAAACAGCCTAAGTGTGCCTCAGTAGAGGAATGGATAAGGAAACTGGTGCATTTACAATATGGAATACTATTCAGCTATTAAAAACAAGGAATTCCCAAAATTTGTGGACAAATGGATTGAACTAGAAATTATCATAATGAGTGAGTTCACCCAGAAGCAAAAAGAGACAAATGGTATATACTCACTTATATCGAGACACTAGCCCAAGGGGTATGTCTCATGAAAGACTTTACTTACCAGGAAAGTGGGTCAGAGGGGAGGACATCCTATTGGGACTTTAGATGAGAGAAGCATGGGAAAATGGGGAAATAGAAGGATCCAGAAGGTCCTGGAAACCTACAAGAAGAACATTATGATGGGAAGATCTGGGTCCTGGGGCCCTGCTCAAACTATGGCACCAGCCAAGGAAAATATAAGCAGTAAACTTTGAACCCCTACCCAGACCTAGCCGATGCCCAGGACATCTCCACCCTTGAATGGAGAGTGGGGTCTGACTTTCATACAAACTCTGGTGTCCCATTTCTTACCACATCCCCTTGATGGGGAGGACTGGTGGCACTCAAAGGGAGGATAACCGGTCACCAAGGAGAGACTTGATACCCTATGAGCATATACAGGGGGAGGAGGTCCCCCTCAGTCACAGACATAGGGGAGGGGAGTAGGGGGAAGCAGGAGGGAGGGAGGAATGGGAGGATACAAGGGATGGGATAACAATTGAGATGTAATATGAGTGAAATAATAAAATATTTTTTAAAAGCAGGAGAAAAAAAGAATTTTTAAAAAAGGATGCTTCTCAATTATCGGATTGGTTAACAAAAAACTGAACATCCAGTGACTGGGCAGAGGAGACAGGAGGGGTGGTCTCAGTGAGAACAAGGAGGCGCCATGAGGAGTTCATCATGGGGACAAAGTTGCAGCAGAAGGTCAAGGCAATACTGAGATGGCAACTAAAAAATTATGTGGCTGGGAGGTAGCCAGACTAGTATAATTGGGTTAGAATAGATAAATACCTTCCTAGTTATAGTGCTTTAAAGCTTATTGAATAACTCTAATAGGTCTATGTATCAATTATTTGGGAGCTAGGGAGGGATTTTAAAAAATGCTCCGACTAATACTATAATTCAACAATTTCCATTTGGAGATTTTCACTCTCAAAAAAACTTCATCTGGCAGATTCCAGCACTGGAGGTGCCTATGCTGCTGAGTGTCTGATCTGATCAGTGCATGGAGCATTGCTTCCCAGGAGAGAGTAAGAGAGAACAAGATTCAGTTCAGCAGAGAACAATCTACAAATGCACATTTGAGACATGTTTGTCACAAGGTGTTATTATTGAAAAATAGCATTCTGCTACAGATTTTTGTTACTTTTTAACCTTAGGTGGAAATTTTAAATCTGTGTGGGAGAGAGTGGGAGAGGGAGAGGGAGAGAGAGTAAGAGAGAGGGGGTGGGAGATTGGAGGTACATGTATACTGAGGAAGAACAGAATAAAATTTTAGATGTCATCCTTCTTCTTCCACTTCGTTTTGGACAGGATCACTTGTTTTTCTTCACTTTGTGTACCAGGGAAGCTTTTCAGAAGTCTAGGGTTCTCTCATCACCACCTCCCATCTCCCTGTAAGATTGTTAGGGTTATAGATGTGTGCTTATGTTTACATGGGTCTTGAGGATCTGAACTCAGGGTCTCATGTAAGCACAGCAGGTGCTTTCCCACAGAGTCACACACCAGTCATAGGGTGAATATTTTTGACACTTAAGTCAAGGTAGCAATATGTTTTTATTATGGCAAAGCACACAGAACATACACAATTGTCATTCTGAACATTCTAACTGCAGTGGAGGGGCAAGACACAGTCCTGTTATTGTGCAACCATAACAACCATCCCTCTGAAGCACTTTGTTTTATTCCTGAGTCAAACCTTTGTCCATAGAGAAAAAGAGTCTCTTTTAGTCTTTCAGTCTTACAGATGATTTTTATCTCAGGGAATCTACCAACAGTATGTTTGGCTTTTTATAAATTTATTAACACAACACTTGTTCTGTCACTGACTTGTTTTACTTAAAGTCATAGCTTCAGGGTTTGTCTAAGTTGCACCATGTGCTGGAACTACCTTATGTTCTGTTCATGTCTTCTGAAAGTTCCAGGCTGTGGGTTGTTTCCACACTTAAATGCTTGTTTGTTTGTTTGTTATTTGTTTGGTGTTTTGAGGCAGGGTTCCTCTGTGTAGTTCCAGCTGTCCTGGAACTCACTCTGTGGATCAGGCTGTCCTCAAAGTCACAGAGCTCTGTCTGCCTCTGATTACAAAGTGCTTGCATTAAGTCATGCACTACCACCCAGTGAATAGTATGTAAAGCTATAAGAAAGTTAAAAGTAGTATTATAAGCACTGTTGTTCAAAAGACTATGCTGCTATGCTGTGAGGGGTCCCTACATATAGTTTTACCCCTCCCCCCTCTCTCTGTGTTCTGCATCATGTTATTATTTATGATAAGAAGTGTTTACTTATCTACTTTGCCAAAATGAAAATAACTAAGGCAACTGAAATGTAAAATGTGTTTAAGATGGTCAAAGTGCTAAGAATAAATAACACTGGGTGCCCAACATCTGGGTCACAGGGCACATCATGGAAGAGCAGGTGGAAAGAACATAAGGTCTGGAAAATTCTGACATCTGTACATGACATGGCTAGCTAGGGTTACCTTATAAGAGCAAGCTAGCTAAAATTCTAGCATGTATTAGGGAAGAACCCATAAAGCATCGTCCCTATAAAATGAGATATTATCAGGGATGTCTGCTGCAGGAGAGAGAATTACTCTTTTTTGGGGATCTGGCCACTGGCAGGTTGTTCATGACCCAGTAGATGGACACATATATGCCCAGATGGGTAGCACTAGCTGGATTTGGCTAGCTTGCTTTTCTGTTGTAATAAAAAACACTCTGACCAATAGCAATTTGGAGAAGGAAAGGAAGTATTTCACCTTACAGGTTGCAGTCAATTGTTGAGATAGGTCAGGGTGTGAAATCAGCAAGTTTGAAGCAGACACCATGGAGAAATGCTGTTTACTGGCTTGGTCTCAGGCTCTTTCTTACCTGGATTTGCTATACAACTCAGGCCCACATGCTGCCACCCAGGGTTGGCCTGGTCAGTCCACATCAATCATTAGTCAAGAGAACCTCTCACATACTTGACCAGTCAGATCAAGACAATACTTAAGCTGAGGTCCCCACTTCCCAGATGACGCTAGGTTATGTCAGGTTGACAATGAAACTAACCAGAAAACAGTGTTTTTTTAAGGGAGACATGAATTTGGGAGGAAGATATAGAACACTAGGGGGAGCTAGAGGGAGGTAGTGGTGAGTGGATATACACAACAGATTTTATAAGTGTATAAATTTATGAACTCAAATTATATATATATAAACATATATGTATATATATATAATTTGACATATATATGTATATGTGTCAGATATATGTCTGCTAACCAATTAATTTTCAGAAATCCTTCTCAGTGCTTTTCTCTCTGAGATTTCTTTTTTTTTTTAACTTTATTAATTTATTCTTGTTACATCTCAATGATTATCCCATCCCTTGTATCCTCCCATTCTTCCCTCCCTCCCATTTTCCCCTTATTCCCCTCCCCTATGACTGTTCCTGAGGGGGATTACCTCCCCCTGTATATGTTCATAGGGTATCAAGTCTCTTCTTGGTAACCTGCTGTCCTTCTTCTGAGTGCCACCAGGTCTCCCCCTCCAGGGGACATGATCATATATAATTTGATCCAAGGGAATGGATTAATTTTAAGGTCTATATTACAACCAATTATTGGATAACAACTTTTTCAGGAGTCAAAATCTTACTTAACTTTTTTCATTCTCAAAATTCTATTTCTAAGCCCTTAAAAAATCATAACCCTTTCTTTGTAGTTAATAGTAGTTGTTAACCAATTATGTTATTTCTGTTCACTGAAGTCTGTTCTGTCCATCTGTCTACCTGTTTATGAACGACAGTCAATTCTACTCCAGTTCTCTGTTTTCTTGTGTGTGGTCTTAGAAAGTAATTGCAGGACCAAAATGGGGAAACAAGTTACCATCTAACTCAGTTTCCGTGTATTTTACTAAGACAATTGTAAAACAAAAGTTAGTAAAGCTGTCTCAAGGGGTAGGAAGAGATAACTGCCTTGTTACCCTTGTCAAACCATTTCTACTGAGCGTTTTTATACTGGTTTAAAAATCACTGGCAGTGTTGAGCTCTGTTGTTTTGCATGGTGCCACAACACAGTTTCCCACTATCCCACTTTAAAATGGTCTCAATTTGACAGCTCGCTCTCGGCTGAAACCCTTATGCTGACTAGTATTTTATAAAGGTCTGTTCTTTGGCAAAAATAAAAAAATTTTAAAAAATTAAAAAATAAATAAATTTATGAACTCTCAAAACATTAAAAATGTTATTTTAAAAGAAATAAAAGTATATAAAGCTATAAAAAATTTCAAAGTAGTATAGATTAAACTTTGATGTAACAAATGAGTGTTATGTTCCATGGTTTCCTTGAAGACATGGAGAAAGATAAAATATTTGCAACATTTCAAAAGGCACGTAGTTTAATTTTCTCTTTCATATCTGTCATTCACACATATTAAGGTAGTTTTAATAGAAAAAACACAACCCCATATTTTCATTTAGACCAAAGAGCATATGCATTACTCCATCATTAGTAGTTGTGTCAGTACATGGGCACATCATAAGCAAACTTATGAACACTAAATTAGATATTTCCTGTCCTGCCACACATGGACCCAGAAAAGTTGATTGTACGTATTTCAATGCTGATGAACACGAAAGGACTGAATGCCGCGTAGCTGTGGGCCACAAGAATCTGGATACAGTAAAATATAGGATGATCATTCAATGTGGTTCTTGAGTAGGAGATAATGCCGTCCAAGATGGACATGACCACAAAGAAACTCACAAGCATCAGGATGGTCCGGGTGGCCTTTTGCTCTGGGGATGCTTTTGGAGAAAGGCTGGTGCTGTGAAGATGGCGGGCTTGCTTCCTGTGTCTGCACAAGAGAGCCACCATGTACCCACTGGCGAGGGCCATAAGACTGATGAGAAAGGCTTCCCTGAGGGTTAACAGTGCAGAAAATATATGTCTCATCAGATAACTCATGGGTAAAAGAGAGCAAGAATTTGTAACATACATGAAGTTATCTGAGGTTAAATTGGTAGTGGCAACAATCGTTATTAAGAGATGACTGCTAATGGATATGTAGAGAATACTCAAAAGAAGAAGAAAACACAAATTATAATATAGGGGTTTCTGTTTGAACTTTGCTACGCAGGATCTCCTGGGGCTGAGGGTGATGGCCTGAAGAACACTTAGCAGGCAGGTGGTACAAAGGGAGAGGCCCCTAAAACTCCTGTGTAAGTGGATAATGGATTTGCATGTGATGTCATCCCACCCACTTGAAGACTCAAAAATGTCCATATCTATGAATCCCTTGATCACTAGCATCAGCAGGTGGATTAGGGCCAAGAGACCAATGGACAAGTCAGTGGGTTTGGGCCTGTGCCCACGAATGAACTTCAGGATGTGGATGAGAAGAAGGAAGCTATTGGCTGAGATCCCAATGCCAATTTCAAAGAAAACAATGTTCTTTATGTTAGAATTAGTGTGGAGTCTGCTGTTCTTATTCATCTTATGTGGCAACAAACAGTGGCTGAGGAGAGAGCACAACCTTGGTCATCACTCCCTGACAGACCTGCTGCCCTTACCTTATTCCACTGAAGATCTCTGCTCCACCTCCCACGGACCATGTTCCCACTGTCACTTTTACTAAGCTGAGCCACAGCTGGATCCTGTGCCCCATGGCAGTTGCATCAGTGTGTGTGCTCATTCAGCATTAAAAACTGCACAGCAGAAATTGTCTTTTCTTATTTCACAAGTTTGGGTCTTTCTGGATCAGGTGAAGCATCTTACATGGTTTTCATCCACAACATCTTGATTGCCAGGTACAAAACAGACAGAATTTTCCTATTTTGTGTGAGTTTGAGTAAGGAGGGTTGTGTAAAAGAAAGAAACCAGCCCTTCCCAGTGAAAGAGGTCCATGGATTGGGTATACACTGATTCTAGTCAGGTCTGTCTTTACTCTGTTTGTTTATTATAAAACCAAACTTCTTAAAATATTTCTGTAGCAAATGTTGGGGATGATGACCTATGAACCAGCTGTTTCTCATTCCATTCACAGTCCCTGTTTCCTCCAGGTGTGACCTTGAACACTCTAAGGCTCCAGTCCTCTCCTCTTGAGCATATGGACAGAGTGTGCCTGTATCAGGGAGACACTAGGTGTGCAACAACATGATGTTTGCACACCATCATGGAGTGTTTGATCACATGATGGTCTCTGTGGATGTTTTGTCTGTGATCTTCTCACACAGTGCCCTAGGTTTGTGCTCTGGGAGAGGTAAGGCAGCTCATAGTGACTGGACAGCTCTGTCACTACCTGAAACAGAGAAGATAAAAGATAAATTACAGAACAGCAGAACACTGGAGTGGACTCCTTTCCAGAGAGCCCTAGTGGACAAGTCAATCTTTGAGCGCTGCTCTCTAACTGCACCTTCCAGGTTTCTGATCTCACTCTGGAGCCACTTCCAAGAGCAGGGCAAAGTGGGCAGATGTCAGCAGGAGCTGACACGTTCCACGACCTGCTCCTTCAGCATGAGAAGTCAGGGGGTAAATAGAACTACTGCTATAACAGACTTGGGTTATCCCATATTACAGAACTTGAGGAAAGTGGTCCAACTCGGTCTTGAAAGACAGGCTCCGCAGGAGTCTACGGTCCCTCTCCCCATAACTGAGCAGTGATATCTCTCCAGACTCTGATATACCAGCTTCAAATTTATTTTAGGAAATGTGATGGTTGAATGAGAATGGTCCCCATATATTTGAATTCTTTGTCCTCAGTTGGTAGATGTGTTTTGAAAATATTAGAATGTATGGCCTTGTTGAAGAAAGTGTCACTGGGGGTGGACTTTGAAATTTCAAGAGCCCACACCAGGAGCTTGGTCATATTCATATTCTCTCTCTTTTTCTCTCCCTCTCTCTGTCTCTGTCTGTCTGTCTGTCTGTCTGTCTGTCTGTCTCTCTCTCTCTCTCTCTCTCTCTCTCTCTCTCTCTCTCTCTCTCTCTCTCTCTCTGTCTCTGTGTGTGTGTGTGTGTGTGTGTGTGTGTGTCCCTTTCCTTCTCCCTCCCCTTCTCCCTCTCCCTCCCTCTCCCTTTCTTCCCTTCCTCTCCTCTTCTCACTCTCACTCTCCCTCTCTCTCCCTCCCTCCCTCCTTCTTTGCCTCCTCCTTGTAGATCACATATAAACACTGTTACTATTTTAGCACCATTCCTGCCTGACTCCACACTTCCTGCCATGGTGATTATGGGCTCACCTTCTGAAACTGCAAGCCTCCATTTAAGCCAATGGTTCTCAACCTATGGGTTGCAACCCCTTTGGGGAGTCAAACAACCCTTTTGCATATCAAATATTTTCATTATGATTCCTAACAGTAGCAAAATCATACTTATGAAGTAGCAATGAAATAATATTATGTTTGGGTAGGTCATCGCCACATGAAGAACTGTATTAAAGTGTTGCAGCATTAGGAAAGATACAAACCACTGAATTTAATGCTTTCTTTTGTAAGTTGCCTTGGCCATAGTGTCTCTTAGCATGAATGGAACAGTAACTAGGACAGGAAATGTAGTGTTACTGACATTTTACATTATTTTTTAGTTAGATGCCTTGTATAGAACATGTCATATTGTTTTTGAAATTTCAATTGCATAATAAAAATGTATCACTGAAAGTCAAGGGTATAGTGTGAAATTGATTTATACTTATTTAGACCATGTGACATTGAATTGGAAGATATTAAGGAGAGGCAAGGGGGATAAAATTCACAAGTACAGGGAACCACTTAAGGATTTAGGCCTGAGGCAGATGGTGAAAACACTTAACAAAGCAGATTTTCTGAAATAAAAAATTGTGTAGCATTGTTAGAAAAGGTTAACCCTTTATAAAACTATAGACCAAGTATTCCAGATAACAGTAGAGTATTGATTAAATGAGTGGTGTTTCCCCATAACATTGTGAAGTTATTTATAAAGCTTATAGGTTTGTTTTCCAAATCCAAGTCACAAGAGTCAGAACACAGTAGGTTGGGGGTAGTTCTGTTTTCCAATGATCAGGTAAAATGGCAGTTATCTCAATGTTGAAAAACTCAGACATTTGCGTTGTGCTGTGATAACCCAGGAAAACAAAGGAGAGACTGATAGGGCTCCATGGTTTCTAAGCTTTACTTACAAAGTTTTTATTACAAACTACATTTAGAAATGTCACCAGGAGCACATACTCTGAATGTCATTTTGTGATCTTTGTGCACTGAGTGGCAGGTTTATATTTATACACTTATTTCATGGAAGAAAATGCAGCTGTAGAGTCTAAACTAGTAGCTTGCACTACATATATGTCAGCACTGACTAACTAAGAAGTAAAGGAGGCACAACAAGGCCATTTGCTAAACTATGTTCATAGCAACCTTGTTCATAATAGCCAGAATCTGGAAACAACCTAAGTGTCCCTCAGTTGAAGAATGGATAAACTGTGGTACATTTGCACTATGGAATACTACTTGGCTATTAAAAACAAGGAAATTTTGAAATTTGCAGGCAAAATGAATGGAACTAGAAATGATCATCCTGAGTGAGTTAGCCCAGACCCAGAAAGACACATAAGGTTTATACTCACTTATAATTGGATACTAGCCCAACATGGATGTCCTCTGAGAGTCTTTGCTCAGTGGGGGTTGGGACAGATCCTGGGACTCACTATTGGGACTCCAGGTGAGAATGATATGGAAGAATAGGGAGATAAAAGGACCCATAGAGTCCAGGAACCCTACAAGAAGACCATCAGGGCTGGTGGATCTGAACCCAGGGGCCCTGCACAAACTGCTGTACCAACCAAGGACAATGCATACATTAGACCCCCTATCAAGATCTAGCAAATGGACAGCACATTCTCCATGGTTGTGGGGAGAGTGAGAACTACCTCTGACATGAACTCTGGTGCCCCCTATTTGACCATCTCTCCCTGGTGGGGAGGCCTTGCGGCACTCAGAGGTAGGAGAGGCAGGCTATCCAAATGAGACCTGATAGGCTGTGATCATATGGTGAGGGAGGAGGTCCCATTCTTTCACAGACCTAGGGGAGAGAAATAAGGTGAAAGAGGGAGGGAGGGGCAACAGGGAGGTACAAGTGAGGGGATAACAATTTGGATATAATCTGACAAAATTATTTTTAAAATGAAAAAAAAGAAGTAAAGGAGCTCCAAAATGCTTTCTCTCGTGTCGTTTCTGGAAATGTGTGTGTTTCTTTAATTCTGCAGAACTAACAAGAAAAGTAAAGAAAGGGAAAGAAATAAACAAAATTTTACCTTTATGAACACAACACATCAGACTGCCCAGGCAGTGAGCTCTCAGCTCTGTACAGTAGAACACAGGCTGCGCTATTTTCAGCATCACTTCAGAAACCACAGCAAACCTAAGTCTCTTAGGAAAGTCAGGAAAGTACCAAGCCGGTAATCCTCAGTGATACTCTCAACATCATGGCTTCAGAAATCCCTGCTTTGAAGCCATTGGGAATACCTTATTTTTGGAAGTGGAATTCCAAAGTACCAAAAGAGAAAATTTACAGTGACATGACTGCTTGTCAGCATGAACAGCAGCTTTCTCTAGTCATCTTGCTACCTCCAAATTATACGTACTATACAAATCTATCTAAATTTTATATAACAAAAATCAGTGCTGGGCAGTGGTGGTGCACACCTTTAATCTCAGAACTTGGAAGATAAACACAAGTGGATCTCTGAGTTCAAGACCAGTGTGGTCTACAGGGCAAGGTCCAGTATAGCCAGAGCTACACAGAGAAACCCTGTCTTGAAAAAATGAAAAACAAGACAAAACAATCAGTAAAGCATGCAGATTCTATGCAGATGTATAATTTCTACAGAAAATGTTCTGGTGAGTGTGAGCCCTCCTCAGGATCAAGCCACAAGGAATCCTCTAGCCTGCCTCCTCCCAGCTGCTCCTCATCAGCTTCCATCTGCCTAGCTGAGCATGGGTTAGGGCACCAGGAGATAGGACCCACACTACACTCTCAGATCTTCAGAATGACTTCAGGGTCACTCACCTAACAGATAGGGCAGGAGTAAGCTGTGACGGGCCTAGGGTAGCCTGTTGTGACATGCACTGTGATTGCACTTTACACAATGTAACAAAACAGGCTGCTTTCAAGAGACGTGAGATTCTGCACACAGCACCAGGGAAAACCGATTGGTGAAGTGGGTCCCTTTTTAAAAAAAAAAAAGGCTATACTAGAGACAAGGAAGGGAAGGCATTTGGGCAGATTAGGAAAAGGAAACTTGCACAGAGCAAGAAACGATAAAGAGGAACCTGCGCTTTCCTCAGTTAAAGCTGGTTGTGAAGGCTAAGGCTGCTCAGTGCAGAGGAATTAAACTCCCTGTGCTGCCTGAGTCTAAGAAGCCGAGACTTTAGCATTTGTGTCATCTCACAGTTAACCAAATCATGGACAAGCAACAATCCATAGGATCATCAAATAAAGGACGAATAGAGGTACCTCTACCAAATAGAGGTAGGTGACACTGGCCCTGCTTAATGAAAATAGCTTGAGGTCCATGTCCTTGTCCAAGATCCCTCATCTATGCAGCACTAAGGTCACGTTTCAGTCTTCGCAGCAGGCAGGCATGCTGCCATACAACATTGTCTGTGTCCCAGTTCAAGGGAGCTGTGAGGCCATGTGCATAGTGCTGACTGACAAGGGACAGAGCCCTGGAGGAAGAGGAAGTTACCAAAGATACCTGGATGTAAGGCTTGCTCAAGTCTATCTATCTGTGTGGACAGCTCCCCAAGTTTGAGGATGGAAACCTCACTTATACCAATCTAATGCCATCTTGAGGCATCTGAGTCACTCCTTTGGGCTTTATGGGAAAGATCAGAGGGAGGCCATTCTGGTGGATATAATGAATGATGGGGTGGAAGACCTTCACTGCAAATACACCACCCTCATCTACACCAAATAGGAGGATGGTAAGGATGACTATGTGAAGACCCTGCCTGGGCACTTCAAGCCTTTTGAGACTCTGCTGTTCCAGAATGAAGGAGGAAAAGCCTTCATCCTGGGTGACTAGATCTCCTTTGCCAATTACAAGGTTCCAGCCCCTGGCTGCCTGGACAACTTCCCCCAGCTCTCTGCCTATGTGGCCCGTCTCAGTGCTCATCCCAAGAACAGGACTTTCTGTCATCCCCCAACCATGTGAACCATCCCATCAATGGCAATAGCAAACGGCAGTGGATGGAAGAAAGGGGAGCAGTTTGTCCCCCTTTTTCCAAGTCTAATAAAGTTAAGACAGAAGAAGAAGAAAGGAAAATAAAATGGCTTGAGGGTGAGGTGACTCAGGCAGGATGTCTACCTTTGGCACAATCGCAACATTAAAACTACAAAGACACTGGGGAGAGATGGCTGGTACACCAGGGAAGGCAAGGCCATCGCCAAGCAGATGCCAGCACAGTTTCCAGAGATGCCAGAAATAAATGAACTGTGGGAATGCGATGCGCAGATCATGAAGAGCCTTGGGGCTAAGGAACTGCAGCTGCTTCAGAAAGACTGCATGAGAATTGCATTCTGAATCTTGCCACCTTTGTGGCTGGGTCTCTGAGATCACACTGTCGGTGAGAACGCCCCTCAGAACCAACCTCCAAAATCATCAAGAGCGGATGGCCTGGAGAAGCTGCAAGGCAGACTCCAGCCACAGCACTGGACCCCAGACCGGGCTGCAGCACACCGTGATTCCCTCATCACTCAGAGACACCTCGTGAGAGGCTTGGCTTTCCAGCTAAGTGACTGTGACCTCCCTCCCTGGGCACTCACTGCCTCAGTGACAAGAAAGGTTGGCCAGTTCCTTCTGGCCATCTCCTCACACAGGTTCATGAAGAGATGAGGTTTGGGAAAAACCAGAAAACCAGATAAAGACAGCAGGACAGATGGGGTAGTAGATATTTAATAATCCAGAAGCTGTTTCTATGTACCTGCTCTAGCTCCCAAATAAAAGATGCAGAGCCTTATTAGGTTTATTGACAAGCTTTAGGCTTAATACCTGAACAGATACTCTTTTATACTAACACTCTAAGCTAGTTTGCCTACTTTCATGCCACATGGCCCAAGTTACTTGCCATATTGGTCCTGCTTGGGATGTTTCTGGTCCATCAAGTTAATTCCTCATTGTGACATCCTCTCTCTAGCTCTTCTTCCTCTCCTCTCTCTCCCCCACCTCGTGGTCCCTACCTGAGTCCCAAAGCCCAGGAACAGAAGCTCTATCTACCTCTCTTCTGCCCAGGTACAATCTGTCTAGCTTTTTTTTTTTTATTAACCAATCAGAGATAACTGGGGAACAAATTTTATGCAACATTGCTCAGATTATTAGACAATGCACTCATCTGGACTGCAAGCGGATCTCTGGGCCCAGAATTCAGCATTTGTAGTCACAGAGCACCAGATCACCCCCCCCCCCAACAAGGTGCGGTTCAGTTCTCCAAAAGTTTCCTCAACGTGTGATTTATGTTTTTCCATTATAAAAAACTACATTAGTATATGAGGAAAACATAAAGAAAGGACAAAACACACAAGCGCTTCTTTCCAGGATGCCCTATTGCTGGTGTCAATGAGTCAGAGAATGGAGCCTGCCACTGTTCACTGTGATTTAATAGTTAGTGTCCTAGAAACCTCATTTTCATGGCTGCTCAGTGACAGTTCCCACCAGGCTGGCAGAGGCTAAAGGCTGACACCACTGATTTGTGATTTCTGATATTGAATTGAGAATAGTGACCATGAGCCAACTCTAGAAGGTACCTTGCAATCCTGTGAGGTCGCCCTCCATGGGATGAGGCTTCAAATCTGCAGCCTCCATTTCTTACAGAGACTTTTGGAGTTTTAATAGCTCACACTACAGAAGAACATATATCAGAATAGTTCTATTGCTTACCATGTGGCCCAAAGTTATTGATACACAACTGAGGGTGTTTAACGAAAACAAGATCTCCAGATCTTTCAATTCTTTGATAATTTGTCTTAGGAATAAATAAGTCAGTAAAATGTATGTAACTAGACAACTTATCCAGCTACTCTGTGTGAGTTATTTAATTCAGAGGAATGAATGTCAATTCCAAATTAATTTTGAGAGTCTTCAAAGAAATGGAGATCTTAAGAAGAAAATGTGTTTATTGGTAGTACAGAACACAGTCCCCTGTGCTGAGGGTCTGTCAGAGCTCAGCATCTCCCCTGCAGATGCTGAAAACCTCCCTGCATCCTAGTGTTCCTCCTCCCACAGCCTGCCTGGAACCCAACATCCTTCTGATGCTGCACTTGGGTGCAGGGCACTTACCCAGATGGACGTGACAGGAGGGGACTCTGCACCTGAGGAGATCCTGCACAGCTTAGTGAAGGGAGTCTAATGCATCTCTCAAGTTTGTTACTTTACTGTCAGTAGAAGGTGACAAGTTTCCGCTGGGGAGCACGGAGACCTGGCATCCCAGTGGAGCATCATCCCTGCCTGCTGATCTCACTCCCTGTGACCTGGATAACAGGCATCTGGGGAGGGCTGGGCACAAACTTTGTCTGAGCTCCCCTGACATGCCTGTAGAGGAATCGGTTGGCCCCATCATGTAAACAACCTGACTTTGTTCACTTTTGAACTCCAGATGTAATCAGTCCCATCCCACTTCATACTTTTTGATGTGTCTGCTCTGGGGTGAGAGATGACTTCCCATGGCTCTGAGGTTCTCTCCCTGGTTTTCATGCAGTGTTTGTTCTCTGTGTTTCAATTCCCATGGTCACCTTCAGGATTTGAGCTGTGAATGATGTTTACAAGTAAATTTAAGTTGAAGTGAAGTGAAAAAGTAGAGAAAAGAGGCAGAGCTGGAGGCTTGTGGCGATGCAGTCACAGGCAGATGAATGCTGCTGAGAAGCCTAGGTACCAGCCTCGTCCTCACTGATGCAGCAGAAAGTCTCACTCCTGAGATGAAGGAAACTCCCTGCAAGCGCTCTCCAACAGTCCATGTCATTTATATGAAGTTGCACTAAATATTAGGGACCTGGCAACAAAATAGAGCCCACCGGGCCACTGCTTACATTCAGGATGGCAAGAGCCTGTAATTCTAAAATTTGGGAGTAGAGACAGGAGAATTTGTGTTCAAGGCTGCATAGAAATCCCCTGTCAATAGAAACAGTCATTTTGGTGGGCTCATGAATAATTTAGGTATTAGAATTGGAAAACATGTTAAAACAGCCATTGCCAGTGTTAGAAATTAGCACAGATGTAAGGGTGAAAAGGTTAGTACTTCAGAGAGAACCAGAAATCTAGAAGGAACATAGTGCATACACAGAGACTGAAGACCAGACTTCCAGTCTCAAATGATTTTCAACAATGTGAATGAGCCAGTAAGTAAGTAGTGAAGACTGTGGAAGAGCTATAGGGACCTTCAAAACAAATTAACAGATGTCGATCATCATGCACAGTTCACTTCATCCCAAACTCCTCTGCCTTCTGCTTATGTCTGGCATGACATGGCCCATTGTTCACTGGTTTATAGCCAGGTACAGTGCCCCCTCTCCAGCAGCCCCAGAGAGGTGCTGGAGATGGTGTGGCAGAGGTGGGGCTGCTTTTTCAGGAAGCCAAGAAATGGCCCTTTGGAGAAGCCAGTGAGACCTGAACACACCCTGGTTCTGCTGTTGATGGGTGTGACTTTTGAAAAATGAGACACCTCACTGAATCTTGGTTTCATGACTTTAAATAGAAAGGAGCTGAAACCGCATTTAGTTCTGATGATTAAATAAGATAACACAAACACACTGATGGTCTGGATCACCCCTCCTCTGAGTGAAATTGGATGCTCAGATGAACAGTAACCATACCCACACAAACACCCAAAACCCACAAAAGAAAAATGAGCAAGAAACAAAGGAGCAAGAGCAGGAAGCCTGTGAGATGGTTCATCAGGCCTAAGGACTTGACTTCCATCCGTGTAACCCATGTAAAGGTGGAAGGAGAAAACTGAATCCATAGTGATGTCCTCTGATCTCTTTATGCATGGCATAGAATGTACATCCTGTTGTTGCACAACATTTTTACTAGGGAGATGTAACACATACTCACATAGGGAGCCTATACCAGACCAAAAGGCAGATATCATTGTTGGGAGTTAGTCTGGTGCTATGTGTATTCAGATGCTAAATTCTGTCCCACAAGATCTGGTTGTAGTCTAGATTAGTACATTCTCTTGTAAACCAAACAGTGTTGTGTAAACTTTGCTCCACAATTATCTCTGATTGGTTAGTAAAGAAAGCCTGGTCATCCTATAATTGGAAAGAAGTAGGCAGGGTTTCATTTCCCAGGCTTCGGGTCTCAGATAGGGCCCATGAGGCAGAAGAAAAAGGAAAAGGATGGAGAGGTGTGGCCTGATGGAGCAGAGCCAACCCACACAGGAACAACATTGGCAAATAATTTGGGGAGTACAGCTGGGACTAGCTTAGAAAAATAGTAGAAATTGTACCTGCCCAGTTATGGTGCTTAAATTGGTTAAATAAATCAATGGGTCTCTTTTTCAATTATTCAGGAGCTGGAGCTGGGTTAGAAAAGCCTTGTATAATTAATAGATTTTCTACAGTATATCACCATTGATGAGTCAATGAGTTTTATTGGGATTGCTTATGGGAAGATGGGTGAGGAGTTACTTGCAGGAACAGAAATGATTCCAAAATGCTGTATCACCAAAGCCCACCCCAGTGTGGGTGACAAGTCACAAAAGCTGGGAACCTGGAACACACAGTACAGCCTGCAGACAGCTTAACAAGTTAGACAGTGACCTCTCTAAGTGGCTCTGTTGGTCTGAACCTCTTCTAGGCAACTCAGCTTGTCTCAGTATTCTTTGAAGCTTACCACATCTGAGACTGACTCTCAGAAATCTTAACTGTTTACTCTTAGGGAAGGAGGAGCCTAGTTAAGCAGGTGTAACTGTGGGGTATTACCACCCCCAATGCTTCAGTTCCAGAAGCATTGGACTTTATTATGAACAAATGCCTAAGCCATAAGCTATGGGTCATTTCCTAACTAACTCATAACTTATTTACCCATTTATTTTGTGCTACTTGGCTGATTACCTCTCCTCAGTTTCATATGTTCATAGTCTTCAGAGTCCCACAGCTAATCCTCCCACTTCTGTTTTTCTCCCAGTATTTATATCTCTTAGCAAAAGCTCTCACCTCCTATTTCCTATCTCAGCTAATATGCCATTAGCTTTTTTATTGACATGTGATGCACAAGAGAGTCATTCTACAAATGGGTTATTTTGTTTGGTGGTGTTTATTTTCTTGAGTTCTTTATATATTTTGGATATTAGACATTTGTCAGATGTAGGGATGGTAAAGATCTTTTCTAGACTGTAGGCTGTCACTTTGTTCTGTTGAGTGTCTCCTGCCTTGCAGAAGCTTCTCAGCCACATGAGGTCCCATTTATTAACTGTTGACCTTAAGGCCTGGACTGTTGGTGTTCTGTTCAGGAAGTTGTCTCCTGTGCCAATGTGTTCTAGGCTCTTCCCCACTTTTTCTTCTAACCGATTTAATGTCTCTGGTTTTATGTTGAGGTCTTTAATCCACTTGGACTTGAGTTTTGTACATGGTAACAAATATGGGTCCAATTGCATTTTTCTACATGTAGACATCCAGTTAGACCAACACCATTTGTTGAAGATGCTATCGTTTTTCCATTGAATAGATTTGGCTTCTTTGTCAAAAATGAAGTGACCATATGTGTGTGGATTTATATGTGGGTCTTTGATTCAATTCCACTGCAGCACCACATGCTGGCGAGGATGTAGAGAGAGAGGAACACTCCTTCATTGCTGGTGGGAATGCAAACTAGTACAGCCAGTTTGGAAATCTATCTGGCGCTATCTCCAAAAACTGGGAATAAAGCTTCCTCAAGACCCAGCTATTCCACTCCTTGGAATATACCCAGAAGATGCTCCAGCACACAACAAGAACATTTGATCAACCATGTTCATAGCAGCCTTACTCATAATAGCCAGATCATGGAAACAGCCTAAGTGTGCCTCAGTAGAAAAATGGATTTTAAAAAAAACTGTGGTACATTTACACTATGGAATACTACTCAGCTATTAAAAACAAGGAATTCCCGAATTTTATGGACAAATGGGTTGAACTAGAAATTATCATAATGAGTGATTTAACTCAAAAGCAGAAAGAGTCAAATGGTATATACTCACTTATATCTGGACACTAGCCCAAGGGGCATGTCTCATGAAAATCTTCACTTACCAGGAAAATGGGACAGAGGGGAGGACATCCTATTGGGACTCTAGGTGAGAGAAGCATGGGAAAATGGAGAAATAAAAGGATCCAGAGGGTCCTAGAAACCTACAAGAAGAACATTATGATGGGTGGATCTGGGCCCTCGGGTCCTGCTCAAACTATGGCACCAGCCAAGGACAATATGTGCAGTAAACTTCAAACCCCTACCCAGATCTAGCCAATGAACAGTACATTCTCCATAGTTGAGTGGAGAGTGGGGTCTGACTTTCACATGAACTCGGGTGCCCCATATTTAACCACGTCCCCTCAATGGGGTGGCCTGGTGGCACCCAGAGGAAGGACAGCAGGCTGCCAAGAAAAGACTTGATACCCTATGAGCATATACAGTGGGAGGAGGTCCCCCTCAGTCACAGTCATAGGGGAGGGGAGTAAGGGGAAAATGGGAGGGAGGGAGGAATGGGAGGATACAAGGAATAGGATAACAATTGAGATGTAATATGAATAAATTAATAAAATATATTTTAAAAATCTAAACAACTTTAATTTAATTGTGAAACTATAACTATTTAGTCTTCAACCCCAGCAGAGACTTGAGAAGGAGTAAATATCACCTGACTATGCAGGAAATGCAGAGCAAGCAGCTTCCAGAACTGTCGCAGACAAGAGTATAAGTTACAGAAGCTTTGCTTGACAATGTTCCAGAGACTGCCTACTGCCAACTGTCCAACATGATCTCTAGACAGCTGTTGAGGCTTTTCTTGACAACATTCCAAAGATCTCTGGCTGATCACCACTGCCCCTAAATATTATGTATGGTCCAGATGTAATGTTTAGAAATCTGCTATTTCTCTTAAAACTGTTTTTTCTCTTTAATTCTCAGCCCTGAGGAAAATTATACAAAGAAAACTTTTTACCATAGAGAATGTTGAAAGAGAGCATCTGGCCAAAGGCTTGAGACAAGGATAGTTTTTTTACACTGACTGTGAGCACCCAAGCAGAAACTGCATGAAAGAAAGTTAAGACTTTGACATAACAGCACCTGGCTACACACTATTACCTGTAGAAACATTCCCTTAAAATTTGCTTTGTGAGCACTAGAAGGTGGGCTTGGAACATCTGCTTTATAGATATTTTACAATAAAAGATCCCTTGGCAGTTAGCCTAGACTTGGATAGCACACCTGTTGGTTTGGTAGTAGAAGTCAAGTTTTTTCTTTATTAGAGTACATTTAACTCAAGCTATGTTTCTATGACAATCTTGTGTGCACAGTGGTTTTAGCCTGAGGTAATTTATAATTAAACTTCTCTGAGTATTGTTTAAGAAGTAATAATCAGGTTATGCTGACCATTGTTTTGAAATTAATTGATTTTTGTTGTATGCTTTGTTGTAGGTTATAAAACTTTTTGTATTTCCTTGTTACTCTGTTGATTTTTTTATTAACTTGGTGATTGTAAAAGATGAAAAAATTCACGATATAATCTGTAATGGAAAAAGATGAACTTCATTTCAATAAAATACTGCGGCTGGCCCAAGAAGTATGGAAAAACAAGTAACAGACATGAGAGAGTAAACTAGAGTGAGATGGAGACCAGCAAGAGAGATAGATAGATGGGCAAGAGAAAGCAAGAAGAGAAATAGGAAGGTGATGGGTAACATCAAGCAAGAGAAAGATGGGAAACAACTAGCAGAAAGAGAGATACAAGATGGGTGACAAAAAGCAAGGAGATAGACAGTAAGCGAGACAGAGATAAAGACAGATAGAGAGCCTGAAGAAAAGTTCTCCTGGGCTTTAAGACCTTCAGCTTGTACCGCATATGCCTGAGTCTCTGGGTATTTCTTTTTCTTATGTTCATCTACTTCTCCTCAACAATTAGTTCCTCTAGCTAGTTGTTCAACCAAAGGTTGGTTTCCCTTAACCAGCCATTCACTGCCTGCTCAATTCTCCCTACCACAGATCCACCTCTCTTCTCTCCTCTTCACCATTCCCAGAGTTGGTCTGCGGGAGCAGCACAAAACTAATAGAAATGACAGACAGTTGGCTGCTGGGACAGTCATCCAGTATTTCTCTGCAATGCTGGAGCCTCATCTTCAGCCTTATGTCCCAGAATATCTGACAGACCTTTCATGAAGCAGGAATTATGAAGTTCTGCCTATCTTGTTTGACAAAACTCAGCAGTTGACATCCCTGCATCCAGTTTGTCCATTTTGGACAACTTACTGTAAACAGTTGAAGCAAGAGCAGTTTATTGTCCAGTGGTTAGCTTGCCGCTCCTGAAGCAAACTCCATAAGGAAAATTTTTGATGTCCATCATCTTTGAAGTAGAAAGGGGGTTTCTGCAGGAAGCAGACCTGTATTATTTTCTAAAATAAAAGCCTTAAATTAGTAAAATGTATTTAAATGTCATATTCTTTAGGTCTCTGAGGTTTTTGAAGACAATTTATCCTACTATAGTATATCTGAATAGGCAAACATTGCTTGTTTCTAACTACTATCTGTTCAACCTAGGATATTTCTGTAATAAACTAGAATCTGACATGACTATGAGTCTTACTAATGTTAACTTGTGTTTCTTAATTATCCTAAACAGTTTATAACAGTAGCTTTTAAAAGGACTAGAAACCAGTAATGGTGGTGGATGCCTATAATCCCAACACTCAGGGAGGTAAAGGCAGACAGATCTCTGTGAGTTTTAGGCCAGCCTGGTCTACAAAGTTAGTCTAAAACAGCCAAGGATACACAAAGAAACCATGTCTCGAAAAAATAAACAAATAGATAAATAAAATGACTAAAACTTAACAACGGATCCTTAAGAATCACATAGGTATAATCTTTCAATAAGAGTTAACACATAGTATGTTGTAACCAAAATATAACCTCAATTTTGTATCAGTATACATCTATACCAATATAATCAAATATAAGTTTTTGTATCAATATACAAAAATCTATACCAGAATAATATTTTTGCTTATTAATGCTCTATAGTTTAAGATCAACATTCAATAATCTACTCTTTTGTCCTATTATTCCCATATTCCTTCCCTTTTTTTCTTTCAACTCTCCTCACCCTATGTAAGAAAAGATAAAGAAAAAGAGAGAAATCCCTGAGTTTAGCCTCCTATATCTTGTTTCCTATCCAATCAAGACCAATTAAAAATTAGCAACAAATCCTCCCTAAACAACAGCAAACATCTGTAGCCCATTAAACAATGAAAAATACCCCAACTGCCTTTTGGGGCTGAGACATCACTCTAAAAATTGCTTTCTGCTGACATGGGATATAGCGCCCAGGCAGAAGCACCAACCCTTCCAGGAGGGAAGGCACATGCGCAATGGAGAAGACCACTCATCTGGCTGGGTGGAGCCTCGAGCTGTAGCAGCCACAGCGCAGATTCGTGGTGTCATCAGGAGGCGCAAGAAAGTGGCGTCATCAGGCTGCAGCCTTGACTGGCTGTGGTCCCTTAGTGCCCTCTTTGGACCTACTGCCCTTCGGTGTGGATAGTTCCCGCGGCTCTGAACACTGGGGTGCTTCATAGACTTCTACCTAAGATCTGGAGAAGAGAAACACCCTAAAAGAGAGTATGTGTAAAAAGTAACCTCCAAGCAACTCATATCATGGTAATAAGTATCAAACGGAAACAGGCTCCCGTGTTTATCTTCCTCTGGGTCTTCTTCAGTTTCCTTATCCAGGTGTAGTCCTAGCCGCTTGTTACTGATTTTGAGGCTAGCGGCAGATCCATCAGCTCTCACGTTTTCTCACTCTGCGCAGGACCGTTACTAAAGGTTTGCGATGTTTGGGAAATTACTCTGGGACTGTACTGAAATGGAAAACTGTGTCAGTCACTGGGTGCGTGCAGATAATAGCACAAATGAGCCTTGTAGCAGCTGTTTCTCCTGTCACGCCCATAGACTCCCTCTCCTCCATAGGAGGAAGCAGACCAACTTGAGTTCACCCTGGCTTGTCAGTATACACTCAGAGAGCAGCTGAGTCAGGAAGGTCCTGGAACACGAAACTTATGTTTGGATATCTGCATCTGTGTTACCTGCACGCATGGCCTGGAGAATGATGTTGTGTCCAGTTTGTCCCAAGTTGTGATCAACTATCAAGAGTCACTTGTCCCTGTGACTTGATGGGCTCCAGCTAAACCTTCATTTCCTGGCATAGAGATGTGGCTTTGGGCCCATGGCTGTTGAACAAGGACAGCTTACAATCTGTCAGATGCAGGAGCCCAGTCTCCCTCCTTGATTCCCCTCCATTGCAGAGGGGCATCTGTGTGCTAAACTGCCTCTGGATGTACATCTACAATCCCTTTTCCCAAAGTCCCCACAGCCATGCCTGGGCTCACGTTTCAGGTTTCTGTCCAAGGCCTCCAGCTCCCTAGTGGTTGAGCCTACGATGAAACAGAACATCTAGGTACAGTGAGCAGAGTGGCCAGAAAGCAGACAGCAGGAACAGGAAAGGGACCAGGATCAAACACGCCCACACAAGCCACACCCTATTGACTTACTTCCAGCAAGTTGACCTACCTTTAATAGTTCTGCCATTTGCCAATAACCATTTGAAATATGACCTGCAAGAGGTGTGCCTAGCCTGTGACTCAGGGCCTACAGGCATCCCAGGAGCTATGAATGCAAACCAATATATCTATACATGCTGTCCATCACAATGCCAAGATGTGGGTGGACACCCCTGGAAAAATACAGATTATACCAAATGTATGTGTGTGAGTTTCTAAAGTTCCTGGCATCTCCCAATCCTCACAGATTGGGGCAGCGAGGCAGACCATCAGGAGGCCATGGGACAGACAGAAAGGGCCATGCAGACAGAAAGGTCACAAATCCAAGTGCAATCCAGGCTACAGTGAGATGCTATCTAAAATAAATAAACTGACCCTCAGGAGCTGAGAATGCAGCCCAGCAGTAGATCTATGCTTCCCATATGCCAGGCCCCGGGGTAAATCCCCAGTCACACACCCACCTTACCTCTCTCACCCAACACAAGTGTAGAGAGGAGTGGGGTGTAATGATTGTAGGTACAGAGAGGAGAAGCAGAAGACAGATACACATAGCCATGAAGAGACAGTGCAGTCACCCACTAGGCCCACCCTACCATTCCCCTCAGTTTTTATTCCTCAGCCTGGGTGCACTCCCATCTGCATGTTCATTTGCCCAGTCAATATTCAGTATGTATTCAGTCCCTGCCCAGCACCAGGCCCCGGAAGGTAAAACATGGATCTTGTAGCTTCCTCTCAACCCCACTCTATCCCCCAGCTCCCTGCAGCTTCACCTGGCACTGTTATCACATCCATGGCCTCCACACTGTGTATGGGAAGACATTGGGCCAGGAGCAAGAAGAGACTCAGAAAATGTGACCCGGCGGAGGTGGGGGGAGAGACTGAAGAAAGGAATGTCACTCAGAGCAGGTCACTTGAGTGATTTAAGTCACCAAAGTCAGGTTTTATTCCCCAACCCCAACCCTCTCTCCAGAACCTACATTCCTCCAGATCGTTCCCAGGGGCCTGGGAGCAGATAACTGGGGCCATGCCCCATTTTCACTTCAACTTTACTTTTTCAGAACCTTAGTAGATGTTCTAGAACTGGAGCTGTCAGTGTGGCAATCACATCACGGACAGGAATCCACCTGTGACCTCTGAACGTTGAGAGGCAGAAGCGTAGGATGAGAAGAGAGGACACCACTTAGGTCTGGAGGAAGCAGACTGTGGGTTACACAGATGGAGGCAGAGCTGCCCAAGGAGGCTCGAAAAGAAACTGGAGGAAGCCCAGAGATTCCATGCAAGGATGGGCCCATCCATTTCTCCTGTGGTTGCCATATAGTGCTGCTCCGCCCCCAGGCACAGCTGGGCCCTCCACCAGGAACACTGTTCTCTACACTGGCTGGCCACACCCTAAACCCCTCCAGATCTTGTTCTTTCAGGGTCTTCACTCTGATCCTCATTATCCATTACCCCTGGCCCCACTCAGACACTCAGCTCTTTCTACTCCCTCAGCTGACCAGTGTCCTGAGGGCAGCCTGTCCACATGGAGGTGCCCTGAATTTGGGGAGGGTAGCTTCAGAGGCTAGGTCTAAGATTGCAGCAGGGCCTTGGAAAGGCTCTTGTCCCTCTTCTCCCTGTAAATCCATCTGACAACAGTCCCCTCACAGCCATGCTGAGCTAGAACAGCCGCCCTAAGTGAGGCATTGGCCTCAAACACCTGTCACTTGGTCACTGTGAGATGCTGCAGCTGTTGGTTCTAGCAGTGGAAGCTGGGTACCTGGTGGGACCAGGTTGGTGGAAGAACCCACATCGATCAAAAGCAGAGGTGCAGGGGGCTAGATGGTCAGGGGCAGCACTGGGAGAGGAAACACAGTACTCTCGTGTCCAGATGAGTCTTTCCCAATCTCTGTGCCACTTTGGTTCCCAGGATTTGTGCACATGCGCCTTATTTTTTCTTTGTGTACAGGATGGCAATTGGCTGCCCTACAAATGACTCAAACAGGGCTTTGCTGGGGAATTGCAATTATCATTCTCGTGAAATCAACATTGGCACACTTGGGATAGCCTGACCTGTAGTTACCGGGAGGAGACAGATAACTACATCTCACCCATTACTGAAGACCAATGCCCATCCAACCCCAGACACTTGAAGGTAAGGACAGACAAGCAGGTGGGGGCAGGGAAGGGCAATGTAACCTTTTCTCCAGGAGAGGCTCAGCCTTTTCAGCCCCAGGAAGCTCGGTGTCCCACACCGAGTGCTGTGAAATGCCATGGTCAGATCATATTGCCTCCTGACTAACTGGAACTTACCTGGGAAGGTCTGCTTCAGTGTCCACACCTTCCCAAAGACCTTAGGATTGTGTACTTGGGCACAAAACAGCCTGTAGTTCCAGCCTGGCTCACTGCTGTAGTGGCTTCAGTCCATGCCAGGCTGAACTCAACCTATGGCTCATCATCCTCAAGGCTGGAGGGCTGCCCCCTTGCCTCTTAAGAACAGAAAAATGAGAGGAATCCCTTAGTGACTGGGCCACACAGAACTTACTCCTCACCATGTGATAGATGCTCACCTGGTTCCTTGGGTCTTGGCCTTTGTCTCCCCTCCCCACCCTGCCCTGAGTCACCCTGCCCCTAGTGACTAGTCCCAGCCCTACTCACTACCCTTTGATGACCACATACACTTCAAATACCACATGAGTGAGTCCTTAGGACTCATCCTCTTGAGGAGACAGATGCATAAAGTCATACACACATACCATGCAGCTGCTCAGTATCTGATGTCGGTTGAAAAGCACAGAATAACAATGCAGATGAGGTCAAGGCACAGATACATCTCACTGCCTCACCTCCTGGCTTTGGGTGTCTTGCCACTCTCCTGCCCTTTGTCTGGAACCACTTTCTTCCTGGAGACCTGACTTTTCCTCTGGATTGGCACACAGCAGCAGCAGCAGCAGCAGCAGCAGCACAGTTTTATTGCACAGTTCACCATCCTCCTCATCACCCTCTTGCAGCCTGGGCAGTGTCTGTGGGAACAGGCTATCAGCACATCCTTGGGCTGATCACTGGGGGACACTGACACTGGTTCTGGTGACAGATCTCCAGAGGATAAGATTCTCTCCGTTGCATGAGCGCACTTTGTGCTCTGAGGCCGAAGACCCACCTCAGGATGTGAGTTATTTTCTGGCCATGTGTCCTGAAAGATGTCTAGGCCAGCTTTGCAGCTACTCTTGGAGTGGGTGCAGAGGGCAAGCTCATCACCGTGATGGCAGGCTACCCTGAAATAAGAGATGGTCCTCTTCATCAGGGAGCAGTGGGGAGCAGCAGGCGTGATGGCCTTCCTTCCCATCCTTAAATGTTTCTCATCCTCGGGAAGTTGACATTTACAGGGGAAGGCATGAAGGGCAGGCTCGCTGACTCTGTTCAGTGGCAGAGCGAAAGTAGAAAGATCAGCAGGAGTCCCAGAAGGTGTAACGCCTGGCTGCATGGGCTTCACGTGGCTCTCCTGGCTATCCTGCCAATGGTTCTTGTGTTTTAATATCAGATATGTAGCCATTGCTTCATCGAAGGTTTGCGCTTTTAAAGATTCCAGGACCTCATAGGGGTCATACCCTACGTCAGCCATGATGTTTATGATGATGGGGTCTGGGAAACTGGGGAACTCCTCCAAGGAAGACTCAAGGGAAGGCACCTCACCTTCCGTGAGCCACGGGTCGTGCATGATGTGGTCTATCGAGGGCCTCTTGCTGGGGTCCAGGGTGAGTAACTGGCTGATTACATTCAGCACGTTTGCAGAAAGGTGAGATGGGCTGGAGTATCTCACACGCAGGATCTTCTGCTTTATCCCAAGACTGGTAGGTGCTTGAAAAGGGAGGCAGCCAGTGGTCATAAAGTAGAGGAGGACTCCCAGGCTCCACACGTCAGCTGCGGGCCCGTCATACTCTTTTCCCCGCAAGAGCTCTGGGGCACAAAATGGAAGGCTGCAAAAGAAAGAAGGCAGCTTCTGCCCAGGGTTCACCTGAATGCCCAACCCAAAGTCACTGAGTTTGATGATACCCTCACCATCCATCAGGATATTTTCTGGCCTCAGATCTCTGTGCACCACACCTTTTGAATGGCAGTAGTGCACAGCACTCCCAATCTGTTGGAAAAGTCGGCGGGCTTCATCTTCCTGCAGATGGCCATCCTCCTGGATCCTGTCAAGCAGCCTTCCTCCACTCACATGCTCCATCACAAGGTAGGTGTTAACAGTGGTGTTGATTATCTGATAAAGTTGGATGATATTGGGATGGTTGAGAGATTTCATGATGTCAATTTCCGATGTGGCAATGGAGGAGTTCCTTGGCAGGATTTTCAGGGCCACCTGGGTCTCAGTGAGGAGGTGCCAGGCAAGCTTCACTTCCCCAAAGCTGCCTTGGCAGATGGTGTTCAAGATCTTGTAACTATTTCTGAGGAGTGCTTCTTCGGGAACTGCGACCTTGAGGTCCAGCACCACCATTATCACTCCAATCAACAGTGCTAGATTAAAAATTTTTTAAATAGAAGTCAGTTCTCAGAGGGGACTGTGGCTCTAATTCTCACATCAGGAAGACGGAATGGACACTGCTATTGGTGCCACCCAGCCTCCTGTTCCTGCTGTAAACACATTGTCCTAAAAGAAGCACACATCATACTCACTTATAATTGGGCACTAGCCCAAAATGCATGTCCCATGAAAGTCTTCCCTTAACAGGAGATTGGAATAGATGTGAGGACATCCCACTGGGACTCTAGGTAAGGGAAATAAAGGAGATGGGGAAATAGAAGGACCCAGAGGATCCTAGAAACCTACAAGAAGAACATTATGATGGGTGATTCAGTGCCCAGGGAGGGTCTGATCAGGCTATTGCACTATCCAAGGACAATACAAGTAGTAAACATCGAACCCCTACTCTGATCTAGCCAATGGACAAGACATTCTCCACAGTTATGTGGAGAGCACGGACTGATTTAGACATGAACTCTGGTGCCACATATTTAACCACCTTCTCTTGGTGGGGAGACCTAATGGTACTCAAAGAAAGAATAAGCAGGCTACTAAGATGAGACTTGATAACCTATGACCATATAGTGGAGGAGGAGGTCCCCTTCAGTCATAGACCTAGGGGAGGGGAATAGGGTGAAAGCAGAAAGGAGGGAGGAATAGGAGGATATAAGTGATGGGATAACAATTGAGTTGTAATCTGAATAAATTAATAAAAAAAAGAAACACATCTCAAAAAAAGAACTTACTGATGCCCCCAAGGCCACAGAAAACCAAAACAAACCAAGCACCAAAGCAATAAACTGAAAAGAGAAAAAGGAGCAGAGCAGAAATGAAACAGATATGAAAGAAATGAAGAATAGGTGAGACGGAGTTAACTGAGAGTGAAGCTGAGCTGAAAGCCTGACCCTAGCTCACAGAGAATGTGAATAAAATAAAAAACAAGAAAGGCTACAGGATTATAGCTGATACTGTTGACATTCAGAGCAAATTTTGAACTGGAAAGTCTGGAAGAAAAGACTAAGTTTCTAGACACACCTGGCCCATCAACATTAAACCAAGAGGAAAAACATCTTATCAAATACAAAGCAGAAAGTTCAGTTGTGATTAAATAATCTCCCCCCAAAGAAAAGCCTAGACTCAGGTGGATTTCCTGAGGAATCTGAAGAATTTTTCCAGAAGAACTACACCAGCACCCAACCATTTAGTAAAGCAAAAACGGAAAGAGCTCACCCTACATAGTCAGGAGGATGTTGACATCAAAGTCGGATAGAGACACAAGCAAAATTATAAGCCAATTTCCAGGACAAATATAGACATGAAATCCTTTATAAGAACACTTAACACACTAAATTCAGTAACACATTAAGAAGGCCATACTTTACAACCAAGATGAGTTCACCATGTAACCCAAAGATAACGATGCTGCAGCATACATGAGTTGATAATGGAGAGGTAGCGGAGACAGACAAGACAGACAGAGGCAGAGAAAGAAAAGAAAGGTGGAACCAAGTACAATGACGATCCACTTAGCCATAAAATGTGCAAACATACTATTGAGTTTGAAGTCTGGTGTTTCCAGATAGCCTCTGAGCTCAGGATAAAATGACAGAACTCCCTTTATCAATGGAGTTCCAGATTCCCTAAGGAGCTGCCACACAGCCCTTAGGGAAGAATACAGGCTGGACCCTTTCCTGATAAGAAACCTATTCAGAAAGTATCTGGGGATTCCTGGAGGTACCCATCCTATGTTGATAAGTTGTCTTGCTCTCTTGGCTTTCAACCAATGACTTTTAACTGTACCTGGAGATTCTGCCACCTATAGCATACTTAAGTACTGCTTTCCCGTCTTATGATAGGGCTTTTTTGTTCCATGTAGATGCAGTATCCCTGGCACCCCTAAGCCCCAGTGAATCGAACATATTCACCCTTGAAACCCCTCCCACTGCCCAAGGTTTATAATGTCACTGACTCACAAAAGTAAGAGTTTGCTCCCTCACTCCATTCCTCCACCATCATTTTTCTGGGAAAGAAGGGCTCCCCTCCTCCCTGACAACCAACTTGAGCTTCTGGGCTACCACCACACCCAGTTTGGTTGCCAATCAGGCAGACTCTTACCCTGCCCCCAGGCTGCCAGATCAGGCAGCCACTAAAGACTGCCCTGAAGCCCCACCCATCACCATGAGCTCTACACTTACTGAATCTGCATCCCACCAGAACTGCCTTCCAGTTGGTTTCCAGCTTTCACCCTCACCCCTGCCATTAATACAGCAGCTTAACTGAAGGGCTGTAAAACTTTGGTACCATCACAGGCTTTTGTTTCCACTGCTGTATGGTAGCATCAATCTCATTTTAAAAGAGCTAGTTGTAACACTTGCCTTGAATGCTCTAAGCCACTCCTGAGAAACGGAACCTTTGATCTTGAAATTTCTCTGTTCCCATCCAGAAGCAAACAGCACCTGGCTTAGTACACCAGAAGTGGAATCCAGGCTACCACCAGACACAGAACAATAATAAAGAACAACTGTCATTTTCTGGAAAATAGGTGGAACTGCAGAGCATGTGATATGTGTAATCTTGATCTAAGAACCTACATGGGGCTGGCCAGGTGTCTCAGACAGTAAAGGTTCCACCAAGTCTGACAACCTGAGTTCCATCCCTGGAATCCACAGGGATGGAAAGAAAGAACTGACTTTTAAAACTTGTCCTCCTCCCTCCACATGTATGTTGTTGTATATACACAAAGAGACACAAAAATAAACAAGCATCAAACAAACAAACAGAAAAGCTCCAATACAAAACTATATGCTGAGCCCTAAACCCCTAACACCAAACCAACAAGCCAGGAAATAAACTATGTCAAAGCCCAGCAGACCACCAGTGTCAATTGCAACAAATCACCAGTGTCCAAGTCCACAACCCACCAGCCAACAGCTGTCTGAACGCTAACACCTAGCTGCAGCTCACACTTCTTATGGATAGGGACCTTGCATTGGTCACAATGGCTCCTTGTGATGTCAGAGCAAGAAACAGACCAATCCAAATCAGGCACACCCCACTGAGGGCACACTCCACATAGGGTCCACCCACAGTGGGTTTTACACTTTTCCATCAGTAGGACTATATTAGGTTTCTCGTTATTGTGAACAAAGACCTAAAAGAAGCATCTCAGAAGAGGAAGGGATACTTTGAACTCATGCTTTGTGAGAGCAGTGGAGACATTGTTGGCAATTACTGCTAGCATAGCAAGGAAAGGCTTCCATGCCTTGGACTCCCTTTGTTAACTTTGTATACTTTGTAAACTTTGTACACTTTGCATGAAAATGTCCAAGCCTCTGCCTGATAAGTTCCAGCAGCCAGGTCAGGCTGCTTCACGTTTTGCCTCTGGGGTCCCCCTACATCTTTCCCTGGGTGCCCCCCTTCAGCACTTCAGCTCCCCTGGGTGCCACCCCTGATCCCTGAAAGGGGAACTCAGATCTTCGGGCTGTGCTACTGGCTTCTCTACACCTCCAAGCAGCAACACCTCAGGACTCCAGAGTAGCTGCAGCTAAATCTCCACAGCCCTGGGACCTGAGATGATTCAGACGCCTGGAGAAACTGAGAAGCTGAAGGCACAGAGATAGCAGCAGCATCTGAGGCCTCAGTTGTTGCTGCTGCTGACAGGGAACTCAGAGGGAGGGAGATGAGCCCAACTGGAGCTAGTCTGTGGGTTCCATAGCCATCTCTGTGGCAACAATGTATAAACTAGCCATTCCTCCAAGGCAAGGAGCTTTCCCCAGTCTAGCTATTGTTGCGTGGGTGGCCTGACATCTGATACTCTGGGTGGAAGGGTGTCCACAACTGAGAGCTGGGAAGGTATCCCATCCCTGAGGTGGGACAGTGTCCCAAGGGTACCCTGAGACACGGAGGCCCAGGAACCTCAAAACTCTGTGAGGAGGTCTCCTCCACAGAGAGGATGCAGCTCCCAGAGAAGGGTTGCCCCTATAGCCCGAGGAGCAGAAGAGCCTTGGAATCTGATCTCTGCTTCTTCATTTCTTTTCTTCCTCTTCTTCTTCCAACGAGAGAGTCAGAGCAGGCGGTAAATCTTTTAAAAGAATTTTTTGGAGGGATGAATCCAGAAGAGGAGAGATGAATCCAGGAGTGGCTACATCTGCTCCCATAGACACAGCCTTTATATAGGGTTTATTAGGGGGCGGAGCACTCTAAACCAGGGATTCCCAGGGATTTCAAGCCTGAGCTGGGGTTTTGTCCAGACTTCTCAAACCAAATTAGCATAATCTGGGTTGAGATGACATTTACAGAGGTCCAGGTCTGGGGCGGGGGTAGAAGGGACTGGGCTGAGCTGCTGGACCTTTCTCAGGCAGAGATCTAGCCACTTTTCTGCCTTGAGGGGTAATAAAGTTTATAATATATCCAAAATTTACCAAGAGTCCATTGTGAAGGCAATAGGATGAAGCGGGAAAGGTTGTCGCTACCATGGACAGTTCCCATGGAGGCAGTTCAAAAGACATAAATTGGGGTGGGAAAGTTACCATGGACAGCTCCTGCTGAGGCACCAACAGGAACAGCTGCCATTTTGTTTCTAGTCTCCACAGCCCCAGGGCGGAAAGGAGGGGTGAAATCCCTGAAATGGGAAGGAGGAGTGGGAGCTAACTACTTTAAATTTTCGTGGCCTGCTGCTCAAAGGCTAGACATAGCTCTTGGGGGTGGTGATACAGAGGGACAAAGGAAGGATATGTCACAAGGCTGGGGTTGGCAGTAGATAGCAGCAGGCCACCACAGCTTGGAAGTGTGCTGCTGTGGCTGGAGAATGAACTGCCATGGTTTTGGGGCAGACTACTATTGCTGCCCCCACCGAGACTTGAGGAGGCCACCATGGTTTTCACCTCAGCAGGAGGAGTATGGTGGTATTATGCTCAGTGCCTCTGAGTGCCAAGGCTCTGGGCTACCTCTGCTCTGGTGAGGGTGATCTTAATCAGCTGCAGCTGAGGCAGCGGAGTGCTGAGGCTCTGGTCTACCTTGATCTGGCAGCCTCGATCGGGCCATGGCCTTAGCAACTGCTTTCCCTACATTGGCACTGCCAGCCAGGGACCAGGACGCCTTAGTATAAGTTCATAGTTTAGTTGCAGAAAGTTGTTTTGTTTAGCTTAGGGTTCGAGTCTGTGAAAACCCCTTCAGGCATGAGTTATACACCCCTCCCCAACACATCTCTGTCACAAAGGCCCCTCAGTGAAAACCCTCCCCGAGTTGTGCTAATTTTAAGTGAAAAGTCTGAACAAAAACCCACCAGTCACTAAGCTCCCTAAGCTCAGAACTTGATATCCTACCAGTCCTCACTCTGGAAAGCTCTGCCCCCTAAATAAATAAATAAATAAATAAATAAATAAATAAATAATCTTATATAAATGCTATGTTTGGTCAGTTCTCTGCTCTGTGTGTGTGTGTGTGTGTGTGTGTGTGTGTGTGTGTGTGTGTGTGTTTCTGGAAGCAGAGGCAGCCATTTATGGATTCATCCCTTCTCTCCTAGATTTGTCCCTCCAATAAATCTCTTTTAAGAGACTGGCTGCCTGGTAGGACTCTTTCATCAAACGAAATCAAGAAGCCCAGGAGAGAAGAACAGAAGCAAATGAGTGGGGCCAAAGCTTCTGAGTTCCTCAGCTCAGCTGGGTTTGGGGACACCCTCCCGTGGGAGCACAATGGATGGAGAAGGAGCAGGGATTAGGCTCCCGAAAGCCTCAGCTCAGCTGGGAATAACCTCCCCCTGGGAGCTGCAGTGTGTGTGCTGAACAGGCCTCCTCTCAGAGCTGTGTGGTTCCTGGGCTCCCATGTCTCAAGATGCCCTTCCATTAGGTTACCTTTGCAGGCTTTAGAGTTGTGGGTTTCCTGGACACCTTCCTTCCTGAGCAGGGAGGCCAGCATCCATGGTGGTAGGAACCATTGTAGCTTAAGGCAGAGGCTATGGCTCCTTGGGGTGGCTATACACACTATGTTCCACACCCCACACCAGTGACCCACTTCGCTTAGCTAGGCCGCAACTCCCCGGGGTGCTATTACATCGCCAGGTACCATTTGCTGGGGATCAACTGTCCAAACAAAGAAGAATGTGGGGACATTTCAAATCCAACCCATCACAGAGACATCCCTACTTGCCTGTGTCTGCCAGAGCACCAAGTACACCCACCTCCCCTAGAGAGCAGTGTGGGTCTGACACATGCAGAGAGTGGGAGATGAGAAAACCCACAAGCACTTGTGTGGAGAGGGCTGCATTCACAGCTGGGTTGAAACATATTAACCTATTAACAAATTAACCAATTTGTTAGGAATTTGGGTCTTTATAATAGATTTAGACACCTTGTGTTAAAATGCATTCATTTTTCATCTGGTCTCACCAAATAGCAGAAAGAGATGTCTGGCACTGCTCCTGAACTTTGTGTGTCTTTCTTTTCCTTTCCTTCGACTGGCCAGCTTAGCTATACAAGTGTGCACATTCATTACTCAAGGAAAGTTGAAAGAAAGAGTAGAGTCCAAATGCTTACATGTCCTATTCCTTTTAATGTGTCCATTTCAAATTATAACTGTCTATTAATTTTTCTACCCAGTCTCCCTCTTTCTTTAGCATTTAAGCACAATTCCAAACATCTTTTACCTGATAAGAAGTTTGGCTGTGCTCAGATTTCTTCTTCCTTGTCTATGTCTTGCTTTGGTTGTTCAGCTCAGACCTTGCACTGTGGCTGGCCTGCCCCTGCTCACAGGGCAGAGGCATTTCTGCTGTCTCAACATGTCTGTAGCTGGTGTCTGCCAAGCCTCATGCTCACTGGCACCAGATGGGAGCTGTATTTCACCAGATACCCTCCTCCTCCCCCATAACAAGTGCCCCTAGGCTGCCACTGGTTGAGACTCAGGAAGTGTGCGCCCGCCAGCCTTATGCTCCTGCTGGCTCTGGATCTTCCTTCTGAGCTGCAGTTCTGGAAAGTTATGTGGGTTGGATTCAGCATTTCATTCCCAGATACAGGTGGAGGCATGGCCTCTCCCATGGCAAGGTTAGCTCTGGTGGCTCATGTATGTAGGTTCACCTTGTGAGGCCACCCCACTCCCACCCCTGCCCCCTCACCATGGAAGCACATGTGCCAAGTCTAGCATGTGCTCTGAACTTTCTCCAGAACCATGCAAAGCTTGGGAGAAACTACCACCATTAGCTGTGTGGTTCCTGGGCTCCCATGTCTCAAGATGCCCTTCCATTAGGTTACCTTTGCAGGCTTTAGAGTTGTGGGTTTGCTGTCTTGCTAATAACCCGCTCTCCCCATCCCAGCCCCACCCCCCAACATCACCACCAAAACTGTGGCTTCTGTTTTTCGGAACTTTTCCCAGCTTTTTTTTTTTTTAAGAGCCTATGCGTAGATTTCTAGTCCCACATTGGGTGCCAAATGTAAAAATAATGTTTTGGGGGTTTTTCTGTTATCCACTTTGGCTCCCACATAATGGCATACTATCTATTACATTTATTAATAAGCCTTAGAAAGTACTATAGTTGGGCAGATATTGACCTATTCTAACCATCTATACTAACCTGGCTACTTCCCAGGCACATGCCCTGTGCTACTTGCCATCTCAGTCTTGCCTTGGCATCTTCTGCTCCATCTTTGTATCCTCCTCATCACTACCTCTTCTCTCTCTCCTTTATCTTCTCTGGTCTCTGAGACCCCCTGACTGTGATCAGTAGTACACAGACCATCCCCAACAGTTAAGCATTAATTCAACTGGGACTGTAAATCATTCTGGCAGAGCCACCCCTCAGGAATTCTGATTCACTTGAGGACATGCTCAAGTGGGTGGAATAATTATACTCTTATGAGAAAATGTACTTATATATTCCCAAAGGCCCTCTCCGAGACAGTTGCTCACAGATCTTCCCTGATAGATGTAGGCATAAGGCTATTTTGTAGTTTAAATGCCTGTTTCTGCCTCAATGTTGTGTAAACATTGCTCCCTAATTGCTCCCTTGTATGCCAATAAAGCAGCTTACAGCCAATCATTGAGCAGGGGAGAAAACAGGGCTGGACTTCCTGCCAGCCAGGGGAGGAGGAGTTAGAAGAGGAAGCAGTGGATTGAGCCACTGGTAGAGGTCCAAGAAAGACCAGCAGAAGGAACTGGAACCAAGGAAAGATACAAAGTGCAAGTACTGCTGGGATGTTTGCTGGGAGTAAGACATAACAGAGAGTTAAGAGCAGACTAAAACTGCTCAAGACTGTGTTGTATAGCTTTATGAGCAAATAAAAAAGAGTCTCAATTGTGTGATAGGCAGGTTAAGAAATAAACCAAGAGACAAACACAGTTTTATAAAAAATAACTTCAACAGATAAGCCTACCCAGAAGCACATTCTTCCTTCTCATTCTATCTCTTTTTCAGAAACCAGCCATTGAGTGTCCTTGTTGCTTGCTCATCTCCACGTCTTTCTCTCTTCTCAATCTCCCTCCTGGAGTCTGTCAGAATTTTCAGCCTACCTGCCCTGTTATTTTTCTCTCAAAATCTAATAAAATGGTCCTGAAGCTTTCTTCTGAGTTCATTTTTCAAATTCTCTCATCAAAGAGACAAAGAATTCACAAAAGTAAACCTGATAAACTCATAATAGGGACATGAGGACAAATCTCTGGACTTGCTGGGTAGCCAAGCAACCCCCAGGCCAATGAGAGATCATGTTTGAAACACCAGAGTGTTGACAGAATGACATCTGAGGTTATCCTCTGGCCTCCATGTTCACATACAGAGAGGGAGGGAATGAGCCCAGAATATGGAATACTGTTGGAGGTTGGTCTGATGTATTTTGATGCTAATTAATAAAAAGCCATCCCACCTGAGTGGGGAAGATGAGATAGGTGTGGCTAAGGTTCCCAGGCTTAGGGAGACAGAGAGAGGATCCTGGAAAGGAGGAGAAGAGAAAGACCCAAGGAGAGGAAGAGAGAAGAAGGCCGCCATGGCTTAGATGGAAGAGAAGCACGTGGCTGGTGTGATTGGGGATTTGGCCCAGATGAAGAACATTAGCAAGTATTTGGGATTATGGATGGGAGGTAGCTTGATAGAAGTTATTAGAAGCAGATGGCATGGGATTGGGGCAGGCAATACCTGCCCCACTATAAGAAGTAGTTTAAAGGATTAATGTCTGCCCTGCCCCAGGTTAACTAAGGCTATTTTAAAATATAACAGGTATCTATGTCTTGATTGATTGCTAGCGGGCATACTGAAATAATAATTATAGGCCTGATAGTAAACAATTATTAGGCTGTATTGATTAAATTAAAAACAACAAGTGACACCCAACATACCTAATAATAATTTAAAAAACAACAGAATACTGGTGGGAATACTGAGCAAGCACATGGCTCAGAGTGTTGTTCCAGGTCAGGGTTGTCTTATAAAAGGGAAGGGAACTCCCTGGAGGGTACACATTTTTCTTGAGCTCTCAGATGTGGCTGGTTTCTTTGATGGGTGGAGGGTTGCACAGTCCTTGGGTTAGTCCTGGGCAGCTCTTAGGACAGGGCTGGTTTCTATTAATTTTTCCTTGCTGTGTCCCAGAGTTAACCTAGGGAGACTGGCTATTCCTTCCTGCCTCGCAATGGTTGTGTCTGTATACTGTGTGTTCCCAGTAGACTGGCAGAGTGGCAAGAAGGTACTCTCCCTGTGAATAGGGACTGGAGGCTGAAACATCAAGCTTAACCTACGGAAGAAGATGTCTGCAGAGGAGAATAGAGGCTCCTCTTTGCCTGAGCTTGATCTAATGAACAGAGAATGTTCAAGAAAAGCCCAGGAAAAACAGACAAGCAAGTAGTCTTGTAAATGTCCTACAGAGGCCCATGCCCGTGATGGCCCAACACTTTGCCCTCCTCCTTTAGTTTAGTAGCCTAATACTATTCTGAAAATTATAAACTTAGTATTTAATAAGCTGGCTCTATTTCTGTTTCTAACCCAGTGTCCCTGGTACTATCTTTCATTGTGCAGCATGACTCGTGAGCCTGGGATGGGCTGCCTCTGAACTCAGCTTGTGGGCCCACCCTGGACATGCTTTCCTCTTTCTTTTCTCTTTTTCAAATAACAGTCAAGAGCCCCTGTATAGTTCCTCTGGCATTCCAGGCCTCCTTACTGATTCTCTGACCCCATGCCTAACTTAAAAGTCATAGCTTTTTCTTTACCTCTATTCCTTCTGGTAGTTGCTGGGATTTCCACTGGTTTCTCTCAAAGTTTAATAAAGGTGTCCAGAGGATTCCTTCCAACTCCATTTTAAAATTCTTTTATTAATGAGCATTCCAAAGAGAGACCTCCACTTCCCTGGTAATACTGTCACTATATTTCCTGGGGAAAAAAATCCCTTTAAACCACACTTATTGGGGCATGCCTTCCAGGCTCCACTGTCTCCTACTTGATGACAGGTACTAGACACCAGCTATAAATAATACCACACCATGCCTTCATGTATGAGTCTCCCTGCTTTGATGGGTGGAGGGTTGCACAGTCCTTGGGTTAGTCCTGGGCAGCTCTTAGGACACTACATTCCTACAGTGTGAACCAGACCTGAGGCGTCCAGCAGCATGACCTCTGGGAGGTGGGTCTTTGCACTGGCACTATCTGGGGAATCCGATTCCAACTAACACTTATCCATGGGCCAGGGAGGTGGCTCAGCACGGAAAGCTGCCTGCTGCCAAGTCTAGTTGCAGTTCTATCCCTGGAATCAACTCCTGAAGGTTGTCGTCTGACCTCCTTGGCACACCTAACTCCCCCTGCCCCTGCTGCCTACGTTGTCTTTAGATTTATTTTAATTGTGTGTGAGTGTATGCCACCTATGTGCAGATGCCCATGAAGGCCAGAGGCATTAGGTCCCCTGGAGCTGGAGTTAGAGGCAGTTGTGAACACCTGGACTTAAACTTGGAAACCAAACTTAGGTCCTCCGCAAGAACAATACCAGCTCCTAACACCTAGGTCATCCCTCTTCCAGTCCCTATAAATAAGATTTTAGTCCACAAATTTATTATATTAAAACAACAACAAACAAAAACTCTCTGGTGAGTGGAAAGATGGCTCAGAGGTTAAGAACATTTGCTGTTCATCCAAAGGACCAGAGTTCAGTTCTCAGTCAGGCTCAAATGGAACTAACTACATCTTAAGCCTCCACCACGTCCTTCCTTGTTGGCCTGACTTTGCTGAGGGTCACATATAACCTTACCTGCCTTTTGGGGTCATGCCAACCTGCCTCCTCTAAGACTGATTGTTCTGGTCATGTCTGCTCTGTTTCACTTCCCACTTTCTATTTCCCACCCAGTTCTCTTCAATGTCATCAAGATGAAAGACCAGAGTTCTGGATCCCATCTGCAAGAACCTCAAGATCTCTGGCTCAGAAGGAAAGCATAGGCTAATGCCTAGAGTGGCCCGTAAGCTGTCCTGACAGTCCAGAGGACAGTTGGGCAGACTCCTCGATTTGGGAGTACGGTCTTTTCAGGTGAAGGCAGGCAGAAGCCATCTGGTAGATTTTCCCAGCTCCAAGCTTTCTCTGAAAATGCCATACCTAACAGTGTCAGCAGCTGAGGCTCCCAGGGAAAGGCAGCTCCCATCCAGGACTTCCAACCTAAAACTGGGAAAGATCTGGAAAGCATGGCTTATACGTTTATACTTGAATAACGTAGGACATCCTAGGAATCCAGAGTCGAGTCAAAATTGCAGGTAAATTGTAAAAATTGGAAGACAGTGAGCTAGAACATTCCTGTACTGCACTTTTCTTCTCTCTTCAGTTTCTCTTGTAAAATAAGTAAAAGCTGAGTAACGTGTAGTAAGAATGGTCACTGGCCACACAAGCTTTAAATTAATTTATTTTTTTAAAGCCTTGCTCCCACCATCAGCACCTTGGAGAGTAGGAGCACAAACATCTAATCCCAGCAATCAGGAGGCAGAGGCTTTTGAACCACTGAATATTTCTCCTGCCCCTACCTAGGCTTTAGGGGGAGAAAAATGCCTTGCTAGAAATTACAAGACACTCAAGGGAAGACTCCTATCAGAACTGACTTGGGTGAGTTTTCTGAGGCCCTCGGGACAGGAGATCCCTGAGGGCTATTGGGAAGTGGCATTCTTTACTTACGAGACCAAGAACCCTGATATAGGACCAAGGCCGGTTTTCCAGGGCCAACTACTGGCCTACTTTCCTTAAAGCTGTCTACTCACATTAGGTAAGACATTCCAGCTTGTGGTGTGAATGTGCCATGTCCTCATAGGCTTATGTGTTTGAACTTTGGTTGCCAGCCAATGGTGCTGTTTTGGAAAACTGTAGAACCCTAGGAAGTGGAGTCTTGCTGGATGAAGTGTGACCCGCTGTCTCACGTGCCTGTCATAATACCTTCCTTGCCATGATGGACTGATTCATCTCAAAATGTAAGCCAAAACAATCCCTCCGTGCCTCCAGCACTCTGCTAAGCCTTTCCAGGCACAGTGGTGCACATCTATAATCCCAGTACTTAAGGCATAGTCGCAGCAAGTTTGAGGACAACCTCTGGGCTACATAGTGAGTTCAGGCCAGCCACAGTTCCACAGAAAGATCCCATCTCAAAACAAAAAACCAAGCTGATATGGACACTGGGAGCTGGGCACATTCATTAAATAACACAACACTGCGAGCAGCTGTATCTCACACTAAGTTGCCCTTGACTCAACTCTCCTTATAGACGCTCCCCTCTCCACTTCTCTCTGTTGTTAGTTCTCATCT